>NC_138037.1:38379995-38979995 GCF_964106645.2 Podarcis pityusensis
TCACCCCAGCGTCTTTCGCCTGTCAGTTGTGACAAAGTAATCAGAAGGCTTCCTACTTCTTTTGTTGCAAAGGATCTCTACCATGTTTCAGCCCCTTCAGCCCATCTCAGATCAGGACCGAAGTTCTCACACGAAGCTCAGTTCATGAGGGTTCACATCTGTCAGTCTCTACTGTCCTAGCTGGATTTAATTTTCAGCTGTAAGCACTATAGTTCCATATAGGCAAGAGATAATGAGGTGCAGCGATGGGTCGGGTGATGAGCGGTGGAAGGATATAATGGAAAAGCAAACATGGAGTTTGGAAGAAAAGTAGTTCCATATTAGGAAAGAAGGTGTGAGAGTAATCAAACATTTGTTTCCATCCATCTGACCTGATGCAGTCCTAGGAATTGTAGTTTTATGCTCTAATTTTAACTCTGAAATTTCTTCTGGAGTCTCTATATTCTTTTGCCTTCTCTATATTATTGAATACTGGATGATATTTAATACCCCGATCTTGGCTTTGAAGCTATTTTTTCTTAAATAGCTGTTTCATTTGCTGATTTTCCATTTTAAGAAAACTGGTTTTCAGAAAAATCTTCCACGTTGCCCTGGTAACTGTTGTTATAGCATAGGGCAACTGATAAATGGAATAAATGAAAATAATTTTTTAAAAATCAAATGAATGGTGTGGTCACTTGAGCGCACGGATCATCCATAAGATAATAGATAAAAAGAAGTTACTAAAATACACAAGTATTTTAAGACTCACCCAGCCCTACAAAAAAGGCTCCTCATGAGGCCGGAAGAACATCAACCAGCTATTGTTATTGATTTATTGATTTAATATGCTGTAAACCGCTTTGAGATTTTTATCAAAAATATAAAGCAGTATAGAAATAAAAATTTTTAAAAAATTAAATAAAGCTATTCCGTGAGCTATTCCGAAAAAAACGGTTTCCTGCGAAAAGACTGGGAGACTAAGAATTTCCTCATTGTTCTTTTACATCACACTGAAAGGATTCAAGTGGAAGCAACATAATATACCTTGCTGTTAATGAGCCTTGCTTTATTTATCATTACTAATCCAGACGTCACTTGTAATGCATATTTAAATGAGGTACCATACTGCACAGGGGGTGAGGAATCCCAGCTGCGTTATGTTCTAACCTGCTACAGTATTGAAGAATGAAGGCCTCTCAACTGTATGGAAAGAGCACAGACTGAGGAACCTGTCTAAAGGATCTGAATTGGTGTGTTCTAAAAGGAAGTACTGGGATGCGGGTGGCGCTGTGGGTTAAACCACAGAGCCTAGGACTTGCCGATCAGAAGGTCGGCGGTTCGAATCCCCGTGACGGGCTGAGCTCCCATTGTTTGGTCCCTGCTCCTGCCCACCCAGCAGTTCGAAAGCACATCAAAGTGCAAGTAGAAAGCACATCAAAGTGCTCTGGCGGGAAGGTAAATGGCGTTTCCGTGTGCTCCTCTGGTTTGCCAGAAGAGGCTTAGTCATGCTGGCCACATGACCCGGAAGCTGTGCGTTGGCTTCCTCGGCCAATAAAGCGAGATGAGCGCCGCAACCCCAGAGTCGGCCACGACTGGACCTAACGGTCAGGGGTCCCTTTACCTTTACCTTAAAAGGAAGTACTAACCTGTGGCCCAGGAGGTCCTGGAGGGCACAGAGATTCTACACATGGAGATTGTATTATCTGAAGCTCTTGACATAGGTTTTTCAGGTTCAGAGACAACATCTAAGAAGTTTTAAAAAGGGAGAGAGATCACTAAATACCACAGCAGAAGAGTAAACCTTTGATCAAGGACATATTTTTTAAACACTCTCTTGCAAGGCTGAACTAGATTTTCTTCATCTGCATTCTCCATCTTCCGTACCGCACTGTTGCAAAAGGAGTACTAGTACTCCAGTACTATATGGCTCATCCTCCTCAGCCCAAGTAATACACAAGGCTATTTTGCTCCTAGCTCAATTTGCAAGTGGCAGATGCTCCCAGAAATAGCTTCTCCTAATAATTCATACTGCATGAGAGTGCAACACAGACTGTATGACTAAAAGAAGCCAAATTCTGCTCCTTGGCAAAGCCAGTGGGGAAGAAGTTGTATTAGATGGTGGATAAACGCAGAAACTAAATCAAATTATTCCATCTATCAAATAGCAATTATAGGATGTATAATTATATATATATAACAAGAAAAGGCACAAGACCTAGATTTCATTCCCCCTCACAAGTTATTGTTTGCTGAACCGCTAGTGTTTGCTCATCGAGAAGACTGCATACAAATCCGGCTGTGCTACATAATTACGTTAGCTACTTTTTGTATTGCAGCTGAAATGTACACAACAGAAAATCCTATACTCCATGCCCTCAGGATTCCCTCTTGATGGCTACGCAAGATTACATCCTTTACTCCATCTCTCATTTCCAACAGCAGTTTAGGACCCTCTCAAAAGGTAGGAGAAAACCCATAGTATTATCATTCTCTCAGTTGGTAAAAGTTCAAATGTTTTTGGGTGGGGTAAATGGCAGAGCAGTCGGATGGAAATTCTATGGTATCCCAAGCTATGGCTGCTCACATGGGAGACCTTCCTTTTTCTCTCCTCCCTTCCAGAGCTGGTGTGGTTTCAGGAACATCAGGGTAAAATTAGGACTTTAGGTTCTGTGGATTCAAGGCTGTCCCTAACCTACCCCTCTCCCCTCCATTGGTGGAACACCTATTGAGTTGTTTTGTGGGTGCACTGGAGGTCTCTGACGGCCTACATGTGACCCCACTTATTACTAGTAATAATAATAGGAAAAAATATTTTACACAGAAAACTACAGGCTTTAAATCCCTCTTCCAAGTTAATGGAGATGGGTTTTTTGAATACAAGTGAAGCTATTACATCAGTGGCTGCAAAAATAGAAGAAAGGATCGAGATCGGAATTGCTGTATTTGGATTATATGTGAGATTATATGCAGGATTTAGGAATAATTATCTCCAGATGATCAGAACATGGGAAGTCACCAAATTTGTTGAATTTGGAATGTATAATTAGCTGTATAAATTGTATTATGATTTGGTATGATAATAATGTGGCCCATATTGGAAAGTTATTAATGAAAAATTAATAAATACACACACAGTGGTACCTCAGGTTACATACGCTTCAGGTTACAGACTCTTCAGGTTACAGAGTCCGCTAAACCCAGAAATAGTACCTCGGGTTAAGAACTTTGCTTCAGGATGAGAACAGAAATCGGGCGGCTGCGGCACAGCAGCAGCAGGAGGCCCCGTTAGCTAAAGTGGTGCTTCAGGTTAAGGACAGTTTCAGGTTAAGAACGGACCTCTGGAACGAATTAAGTACTTAACCCGAGGTACCACTGTATATATACACAATAATTTATTTATTTATACCACCACCCATCTGGCTGGGTTTCCCAAGCCACTCTGGGCGGCTCCCAACAGAATATTAAAAACATTATAAAACATCAAACATTAAAAACTTCCCTAAACAAGGTTGCCTTCAGATGTCTTCTAAAAGTCAGATCTTTGTTTATTTCCTTGACATCTTATGGGAGGGCGTTCCACAGGGCGGGCGCCACTGCCGAGAAGGCCCTCTGCTTGGTTCCCTGTAGCTTCACTTTTTGCAGTGAGGGAACCACCAGAAGGACCTTAAAGCTGGACCTTCATGTCCAGGCAGAACAATGGGAGTGGAGACGCTCCTTCAGGTACACTGGGCTGAGGCCGTTTAGGGCTTTAAAGGTTAGCGCCAACACTTTGAGTTGTGCTCAGAAACGTAGTGGAAGCCAATGCAGGTCTTTCAGGACCGGTGTTATATGGTCTCGGTAGCCAAACCAAGACTTCCACCTCCCTCTCCACTCCAGCAATGGCACGTACTCCACAGCCACATTCAAAAACCCTTGGCAGCCAGCTTTTGAGTTGCATCTTAATTTGCTTTATTTCACATTATGTACCCTTGGCACAAAGTTCAATGATGCTGTCTGACTTGAAATTCTCAGCTTCTTTATACAGATTTTACGAAGAACGGCATTACTTCATTTACTGGACTTCTTCCCAATACGTATGCTCTAAATTTCGACCTAGCAGTTACAGCGAGAGTGACTGATTGAGCGAGTGGTATAAAAGGGAGAGAGAGAGATTGATTTTGTACAATTCTTTGTCATCTGCCTTCACTTGCAGTAAAATGCCAAGAGACTGACAGGAAATTACACAACAGGGTTGCGGCCCTTGAGGTATTAAAACTAATATCATATAAGGGAGTGAAGGAAATTCCAGTAGGCAACCGTGCAAAATATATCAGGAGCTGGACTGTCTCACAGAACATTTTGTCAAGAAACAGGGTCACCTTGGTATTCCAATAATTGGAGATCCATGTGCCAACAGAATTTGAGTCTATGTCATCCCCCCCCCCCACCTTATACATTAGAAGCCTAATGACCAACACAAAAGCTATATTGTGTGACATGTTAGGTATGTTAGGTCAAACTTTTATGGACCATGTACTGAAAGTTGAGGGAAGGTAGGGTTACAAACGTAGGAAACCTCAGAAATTACAAGAAGCTTTTATAATATATAGCAGCTACATGTACACATGTATTCATGACATGAAGCATATTTTTTGACCCACCTCCGACCCTCAAACCTGTACCTTGTACATTTGCGGCACAATCTTATCTATAGATGTCAAAGAGATAAATTATTCTATGACATCCAAAGGCAGCCCTGTTTTGGGAAGCTTTTAATATTTGATGTTATGTTGCGTTCTTTTATATTATGTTGGAAGACGCCCAGAGTGGGTAGGGTACAATAAATTGATTGATTGATTGATTGATTGATTGATTGATAATGACACTCACTGGGTGATGATAGGGCATTAGCACCAGTGGGTGTAAGTACAGCATTAGTGTGAAACAAGAAGCCTGGCTAAGGGGGGAAGGATCTATCAACTTTGGTTTTTTCAGTTCCCTCAGTTTTCCAATCTTAAAACTGGCTCTTCACATTTCTGTAGCAATCTGCAACATTTCTTTTTGAAAATCCTCATAAACATTCATCTGTATTTTAGTATGAATTTCTCCAATGAACACATGTCTGTATGCAGCTCTGACTATTATACACATTTTTTTTGCAAGCAATTTACCCTCATATAATGCACTTTCATTATTTTCACTAAAATATTCATTTTTATGCATAATTTTCACTAATATATACATTTTTGTAAACACGGCTTGCCTGGAAAACTGCATCACCTCAAAATACTATCCAAGGTCATGTCGTTGCCTACAGATGTGTTTGGTGGATTTTTAGTTGGTTCTGTTGTAAAAATCAACAACATTTAGGTATGTAAAAATCAACAACATCCATAAGTATCCGTGCCTTGGATTCATGTTTTTGGAGGTGCTGGCAAGCACTGGATCTATAGATTTTGTTGTGAAATCTACATATGTAAGCTTAAATCGCATCATATTTTTTGAGCACCCTGTGTAAAATCATATCAGTTAAAGAGGATCCATTTTGCCCACTTCATGGAGAAGCAAAGCCTCTTTCTCTCTCTGTTTTCTGTGCATGTGTGAACATACTTTGTCTTTTTAGTTCAGGGGTCAGAAAACTTTTTCAGCAGGGGGCCGGTCTACTGTTTCTCAGACCTTGGGGGGGGGCAGATTATATTTTGGGGAAAAAAATTATGAACGAATTCCTATGCCCCACAAATAACCCAGAGATGCATTTTAAATAAAAGCACACATTCTACTCATGTAAAAACACCAGGCAGGCCTCACAAATAACCCAGAGATGCATTTTAAATAAAAGGACACATTCTACTCATGTAAAAACACGCTGATTCACGGACCGTCCGCAGACCGGATTTAGAAGGCAATTGGGCTGGATCCGGCCCCTGGGCCTAAGTTTGCCTGCCCATGTTCTAGTTGTCTGGGGTGGGGTGGTGGTGAAGACAGCCAGTGGGAATGTTATCCTTGTTTTCTCTCAGAATTCCAGACGTGCCCACAAGCAACTCCAGACCATTTTGCACCTCTGATACATTACATCTCTGGTCACCAAGTGTTATGTAACACTTTCTGTGGCAGGGCAGTTTCTTGGAACTGCTAAGGAAGGATAAGCTGTGCTTACAGGAAATAAAAACTTGAAGCCATACTTACAGAATTCCATCCCTGCCTGAAGTGTGGTGGAGGAAATAATGGCGGTGGCGGTGGAGGAGGAGGAGGGAGGGCAAGAAACGAGCACCCTCTGTTGTTATTAACCTGCTTCTTCTGGTTCAAGCAAGGGAAGGCTGTTGAGGGGAAAAATACTTGTCTATTAATTACGGGCTACGTATTAATTACGATTCTTTAAAGAATGAAAAAGGCGGCTCGAGCACAATAAAATTCAGCATGTTTGCGTCACAGAAATGCACTCCCACCAGCATGACTAAACTGCTACTGGTGCATGGAGGACCGTGACAAGTGCCAGAGCGCATGGAAACGCCGTTTACCTCCCCGCCGCAGTGGTACCTATTTATCTACTTGCACTGGCATGCTTTCAAACTGCTAGGTTGGCAGGAGCTGGGACAGAGCAACAGGAGCTCACCCTGTCACGGGGATTCGAACCACCAACTTTCTGATCGGCAAGCCCTGAACGCAAATGGCGCCCTCTCTGCTACAGCCAAGTCTTGCTGCGCTGCTCCTGAGATCCACAGGACCATAATCTTGACCCTATCATTGCTGGCCTCCAGACAGGAAGCATAAACAGTTTTGCCCCAGCTTGCTGTCTCTTTGCCTAAGATGATAGTAGGTGATCTCCAACAAAGTCACACTCAGAGCAGACCCCTGAAATCAACATAAGTTTGTCGATTAAATGGGTCAACTGTGAGTATGACAAACATTGGCTATCACCCACATTTTGTGAAATTCCTCTTGTTGTTTTACATTGTTGCTTAGTATTGTTTACTTGTTTCAATTGTGTTTCTTGGAAGCCCCCTGGAATATATTTTATACAGAAAGGCAAAACATAGATTAAATGAATTACAACACTTCTGGAATATTTGCTATGATGGTATGTGTTTTTTTAATGATTCTTAATAGCAACAGCGCTGTCATCAATACAGATCAGAGTTACTAAGGGCATCTCCAGACAACCTGTTATTCAGTATTTATCCTGAATTGCTTCCACAAAGTTTACATGCAAGTTAGATTATATCTAATCTTTACTGAGCATTTGTTCTGATTTGCTTGTGGGGAGGTTATACAGTGATGACCATTCATTCTGAATCCACTTTGATTTGCTTGTGTAGTATTTATACATCTTTCTGCATTCATCCCACACTTTTTCATGCATTCTTCCAGCACTTTACTAACCACAAAAAGTATGGGGATATGGTGGGGAGATAAGGAGACTTTGTTGTGCCAAAGCAACTGAGTGCTTCAAAATCCACTTTATTTGCTTAAACCCAGATTTCCATTATACACTTGAATCCCTCCCACAAAATAGTGACAGATTGCACACACACACACACACACACACACACACACACTTTTGAAAAGAAATGTGTTATGGTTTTGTCATGCATGCCTACTACCCAGGCCCACTTGTTGTTGTTTTCAATTATAGCCAGTATGTAGGACCAGGATTTTTGGCCTCTGTACAGAGCTGCAGTTTTGGTGAGCCCGTGGCAATAAAGCATCACTGAAAAACCGTTTCAACTCTTCCACCTGTTCAGAGAAACCCCGGCAACCTTTCCAAGCTGAAATTCAGTGCAGTCACAAGACAAATGAGTAACTGCTATTAAAAGGCCAACGTATAATATAACTGCTATGATCATGTACTCAGTAGCATCTGTGCTTTCCTATGGCTCAGTATCAATTCCAGGAGTTCCCTGACAAGAAATGCTGCCTTTATCTCGGATGCTGCCCTACTGTTCTCTCACAGACTATGCAGAACCAGGGCTGGATTTAGGTTTGACGAGGCCCTAAGCTACTGAAGGTAATGGGGCCCTTTATATGTCCAGCTGTCCTTTGTCCACAACAAATTGTCGCTGTTTTTTGTGTTGAATATATGCTATATGGTAATTTATGGACCTGTGGGTTAAACCACAGAGCCTAGGACTTGCCAATCAGAAGGTCGGTGGTTCGAATCCCCGTGAGGGGTGAGCTCCCGTTGCTCGGTCCCTGCTCCTGCCAATCTAGCAGTTCGAAAGCACGTCAAAGTGCAAGTAGATAAATAGGTACCCTCCGGCAGGAAGGTAAACAGCGTTTCCGTGCTGCTCTGGAGAGCTGCTCTGGCTCGCCAGAAGTGGCTTAGTCATGCTGGCCACATGACCTGGAAGCTGTACGCCGGCTCCCTCAGCCAATAAAGTGAGATGAGCGCTGCAACCCCAGAGTCGGCCACGACTGGACCTAATGGTCAGGGGTCCCTTTACCTTTTAATTTATGGACCTAATAGGTCCATACACAACACAAGGCACTGTTGCTGTATGTAGGGTTTATTTCATTTTAAAAAATCTTATATTTTGGAAATGTACATCCAGTTTTTTTGTCCTTTACATTTTTGCCAAGAGAGTGGGGCCCTAAGCTACAGCTTGTTTAGCTTATACATAAATCCGGCACTGCGCAGAACCATGGTCTTTTCTTGCTGGATGGGCCTAAGGGTGAACGGGGTCTATAGCTGGGCAACTTTGCTGTAGCAGCTACAGTGCAGCTCTTACAGTACTATCTGCAGTATTACACTAGTGGCCAAAACTGTGGAAACCTTTTGGGAAAAGTGTGTTTCCTGTTGAATATTGCAGAGCACATGCAGACTTTCTGGAAGTATCTGGTTGCAAGCTGACTGGATGAACAGGAACAAAATGCTGCTCACTAGTAACTTGGTTACTTAGAGGTTTATTATTTACAGCAGACTCACAAGTTACTATATACAAGATACAGAATCAATAATCCAGGTGTTTTGCCCCTCATCATCGGAACACTTGACCACGGCAGTCACGAGTTGCGCCATCTGCTTCTTTTTGCCATACTTTATTACAACATCAGTCATAAAAAAGAAACGTGAAACACATAGAAAAAAAATGAGATATACAAAAATTCTCAGCATGTCAGTTAATACTTAGCTGGGTAACCTTGAGCTTTAATTATGGCCTTTCAATGCCTTCTCGTGGAGTGAACCAATTTTTTTGTTCTGCAGCTGTAATAATGTGAAACCAAGATTGAATTATTGCCTCTATTAATTGGGTTTTATTGCTGGGTTGCTTCTGACTAACAAGTTTATTTAGTTACCTCAATTAGTTTCTTTAGTTTCCACAATTTTGGCCACTAGTGTATGTTGATATACTTGAGAAATTGGATTTCAAATAAATAGCTTTTTTGAAAAAAGAAAAAAGAAAAGGTAAAGGACAATTTTGGCCACTAGTGTATATCAATATACTTGAAAAATAGGTTTTCAAATAAACAGCTTTTTAAAAAAAAGATAAAGGAAAGGACAATTTTGGCCACTAGTGTATATCAATATACTTGAAAAATAGGTTTTCAAATAAACAGCTTTTTAAAAAAAAGATAAAGGAAAGGACAAAGGTTAAAGTGAAAGAGATCATCTCTCCCCTTCCTGAGGGTCTTTATGACAAGGCCAAAATTGCTAGACAAAGTGAGACAGCCAAATCAGCAGCCAGTAAGTAATAGTAAATTGTCCATTCATTCATTCATTCATTCATTCATTCTCTCTCTCTCTCTCTCTCTCTCTCTCTCTCTCTCTCCCTCCCTCCCTCTCTCTCTCCCTCTCTCCATAAATACACATACTGTACCAACACAAACAACATGCTATCCCTACTTCCCATTAGAAACCTGGACATTCTCTTGCCCTCTAGTGCCTCAACTCGCCTCAACACCAGTGAGCATGCATTGATGACAACGCCACAAGCACACATTGATCAGGTGTGGCATAAAGACATCCCCACCCTGTCAATGTGCCCTGGTGTGAACATAAACAGACACGAATCTCGTACCAATGAAGCCCTGCTGATGTGAGCAGCTAGGGGGAAAGGCAACAGGAATATCCAACAACTTAACATTACCACCTTAGAGCCCAGTGAACACACCCTTTGTTGTTGTTTAGTCGTGTCCGACTCTTTGTGACCCCATGGACCAGAGCACGCCAGGCACTCCTGTCTTCCACTGCCTCCCGCAGTTTGGTCAAACTCATGCTGGTAGCTGCGAGAACACTGTCCAACCACCTCGTCCTCTGTTGTCCCCTTCTCCTTGTGCCCTCCATCTTTCCCAACATCAGGGTCTTTTCCAGGGAGTCTTCTCTTCTCATGAGGTGGCCAAAGTATTGGAGCCTCAGCTTCACGATCAGTCCTTCCAGTGAGCACTCAGGGCTGATTTCCTTAAGAATGGATAGGTTTGATCTTCTTGCAGTCCATGGGACTCTCAAGAGTCTCCTCCAACACCATAATTCAAAAGCATCAATTCTTCGGTGATCAGCCTTCTTTATGGTCCAGCTCTCACTTCCATACACCACTACTGGGAAAACCATAGCTTTAGCTATACGGACCTTTGTTGGCAAGGTGATGTCTCTGCTTTTTAAGATGATGTCTAGGTTTGTCATTGCCTTTCTCCCAAGAAGCAGGTGTCTTTTAATTTCACAGTTGCTGTCACCATCTGCAGTGATCATGGCGCCCAAGAAAGTAAAATCTCTCACTGCCTCCATTTCTTCCCCTTCTATTTGCCAGGAGGTGATGGGCCCAGTGGCCATGATCTTCGTTTTTTTGATGTTGAGCTTTTTTTGATGTTGATCTTCGTTTTTTTGATGTTGCGCTCTCCTCTTTCACCCTCATTAAAAGGTTCTTTAATTCCTCCTCACTTTCTGCCATCAAGAACACACCCTTACCTTTCTAAAACTACCCACGTTTTAACATGTTTGCAATAGTTCTTTAAATATCCAAGCAAAGGTTTCCACTCCTCCTTAAAGTCTGCCTCTTCCAAATTTGAGATTTCCTTGACAGAGAGAGCACTAGAGACTTGGGGTGTCTTTGTAATGTATGGTTGTATTCAGGGTGGATTAAAATCAAATCGATTTAAATCACTAGTCAGTAAGACTTGATTTAAATCATTTTTTAAAAATAGAAAGACTCATTCTTGCTTAACCTTAATATTTACAACCAGATGAAGGTTTCATTTTTTGGAATAATAAATTTCCAGAGTAGTTTTTACAGTTATATCAAAAATTACTGATTTGGTTATACAATTAGAAATGCACAGACCGATAGTTATGAAATTATTGTGAGGTTTAATAAGTTAAATGTTTATATTTGGACAACTTTTCTGCTGTACTTCATTGGAAGGAGAAAAATAATTATTTCCTTAATAACAATTTAAATAATTTATTGAACTAAAACTATAACATTATAGCATATGTATCCATGTTTGTTAACTGATGTCAAACAATTAAAAAACAACTTAGACTGAGCTTGAGTCCACATGAAAAGCGTAAAACAAATCCTTATTTCCTGATGAATAGCCTTTGGACTATAATGTAACTTAAATAGAAAACTATCTTTAGAAAGATTTTTCCTCCAAAAGAATTTTATTTTTAAAATTCTATTTAAATAATAAATATATATATATATATATTTTAAATCATTGATTTTTATCTACCCTGGTTGTATTTAAAAACCAGCAGTTAGCAGTACATGACCCCACCAGCCTGTACACAGCCAGGCAGCATTGGTCCAGTCCCTCAAAATCCTAAACCAAATTTTTAAAATGGCTGCTTCACCACTGTTCTGGCGAATCCTCTTGACATTCAGCCTGGGCAACCCACGTTAAGCCTCCTGTCCCCGTGCAAAATGTCCTAAATTGCTCGATCGCATCTCTTGTAATCATTTTACATAACAGGATAACATGGATCATAGCACCATGTACCACAGGATTAAAAAATAACGCATATGAAGAAACCATCAAGGTACAGTACCGTAATGATTACTATTTTTAGAAAGAGATGCCCCCCAGATAAAATATATTAAAAGGCTCGTCTGTGCATGTTCACACCTCAGGACCTGTTGTTTTGCTCCCAACTGTTGCTAACTGCTACATAACCATGTGGAAACACAGACTCGTAAGTCATGTGTTCAATCTTGCAATATATAACACCCAGAAACATTTCCTCTAAAAACGATGCTTCAGCAGCACCAAGAAATCCAGTTGGCTGGAGCTGAGAGGATCATTTCCAGGAACAGCCTGGCCGTATCCTGCCAGAGAGGTGGAGTCGGGTGAAAGGTACGAAAATTATACTTTGCAAGTTTGCACATTTCTTTTCCAGAGCAAGGCCTAAATGCCCCTTCTTTACAGTGATATCCCACGCAAAGCAACAACTCGGTTGCTCCCATATTGTTTTCTTCTGATCACTTAGTTACTGCCATGCCGTGGTCGAAGCCTCTTTGTTTGTGACATAGGTTGCCATGGGGAGACATTAGGGGACAATAATAAAAAGGCCCCTAAGGCCACTGGTTTTCAATTATATCTGGAAAATAGCTGAGAGTATTTTTGTAACGATGGGAAAGACAAGTCATCATTCAGGAATGGTGTGGCCGTTTCGTACGATGAGGCTTACCCTAGGCTTACCCTTGGCAAGCGCAGTGTTTAAACTAGTGTCTTCCAAAAGGAAGCTTCCTTTAGTTGCCAGATAGAAATAATTATCTGGGACTCCAGGCTCATGCCAATGAAAGACACAAGTGAGTATTAAAGTATACTAGAAATCACACTAAAATAAACAGAGTCTCCCCTCCTGCTGAGTGACATCTACTACAAAACATCAAACATCTATCAGATCTATCAGATGCCCAAATACACATAAAACAATAATTATCCTAATTAAGATGTTATGAAAGACTTGACAAATGGAAGAGAATCAGAATTGCGCCTGCTGGCCTTATCCTGCCACCATGACACCAGACAAGGTCTGCCACCATGATCCTTCTCCGCACTCCATGAGATGAGTTGATGCACTTTCAAAGGCCTCAAAAGGATTGCTGTCTACCCCAAATTCAATGAATAGGAAAACAAAAAACCTGTTGTGACATAAATCGCGGAGCATTGGTCAACTCCTTTTTTAAAAACAGAAGCCACATTTTGAATTGAGTTAAGCTTGATGGACCACTCACTTCACCCAGCGACTAAGGGTCAAAAACTAGACGATAATGGTGTGTTTGCAATTAATGTGCATGGTTTTTGCTATGTAAATAACAGCTGCAGGGAAATCTGAGCAGCCTCAGGACTCTTTCTCACCCTCCCCTAAAAATCACCTCTGTGGTCTAAACCAGAGCCTCTTGGGCTTGCCAGTCAATGGTTCGAATCCCTGCAACGGAGTGAGCTCCCGTTGCTCTGTCCCAGCTCCTGCCAACCTAGCAGTTCAAAAGCACGCCAGTGCAAGTAGATAAATAGGTACTGCTGAAGTGGGAAGGTAAACGGCGTTTCCATGCACTCTGGTTTCCGTCACAGTGTTCCGTTGCGCCAAAGCGGTTTAGTCATGCTGCTCACATGACCCGGAAAGCTGTCTGTGGAAAAACAGCGGCTCCCTTGGCCTGAAAGCAAGATGAGCGCCACATCCCCAGTCGCCTTTGACTGGACATAACCATCCAGGGGTCCTTTACCTTTTTACCGTTTGCATTTCAAGGGAAGCCTCCACTGAAAACAATGGGAGCATCCGTTAAAATGC
Source organism: Podarcis pityusensis (assembly GCF_964106645.2). Taxonomy (NCBI): domain Eukaryota; kingdom Metazoa; phylum Chordata; class Lepidosauria; order Squamata; family Lacertidae; genus Podarcis; species Podarcis pityusensis. The sequence continues at coordinate 38,393,683 of NC_138037.1, forward strand.
AGATAGCAACCTATGAGATGATGTGTTTGTGTGTTGTGTGTGTGTGTGTGTGTGTGTGTGTGTGTAGAGAAAGAGTATGGCAGGAAGAGTTAAACTTCTCTATCTCACTGCTTCCTTGCTGCTGCTACAACTACCATGGTGAGCCCTCCTGTTGAGTCTCTTGTGGAACAGTGAGATGCCCAGAGCCACTGACATGATCACCCCTGAGAGCCCTTGCCATCATTGTAGAGCACATATGTTGCCTTGGTACTCTGGTGACCCATATGCAATGAAACAGGAGGGTTCATGGCTAGCACACAGGTGGCCCTAACTTGACCTAAGGCATAGGAGGTTGCATTACCACACCTAACATGTGGCAGTGAAGTTGAACCTTCTCTTCTCAGAGCAATAGAGCCAATTTCTCTGTGTCACTTGCACAGGAGAAACTGGGCGAGTCACATAATAAAGAGGAAGAATCTCTCCTGCTGATCACAGTGAGTAGGAGAAGATGGCAAAGAGCCATTTGTCTATGTGCGGGATACTTGGGAATTGGATTTATGTTGGGGGCCGAGTGGGAAACATCTTGAAGCTGGGTTCAACCTCAGGGCTATGAGTTGTCCATCCTCACCATCAACAAATCCCCATTTCTCCAAAGTTTGCAATGCAGTTCTCCTGTCTCTTGCCTGTTGCAACATTCACGCAGGTTTTGTGAATAAACACCAAATGGGAGGATGCGATTGGCTGAAACAACTGTTTTACATAGCTGGTGCAAATATCAATGTCTTTTAAGAAAGCCCTATTAGACCACTATTTTTAGTCTGCTGCATTTGTTCTGGATTTATTTTCACTGTGTTTCTAATGACATGTGTTTTTGTTATTTTGAATTATCATATCTCCATAAAGATCTATTAATTCACAATGCAGCAAAGGGAAGCTTAAATCATTGTAGCACTGTCATTCTATTGCAGTTTTGAAAGCCCCTGGATTATTATTATTATTATTATTATTATTAAAAGCATACAATCCTATAAGAACAACGCTAGAAACCTAAAGCAGGGACGCAGACCTTTCTTCAGCCTGAGGGCTATATTCTCTCATGGGCAAGAGCCATGACAGATTATTCTTTGGTGCGGCCAGAGGCACAAATGGCCAGAGACACCGTGAGCTGGAGCAATTGATTGTACAACACAATAAGCTTCACAAAACACAGAGGTTTCTATGTACACACCTCCACGCGGGCAAACGAGAGGCACAATCTCATTCCAGTCAAGCAAACACACTTGAGAGGGCGTGGAGCAGGACTACTGAGAGGTCTGACGTGTGGGAAAGGTGAAGTGGTCTGGAGACAGGCCTGAGGGTCTCCTCAGTCTCCTAGGCCTGGCATTGCCCCTAATTTAAAGTCTTATACAACAGCCACCTCAAACTTGATTCTTTAAAGGGTTCCCCTTTCAATAACATTGCATTCAGTAACAGGAATGCTGGAAAAAGACGGAGCTGTCTCTTTCATATTGCTGTGAAGTTTGCCGTTAAAATGTACAGACCTGCGGCAAGCCTCCTGGTCTCCTTCCCAGAACGCACAGCTGAAGGGAAACCTGTTGGATTAAAGTGGAAAATAGGATTCCCTGCAGTCAGGCAATCCATACCCTTTGCCTCCTGCCAACCCGGGGTGTTTTTTTCCATGCAGTGGGCTTTTGTTCGCTATGGAAGTCATCTGAGTATTTGTTAGTGCCACTGCGCTAGCCAGAAGATGTTTACTGTGCTAACATCCAGCACAAGTCCAGCAACGCTGGATGAGGTCAAGGCTGTGTTAACAGAAACGGACATACATTGTGATTCATCCTCCTCTCATCGACTTCATTTGCGTCTCTGCAAATTCGCAGACCTTCAAGCCATCGCTTGCCACTGAAATAAAGCAGGATAGCTATCTAACAACGAAGTTTCTGTTTTGTGGCGATATAGCCCATTAGTATTAAACAGGAGATGTTAGCCTCTTGACGTCAGGATCAGGAATAATAAAATAAGAACAGATTTGAAAAGGGGTGGGGGGGAGCCTCTGGCTTTTATTGTTTTGTGATTCAGCATGCATTGGGACTAAGTATTTCCCAACCACGATTCCGAGTGCTTAGAACAGCAGGGAAATCTAAACACGCAGAGATAAGCAAGGCAAGTCACCAAGAGATAAATCAATGTTGCAATTTACCTGCTGAAATTGAGAAGACACTGTCCACAAAGGAGGACTGAGATACAGCAAAGCAGAAAAGGAGCTGGAGATAAAATCCCAAAGCAATACGGCTGAGGTTGACCATGTTGGCTGCAAGCTGTACAATTCCAATGTGCAGGGTGCTGATATCTTGTCCACTGCCTTCTCTTGCCTGCCTGCCCGCCTGCCTTGTCTGCTTGCTTGCTTTCCCCCTTTCGCTCTCTCACTGGTTGGGTATGTTTATGTCTCTCTGTCTCTGCCTCTCTCCCTCTGTGAGCTTTAGTAAGAAAGAATGCCAACCATTTCCCATTAAATCTTCTCCTTACACTAGACAGGGCTATATTTAACTCAAGCGCTGGATCAGATGCCCCCATCACAAATACCAGCTATTAAAACATAGTCAGAGGACTAATGAAGAGGAGGAGGTTGATTTCAAGCTGAGCTGGGAACCACATATCTGATTGATAACCAGACAATCATTGAGAAAGCTCCATTCATTCATTGTCTCCTCCCACCCCACCCCTCGGCCCGACCAGGCCAATGAATGGTTCCTGACTAGGGATATGGACATAGGAACACCTTGTTTCTATATTCTGCTTCCCCTTTATATAGTTCATTTCAGGACTCACAGACCCTCCAAGTGTCCCTATTTTCCAGAGACAGTCCTGGATTTACAGAAGCCGTACCGGTTTCTGATTTGATCCCAGAATGTCCTGCTTTTCCTTAGGGCGTCGCTATTTTCATTGGAGAAACATTGGAGGGCATGGACTCAGGAGGCTTAAGAAACCATGTGCCGTTAAATATTGTACATTATTATGGCTGTAATGATCATTAGAAACTTTATTTTGTTACAAGCGTTCTGGGTCTTCAGTAGCTTAATGGATAGATTGACAATGAGATGGTACAGAGAGTGTCAAATAGCACCGAAGATGACTCTAGGATGGTTCAAAGAAGGCATGTTTCAAAGCACACCAGGGTGTGCTTCCTAAATACATTCTAGGACTGTTCTCCATCTCACAGGACCCTTTGTGAAATAATTTGGGGAGGAATGCATTAAAACGTACCAACTTGTGGAGCTTGCTTTCACTTACCTTTCTGCTATCAAAAGCATGGAAATAGAAAATAGTTGTGTCTCCATAACTATTTGGGCCGCTTACCCACAATATTAATGTTACCTCAACTTCCTAGTGAAATACTTAATGCATTTTAATTGCTTTCTGGAACAAGAGAAAAGTGTCTACATAGACATTTAGAAGAAAACAAGGTACTGGTAATTAAAAAAAAAATCAGCTCTCTTTATTAAATTGGCACTAATATTCTGCTGATCTGGTAAAGAAAATGGAATTATAAACGTTCTTTTTCTAAGCCAATTCCTACACTAATTAAATGAATTCAGGTTTTTGTTTTTCCTCCTGTACTTTGCTGATCTAAACTGGTCTTAAATTAATGCATCCGTCCTCACTGTATTCAGTTTGCTGTGCAGTTTGAGATGGTTTTGAAAAATGTTTGATGGGTTTGCTGCAAGCCACATTCTCTTGCAGGGAAGTTGGGGTGCTGTTGGTTGTCCACAAAATGATTCACTGCATTACTTCTTTTTAGCTGCAGTGAAAGAGCAGCCAGAACAGAGGGTAGGGAAAGTCCTCAAAACCACAAAAAACCTGCATTGCTGCACGTTCTTGGAAGCAAACTGCAAGTTCATAAATTAAGCTTCAGTTCAGAGACACATTTTCAGTGAGGCTAGTCCTTTTCACCATTAGCCTGGAAAAATAAGTATTTGGCTGAGGATAAGGCATGGGTAGGCAAACTAAGGCCCGGGGGCCGGATCTGGCCCAATCGCCTTCTAAATCTGGCCCGCGGACGGTCCGGGAATCAGTGTGTTTTTACCTGAGTAGAATGTGTCCTTTTATTTAAAATGCATCTCTGGGTTATTTGTGGGGCATAGGAATTCATTCATTTTCCCCCACCCCCAAATATAGTCCGGCCCCCCACAAGGTCTGAGGGATAGGGAACCAGTCCCCTGCTGAAAAAGTCTGCTGACCCCTGGGATAAGGCTTTAATAGACTGGGGCAGTTATTGCAAGCTAATTCCTATCTGGGTAACTGAGAAACACTTCTGAAGAGGGTATTCCAAACTCTTGAGATGCTTCTTCCAGGGCTGGCTTGGATCAAGCTTCTCCCATACACGACAGGAGCGTAAGCCACACCTTTGCCTGGCCTACTCAGTGCCCTAGCGTAGTTCTGATGATCCTGGATGTCCACACAAAGCATAACATTCGACTACAGCCAGCATGCATGGGCCCAGATTGTGTGGTTGATTACTGGATTTTATTCAGGAAATAGGCCTACATAAAGTAGGTTTTATGTTTGGAGGTCCTATATTGAAAGTTAGTTCTCCTACCACGGTGGGGGTCTACCTCCTTCCGAATTTGAGCAATTTTATCTGCAAAAAGAACCTTTGCAAAGTTGTTGCAAGACATCTTGGAGTCCAGTGGCAAAAGTGGTTCTGTTAGACTACAAACCACTTGAGTCTCCCGGTACTGTTTTCTGCAGATGCAATGGAGGCAGCGAAGAAGACCTTCTTCGCCGTCAACCACTTGGCAGTCCCGATGTTGAGCTCTAACCCGTGTTTGGAATGAGTTTTCTGCCACCAGCGCTCTAGCCGTCTCTGTGATTGTTTCATCCCATATAAGCCCAGAGTTTAGGGTCATAGAATCAGGTTTTTGATCTTTAAAGATTTTGACCTTTAAAGCCCTATGTGGCCTAGGACCCACGTACCTATGGGACCATCTCTCCTGGTATGCCCCGCGGAGGAACATAAGGTCCACAAATGACAATATTTTGGAGGTCCCAAGTCACAAGGTGGTTAGATTGGTCTCAACTAGGGCCAGGGCCTTTTCAGTACTGGCCCCGACTTGGTGGAACACTCTGTCACAAGAGACTAGGGCCCTGCGGGACTTGACATCTTTCCGCAGGGCCTGCAAGACAGAGCAGTTCCACCTGGCATTTGGTTTGGACTGAGTCTGACCCTTATGTTTCCCTCCCCCTATGGTTTTGATCTATGGGCTACTTTTAAAATGAGGCTGCATTTTAAATTGCATTTTAACCTGTATTTTAAATTGCCCCCTCCCCACTATGTTTTTACCGTAATTTTTACTGTTGTTAGCCGCCCTGAGCCCTGCTCTGGCCAAGGAGGGCGGGATATAAATAAAAATTATTATTATTATTATTATTATTATTATTGAGGTGGAAGGGACCCAAGGTTCATCCAGTCCAACCCCGTGCAACGCGTAAATGTAATGTAATGAAATTGATGGCAACAGATTTAAGCCGACCAAATCCCCAATTCTGGTGGTCACCTCTTGTTTTCAGGTTGTGTGGAGGGAGGAGTGGTATGACAAATCCTGCTCCCCACACCATCCTCATCTCCTCCACCTCTAACTGAGCTGCAAGGTCTACAGCAGAAGGAGAATCTTCACTTTTCGCAGAATGTACTTGGAATCCTCCATGCCACCATTGTATGAATTCTAAGTGTGTCAACCTTATCATGTAAACATTCCCTCTTAAGATCTTCCTGTTCAACATACAAGGATCCCAAGACTACCAGCTGATCAGGAAAGGACTTAACACCTGGACTGCCTTACTGGCAGAACTTTTCGCAATACCTAAAATCTATGGAATTCACCAAAAAAGTGTGGCAGTATTAAGCCTCTGGCTTGTTGTTGTTTAGTCGTGTCCGACTCTTCATAACCCCATGGACCACAGCATGCCAGGCACTCCTGTCTTCCACTGCCTCCTGCAGTTTGGTCAAACTCATGCTGGTAGCTTCGAGAACACTGTCCAACCATCTTGCCCTCTGTCATCCCCTTCTCCTTGTGCCCTCAATCTTTCCCAACATCAGGGTCTTTTCCAGGGAGTCTTCTCTTCTCATGAGTTGGCCAAAATATTGGAGTCTCAGCTTCAGGATCTGTCCTTCCAGGGAGCACTCAGGGCTGATTTCCTTAAGCATGGAAATCTAAGCCTCCGGCTTAGAAGGCTATAAAAGAGGATTAGACCAATTCATGGAGAATCAGTCAATCAACTGCTTTATTTATAATGATTTCTGAATAGCAGGAACACAAGCAAATAATGGAAGTACAGTGGTTCCTCGGGTTACATACGCTTCAGGTTACAGACTCCGCTAATCCAGAAATAGTACCTTGGGTTAAGAACTTTGCTTCAGGATGAGAACAGAAATCGCACGGTGGCAGCAGCAGGAGGCCCCATTAACTAAAGTGGTACCTCAGGTTAAGAACAGTTTCAGGGTAAGAACGGACCTCCGGAATGAATTAAGTACTTAACCCGAGGTACCACTGTATGTCTCCATGTGGTCTTCCCCCGACTCAGCTGGCTGGCCACAGCTGAAACCTAGAAATTTGTTCTAATCCAGGTTACGTCCGAGGCCCCACTGAAATGTGTGGCCTGTCTCAGGTATTCAGGACTTTAATTGCGCACCATTTTTTCCCATTTCTTGAGACCTCATTAAACTCACAAAGGATCTGTCAGGACTGGTCCATTTGCTTTTTTCATAGGTGTAGTTTAGTCTAACGAAAAACTGGACATATTGATGATTTAAATCAATTAAAATGCTTTTAAAATGACAGACATAGCACAAGCTCCATTATTTAAAATTCTGTATTTGGTATGCTGATACTTGGTTCAATATTTTATCAGCTACCGACATATTTTCAAAACCACTTATGAAATGGCTCAATTATAATTCAGCGGTTTCCCTACCCAATAAAACACTGAAAAAATCCATTGGGGGGGGGGGAATCAAGTTTTGCATAGTACATAGTTATGGAACAAAGAATTGTGAATGAAGGGTGCCCTCTGGTGATTTTATGGAGGCACTGATTAAACAAACATTTGTTTTCAGAATGAATTATACAGAATGCTGATTTTTCGAAAGTGGATTGATATCAGGTATAGGAAGATATTAAAAAGGGTTCAGCAGCTTTATATATTCAGAACTCATCACACTATGTCCATTTACTGCCATAATGTAAATGCACACTGAAATTCAGAACCAGGCTCAGTGGCTTTTATTTAACCCGTGCACAGACTCTGAATTTGTTTTAAACTAAATTACTGTTTGTTGACAGCTCAGTTGTAGGCATTTTTACACCTTAACTTCAACAAAAAAAGTCCAGCTTCCAAGGCGGAATTTGTTGCAACGTGGATGTCATGAATGTAGACACGAGGCCCTACATGCAGCCGCAATAGCGCTGGAATTGCACTGTCTGGAAAAGCACACAACAGTGCAGCACTATGGTTGCTATCAGCCTTTTGAAACAGGGCTGGGGAAGCAATGGCTCTTCCGATGCTCTGGAATTCCAAGCCTGATCAGTCCCAGCCAGTATAGCCAATTGCCAGGGAGGACGTGAGCTGTTTCACAAGCCGCTCTCTGAAGAACCTCCCCGCTCATTTAGCGGGGGATTTTGAAACGTGGGCAGGGCCGCCCACCTGTCAATCATGTGATATCATAACAACACCATATGACACCCACTCACCTGTCAAATCTGGCCCATGGAGCCAAAAAAAGCTCCCTCCCCCTGATCTATATTACCAATACTTTAAATGTGACCCTCATCCAAATCACATGAAGAATTAGCGTAAATCTGAACATTCATTTGCTTTAGTTCAGTGGTCTTCCGCTGAAGTGTTCCAGTCCTTGCAGCTTCTGCTACATGTTCGAGCGGGTCAACCAATGAAAATCCTAAGAATACAAAACAGAAAAACAAAAAAACCACACAACAATATTCAACATTCAGGAATGAGAGGCTATGCTAGCAGATTAGAATATTTTACAGAGAGAACAATCTTATTTTTCCAGCAGTAGAAACGAAAAACCAAATACTGGTAATAAAGCAACAATATAATCGTAGCAAAAGTAAAATGGCTTTTGTTTCTGATGTTTTATATTTGCTTTATGGTTCTCTTTTGTAGGCTATCTTGAAAAATCTTGATTAATAAAATTTAATTTATTTTAAAAATATATAAAATAAAGCCACACTATCACGTTAGCACAATAAAAAGGACAAAAAGTAGGTAGTCATGCTTAAGAGGAGTAACAGAGAGCATCATGCAAGGAAAGGGGGAGGGTGGCTGTGAAGGACCCCAGGGGCTGCCTTGCTGCATCCAGGGTTTCTCACCTGCTTAGAGGCAGATTCAGGGCCCCCAGTCAATAGGGCTTGCTGGCAATCAGTACGGCTTACATTGGCTCCCAGCACATTTCGAAGCGTTGGTACTAAATGGCTTTGACCCTGTATACCTGAAGGATATACACCTGGGACACGGGTGGCGCTGTGGGTTAAACCACAGAGCCTAGGACTTGCCAATCAGAAGGTCGGTGGTTCGAATCCCCGTAACGGGTTGAGCTCCTGTTGCTCGGTCCCTGCTCCTGCCAACCTTGCAGTTCAAAAGCACGTCAAAGTGCAAGTAGATAAATAGGTACCGCTCCAGCGGGAAGGTAAATGGTGTTTCTGTGCGCTGCTCTGGTTCGCCAGAAGCGGCTTAGTCATGCTGGCCACATGACCTGGAAGCTGTACGCCGGCTCCCTCAGCCAATAAAGCGAGCGCCGCAACCCCAGAGTCGGCCACGACTGGACCTAATGGTCAGGGGTCCCTTTACCTTTACCTGAAGGAGTGTCTCCATCCCTATTGTTTAGCCCAGACAATGAGGTCCACCTCTGAGAGCCTTCTGGCATTTGTCTCATTGAGAGAAATGGAAGTTACAGAGAACCAGGCAGACGGCCTTCTCAGTAGTGGCACCCGCCCTCCCATCAGATGTCAAAGAGATAAATAACCACACAACTTTTAGAAGACACCTGACGGCAGTCCTCTATCAGGAAGCTTTTAATGCCTGATGTATCGTATGTTTTTTTTATATATATTCTGTTGGCAACCCAGTAAAGATGGGTGAGGTATAAGTAATGAATTATTATTATTATTAAAAGGGGTGCCTGGGAGGGAGAGTCTGCTGGCAGAAGTAGCTGGTAGCTTCCCCTCCCTGCTGGATAGCCTGACAAGGCAGATAGGAAACAGCTGGAGCCAGAAACAGCTGCCGACATTGAGACGTCAGAGCAGCTTCTGAGAGAGACTCTGGAGGAGGGGAGGGGCTTGGCATCAGAGGGGCTGGTTGGCCGGCATCCCAGTCAAGCAAAAGGCAAGCAGGAAGAAAATTCTTGAATGGAGCTTGAGTGGCCGGCTGTCAACGCAGGGAGGCATTTAGCTGTAGGTCACTCTAAATCAGGGGTCAGCAAACTTATTCAGCAGGGGGCCAGTCCACTGTCCCTCAGACCTTGTGGGGGGCCGGACTATATTTTTTTGGGGGGGGAATGAACGAATTCCTATGCCCCACAAATAACCCAGAGATGCATTTTAAATAAAAGCACACACTCTATTCATGTAAAAACACCAGGCAGGCCCCACAAATAACTCAGAGTTGTATTTTCAATAAAAGGATACATTCTACTCATGTAAAAACACGCTGATTCCCAAACCATCTGTGGGCTGGATTTAGAAGGCGATTGGGCCGGATCTGGCCCCCGGGCCTTAGTTTGCCTACCCATGCTCTAAATCAACAACCAGACTACAAAGTAGACTTCCTTCGGCGCGTTTCTTTGACTTAATCTCAAAATGGTGGGAAGGGCTTGGAAAAGTACAGAGTGCTGGTTTGCACTTCCTGGGTGCTAAATTGTCTTTGAGAGGCATGTGCTGTAACACCTAATCTCCAATAAAAAGCCGTCAATTGAACATTCCCTGTTGTCAGGGAACTGCCATCGGAAGGAAGGGAAGTGAAAGGGCTCACACAGGTTGGGAGAGACTCAGCAGCTGAAGAGGGAACCAGTAGGGGGAGAGGAGCTGGGCTGAGGGAAAGGGAGCTGGAGGGATGGCTCAGAGACACTTCCAGCGAAAACAGTGGGGAGGTTTCAGGACCTCCTGTAGGGACACCCACTCCTCGCCGGAAACTGTCACGCAGAGAGTCCAGAAGACGTGTTTCCGTTAAGGAGCTTTTATGTTGGAAGCGATTCCGAAAGCAACCACTGTCGGAATCTGCCAGCGACTGACGGAGCCATGTTTAAGGGGCTCCGTTACAGACAGAGGTTTGCAAACTTGACCAAACTCTGGGGGACTAGGATTTTACACACAAGCAGCTCATCGTCCCATCACAGCATTCCGACAGTCTTCGTGAGCAGCTTGTGCAGGAGAAGGCATCATGAGCAACCCAGCCGGAACCGGAGAAGCAGGAGCTGGAGCGGGTCCAAGCCTGGAAGAAAGGTACCGGGTGTTGGAGGTCCAGCTAGCGCTGCAGACGGCGAGGCTTGAGGAGAGGAGGGCTCAGGATGCAGACAAAAAGGGGAAAGACACCCAGCTCGTCAGAAAGGTACCAGGATTGGTGCAGAAGTTTGGGGGGGAGCCCAAAGACTATCATGGCTTTCGGACAGAGATGCAATATGCCCTCAATCTGCAGTTTGATGAATTCCCTGACGAGGAATCAAGAGTGGCTTTCGTGATTGGGCATCTTGAAAAGGGGGCGAGAGACTGGGTTAGACCCCTGATGGCAGCGAATAGTGACGTCCTAAAGGACACGATGAAGTTCTTTCGCGCCATGGATCTGATGTTTTCCAGCGATATTGAACAGGGAGTGGTCCGCAGACAGTTAATGGCTTGCAAACAGGGGAGCCGATCTGTCCGTGAGTACTGGACTGAATTCACCATGTTGATCCATAAATTGGGGTGGGATCTATCGGCGGAACCCATTCAAATGCTTTTTGAAGAAGGGCTTTCTTCGGCTGTGAAAGACGAACTTTCCCGGGCGCCCAGGGCGGAGTCTATGGACCAGCTGACCAAATCAGCGCTGACCATAGGAGCGCGCCAGGAGGCGAGAGCATTGGAGAGGCGGGAAGGGAAGGGGGAACGTTGGAAGGAGTTCCGCATTCCAGACATTCCAGAGCCAACTTTCCCGCCGGCAGAGCCGATGGAAATCGGAACAGCGCGCGCGCGCGCAGTTTCAAAGCCCAGTGAGGGGGGAAAGAAGGAGGGAAAAGGCGCCCGGAAATGCTATCTCTGCCAACAGCCAGGTCACTTTGCCAGAGTCTGCCCCCAGAGGAAGGAATGGCAAGGGATGGTAGGAGCTGTGGAGGGAAGAGAGGAAGAAATACCGAAGCAAGTAAAAGCCAACGCCTGGCTGCCACCGTCGGGGCACAGCAGTCAGGCCAAAGAGCAGTGAAAGTGCCCACGCCAGAACCTCCTAAACCCGCCCTAGTGATAGAAGTGGCGCTAGAGCTGCCAAACGGACACCCTCTAAAGATAAAGGCGCTGTTGGACTCAGGCAGCTCCTGCAATTTCATGAGCAAAGAGTTTGCAGCTGAACACCAGATACAGACGATCCCTTTAAGCAACCCCCTGCAGGTGACCACGATCGATGGCAGGGAGCTGTTGGGAGGAGAAGTCAGCTTGCAGACCGTCCCAATGATAATGAAGGTGGCAAGGCACACCGAACTGATAGCGTTTAATGTGGCCACCTTGGGAGGAGCTCCCATTATATTGGGGATGAGCTGGCTAGCGTTACATGATCCGCTGGTGGGCTGGCATCAGAGAGTGGTTTCTTTTGGTTCAGCACATTGCTTAGAACACTGCAAAGAGGGAAAGGGTTTGGCAGGGGCCCAAGCCACCCTAGCAGGGACTGAAGTAACGGAGAACGTGAAGGTACCACGACAATACGCAGATCTCCGCGACGTCTTCAGCGAAAGGGAAGCTGACCAATTACCCCCGCATAGACCCTTTGACTGTCAAATCAATTTACTCCCTGGGGCACAGCTCCCTGTAGGCAAGCTGTACGCCATGTCAGACAGAGAGATGCAGGAGCTAAGAGAGTTCATTGACAAGAACCTGAAGAGAGGGTTCATCAGAGAGTCCAGGGCGGTGGGGGGCAGCCCAGTGTTTTTTGTGGATAAAAAAAACACGAACAAGCCGAGGCTTGTGTGTGACTTCAGGGCCTTAAATGCAGTGTCAGAACCAGTGGCTTTCCCTATGCCCAGGATTGACGACATTTTGACAAGGGTCAGGAAGGGAAAGATTTTTACTAAACTGGACCTAAGGGGGGCGTACAACCTGATACGAATAAGGAAGGGGGATGAATGGAAAACCACCATGTTCACCCCTTTGGGGGCATTTGAATATTTAGTTATGCCCTTCGGCCTACAAGGAGGCTCCGCGTGCTTTCAATCGTTTATGAACCACGTCCTGGGGCCTTTGCTTTACAAGAATTGTGTGGCCTTCTTAGACGACGTGTTGGTGTATTCTGAGAATGAGGAGCAGCATGTGAGAGACGTCAGAGAAGTGTTGAGCAGGCTGCAAGCCAACCAGCTGTGGGTGAAACTGGAGAAGTGTCAGTTTCATACCAAGGAGGTGGAATTCCTGGGGTATCGCCTGTCAGACAAGGGATTGGCCATGGATCCCGGCAAGGTCCAGGCGGTGCTGGAATGGAAAACACCCAAAACAAGGAAGGATTCTCGGAATCGGAAGGGGAAGGGGAGATGGACTCTGAGGAGGAGGAGTACTTCGAGACCAGGAACCGCAACAGGTGGAGAGAAGTGTTCGGGACATCGGAAGATGAAGGAAGTTCATTCCGGGGTTTTGCCTCCTCACCGCCCGTAGAGGAGGGGGCGAGAGGGGATGAAGGGGGCCCTGGAGGGGAGGTGGATGTCAGGGAACTGCCATCGGAAGGAAGGGAAGTGAAAGGGCTCACACAGGTTGGGAGAGACTCAGCAGCTGAAGAGGGAACCAGTAGGGGGAGAGGAGCTGGGCTGAGGGAAAGGGAGCTGGAGGGATGGCTCAGAGACACTTCCAGCGAAAACAGTGGGGAGGTTTCAGGACCTCCTGTAGGGACACCCACTCCTCGCCGGAAACTGTCACGCAGAGAGTCCAGAAGACGTGTTTCCGTTAAGGAGCTTTTATGTTGGAAGCGATTCCGAAAGCAACCACTGTCGGAATCTGCCAGCGACTGACGGAGCCATGTTTAAGGGGCTCCGTTACAGACAGAGGTTTGCAAACTTGACCAAACTCTGGGGGACTAGGATTTTACACACAAGCAGCTCATCGTCCCATCACACCTGTGTTTATTTCCCTTTGTAGGAATGGATGCAGCTCCTTTTCGATGTAGCCCTGACCCATGGATGCCCAACTGTGGCCAGACTGTCTCACAACACTTCCTGGGAAGTGTAGGGGAATGAAATGAAAAGTAACCCTAGTGGACAAGTGTCTGTACACGTTATATTACAAAGGTTAATATACAAAGACAGAACTACGGCCCTTTCTCAGACACAGACAGATGTGCACATGAATGTTTTAGTATACAGTCTACAAGGTTTGGAATGTTGTTGTTCAGTGCATTTGTACCTCTCTTTGCTGTTCTGTGACCACTAGATACTCTAGCCTAGAAGCATTTTAAAGAAGCATAATGAATGGTGACCAGAACTGGGGAAATCCGGGTTAGGGAGATCAGCCAGCCATAAGAGACCTCAGAGTGCCCGTTCTTAGTCATAACTGTTTATAATTTTTCCTTTAAAAAAAAATCGAGTCTGGCAGGCATATGGATTGTGCAAAATTGAAATTCATACAAAACTGAAGCCGAGGTTTGACCTGTTAAGTTATTCTCCCATTACAAAGACTGAGGAAGGTATTTGCTATCAAGTCCCCCTTTGCTCTCCCAGGTTATTTGCTGGTTTAATAACGGAGATTGTTGAGAGTAAATATTGCTTTGTAGTGCTTTCTGCCAACTTTTCTACTTTGAAATCTCAAGCAGCAGGCTTAGCTTACCAAGATGCTATTGAATCTTTAACACAGATATTTCACTATCGAAAGAGTTACTCCATTTAACACAGGAAGTGATGATCTGCTTACACAGAATGGGAGAACAAAATGGACACTCACCTGCTGCTTCCTGTCTGACTGTGGATCGATCATGACATTGATGAGGGAAGGCACATCCTTTCCCGCCAGGCTTGTTTTCAGGGCAGCTTGCAGTTCCTCTGGTGTCTGCACAAAGTACCCTTTGCCACCAAAGGCAGACATAATCTGCTCATAGCGAGCATTTGGCAATAGAGACACGGGAGGAATGCTGAAATGAAGCAAAAAGAGGTCTAGCTTTGCTCAAGGAAAGCTCCTTGGCATCATAAAAGGTCACTCTGTTGATATGATAAATGCGCCCAGCAAGAGAAACTAATTGTTTTCTGTGCCTCAGGGAGATAGATCAGGGCCTGTTTAATTACTGTGCAAGCATTCAAGGATTATTTCAGTGGAGGCTTTAGCCAGGAATAGGAAACCTACAGTACAGTGGTACATCGGGTTAAGATCTTAATTCGTTCCAGAGGTCCGTTCTTAACCTGAAACTGTTCTTAACCTGGAGTACCACTTTAGCTAATGGGGCCTCCTGCTGCCACTGCGCCGCCACCGCACGATTTCTCATCCTGAAGCAAAGTTCTTAACCCGAGGTACTATTTCAGGGATAGCAGAGTCTGTAACCTGAAGCGTCTGTAACCAGAGGTACCACTGTAATGGAGACCTTGTATCTCTTCCAATCAATTGCAAAGCATTCTGGATGATTTCTACAAAGCACTTAAGCACATCTCTGTAGCTTTCCCAGACAACATGAAATAGTGCCTCACTGGACAAAAGCCAGCATAATTAAAGATTTAATTGTGGTATTTTTATGGTGGGCATCTGTCTCACACTCTTGGCTCGCAAATTTTCTATCTGTGTGGGCACGACTGTGCTCACTTCCTTTTCTGCCCTTTGAGCATTTTGCTGTATGAGCATGCTTGGAAACAGAGTGTAACTTTTCACCTCTGGAATGTTGGCACAAAGCTTATGGAAATACTTCCCTATGACCTCAGGATGCTCTTCACTAAGAGCTCAACACACCTGTGCTGCCAGAGTCCTGGCTGCTCATGCTCTTCTCCTTTCGATTTCCCAATAGCAGAGAATAACCCAGAGAAACCACAGTCACCTTTCACTAGAATGAGTGAGTGTGCACTGTACTGCTGTCTTTCCCACAGTCTGTGGCACCACCGTGTGATCTACACAACTATAGGCATACCTCGGGTTACAGATGCTTCAGGTTACATTTTTTCACGTTACATTTTTTCAGGTTACGGACCGCCGAAACCCGGAAGTACTGGAATGGGTTACTTCTGGGTTTTGGCGGTCACACATGCGCAGAAGTGCCAAATTGCAACCCACGTGTGTGCAGACCATAGCGGTCAACTTTCAGATTTGAAAATAAGGGATCAGCAGCCTCACCTGTCCCGGGGACAGTCTACAGGATATGTAACAATCTGGGAAGCAGCGGGAAACAGCGCTGGAATGAGGGAATTTCCCGCAAAAAAAAAAGGAAGGTTGACAGCTATGGTGCAGATGCGCCACTGCGAGTTGCGGACGCTGCAAGTTACGAACAGGCATCCCGTATGGATCACGTTCGCAACCCAAGCATCCACTGTGTATATCATGGGAGCCCAACACCTCAATTATCTTACTGGAGTTTGATTAGGGGTGGTAACACCCAGGAGATTCTATTATATGGAAATGGCAATGTCTACAGATGTACGACTATGATTATTGTTTTACACTAGAACCCTGGCATACGCACAATTTCCAATTTGTAACAGGAAAACGTTAATAAATCGGCTGAGCAAGTGCAGCACAGATGTACCCACCATGCAGAAGGTTCTCCCAGCTTCAAGATTTCCTTCCACGTATCTTGATCCAAGCCACTGTATATACCATTGTTATTGACTACGATAATGACGATCGGCAAATGGTATCTGCGGTGAATCCCAAAGAGAAACGCATTCAGAATGGTGTCATATTCAGGGGAAACTTGGCTACTCCACTGCATTTTTAAAAAGTTGGATCAAAGGTTTTACCTGCAGATGGTCTCTACCTCCATGCCAGAGAATCCGAAGGCACTGTCTCCTTCTATACAGACGACACGTTGCTCAGGATTATGGTCTTTAGTAACCATAGCAGCTGCTACTGCAAAACCTAGCCCAACTCCCATGGTGCCAAAGGTACCAGCATCAAGCCTAGAAAGAAAGAAAGTCTGTCATCTTTTCTTCCAACACATGTTTTCTGCCAGCTGTTCTGAACTCAAATCCTTTGTGCCTTATTAAGGGCACATGGATATCTTTAGAAATAAGAGATACAGCATGTATTCCCAAACAGAAGTGAATAAAGTGTGGATTTGTAAATGTTTGCTAAATGAATGTTACACTGAATTGGTAGTTAGAAAAGGCCTCTTTACAGTCATTAAGTTACAACATTGTCATTTTAGCTGTTTTCAGAGTTAAATTCCTGGCATTACAAAGCACATGCTTATTATTTGGATTAAGCTGCTCAAGGCTTGGGTGCAACCATTGTTTTCCCTCTGAGATTTGTACCACAAGGAAAATAAAAGCATGTCAATAGTTAGGGCAATTTCATAGGCTTCTTGGGTCATTAACAAAAAGGTTCATGAAATCTATTCTGTGTGTAATGCCCTGGAAAAATCAGCTGGGAGCTTGAACACAACAGAAAAGCAATGGCATTAGCACTGTAGCTTTCAAATTAAAGTTGAAATAAGAAAAGTGCCTTGTAATGCCTATTAATATATATATGGAGAGAGAGAGAGAGAGAGAGAGAGAGAGAGAGAGAGAGAGAGAGAGAGATCTGTTGTGTTTAAATAGCCACACACAATACATGAAGGTTATGGCAAAGAAATATCTTTGCTACAAACATTTCTCCACAAATATTTCTTCCGGGCTATCCCACTGTTTCTCCAGGGTTCTTTGCTGACCCAAAATTCTAATTTCAAAATTGAAGTTTTACACTGAGAAAGCATCTGTTCAAGTTCTAAGATATAGCATGCAGATGCCAGACTCTAACCTGAAGCATTCTGATGCTTTTCCAGAACTTTGGTATGTAGATACAGACATCTAAAGCTAATGAAGAAGATTATTCAGTTGCTAAGATGAGAAAGTACCCATTCTATTGATTTTTAGAAGTATTATACCCTGGAGCATGATTTTTTTTGCTCTAGGTCAATAGAATTCATTATACGATGCAGAAAAACTGGCCCGAGACCAGATTTCATTTGACCCGCAAACCACAATGATGAATATCTATGCTGAAGATGGAGCCATAAAATAATGCCCAAGCTTAGAACTGTAATTAAAAATTAAAACACAGAAGGAACCTTTTTTTTTTTTACCTGTGGCGGGGATGATAGTTTGGAAGCATAGTGCGCCCAATGTCCATAGTGTTTGCTCCCTCACTAACCAGAATGCAGTCCTTTGGCAGAAGTTCCCTGACATGGTGGAATACTTGATAGTAATTCATTGGCAGATGCTTGCGTAGTGCTAATGCCTTAATGGGGAAAGCAAAGCAAATAAAAGAGCTTTTGAAGAGCTACTGTTCCAACGGCTGCTGTAGTTGTAAAGATTGTGAAAAGATGACTGATATTGATTCATTTATGGAAAATAGACTTGAAGTACAGTCGTATCTTGGAAGTAGAATGAAATCCGTTCCGGAAGTCCATTCGACTTCCAAAACATTCAAATACCAAAGCGCGGCTTCTGATTGGCTGCAGAAAGCTCCTGCAGCCAATTGGAAGCCGCGGAAGCCCCATTGGACATTTGGCTTCCAAAAATAGTTCGCAAACCAGAACAGTCTTGTGATGTTTGGGACCCAAAACATTCGGGAACTAAGCTGTTCAATTTCCAAGGTACTGAATTTTTTAATTTATTTTTTAATACGGGAAAACAGTGCACAAAGATTAACAGAACTGCAGTATTAATTTCATAAGAAGAACCCAAATATATTTTTACTGATACAAATTGATAGTAGTACCTTGGATGCTTCCTCGTTGCTTTTCATTTTTGCCCGTAGTTCTTTCCACCACTCTGCACTAGAAGGATATTTCCAAGACATTTTGTTCAGCTGATCAAAAAGCTAAGAGAATAGCGAAACTGTTACCATAGAACAGCATCATGCTTTTTTGCCCCCTTTGAATTGTTGTTGATATGCACCTTTAATAAAATATGCAAGCACACTGTAATTCAGATGTTGCTGTCTTATACCTTCGGGTATAGGGCGGTATAAAGGTAAAAGGACCCCTGACCGTTAGGTCCAGTCGTGGACGACTCTGGGGCTGCGGTGCTCATCTCGCATCAAGGGAGCCAACATTTGTCTGCAGACAGTTTTTCCGGGTCATGTGGCCAGCATGACTAAGCCGCTTCTGGCGAACCAGAGCAGCGCCCGGAAATGCCGTTTACCTTCCCACCGGAGCGGTACCTATTTATCTACTTGCACTTTGACATGCTTTCGAACTGCTAGGTTGGCAGGGCGGTATAGAAATAAAATTTAAAAATAAAATAAAAATTCCCATCATCCTTTATCTTTGGCCATTCCGGCTGGGATTTACTGAGCCCAACCACAACTGGAGGGCCACACATTAGCCACCCCATCTCTACCCCATTGATGAGGTATATATTGATGGGATATTAACATGCCTGGATAGCTCAGTTGGTCGGAGCGTGGTGCTGATAATGCCAAGGTTGCAGGTTTAATCCCCGTATCAGACAACTGCATATTCCTGCATTGCAGAAGGTTGGGCTGGATGATTCTCAGGGTCCCTTCCAACTCCACAATTCTATGATTCCATGATGTGTGGGTATCGGCTCCTGCCCAATATATCAGTGTGAGCTTTGCCCCCAAGAAATTAACTGATAATGCACACTAGCCAAAAATGGTTCAAAATCAAGCTATAAATTCCTAAATCCAACCAAACATAAAAAGATATCTGTGTGTTCATGTGTTACCTGCTCCGTCACTGCTTTCACGTCACCCAGTAAGGCTGCAGCGGGTTTCACATTATTCCCCAGCTCTTCTGCACAAATGTCTACCTGTCAAGTAAAAAGACAACAACCTGAACATAGGTCTGATTATGGCAAACAGCAAAAAGAGTTACAAGGTAATGTTCACACTAACATTTCTCTCTTAGAATGCATCTCTTCGCATTTCTTTTCAGCTCACAGCAAGGAACACGAACAGGTTGTTTGCACTCATTATTTCCCCACAGAAGTTAACTTTCTGCTGCTATACCTTGCTTGGACCTGCTGTACTAAACCCAGCATAATAAGAACCGTCACGCTGCGTGAGACAAACTGCCCCCAAGAGCAAAAAATGCAGCAGAAGGCTCAAACCTGGTGGTAGAAAAACGCAGGAAAAAGAAGAAACAGTTGCGCAAATCAAACTGGCTCCTGATGCGTTTCAAGAAAACTCTACATCAAGGATAATATATTACTTCTTGATTTAATTACTTGAGAGGACTTTTCTGCTCCAGCTCAGCTAAGTGTATGCTACCCTGAGCCTCATGCAGGATGTCATAAAAAGGTAATAAATAAAAATCCCACTAACCTAGTTGTAGAATAACCAGTCACCCTAGACTGTGCCATACCCCTGACTGATTCTTTATTATGGTTCTGTTTGAATACCTGGATAAACTTTACATCTGACCGAAATCTTGGAGGAAGACCAAAGTGTAGAATCCAGTTCAGTCTGGCACCCAGTAATATTATAACATCAGCCCCCTGCAGTGCCCTAATAGTTAAAAACAAAGAAAAGAATTTGATGGTTATTATTTTTGTACATGTTAGAACTAAAATTTAAAAAGATACTTGAAAAATCAGAAGTTCAAATTTTGATGTATTTTTGCCCGGGAAAACAGTTTCCCACTCAGATGGCACATTGTCTGTAGGTTACAGTCACTCATTCAGGCTCCACCTCCTAGACTGCACTGCCATGCTATTGGGAGACACATGGTTGCTGCTTCACCAGCCACCAATTCTGCCAACCCAGATGCTGCGTCACAGCGAGATGTCCCTCTTTCATAGCTTTGAGGACAGTGTACTGAACATACTAAACACCTTCCAATTCATACTTTAGACCAGGCTTCCTCAACCGCGGCCCTCCAGATGTTTTGAGACTACAATTCCCATCATCCCTGACCATTGGTCCTGCTAGCTAGGGATCATGGGAGTTGTAGGCCAAAAACATCTGGAGGGCCGAGCTTGAGGAAGCCTGCTTTAGACTATGCCTAAAATAACTCTTCATCTGCATGGATAAGTCCCATATTGGTAAGGCTGAAAGAAATTCAGAAGGGTTCCATTTGAATTTTCTTGGATTACTTTCCTGACACTCAGTTGTAAGCAGAAGCATTTGGTGTTTTATATTAAGGGATCATTTAAAGAGCGGAATCTTCAAGAAATATATGCTTTAGCTTACGGTGTTGGACAAGAGGGGAAGATCTGATTCATATATTTACCTAGATCTGGCTGCAGCCACACAGTATGGATGGTTGTCAGGAACCACTCCCTTCCCCATTGGTGTAGGCAAAAATGGAAGCCCACATTGGTCCACCAACTTTCTGATGCTGTTTTCAGCATGTGCATAAGCAGCACCTGAGAAAGACACCCACCACCACAAGAGATTCCTTGACACTGTTAACATATCTGCACCTGTCAGATGAAGAATTCCCCCCCCCCCCCCCCGCTCAACGTGTAAGAATCAGAAGTCACTTACACATACTGACAAATCAATTAGTTTTAAAACTGGCAAAGGTAGCTGTAGCATTCCGGGTCATACGTTCCTCACAGAAAATCCATTTTCAGTTGGCCAGTGATCAGTTTTAGCTGGGGAAGATTAGGTTAGCCATATGTACTAGTTGCAATAGCTGCACGTTACTATATATCTGAATCGGGACGCGGGTGGCGCTGTGGTCTAAACCAGAGCCTCTTGGGCTTGCTTATCAGAAGGTCGGCAGTTTG
This sequence comes from Podarcis pityusensis, assembly GCF_964106645.2. Lineage (NCBI taxonomy): Eukaryota > Metazoa > Chordata > Lepidosauria > Squamata > Lacertidae > Podarcis > Podarcis pityusensis. The sequence goes on from NC_138037.1 coordinate 38,414,765, forward strand.
AATCCCCATGACGGGATGAGGTCCTGTTGCTCTGTCCCAGCTCCTGCCAACCTAATAGTTTGAAAGCACACCAGAGCAAGTAGATAGGTACCACTGCAGCGGGAAGGTAAATGGTGTTTCCGCGCGCTATGGCTTCTGTCACAGTGTTCCGTTGTGCCAGAAAAGGTTTAGTCATGCTGGCCACAAATGCAGGCTCCCTAGGCCTGAAAGCAAGATGAATGCAGCAACTGCAGTTGCCTTTGACTGGACTTAACTGTCCAGGGGGTCCTTTACCTGTGCCTTTTACCTATATCTGAATACCAGCTGCTGGGGAATAAGAGCAGAGAGGGCTACTGTGCCTGTGCCCTGCTTGAGGGCTTCCCATAGGCATCTGACTAGTCAAGGCGGGAACAGAATGTTGGACTAGATAGATCTTTGGTGTGATTCAATAGGACTCTTCTTATGTCTCTTGCATAAACAAAGGGACATTGAATAGAGGCCGTTGTATTTTTCTCAAGGGGGTTCATCTCCAACGTTCAGGAAGATTTTACTTTGTGATATAGTCTAAACATGGCAACAGAAGGAAACTTCCCCCTCACTGTACTTTACGACCAGCCATAAGCTTGAAAGAGGATTACCTTTGCCAATAATTAGGAGTGGCTTTCTGGAATGTGCAATGAATGAAGCCGCCCTGGAAACAGCGGCCACTTCAGCCATGCTGATGGGAGGTGCTGAGCAGCACTGGATGTATCTGGAAGGCAGAATGAAAAGGCCATTGTTTTCAAAAAAGAAATAGGAAGACATGGAACTGTCGAGTTGGAAGGGACCACAAGAATTGCTAGTCCAACCCCCTGCAATGAAGGAGTCTTTTGCCAAACATGGGGCTCAAACTCACAACCCTGAAATTAAGAGTCACTATAGTCACTTTTTAAACAGAAAAAAACAGAACTTAAAGACGAGTTTTGCTTTGTGTTTTACTTCAGATGTTGTTCTACTGAGCAACATTGTTCTACCAACGTACACAAATGGCTTCCAAAAGAAACTCAAGTATTTCATTATATGTTTGTTACAAACGCTTACCCTGTAATAAGTTTCTGGTAGTCCACAGCCAGCAATTTTGCAGCATAGTCTATGCTTAATACAGATTGCACATTCTACCTCGCAACATGTGGGAAGCCACATGCAGAATGGCACCAGCAGGCACCAGCTACATTCCTTCCTAAGCCGATTTCTTTCAAACAGCTGGAACACAACGTTTTCAACAAAGTAAGCGTTTTGTTGTTGTTTCAACTTCCCACTATTTCCTTTGCTTACTTCTGTCAAATACAGGCGAGGGTTATTTCCCCCTCACAAAGATTCCTCAAGAAACAAGAGTAAAGAGCTGTAAAAAGAGCTGCAAATGGTGGCTCTCTGTGTGAGCGCTGGAGTTTCTGCACCAAACCTCTGCCTTCCCACTGCAGTCTCCAATGTCCCCCTCCCCCACCGTAAAGGCCTTCACTGAAGTCAGGGAATGTTCCAGAAGAACCTTCAATGAAGCACTAGGAACCGCAGTTGGAAGGTGGCTGGGGGCAAAGAGGGATGGAGAATTTGTGGCTCTCCAACTCTCCTCAGCTGCAGCTAGAATGGCCAATGGTCATTCCCCATTTTGGGGAAGCCATGCCCAGGTGCCCTAAGCCTGACATCATACCTGCTGTCAGATGTGGGGTGGTTAAGGGCAGGGAACAAGCAAGACCTTAAGGTGGACAAGGAGCAAGGCATACTCCCCACTGACATGGTCCTTTAAACCTCCAAAATCCAAAAAGTTTAGAGAAGCTGGTCCATGCTGCTTCTTTAAACCTCTGGAATGGGAAGTTTACGGAACAGTGTGGGGTGGGAGATTGAGCAAGGCATGACACTACTTCCAAACAGCCTGGCACTGCGCTTTGAAGGCCCGGAGACCGGGGCTTCAAAGCTTAGCATCACCTGACGTCACTGTGATGCTGGATGACTGACAGTTGTGGGTAGGAAGATAACAATCAGGCCCACTTGCCAGAAAAGCTTCCTCACCCTAGATTTATCATACAGGACTCAAAATAACAGTTAATATGTAGTGTCTCATGTCAGCATTGTCTCACCATTTAACAGAATGCCATTTAAGCATTGGTTCACTGGCATATATGCTTGAGTCTCTTCCAGATCTGAAGACTCTTCCTAATAATGGTGAGCTCAGTTCTTCCATGTCTTATTCTAGATCAGCCTTCCCAACCTGGTGCCTGCCTCCATGTTTTGGATGGTCTCAGGTAGCACAGGTGGGACTTGTAGACAAAAACAGCTGGAAGGCACCAGACTAAGGGTGATCAATATGGGAGCTTCCCTAAAAGGCGTGTGCTAAGTAGCAATTTCAGGAAAGTAAACTGGAATCTGCTGGATTGAACACATCCCAGTTGATCAGGAAGCTACTGCCAGATCACATCCATATCTCTTCAGTGTCTTTTACTATGAGGAATTCCTTGTGTTTGTTCGATATGTAGAGTTTATGCTTTCCCTCAGCAATACACTCCTGCAGGGGTCTCAAACACAGGAAAAATGACAATCTAGCACACACACACACCCTTTTTTCAAAAAAGGAAACAAGCACTCATCTTAATAATAAAAGACTCACTTGACAGAGCTCTTCTTCACCTGCATATTTACAAAGTCTCCTGGTATGTCAATGTAGCAGGCACCTGGGCGACCGTAGATGCTATTTCTGACAGCCTAGATTGATGAGAGAGAGAAAAGAACATAAATGTACTACAATAATTAAACTTTTTAAACAAATCAAAACAAAAACACAGCACCAGATTTCATAAAATGAATTCCAAATTTGTAGGCAATGGCTAAACATATTATCCAGCTTGGAGAACAAGAAAGCAGCTGGATTCAGCTTGCAGCCATCTGTAGCCACTGTTATATCTGGAGTAACCAAGTCAAAATCTCCTTCTGACTGCCTATTTTAAGTAACATGACCCCCATGTAAATGCCCTGGAGCTGTTCTTCAGTTTCTCTGGATTCTTTTTGTTCCAGCGCACGCCATAGGCTGAGCCAACACTCCTTGAAACTCCTATTGATTAAAGGCTCCAACGGTGGCTCAAACAATCGTAGCAGTTGCAGCAGGGAACTTTACAAAACTGTTTCCTGGAAAGTTTAGAGAATAAATGCGTCAGCCACAAAAATAAACCTGCAAGGCTACTCCATGACAGAGTATCTGGAGGGATTATAGAGTGTCGTTAAGCACTCCGTGCGTGTTTTGTATAGGATATATATTTTGGGAGAATATTGCAGAGTTCACAAAAATGAACAAGAGGTTTTTCTAAGAGCAAATGGAGTATTATTTACACTTTTAGGCTGCAGTCCTATAACACATGCTAGGCTCTGAGCAAGTGCCATTAAACCCAGTGAGGTTTACGTCTGAGTAGACATGCAGAGGGCTGCACTGCCCACTATATATACAAAATAGCACATGTAAAGTATTAACATCTTCAAAAGCATTGGATGTTTTCTACATTTATAGGATGATCCTACAACTTACTGTTCGAGATGTACCAGTGAGAGGTGTGCCAATTCTATCAGGATGTCACCTACGATCTACTATAATGCACTGCCCCTGTAATACAGTGGTACCTCTGGTTACGTACTTAATTAGTTCTGGAGGTCTGTTCTTAACCTGAAACTGTTCTTAACCTGAAGCACCACTTTAGCTAATGGGGCCTCCTGCTGCTGCTGTGCCGCCGGAGCACAATTTCTGTTCTCATCCTGAGGTAAAGTTCTTAACCCGAGGTACTATTTCTGGGTTAGCAGAGTCTGTAACCTGAAGCGTATGTAACCTGAAGCATATGTAACCTGAGGTACCACTGTGTTCTACTGCTGGTTGCCTGGCCTACAGAGCTGAATGCTGAGGAGCAAGCATCAATGCTTTTCAACTGCTTCATACCTTCTCAATTACAGCAGGAATATCTTCAAGACTGCTGGGTCTGGCAGAAAATTTGCTGTACAGCCGACAAGCTTCAACCTAGATTCAAGCAAACACATATGCTAAAGCCAACTTTTACCTGTTTCTCGTTTTCTCACAGCATGTGAGAAGGAAGGAAGTAGGTCGGCTGGACCCAACCAAAGGTTTGCTCAGCATCCTGTTTCCCAGTGTCCAAAGGGAAAGCCCACAAGTGGGGAATGACGGCAGTGGCCCTCACTGGCTATTGCTCTGCAGGAGCTGGAATTCAGTGCCGTGCAGCCTCTAAAATTAGGCACCACAGCTGATGCCAGACAACACTATGTTAACATGCAATATTCAGTAAAAGAAAGGTTCTACATAAAAACACAACAGCCTTTAAATCCAACCAATTGGTGCTTTCTGCAAGAGAGGGCATGTGACAGATACCATCCTATCAGGATGTCCATTCTGCAAAATGTCAGACTCGGGCCTTCGGTGCTGCAGCATCTAACCTTTGGAACTCCCTTCCACTATATATCAGATAGATGCCTTTTCTATTGTCCTTTTGGCACCTGTTGAAGACTTTCCTCTTTCAACAAGCCTTCTAAGTGGAGATCTTTATCCCGGCTGGCATCTGTATTGGATCTGAAGTGATTTTATATATGTGTTGAGATGGTAGTTGTTTTAAATTGGTTTTGTATATGCAATAGTTTTATACATGTTGATGCTGTATTGTAACTTGTTTTGGGGTGCCTCAAGGAAAATGATTCATAAATTAAACAGCAACAATGAATAACAAAATATTTTATAAAATAAATAAACTCAATCATTAATTTCATATATATTTATTTTATTTTCTAACATTTATATACTACTTGATTGTAAAACAAACAACTCAAGGCGGTTTCAAAAAGAATGAAACAATAAAATTGTTAGTAAAATCCAGTGAAACATTCAGAAAATTAAAATCACAATTAAATTAAAAACATACCAGCATTCTAGATATCTGGATAAAAAAGGTAAAGGTAAAGAGACCCCTGACCATTAGGTCCAGTCGTGACCGACTCTGGGGTTGCGGTGCTCATCTCGCTTTATTGGCCGAGGGAGCCGGCGTGCAGCTTCCAGGTCATGTGGCAAGCATGACAAAGCCGCTTCTGGCGAACCAGAGCAGCACACGGAAATGCCGTTTACCTTCCCGCCAGAGCGGTACCTATTTATCTACTTTCACTTTGACGTGCTCCTGCTAGGTTGGCAGGAGCAGGGACCGAGCAGCGGGAGCTCACCCCGTCGCGGGGATTCGAACCGCCGACCTTCTGATCGGCAAGTCCTAGGCTCAGTGGTTTAACCCACAGCACCACCCGCGTCCCCAGATATCTGGGTAGGCATGTCTAAACAAAAATGGTTTCAGCAGGTGCCAAGAACAGCACAGTGAAGTTGCCTACCTGATATCATTATGCAGGGAGTTCCACAGTGTGGGGCCACCACACATAAAGATCAATTTCTTACATATGTGGAATGGGTATTATGTGGCATTTGTAGCAGTGTCAGTTCCACAGATCGAATACCCTAAACCATTTCATGCAACACGTTTACAGAGGGAAAAGTGACCAAGCTGTGTACCTGTGGAAATTCTTGGAAAGCTCCCATCGTTTCTTGATTTCTGTCTGAGGAACCTCCAATAACAATCAAAGGCCTGGGGAGAGGGGGAAAAAAACATTTCTTGGAACCAGGGGTCATGAATTATCAAGATTCCGACACACAGTTTCACCTTGATCCTGCAAAATGGCAGCATGGCATAAACCCAGCATTTGGTACCCAGCAGTCCATGGTGATTGGGCCCAGGAATCTTCTAAGAAATTGTAAGCATGCTCAGCTTTGACAGACTCACCAGCTGTTGGGGGAGTCAGAGGAAAGGGGAGATAGAAGGCTGAATCTAGTCCTGCCTTCCAACACAGGTAATTGGCACTCCCAAGAGCACTCCAATTAATGCTGCTGTGTGGGAGGATCTTTTGAATTAGGACCATCATCATTTTGGGCCCAATCTCACTATCTTACTTATGATTTGGCCTTGCAAGCTTTCATCACTTCAAAACAAGATTCATACAGGACTCAACTTAACATATCACCAGTTTGCCTAATATTACAGATGGCAGGTTTTTTTTTGAGAGGGAAACACACACAGAGAAAGGTTGAATTGGTTCTGCAAAAAGATTAAGAGATTTTTGCCTGCTCTTTTATGACTGGATAAACAAGATGCCTCTTACCCTACCAGATGATATGATAGTTACCAAGCGATAATGTTATCATGTGCTACAGACACTGCACTTAAAGGATAAGATGCTGTTATAAACAACATCTTTAAACCATGTTATGGTGTGATTATATTGGTCACATAGCCGACATGACTCAGCTGATAGATTTCCTAAAGTATCGAGCTCTTTTCCTGTGTGATAATGTACTTGGCCGCTGTAAAAAAGATCTGAATTCTATGGACGAGTCACCAAATGTATTTATATGCTGTCCTAGTGCAATGCCCTACCTGCTTAAAACAGCACACAGAGAGAGCAAAGAAGCAGAAGAAAAATGACATTTTATCTGGCTTTCACGACACACGATTTGTATTGTAACTTCAGATTAATTAGAAATTGGACTAACAGTCGATCAAAAAAACAACAACCATAGGTTCATTACCAGCAATTCATGTTTGCATTTGCCATTCCACCTAGAGCATGTATGAGGCCAGGACCAGAAACTACAAGGCACACGCCAGGCCTAGAGACAAAGGGGAAAAAACAAAGAAGGTATATAAAAATGTATGGAATGAACACACAGATTTAGCAGGCAGGGAAGCAAATTACTCTAAAGGCATCATGAGGAAACACTGTCATAGGACATCAAGCTGAAGAATCAATTTGGAAGGACAGAGGCAGGCTACAAATTTTAATCAACAAATCATACAGGAAAGTCTCTGAGGCTCTGAGGAAGCATGCGCATATGAGTAAGAGAGGAGGGGTGTGACTCCTTTCTGTGAAAGTATCTCCTTAGTATTGGCCACAACCCCAAAAATTCTCATGGACGCTGATGTGCAAGTGCATATTCTTTTTGTAGAATGGAAAACTTCAGGACCTTCAGCAACCATTTCCTTTTCATCCTTTTTGTTTACGTTTGTTTAGGTTACATTTTCTAAAAGTGGCCTTTTATTTACTAATGGAGAGAAACGCTTGCTGCACATATACAGAGGTTTGCAGTAGAGAAAACATTGTAAAGTGGCAAGTAGATAGAGGTATACAGATAGCAAAACACTGGTGTACAAACAGTGAAAGCTTGTAACTCTGGAAGGCAACTACAAAGTCCTAGAAATCAATTCCTGATGATGATGATGATGATGATGATGATAGAACCAGGATTGTTTTTGCCTTTCAAACAATTTCAAACAATTGTTGACACAAGGAAGCACCTTACCTGCCTGTCAGATACCCAACTGCAGAGGCAGCATAGGCAGCCTATTGAAAAATAAAACAAATATTTATCAGCAAGCTGGTGAATGGGATTTTGGTAGTTATAACAAAAAGTCACCCTTAAACACCCCCAACTAGTAAGCTGAGAGGACTTCCTACGGATGTTCAATTGAAGTAAATGGACTATGCTCAGCACACAAAGATGTCCACATGTGAACTAGAATTGACACAGCTTCTGAACTCAGATTTTCATAGCTACAATAGAAAGCTTCTTTTAAGACTCATTTCAGCTGGGGGGAGCCAGGGGGAGGTGGAACCTACGGGCAGAAGGGAATGCCTTCACACTCCCATGGGCACCGTGTAGATGACTCATATCCTTTACAAAAACAGAGATTTGTCCAGTCAAGGGTATCACCCAACATTTTGCATAGCAGAAACATTTCCTCTGAAAGCATATCTTCCAGGTGCTACTGCTTGCACTAGCATTGCATAAACAAGTGTTATGCAAGCACACAGATGGAAATCTCTGCACGTTTTTTCAACCAGTATCATGGAAAGTCACTTTGGACTACTTCTATGACTATTTTTTCCCATATGCCAGCAGGTGGCATCCAAGAGAAACAGTAGGGAAATTAAACAAGGCAGGGGGGGAAACGGTAGAAATTGCTCCATCAGCACTGCAGAAACAAAACTGCACTACTCACTACTTGGATTCGAGTGGGCAGCTATTTCAGTCTAGAAACTATTACACAAGAATGTTATCTGTTTCGTTACAATCGACCTTGTTCTACAAAAATATTAAAGTGGGTGCAACAAATGAATTCAGTTTGGGGCTGCTTTTTTTATAACCGAACACTCAACAATTCCTGTTTTGCTTTCCAGCTCTTCTGTGAGTAGTTGAAACTGCACAACTAAAGTTGATGCATCTCAGATTGGGACACGACTCAGAGGAATAAAATTTAGGTTAAAAGAAAATTGAGGTCATTTTTTGAGGTCTTGTCAGTGGAATGGGTGGCCTTTTCTCAGTGGTGGCATCCCGACTGTGTAACACTATTCCCAGGGAGGCTTGCCTTATGCTGTTTTTATAGTAACTTCACCCCCCAGTAAAGACACTATCATGCTCCCAGGCCCCTTGAAAACCTGACTTCTGAACCACTGTTACTCTCTCTCTGCTGGAAGTTTTTTTATTGTTGTTTAGTCGTGTCCGACTCTTCGTGACCCCATGGACCAGAGCACGCCAGGCACTCCTGTCTTCCACTGCCTCCCGCAGTTTGGTTAGACTCATGTTTGTAGCTTCGAGAACACTGTCCAACCATCTCGTCCTCTGTCATCCCTTTCTCCTTGTGCCCTCAATCTTTCCCAACATCAGGGTCTTTTCCAGGGAGTTTTCTCTTCTCATGAGGTGGCCAAAGTATTGGAGCCTCAGCTTCAGGATCTGTCCTTCCAGTGAGAACTCAGGGCTAATTTCCTTAAGAATGGATGCGTTTGATCTTCTTGCAGTCCATGGGACTCTCAAGAGTCTCCTCCAGCACCACAATTCAAAAGCATCAATTCTTCGGCGATCAGCCTTCTTTATGGTCCAGCTTTCACTTCCACATTTTAAAACTGTAGTCTATTATTTTATGCTGTAAGCCATTCAGTAAAAAGTGCTACCAGAAGGATTTATAGAAATAAAATAAGGATGTAAATAAAATAAAAAGGTGTGAAATGGTTGCAAACACACACACACACACACACACACACACTCTCACTCATCACTTTTTCTGTTTCAATGTTCACATAGGAAACATCAAGAATGCAGTTAAATCATTGGAATTGGTAAGTTATTAGGACAACAAAGATTTGCCAGAGAAGTCCCCCCATTTATACCATGGTTACATTCATGCAAGCATGTCAAACTTATTTACTACTGATAATGAAACTGCCACACTGAATTAATGGGAAACACTGCACCAAAGACAGACTGACGTAATTTTCCAAAGCATGTTAAGGGTTGTTCCTGTCCACTATTTCTATGCTATCTGTTACATCACAATAATAAAAAGAGCAGGCAGCTTCCTTCTACCCCAACAGAAAAAACCAATGTTTTAAACTATCGTTTGTCATTGGCCTGGTTTGAACCTCCTATTAAACCACAGTTAGTGCTTACTATGGTTTGACACAAATCAACAAGAGTGACACTGAAGGCTGCTCCATGTTCCCACTCCATTCCTCCTCAGCTGTACCAGGACTGTACCAGGAGCGACAAGCCACAAGTGTTGGCTTGTTATATCGTCTGGACCTGTCCTAGACTCATGGTTTTTACCAAACAAACCCCAAGTGGAAGCCAAGGTTTATTCTTGGTTTACTGCTTTGTTGGGGGATGGAGGGAACCACAAGTCTGGGTTCAAAAAGCATCACAAGCCAAGGTCTGTAGTGTGTCACTTCCAGAGCAGTGCAGCCAGGAGTGGGGAAGCTGCAAAGGGAAAATTTTTAGAGCGTGCAACAGCATGGTGCTCATTCACATTAAGCCATAGTTAAACATGAAAAGCATGGCTTTTTATTGTTATTTATACATTTTTTACAACTTGTATACATACAACACATTGTCCATCACTTATCTCTTTCCTTAAGACTCCCATCTCTCCATGCTAACCTTGATCTTCTGCATATTCTGATAATCTACCCATTTTTGTCTCTAATCTTCCTTTATTTAGTATTATCTGCTGCTCATATGTTAACTCCTACTTGCAGGTTAAATTGAGTATAGTAGTCTCTAATATATTCTCCAAAATGCTTCCACTCTTCTCTTAGTTGCATCTCATCTTTATTTCTTATTTTCGTGGTTATGGTTGCTAATTCTATCAGTATATTCTGCCAGATTTCTTTCGTGGGTACCTCTTTTTCTTTCCAGTTTTTCGCATAGACTATTCTAGGTGCTGCTGTCACATATAAAAAGGAGGTTAAGTGCCTTCTTCGATTATAAGCATGGCTTTATGTGAACTGCAAACACACCCCTCAGCGGCCTAGAATTTCACCTCAGCGGCCTAGAATTTCTATTACATCAGGTTCTGGCAGGTGCATAGCTGTCAACTCTTCCCTTTTATTGCGAGGAATCCTATTCGGAATAAGGGAATTTCCCTTAAAAAAGGGAAAAGTTGACAGCTATGGGCAGGTGGGATGAGGAGCAAATTTAGCAGAATCGTGAGGTGTGCAACTTCTCCTGAGCTAGATGTGTCATATTCCAAAACAAGAATCTATGCACTGGGCAAAACTAATAATATCACTAATTTATATGAGAGCCTATGGCATTGCAAAGTATATTCAAGCAGTTTGGTTGATAATTTGGGGAAAGGAGTCAATCCTCCCCACAACAGTTATCTAGAATAGATGTAAATATATTCTACATATAGAAAGCCCTCAATCCCTACCCCAAAATATATGCACATATGTGAGCAGGAATGAGCAGGAATGGTTAAATAACCAATAATAGGTAAGTCCAGAAAGCATAGGAATGAATAGTCAACATGGCGCTTAGCGTAGGAGTAGAATATTGAGGTAGCAATTTAGATTCAACATGGTGGGTGAGAATGCAGTTTTTACATAATACCTTTGACGAACAGAAGAGGGGAGAAAATGATTACTACTCAGAAACCAGAAGGCAATTTAATGTGACATGTGTTTCCCTTCTCCTTCTGAAAAAAAAAACATGGCAACGTACAAATGTTTAAAGATATACGGAGTGGGCGTTTCATTAGCAAGGCTCTTTGTACCTTACAAGCAGGGTGCCATGGCAACGACACATTGTCAAAGAAACTGACAAGCTAAAGCGACACACAAAACTTTGCAGGTAGAGTGAATGGCACTTTCCCGTGCAATTAGGCAATCTTGTCAGCACTGCCTCTGGTTACGCAATTTTTAAACTTATGCTGCTGTAACTCAATGAAATTCACATACAGTATCCTGACATGTGCCACCACCGGGAAGAATTATGGAAAGCTTCAGCCAGAGCCCCCTCAAAAAACAAACTATACCTCTTGCTACTCTGCCCTCTGATAATAACCAAGTTGTCAGTTTGGGTTCTTCAAATGTTAAAACACGGGACCTTTATTAACATGGGACAGTTCTCAAAACCATTTACAGCTAAATTACATAAGACGTCCTCATGTATAAGACACCCCCTATTTTTGGAGACTCCAAATTAAGAAAACACGCCTCAGCACTACCTGTGTATAAGACGAGCCCCAATTTTAAACCTTATTTTTTGGTAAAAAAACCCTAGTCTTATACATGGAAAAATACAGTAATATCTCTCTCTGTATACGTGTGTGTGTGTGTGTGTGTGTGTGTGTGTACATATTATATGCCACACATTTTTTTTGTAATCAAGAATATTTGTAGCACAAAGGCAATTTGTTGCATTTTGGAAACAGGTGGTGAGCCATGAGATCAGAGTTCAGAGTGGTCAGAAAATCTGTGGTCACATCATACTTCTCAGAGTATACCCCACCAGAGTCGTTACATTCATACTCATTTGGGGGGGGGGCTATTAGGATCAAATGACAGTATTTTTCCCTTGGGGGGAAGCAACTAAGATGCATTATTTTGTTGGGGGGTAGGATGCAAGGCAAGGAAAATGTTAAGAAGCCCTCTGTCCCACCCTATGCTGGGGTTCCTGTAACAGACTGCAGCTTCCACAACCACATATAAAAAACATTGGTGAAAGACTATACGTGACTGAGTACTGTGCACCATTCTCATTTTCAGATTATGCATAAGCTCAGCTCGAGGCCTGGCTAGCAAACAAGGCTACTGAAGATACTTACAGCTTGTTCATTGCGCATTCCAATATATTTAATTCCACTTGCTTGAGCAGCAACTCCTACTTCGATCACTGGAACACCAACAATGCCAAACATATATTCGATGTTCTGAAATAAATAGCATTTTTTAAAAAATAAGCTGTCTCCCCAAAATATTTATCTTCTGTTATCTAGCTAGCTTTTTTATTCATTTAAGGTCAAGATTTCTAGGAGAAAGTTAGAACTGCAACTAAATACTTGCAGCTTCAAACCAAGCTAGGCTTCTAGTAATGCCATGCGTAGACCACTGCAGCTGGTATACCTGTATTGATGATACTATACACCCAAGGTTCTATTAGTGCAACAGCCAATAAATGCTTATAATGAATACTTATTTTTCACAAAAATACATTTAAACAGACATTTCCATGCAACTAAAAGTAAGGAATTGTAACAAACATGTGATCATCATTTGGAAGAAACAATTACCTTATTTTTCCATCTATAAGACGCCCCCAGGTATTTTTGAGGACTCTGATTTAAGAAAATGGGGGGAGATACTATCCGTGTATAAGACGAGCCCAGATTTTGAACATTATTTTAGAGTAAAAAAAATAGTCTTATACACAGAAAAGTACGGTACTTTAATAAAATGTATATTTATGAACACTCTGGGTAGTTCACACATTTTTTTTTACTACAAAAACAGTCCCAGATATGCAAGAATGGGGACAAATAAGGTTTGTGAATGAGGAACATGTAAACAACAACAACTGTGTTCCCATGTGGTTGCCCAGATAAAGAGACATCATGATCACTAGAATTGTTACAGCTACCCTAGGATATGATGGCTGATTAGCACATTGTGTGTGTGTGTGTTTGTGTGTGTGCCTACACTAGGAGTTGCCAGTGTGGTGCCCTCCAGCTGTTGTTGGACTTCCATCAGCCACAGTCAGCATGAGCAGTGGTCAAGAATGGTGGGAGTTGGTCCAACATCTGGAATGCACCATGTTAGCTACTCCTTGTGTATGAATGCATGACCAAGGAGAGCTGAGAACCCTTGAGCAGCTAATACAGGGGTCGGCAAGCTACGGCCCACCTGTATCAGGCCCACCTGGATCTTAAATCAGGCCCGTGCCAGGAAGCCACAACCCGCCGCAAAGCCAAGACTCCCAGCGATGGCGACGGGAGGAAGAGGCCAAGTGGCAGTGGCTCTGCCACTCAAACGCCACACCTGGTTTACCTCAGTGGTGTTTGATTGGCAGAGATGTCCCAGCGCCACGCTGAGGTAAACCAGGCGTGGCGCCAGAGAGCGGAGCGGATAAGCTCGCTCTGCTTACCCACAAGAAGCAGCAGCAGCAGCGGTGGTGGTAGTGGCGGCAGCCCTTGGGAAGGTAGGTGCTGGGGCTGGGGGAGAGGACTTGCCCCCCTCACCTCTTCTTCCAGCTCACCCCCCCCCCCGTGCCACTTCTCTGGCCTGCCACAAGGTCTGAGGGACAGTGGACCGGCCCACTGCTAAAAAAACCTGCCAACCCCTGAGCTAATACATGCAACCACCCAGTTTCCTACGGAAACAGCACAAAAAGCTTTCCAGATGTTGTATGAAGTAGATTATTCTCATCTTCAGTAAAACAGTACATGGGGTTGCCAGAAATTTAGGCAACATAGCTGATGATCAGCATATGGATGTTCTTTATACAAAAGAAATGCTCTTCTGAGTGATCACACTGTGAATCTTGGTTTGGAATCCTTGTGTGGACAAAAAAGTAGGTTTAGCCATTATGGTTTATGAGGAAATTGTGAAAGGACCCAAAGCTTCTCAAAGTTTGCTCGTGTAGGCCCAAGACACAATTTGGTTTTCTTCCTGAATGCAGCTATTATGTATGATATGCCAATATATACTAAACTTCTACATAAAATAGGTGTTTACTGCCAGTATGTACCTTTCTGGCTTGTACAATGTCATCCAGGTGATCTGGGCCACCAAAAGGAAGACAAGGCCAAGTGAAGGAAGCCAAGTCAGCTAAAGCACAGTTTGCTGAAAGCAGTTACACATGCATGCCAGGTTGCTGACAATGTGATACTTTCAAAGGGCAATAAACCCTGAGCTAAGGGAACTTATTCTGCTGAAGCAATTGCGTATAATGATTAACTTATTAAGCAATGGACTTTCCACCAATGGGCCTAAGAGGGAAACCTCATTAGCAAAAATGTCTTCTTTTTTGAAGCATTATCTGGAAAAATCATTTATAATTTGATTTTACTCAAGCTTTAGTTAATGGTTGATCACTGGGTCCTTGATGATGTGGGAACGTTATTGCATGAATTGTTATAGCTAGGAAGTGGAAGGGACAAGTGGGATATAAAATGGAAGAATGGTATAAAGAGATGTGGGATATAGCTATTAATGATAAATTAACATGTGCCATTAAGGTAAGACGAGGAATATACAGGAGAAATTATTCTAAGGCAAGCTTCCTCAACCTCAGCCCTCCAGATGTTTTTGGCCTACAACTCCCAGGATCCCTAGCTAGCAGGACCAGTGGTCAGGGATGATGGGAATTGTAGTCTCAAAATATCTGGAGGGCCGAGGTTGAGGAAGCCTGTTCTAAGGCGATACGGAGGGTGTTTGTAGAATTTGTACTGTTAAAACGGAAAGGGGTCAAACCATCGCAAGAGGTGCTGAAATTATGGGAGGTTGGATAGTTACAATGGAATAGTCTCAGTGGTGGGGTGCACATTTTTATTCTTATTATTTATGATTATTACTTTGTCCAAAGACAAAAATTAAAAAAGAAGCCGCTTCACACCAGGTCAAAAGGTTTTGTATTGCCTAATATTGTCTACATAACTTTATCCAGGAGTTTCCAGGCCCCATCTGTGCCCCATCTCCACCTACAAGAACCTTTTCAACTGGAGGCGAAAGGACGGGCAGACACGGGGCGTCCCGTGCTCTTTGCCACTCTGCTATTGCTTCTCCTGGCATGCTGTGATCTTTCACCTAAGTCCACTAATCCTTGATGCCGTTCCCAGATTAACTAATTCTTTTTATCTTCCCTACACCTTCTTGTGCAACGAGAGCCAAACCTACACAGCCTACACTGTAGGCAGCACAGCAGCTCGACAGGTACATGCTGAGAACGCGAGAAGCAGGTGACAGGGTAGTAAACAGCTCCTTAAAACGAGAGGGGCCAAAACAGTGACAAGACTCGGTTGCAATTTTGAACCATCCACGACCAAACCTGGGGCTCTCCTGTTGATGTTTCACCTCCCATTGCATATCGGCAGGGCCGGATGAGGCCCTAAGCTACTGAAGGTAATGGGGCCCTTTATATGTCCAGCTGTCCTTTGTCAACAACAAATTGTCACTGTTTTTCGGGTTGAATATATGCTGTATGGTAATTTATGGACCTAATTGGTATCTAAAGCCATTTGAACATAACAAATAGGAGCCTACGCAACACAAAACACTGTTGCTGTATGTAGGTTTTGTTTTATTTGTTTTTTATCTTATATTTTCGGCTATAGCTTGTTTAGCTTATACGTAAATCCGACATTGGGAAATAATAATAATAATAATAATAATAATAATAATAATTTATTTTGCCCTAGCGACTCTGGGCTGTTCCCAACGGAATACTGCAGTAAAATCGCGATAAAACATTAAAAACTTCCCTAAACAGGATTGCCTTCAGATGCATATTGGGCTACACGTCCTCGACAGGGACTAGAACCCTTCACGTAAAACTACGCTTTTTCGAAAAAAAAAAAATGCTCCTTCCCGCTCTCCGTAGGAAACACGTAATATTTCCGGGTTGGCTGCCGGGGTTCAAGGGTCAGCCAAGAGCGTTTCTTACTTGCATCTTCAGCGCTTCCGCGATGACCTGAGCCCCGCTGACACATTCTTCTTCCTGCCCTGCCGGAGCCATCGCTTCCACAACCGTCTTTTCCCGAGGAAAGGGAGAGACAAGCGACAGGCTAACTTGAAACCACGCTGAGGTACGGCATCATCGGCCAATGAAGGAAGCGCTAACCGCCTGATTGACGCGCGCCGCCGTTCAATAGGAAAAGGCTTCGAGCCTAGCTAATAGGTGGGGGACGTCAAATGGGCGGAGCCGTTGGAGCAGCCCGCCTCCAACCACCCCTCACTCTGATGGAGAAGGGTTGGGCGGGGGGAGGGGGGAACGCTAGAAGAAAGGCTCTCAATTGGCCTCTTGCTTAGCCAATCCGAGCCCGCAAATTGGGAACACGGAAGGCAGATGCGTGGCTGAGGTTTCTTTGCTTATTTACCTGACAGGGAGTTGAAGCGGATTGCAGATAAAATAAGAACAAATAAAAACAAACATTAAAAACAAACATTAATAGAATTGAAATTATCTATCTGTAATATCTGTGTATATATAGATACATGTGTATATATATGTGTGCGCGCTCGCATATATGCGCATATATATATATATATATATATGCACACGCATGCTATTAAAACATAAGACAATAAACAAAAACGCCAGCCCCCTCATTAAAAGCAGCCAGGTCCCCAAAACCTGTTGGAAGAAGAAGGTCTTCACCTGCCAGCAAAAGGATAAGAAGTCTATGGCTTTAATGGGTGTTCCTGTGCTATATAGTTGTGTAATGTGTCTGCTGTGAAAAATTAGCAGCAACTCGGGATGTTTTCCCAGTCTTATAACAACACACATGTTGCGCTTTGTAGTGGAGAAGGGGGACTGCACTCCTTGCGCTTATCAATTTCAAGTTTTTATTTAGCTTTTATAGATGTTTTCTCCATTGCAGGTTTTTATCGAATGGTTTTTTTTAAAAAAAACCCAATAACCATGTTTTAATGCTACTGCAAATTGCTTTGAGAAGCTGCCTGACCTCGAAAAGCTGGATTATTATTTTTTTGGAAATAATTATATTATCAGGTGCCTCTTTGTTAAACTTGGTACCGTTTTTAACATAGGAAGCTGCCTTATCCCGAATCAGACCATTGGGTCCTGCTAGCTTAGTGCTGTCTACACTGACTGACAGCAGTTCTCCAGGATTTCAGACAGGTGGATTTGCCACCTGCAGATGTCAGTGGTTGAAACTGGGACCTTCTGCATGCACATGGTCTATTCTTGAACTACAGCTTTTCTTATTTTAAATATTTTTTAAAAAAAAACAGACTTGAAAAGGGATATTTTAAATGGGCAAGCTATCTATCTAAATCACTGTGTAAGCTTCCTAGTGATAAGAATTACATCTTCTCCATCTGTATCTTGTCTTTCAACAGCTGCACCAGCAGCCGGAGTATGGTGAGAAACTGACGTTTCCCCACGAAGCTCTCACAACTTTCTTGCAAATTATTTCTAGATATGACGACACTTAAAAACTGGAAAAGCCGGTCTATTATTTCAGTACATTTCAAGGTGTAGCATTCTGTTTTTGTCTGTTATGCATTATGAAAATAATGTAGCAATCATGAATAAATGCATGGGTGTGGTATAGATGGGTAGCACTGCCATTTTCTAAGGCCATGTTGTAGAGTATTATGCCTGGGATTCATAGGAACACATGCTTAGTTCTGCACAGTGCTTTTTTTTCCTAAAAAAATGTTTAGGGGTGCTCTCATTTTCCTGTTAATATTGAAGTACTGCCCCTCAATGAGGCCAAACTTAGATTCACAAAATGTTTAGGGATATGCATACCCCTGCGTACCCCCAGAAAAAAAACACTGGTTCTGCGTGTCCAAGGGGGCTTTAGGCTTATTTTTATTGAATAATAACCATGTGGCAAAACCCTTTGAAACTGAAGGGACTTTTGAAAGCTGCTTATAATATGTGTGAGAGTCTGCAGATCAAAGAAAAGAGACCCTGGTGTGCTTAAATAAGGGATTCAGATCCCAGCCTGTTCATTTATGTATGTATGTATGTATGTTGATCAATTTATGTCGGAAGGTTCTAAGGCTTATGGCCTAAGCTCTCCACAGGTTCTCAGGACAGCTTACAAAAAGTTAAAAAGACAGTGAAACACATAAAAACAGAAACAGTCAAACACCACAATATAAAAGCAGCCGGTGGAATTAAAAACCAACACCAAGCAACATAAAATACCGTAAATGTATTGCTGATTAAAGAATCTGGTAAAACAAGAAGGTATTTGCTTGGTATTGAAGTGACATCAAGATCGGTGTCAGGCAAGCATCCCTGGGGAGAGCATTTCATTATGGGGTGCCACCATCAAGTAGGCTCTTCCCCCAATACACACTTCAAATGATAGGGGCATCAAAAGAAGCTTTTCTTGAAGATCTCAGGAGACGAGTATTCTGTGTTACTTCTGTAGTACAGAACTTTGCAGAGGGAATGAGTACAAAAATGTTTTATTACAAGCATTTGTTTCTAGTAACCTCAGACTGCAGTCTAGTTAGAAAGTAAGTGGTTGGAGACCCTCTAAAGGGCATGTGTGGGCTGCACGCGGGGGGAGAGGAAGGAGTTTAAGGAGAACACGTTTTCATTCCTGGAGCGCAGGCAAAGCTCATTTCGGTTTCCCGTTGGGAGTTGGCTTCAGAATGAGAAGCCATTTACCATTTACAGTTTGTCTGTGAACAAGAACACAGTCTTCTTTGTTTTTTGTGTTCTCATGCAGAATGTTTTGTCACAGGATAAGAGGAACATGCCCAGTCTTAGGGCGGATTTGTACATTTGTGTTTCTGATATGTCAACGCCACTAGGAGATCACTTATTTTACAAAATCACTCTTAACAGAATTTTATCACATTAGTTTTAAAAGTTTTGGTTTTTTAATCATGTGACTTTACCAGGTCCTAAAGTAAGAGTAGAATCAGATTTTAGCTCAAACAGAAAAATATTTCATATTATTACCCATCAGCAGACATCACATTATTAGGAGCCAAAATGGCCAGATGCCTGGTCCTTTGCCAGATATGTTTAATATGCAACTGGCAAAGCTCCAGCTATTCACCACTGTTACAGAGCCTGAACTATCCTGCTCTAGAATCTAGATAATCTGGATCTGGCCTTTGTCAGACACAAAAGACCAGACTTGTTTTGTATTTGGTCTGCTCTTGTAATTTTGCCTGGAAAGGAATATGGCACCAGTAGCTGGAGAATAGGCACTGGTATTATTGAAGGGATAACAATATCCATTGCTTTATAGTAGTCCAAAACGGAACCATTTGCCCATCCCACATGGAGGTTGAAGTGGGTATTGATAAGAGAATATATTAATTATATTTAATCCTCTACAAACCCACATGTATCGGCTAGCAAACAAAAGAAAAATGGCTTGTGCCTGTTTGCAGGGCTTGCAAATAAAGAACTCCAGTAGCAAAGTTTAAATCCCGTCATGAGACAGATTTAGTGAAGCCTAGGAACAGGCTTTTAAGCCTTTTAAAACATTCTAGCTACTTGAGGCACCTGGCTTCCTTTTAATCCTGGTGCAAAGAAACAGATCACACACTAAAGTAAGTTTAAAATATAATTTACTTACAGGCATGCATTGTCCTTAGCAGCAAATAAAATACAGGTAAATGTTATTGGGTAGAAATTCAGCAAAGACAGCTTCAGATACATTTGCTGCCTTGTTTGCAATGCTGAGAGAGAGAGCGGGGGCGGGGAGAGAAAAGAACAGGAAACAAGTCTTACCTCGTCCCTTTCACTGAACCTTAACTGGTCCTTAAACCCTTCATGTTCTAACTATCTTTGTTAGGTTTGGCTGCAAATCTCCCACATTTTTGTATCCTCCACAATACTTTTTTTCAGTGGAGTTGTATATAAGAGGACCATACAGGAATATATGCTTTCCCATCCCTAAAAATCAGCTTCATTTTTCTTATCTGCTAATGCAAGCAAACAAAGGCAAAGCTGATGAAAGGAATATTGCTACATCCATGGGTGTTAACTTAGCAACATACACACATACGTTTCTGTATTACTGTTTTGCACGCAACATAAAATTATCCTGCAGGATTGGATGTTGGGTGTTTGTCTGTGCCTTTGATCCTATGCAGGGTCTTTTTTTCTTTTTCTTTTTTTGTATGCCTGTAACTGGAAAACTTCCAAGGACCAAATGCTAGTACTAGCGCCAGGTTTTAGTTCACTTCCCAAATCCCTTTTAGAATTATATTCCAGCATTTTCCATGCTTCAGTGGTAAAAGTTGATCGAATTGAACATAGTTCAATAGTAAAGAACATGGGTAGGCAAACTAAGGCCCAGGGGCCAAATCTGGCCCAATCGCCTTCTAAATCTGGCCCACAGATGGTTCAGGAATCTGTGTGTTTTTACATGAATAGAATGTGTGCTTTTATTTAAAATGCATCTCTGGGTTATTTGTGGGGCCTGCCTGGTGTTTTTAAATGAGTAGAATGTGTGCTTTTATTTAAAATGCATCTCTGAGTTATTTGTGGGGCATAGGAATTCCTTCATTTATTTCCCCCCCAAAAGTATAGTTCGGCCCCCCCACAAGGTCTGAGGGACAGTGAAAAAGTTGAAGTTTGCTGACACCTGGTAAAGAACAACAAAGCACAATGACATGCATTGATAAAATGTTTTTCTGGACTGATTGTTTTTTTAAAAGGGCATTTCAGTTTGACTTGGGTGTACTGATGTGCTGCTATCTTTACAGCTCTCTTTGTAAGGCAAAACTTTATTACTTAGCTTGTCGATATTCATGTATCAAAACGTTCTGCCTTTGCTAACATAAAGCTTTTTGGATCCCTTTTAAACTGAATCTTGATTACAGCATATTTATTATTTTCCAGTTATTTTTTGCCCTTGGAATTTTGACATGACTCTCTGTGCTAAACACTATGACCTTTCTGGGACAAGCAGTCACCACTGCAGCTGCCACTTAACCTCCATTTGTGTCAATGGTGTTTGAGCGAACTCTATTGACACGAAAGGGGCTGCAAAACGGCTTGATGGACTGTTCCAAATGCACACAGTTTATATCTATCCATTTTGCAGTGACTGACTGCTGGCTTCCCGAGGCAACTGATGCTCTCAGCTTTCCAAGTCTTGTACAGAATCTGATAACCGACATAATTTCTCAAACAGAAATGCATGAACAATTGGTGCTTTTAACGGTGGGCACTGTCCTGGCTATTGTCCAACGCATGCAGCCAGAGGCTCTTGCTTATAAGCAAGAGATATTAATTCAGGCAAGTAATAGCACAAGCTCATCAGCACAATTCAGGAATTCAGGAGTGAGAAGTTCAGAAGAAACAAAGGTGTCCCAAGAAGTTCTCACACCCCTACTGCCAAGCTTTAAAAGACAAGGTATGACACACACACACTCAAAGGATTCCCTTGCCTTGTGAGAATGCCAAAATTCCAAGCACATTTTCTGCTGGGGCGAGTGGATCTGCTCCCATTTGCAAAGGTGCTGCCTGGTTCTAGGTGACAAGAACGCACCGTCCTGTTCTAGCTGCAGTTCAGTCACAACCTTCTCTTGGTCATCCTCCCCCTTCAGCTGGTCGAAGCCCTCACCTGCCTCCACGAAGGCTATGAGCTCCAGAGGAAGGCCAGAGGAGAGAGCTGCCATCATTCCTTCTCCTCCCAAAGTGACTGAAGATGGTGTGGGAAGGGGAGATCTCCCCTCCTCCAACCCAAGTTGGAACTTTGAAGGACCCCATGAATGAACATGGAACATGGAACCATGTAGCCATGGAACCATGGTTAACATTATCCAAAACTGTTTAGAGGGCCAAGATAATCAACCAGGTCGTGCTCCCGCTGTTTCTCTCCTGGAAGATGTAATGAGTTGATGCTATTTTTGTAGAAAAAGAGGAACTCACCAGGAAAGCCTCCCTTGTTCTCTTATAATGGCAATGGTGTCCATCTGAGAAGTGCCAGAAGTGAGTTGAGTTCTGGATGGAAAAAGAAAAACCCTGTACAGTCAAACCTTGGTTGTCGAACATAATCCATTCCGGAAGCCCGTTTGGCTTCTGAAATGTTCAACAACTAAGGCACAGCTTCCGATTGGTTGCAGGAGCTTCCTGCACTCAAGCAGAAGCCGTGTCGGATGTCCGGCTTCTGAAAAATATTAAAAAACCGGAGCATTTACTTCTGGGTTTTTGGCGTTCAGGAGCCAAAACGTTCCAAAATGAAGGCGTTCGGGATCTGAGATTTGACACTAAGGAGTCAAGGTGACCAAGGCTGATCTGGTCCCAAACTGGAGCCTAAAGCGAAAATGAGATGGGTCAAGACTGTCAGTCTCTCCAAGCACATCTGAAGCTGACCTCTACCTCTCCAACTTGTTTGACAGATCCTCTTAATAATCCCCAGGCTACTGCTTCAGGCCTTGTTCGTTCTACAGTACAAGGAACTGTTTCATTGTTCAAGGAACATCTTTTGCACATTGCAGTATAAGTAATGCTGACTACTGCATACTTTTCATTCCCTCCCACCTTCCCACCCTCCATTTTGGGGCTTGTCAGGAAAAGCTGGTGTCAGCAGCCTCATGTCCAGAACCCTCGACATCTTTTGCAGAATGTGTCACATTAATTGTCTTCAGAGATGATGGTGCTTTAGACTTTACTTGCTGGGTGCCAAATAACCTGCCACCTTGGGAGTCAGCAAAGTTATGTTGCTGGAACGTATTTTAATGTTCAAAACAAGCTAAGTCCATTATAATTTTGGCATTAGCCTGAACTTATTTGTTGTACAGTAACAAGGCAAACGCTTCTAGTAACATAATCGTGATTTAGCAACTATATTGTGAGTTGGTGCAGATTTGCAACTTGTAGAACTGCATTTACACTTGTACGTTCTATACAGTATTGGATTTGACAGGGTAAGTGTTGATACAACAGTATTTGTTTTAAATTGTATCCCACTTTGTCTTCAAAGAGAAAGCAAAGTGGCTAACACTAAGACAATATATATTTTTTTAAAAATAAACAAACCAGTAATACATATAAAACAACAAAGAGTAAATACGGCCATCAACTAAAAACCTCCACCCAAAAAATTTAATTAATAATACTTTGCAGTGGTGGGGAGGGGGCAAAATCAAACTGGCAGGTCAGATGCTACTGGAATATTCAAAGTTATAAGTAAAAAAAATACTTAGCTCAGTACTTAGCTCTTTTCATATCAACTAGGATTTTTTAAATGAAATCTATCACTAAAAATAAGCACAAACTGATTCAGCTTACGCTTCATGACAAAGTCTATGTAATAGACAGTAATTATAACGTATTTTTGTTTTGTTTTTTTTTTAATGATATTTATTGAAAATTTTTTAGAATTACAGAAAAGAACACAGCAGAAAAAGAAAAAAGAGAAAACAAAAAGAGAACAAACCACATTAAACAATGTAGATTCAAAAAACAAAAATACACCACAAACAGATAAAAACAAATCCATCATTCTCGAATCCTCAACTTTCATTACCTTCTTTCTTTGACCTCCTCCTCCTCCCTTTTTTTGTATCCTAGTTATTAATTATCGCAGCAAATCCTTTCCATATTTCATAATATTCTGTCATTACATTACCTTAATCTATTTTCATCTTATCTTATAGAAAACCTTAAAACTTAAATCTTATTTTTACCAACTTCTCATAACCATAATATTCTTACCTAATTCATTAGACATTTTTGCTAGAGCCAAGTAATTTCGTTCCAACATTTTTCTAACATTCATCAATTTTATAAAACAATCCTAGTAATAATAAAAAAGAGAGATAAGAACAATCCAATCTTCATCCAGCGTCCCTTCCTCCTGGTCCCGGGTTTTGTCAGTCCTTTTTATCCATTGATCTAGCGCATTAACCTGGTAACTTTATATCCGAGGCCCTTAAGTCTCTTCCATGTCCCTTCCGCGGCTCTTCTTCATATTCTCCTTTCACTCGTGGGAACTCCAGCTTGATAATGTTTTTGACCCTTTTCAACAAATCAGCCCCTTTTCCAAAGTCCAGACTAAACTCCATGTGGTATTTGAAAACATGTTTCAGAATCCCTCCAAGATTAAGAGCCCCCACAGCCCCAAACATTTCACGGCCCATTGCCAGACTTGGAAAGTCCAAACATCCCTGCATAGGGGGGTCTATCCAACCCCCCATTTCCAAACCAGTCCAGACTTTATCTTTCCAAATCTGGCTTTTTCCAAGTTCATTTGTCAAATCCAAAAGCTCTGTTCCTGCAGGGCCACAGCTCCCACAGCTCCCTCCATCTCTGGCGCCCAAGATTCAGCAATATCCTCTTCTCTAATTATAACGTATTTTTGTAAGCTTTGCTTTTGTAAGTTCTTGCTGCAAGAATTAGAACTCCACAAACCCCTGTGCACACCCCAAGCACAGTGTGCATCATTTAAATAGACACCACCTATCAAAAAGCAGTTGGAGCTGTAGAATGGATCTGTCTTAAAACTCTTTGCAATTGAATTGTCTCTTAAGAAATGGCAGGATACGCTAGTAAATTACTAAAAGAAGACATTTCCAGGAAGGGCGGTCCGTTTCCAATATAAAGTGCGATTGCTGGGATAGCTCAGTTGGTAGAGCATGACTTAGGGTCGTGGGTTTGAGCCCCATGTTGGGCAAAAGATTCCTGCATTGCAGGGGGTTGGACTAGATGACCCCCGTAGTCCCCTCCAACTCGACAATTCTATGATTCTAACTTTGCCCTTTTATCAGAACATATACAGTGTTGGGGTTTGCTTTAACACTTGTGACAGTATTACCTAGAGATAGTTAAATTATCTACTGTAGGTGCTATCCTCTCCCAGAAGTGGAATAGCTCCAACATGACTTACGCACATTTTTATCAATTAGTATATAATAGGTCCTAATATTTATGGACCATCCTGTTAAAAAAAAAGGGCATGCAATCT
Source organism: Podarcis pityusensis (assembly GCF_964106645.2). Classification (NCBI taxonomy): domain Eukaryota; kingdom Metazoa; phylum Chordata; class Lepidosauria; order Squamata; family Lacertidae; genus Podarcis; species Podarcis pityusensis. The sequence goes on from NC_138037.1 coordinate 38,439,766, forward strand.
AGCAATTGTAATACCCAGTTTGAGTATTACAAGTGGATCTCATCACTCTGCTCTCAGTTCAATATGGTAGGAGCAATAGACATTAGAAGCTTACAATGCATCTTCTTGCCTTGTTGGTTTGGGGTACCACGTCCAGTTCCGGGCATCATTTTCTAAAAAGGGCAATGGCAAACTGGAATGTGACTGGAGGGTGATCTGGAGAGGATCTGGAAACTAAGTCTGATGAAGAATGGTTAGAAGAACGGTGTAAATGTATCCGGACAAGATTAAAGGTTACATGGTAACTGCTTTCAATATACAGTGGTACCTCGGGTTACATACGCTTCAGGTTACAGACTCCACTAACCCAGAAATAGTACCGAATTAAGTACTTAACCCGAGGTAAAGGTAAAGGTACCCCTGCCCGTACAGGCCAGTCTTGACAGACTCTAGGGTTGTGTGCCCATCTCACTTAAGAGGCCGGGAGCCAGCGCTGTCCGCAGACACTTCCGGGTCACGTGGCCAGCGTGACAAGCTGCATCTGGCGAGCCACTTTAGCTAATGGGGCCTCCCACTGTTGCCATGCCGTCAGAGCATGATTTCTGTTCTCATCCTGAAGCAAAGTTCTTAACCCGAGGTACTATTTCTAGGTTAGTGGAGTCTGTAACCTGAAGCGCATGCAACCTGAAGCGTATGTAACCCGAGGTACCACTGTACTGGACATCAATGACATCTGTCACTGATGCTGCAGCTGCATTGTAGATCATCTACTGAGCAGGGTGTTGGGCTAAAGACATGCAAACCCTCATTCCAACTCTATGATTTTACTCAAGTATGTTCCACATAAATATGTTTTTCCCCCTTTTAGATTCATGGCAGACATCATTTTGGGCAGCTGCTGCATGCTCGTCCTGGTCTGCTTCCAAGTTCTCTTCGCAGATGTTCACAGAGGACATTACATTGCTGCTGTGTACGAACATCGTGTCGTCCTGAATCCCAATCCAACAGCTATTACCAGTCGACGGTCTGCATTACAGCTGATGAACAGAAACCTAGACATTTACGAAGAGCAAGTAATTGCTGCTGTTAAACAGGTACCACAGTAATTAATCACCTTGCAAACATTTTAAGTAACATGTGCCTTAGAGATTAATTGGTTTATTGTTACAGGAGCTGTTGTAGGCATATATACTGTATTGGAGGTTCTGGATGAAACAGAATCTTGAGCAAGTTCTTCCAGAGTCACAGAGCTCCTGTGTTTTTCTTCTATAATGGCTTTTCCTTTGAGACTATTCGTGAATAACCTACTAGGATGTTGAAGAGACAGCATCTTATCTTAGCTTTTTAAATTTTAGATTCACTGAGAATGTGATGATTTGAACAGCATGCACTCATACTTACCCCTGTGAAGGTGCTTACCTTTGAAGTATCTGAGCATCACTGGGTTGTCTTCCCGGTTTTACTTCTGTGAAATGGGCATTTTGTTGTGCTTTATGGGGGCAAGTAGGTGGTTTGCTAGCTGAGGCTCAGACCTAACCTCTGCCTTTTGATTAGTTTTTCTGAGCAACTTACATATTGTTTATGACTATTGCAGCAGTGCCCACAAGTTTCAAATTTCCAAATGGGCACACGGGCCTAAAGAAAGTTGGGGACCCCTAACATACATCCTGCTTGGATGCCCTGCACCTGCAACTGAAGGTTTTCCTAACCCAGTGAATCCAGCACACAGTTACTTGTGTGGCGTTTGCTACTGAAGTCAATAGACATACAAGAACACAGAGCTTTTGAGCCTTAGCAACATGTTGAAGCAGCCACCACGCTGCTTCAAGAAGGCAAGGATTCCCTTTAAAATCTGCTTACGATACAGCTTTCTGTGTCTAAACGCTATGTTTCCTTCCAATCTAGTTGAATCATTTCACACTTCCAAACAGTTCTGGTGTAAATCCCCAAAGCTTTGGTGAAATTGCTTCTGGGCAAGAAGTTTGTGGATTTTAGCCAAATAGAAACTGGAGAGTGTTTTGTGATCATTCCCTCATTTCCACCGTAAAGCCACATATGAGCTTCTAATTCATAGTACTGTAGTAGGTTCAAGGTCTTACAACTATCTTTTAAAACAAAACACAATTTAAATGGAAGTAACACAGTGTTCTTGTGTGTTTTGATTATCAGTAACACTTGAATGAGATTAATGCAATCTGCACAAGCGTTTAAGTCTTCTTAAAGAAATTTCAAGGCACCTTTCCTTTTTTTAATTCTGACTGAAAGCTGTCTTTTTTATTTTTGTTTGCTATCAGGGAGCACAGATAATTGTCTTTCCTGAAGATGGAATTCAGGGCTTCAACTTCACCAGGACTTCTATTTATCCTTACTTGGATTTCATTCCATACCCTGACTCTGTGACATGGAATCCATGCAAAGAAGAATACTTGTTCAATGACACAGAGGTATCTGTTATAACTGTTGCAGAACTGGAAAAAACTGGATATTCTTTGCTTTAGTGGAATATATAAAATGACACTCTGTTCCTTAGTGATATTTTGCTGCTCAATTTCACTAGCGCTTTCTGTCGCACTGCCTGATGCAATATTGGCATTGCATCTCAAAGCATTTTTGTTTACAGTAAATTTCAATCTCTAAGTATGAAGTTAAGGTTAATGCAAATGCAATCAAACTTCCAATTTCTGTAAATGCACACCCATTGATTTCTATCACTTAACTATGTTTGGCTGTTAATAGATCTCCTACCTGCTACAGGTACCAAGCACAAGCACATTTAAACTTACTTTTTGCAGAGAACTGCAACTAAGTTAAGATGGAAATGCCATAACATGTTTTCCCCTGAAGATTTAGAATGTATTTGGAGCTAACACAACAGTTTCTGAACAGAACAATGTTTTGTACATTCAAACTACATATGTAGGTTTCCATTAAAAACAACAAACAAAACCCAACTTTCTTATTCTAAGCTAGACAACTGTTATGAGTAAGTATAATATGATTTTCAAGAAATCTGTGGTTTAGATCATTATAATTCTGGAAAATCTACCCTGACTCCACCCAAGCCTTAGGTCTTTTGTGTGCAGCAGAAGAAATTCTGTATGGTGCACTACACAAGGATCACAGACAACTCTGTCAGCTGTGGCAGCGTTGATCACTTCCTCAGCTGGACCTAGATTCAGTTTGTGGTTTGAGGACCCGATCCCCGCAAAGTGGAATGAATACACAAGGACACGTGATATAAGGTTAATGGGCAAGAAAAGGCCACAACTTTATTGATTACAGCAAGTGAAAAGGTATTGGCTTAGGCATTGGATTACGTCAGCTGACTCCACCCCCTCAGAGAGGGGTGAGTCTAAAACTAGGGGGTTTATTCACCAGTAGGTGGAGCCTGTTGATGCTAATCCAACTATAGGCTCTCCCCTAATGTCACCGAGGGTCGTGTCATGGCCTCCCGCCAAGCAGGCATCGGACAGAATACACAACGGCCGGATTCCTTTAACGGAATACCCAAAAATTGAAGGCATAGGCGATGGCCACACTTAGCCCTTCGACACACCACAACACATTATTCCAATGCCTAACCTACCCACCAATACCACGAAAGTTGTGACGATTGCTACGAGGTAGGCAAAAAAACCAAAAAGCCTAATGCCAAATGGAAAAATTCCTACCAGGCCCCCGAACAACCAGGGCGACCAACCTAAGGTCCATAGCAAGGCCAAAGAAAACTCAGACCCTGAGCTCAAGGGAGTGGAGGGTGGGTGACTCGCGACGGGATGACGAAGACTGAGGCCAAGGAGGGGCTGGCGCCGCATTTAGGCTGCTGTACACGCCCCCTCGGAGGCACCTGGTTGGGTGCCTGCCAATGGGCACAGGCACACACACGGTGGTGATACAGGGGTCAGATTGCTCTGAGGACATGAGAGACTCAGGCAGGGAATAATACAGCGAGCGCCGCTGTAGCGGGGACTCACACACACTCCACATGCACACGCAGTGACGAACCCAAAGTTCGCACAGCTGGAAACGGAAAAAACAACTGGCGGCAGGGTTGAGAAGGGGAGGGGAAGACACAAATGGGTAGCGCTAAAACAGCCAAGAGGACGAAGGAAGCTCAATGAATTGCAACAACTAACAACAGCAAAGCAAACCCGCCAATATAGGGAGCGAACCGAGATGTGCTCTCCGTGCTCTCCTGCCTGTGCGCGTTTTCCCTGTTTAGCCAAGAGCTCAGAGGCTCTTACTTTTCCATATTGCGTGTATCTCCCTACTTTGGGCTTATCAGCGCTCCTCCTTCCTGAAGAGAATTGTTTGGCGCGGTGCGCAGAACTGTATGGCACTTACAATAGTCATATATTACATTTATTACCAGGTGTCGATCAGAATGTGTATAGCCTACAGATCACGAAGCACATAGCTGCAAATGTTACATTTGGGTTTGGTTTACCCCACAGAACGTGATTTTTTGTGTAACGCTCACCCCTGCTAGAGTAAGCTGAATTGATAAGATGATAGCTTTCTTAGGTTGAAATCCTACACATGCTTATTTGGCATAAGTCCCATCGAACTCATAGTGTCATAGAATTGTAGAGTTGGAAGGGACCCTGAGGATCATCTAGTCCAACCCCCTGCAATGCAGCTGGTCTATATGGGGATCGAACCCACAACCTTGACATTATCAGCACCCTGCTCTAACCAAACGAGGCTTACAAGTAAACAGAGATGTATACAGCCGTGGTGTCAATTATATTGCTGACAGAATATGCAGGATCTTATAAAGTTTCAAGTTTTTAAGTGTTGCATTTTCTTTCAAAATCAGTTGAATAAAAAAACTAATAATCTTTTTGCATTTGATAAAAATTTCCCTACTTTAAAAAAAAAACCAAGAGTGTCTACTGTCACAAGGTTGACTCCAATGAAGTCATTGCATGAGTGGAACAACTTCCCCATGTGCAGCAGAACATCCTCTCTCCCCTCCACCTGTTCCCTCCCCAAATCTGCTTGGTGGGGGACCCAGAGCAGATGCAGAGGGGGCTCTGTGAGGGAAGGAGAGACCAAAGTTGCATTGCACAAACGGAAGTTGTTCCACTTGCAGAATGGCTGTCCTGAATACAACCTAAAGAGAGAGATGCTGCCTCTTCCGGTGGTGCCAAAATTAGATCTGTCAGCCACTTAAAATTTATTTAACTAAACAAAAATGCAGTGCTTTTCATTTCTCAATATTACAGTCCCTCTAACAATAGCATTCTGAGGTAATTAATGAATAGAGAAGTTTCAGCACAGTGATTTAATGTTTTGGAGATAAGTCCAAAACATGTTGCCAAAATCAGGAAATGACCACTGAAGGCTTCAGTCATCTCTGCACACTTACTTCTGAGTAGAGATGTTCAAGACTACATCTTTCACAAACACTGAACATCTTTTCATAGGGAACCATTATATATTTTTTAAAAATAATATTTATTAAAAGTTTAAGAATTAAAGAAAAAAATAAAAAAAGAAAAAGAAAAAATAAACAGTACAAATCGACACATTACAATACATATACATAAAAAAGAAAAGCATAAAAAAACACGATAAATCAAAACAAAAGCAACAACAGTTAAAAACATATCCAATATTTCCATATCTTTATCTTTCATTAACTTGCTTCATCGACCTCCTCACACCTCCCTTTTTGTATTCTAGTTATTAATTGTTTCAGCAAATCCTTTCCATCTTTCACTATTTTCTATCATATAAATATCATAATTTATTTTAACCTTATCTTACCGTTAATACCCTAAAACTTATTTGTACTTAACTCCTTATAACATTTCTACTAAAGCCGTATAATTTCATTCCAACGTTTTTCTAACACTCATTAATTTTGCAACATTTCTCTAAATAAAATTTTTTTTAAAAAAAAATTATGCTTTTTTTCCCCAATCCTCTTCCACCGTCTCCTCTCCCTAGTCTCGGATTCTGTCAGCCCTTTCTATCAATACCATATAGCCCATTAACCTGGTGACCTTCTGTCCGAGGCTCTTAACTCTCTTCCCTGTCCCTTCTGCAGATCTTCTTCATATATATCCATGCACATTACTTTGTCTTCTGCTGATCTTGTTCTTAATTTCCTTCCTTTGGCACTGAGGAGTAGATCTCGGGGGAGCTCCAACCTAGCAATGTCTTTATTCCTTCTCAACAGGTCAGCCCATTCTCCATAGTCAGAACTAAAGTCCAAAAGATATTTCAGAGCGCCACTCTCCCCCTGACCCAAATCCAGGTCCCAAAGGCCAGAGCATCCCTGCATAGGAGGATCTATCCAACTTTCCTTCTCCAATCCAAGCAGGGCTCCATCCCACCAAATCTGACTTTCTCTAGATTCGATCATAAAAGGCAACAGCTTATGTTCATCAAATTGCCTCTGGGAGGCCGGGGCTCCCTCCACTTGAATTACTTGAGATTCAACAACAACTTTCTCCTTCGTCTTCTCTACAGCTTGCCATGTCAAAACAGATTCCTGGGTCAATTCCTGAGTAATTTCTGTATAGGTATTCCCTTTTTGTCCCAACTCAGTCAATTTTTGTCCCGAATTGTCAATTTTAGTAATCCTCACATCCATCTTCTCATGAAGCTGTTCCAATAAAGCACTTGTCTTGCAAAATGCAATCACTAGGGCTTCTTCTGTCAACATTCTTGTCCAAGGTCAAACTCTAGTTCTCACACTCTTTAATCTCTGCAGCTGGAAAATTCCCCAGCTCCACTCCTGCAACAGTTCCAAAAGCTCCCTCTAAAGGAAACAATTTCTATTGGTATCCATCCTTTTAAGCACAGATCCAGCCACCGAGCTAGTTTCAATTTTCATTTACCTTTTTTCCTCCTTTTTAAATGTAAAAGGAAGCAATTGAAACAATGTATTACTCTTATTTAACTATCTGTCAACATCGTTTTATTCTCAGTCAATGAACTTTCCCAAAGCGTTAATCTTACTGACAGTCCGTTCCCAGGTTCGAAACGGTGGTGATTTATCTTTCTTCACTCTCTCTCCTGCAGGCTTAAACAATAGAATTTCCCCCCTCTTCTCCTGCTTCCAAGGGTGGTTTAGTTATTTTAACCGATGGAGATTTAATCCTTTACAGAAAACTTTCCAGGCTTTAGCTTGCAACGTCTTTGCTTTACTCTGTTTACAAAAGAGGAAGGCGGACTTCCTGTTTGAGACCTTCCCGTTTCGATGCCAAATTATGAAGTTTAGAAATCCAATTTTCCGTTCTACTCACGGGTAGTTGTTTAGAGTCCAATTGTCCACAGGAAAAAGTCAGCGCTCTCCGGCAACAGCAATGCGGCTTCACTCCGTGAAAGAAGCAGTCGATTCGAAGCACTGCGCCACTCATCCCACGTCGCTCCGGATCCCCGAAACTGGGTTCCCCCGCGAGTAGGGGAGGCGCAAAAGGTGCCAGCCGAATCCCACGTCCACAGGCTTCTCCCGCCTGTGGTTTTTAGTGGGTCTCCGCCTCGCCGTGGCGATTCAGACCCTAATTTCCACGGAGCGGATTCCTCCCGGTCAGAGGAAATCTGCCATTGCCAGAGGCGCTAACCCGGAAGTCCCCATAGGGAACCATTATAAAGGGGGGGGGGGGTCCATATATAGAAGTATACATGTTTAATCCAAGAACCAATTAATAGGACTGCTCAATGCTTATATCTATTGATGCAACAGAATATGTATTTACTTTTTTGCCCCCTAGGTTCTGCACCGACTCAGCTGTATGGCACTGAAGAATCAAGTGTTTTTAGTGGTAAACTTAGGAACCAAGCAGCCCTGCAATCACAGTGATCGTCACTGCCCACCAGATGGGAGATACCACTTTAACACAAACGTAGTATTTAGTGACAGTGGTACACTCATAGCCAGATACCGAAAACAAAACCTGTATTTTGAACGTGCCTTTGATACTCCGCCAGAAGTAGATTACACTGTTTTTAATACGCCTTTTGCAGGCAAATTTGGAGTTTTCACTTGTTTTGACATCCTGTTCTATGAGCCAACAGTGAAGCTTATCAAGGAATACAATTTAAAACAGGCTGTGTATCCTACTGCATGGATGAACCAGCTTCCGCTGCTGTCTGCTGTAGAATTTCAACAAGCATTTGCAGTTGCTTTCAACATCAATCTTTTGGCAGCGAATATCCATCGTCCTGACCTGGGTATGACAGGGAGTGGTATATACACACCATCAGAATCATTCATTTATTATAACATGGAGAACGATAAAGGCAAGCTTATAGTGGCCCAAATCCCCATTACATCAGGGCATGAAACCAACAATAACATGCAGACGAGTTTTTCAAACTCCCCTATGGACCATCAGATTTGTCGTAAGGAGGATCAAGAAGCCCACTGTGAAAAAGCTGAGAAAGGAGCCCAGGAAGCTCCACCTATATTTCATGGCGAAATGATGTATGACAATTTCACTTTTATGCCCATAATGGAAGCTGAAGGAGAGATCCAGGTCTGTTCCAATACTCTGTGCTGTTCCTTAAGTTACCAGAGACTGTTTGTATCAAAGGAACTCTATGCTTTAGGAGTATTTGATGGCCTTCATACAGTTCATGGGACATACTATGTACAAGCTTGTGTGTTAGTGAAGTGCAGCACCCTCGACTATACGAGTTGCGGGCAGGAAGTCACAAAGGCTACTGAACGGATAGATTTTCAGCTGCAAGGGAATTTCAGCACTGCTTTTGTCTTCCCTCTCTTGCTGAAGTCTGGCATTACTCTGGACTTTGCGGACTATCTGGGGTGGGAAAAGAACCACTATGTCATGCAGAAAAAGGGAGCATCTTCTGGCTTAATAACGGCCGGTTTATATGGACGATGGTATGAGAAGGACTAAAACAAGCATTTGGTGCAACCAAAAGTCGCGTTCCAAAATGAATGATTCAGGAGCTTGCTTAATAAAAGGAGATTATTGTCCAATGGAGTTCTTGACTTGAACTGTGTATACCTGAAAAGTAATTTTAGGTTGCATGAATTCATAAAGGTTCTTTATCAATGAAGTGAAGGACATGAGGCAGGAGTTGATAATGCAGGTGAGCTGCACACAGGTGAGCTGCAAGCAAGCTGCCGGCCAGCTCTGTGGAGCCTCCTTTTATTGACACAATATGCAAACCCAGGCAGATGCATTTTGGGCTGTGACCTTTACACATCTTCCAGTCCCGAGGTCGCGGGGTGGTACAAAGTTATTTTGGCACCTGTTTCCACCGCGTCATTTTCCCCTTGCACAATGTACGACGAAAGGGACAAAGGTCTCAGAGACAAAGGTCACAGACAGAACATGGCAGACTGCTTAGACCGCAAAAGGTTAGACAGAGGGCAAGATGTTCAGACAGCTGTGGCCTTATCTGTGAGGGGGAGTGTGCTCCGCACCCCAAGATCACGCGTGCAGACAACTGAGGCTGCCCGCGGGCGGGGAGTGTGCTCCACACCCAGCGATCATTCCTACATATCAATTCCAAGGGTCCACAAGTTTTGGCTGATCTCAAAAGGGTTTGTTCTTAGCTCTGACATCACACTAGACTCGTCACATACAACTAGCTACCTGTTGTCACATAGAATCATAGAGTTAGAAGGGACCCCTAAGTGTCAATCTAGTCCAACCACATGCAATCCAGGAAGCTCAACTGAAGCATCCAAGACAGATGGCCATCCAACCTCTGCTTAAAAAATCCAATGAAGGGGAGTTCACCACCTCTGTTCTGCTGTCAAGCAGGTCTTACAGTCAGAAAGTTCTTCCTGACATTTACGTAGCTGGAATCTCCTTTCTTGTAACTTGAATCGATTGGTTCAGGTCCAATCTTTCAGAATAGAAAACAAGCTCGCTCCATCTTCCATGCGACAGCTCTTTAGATATTTGAAGATGGCTGTGATATCGCCTCTCAGTCTCTGCTTTTCCAGGCTAAAACAATTACAGCTGCCTCAACTGTTCCTCATAAAGCTTGGTTTCCAAACCCTTGATTACCTTGGGCTACCACCTCTGCACATGCTCTTGCTTGTCAATATCCTCCTTAAATTGTGATACCCAGAACTGGACACAGTTCTCCAGGTATGATCCGACCAAGGCAGAATATAGAAGTACTATTACTTCCACTGATCTGGACACTATACTATACTTCTGTTGATGCAGCCTAGAATAGCATTAGCTTTCTTTGCTGCTGCATCACAGCGTTGACTCCTGTTAAGCTTGTGGTCTACTAAGAGCCCAAGATCCTTCTCACATGTACTACTGGCAAGCTAGTTGTCGCCCATCTTATATTTGTGCAGCTGGTTCTTCCTCCCTAAATGTTGCCCCACCCAGACCACATTTTACCAGCTTCTCTGTAAAAATATTCTAGGGGACTTTGTCAAAAGCCTTACTAAACTTAATATACACTACGTCCACAGTAGTCTTCTGATCTACCAAGCTTGTAACTCTTATAAAAAAAAAAAGAAATGAGATTTGTCTGTCATGACTTGTTTCTGAGAAACCCATGCTGGGTCTTTGCATCCAGTATGGATAGGTTAAACACTTGTGAAATGCCCTGAGATCGGCAGATGAAGGGCAGTATACAAATTTAAATAATACTAATACCAAGTAGAAAGGACTTTTATAGTGAACAGAAAGGATGTTGCAGAATAATATGTCACTATATTAATAATAAGATACTGTATTAAGTGATGTGTTCTAATTCCACTTTCAATAACAGAACCCCACCCCCCAAAAAACGTCAGAAGCTTTAAAGGACTCCAGTGTGAAAGTATTTATAAAAACAAGAGTTTTACCTTGCACTTCATCTTTTTTTTCCTGCTTAAAAGAATGAACTTGAGAAAACAAGAGAAATGTCAAAGGTAATGCTAATTTGATTTATGAGTAAATGCAAAACAAATGTATAAATAAAAGCACTGTTGTTTGCTGTTGTAGCATGTCAGCATCACTCACCAGCAACAGCAAGTTGGAAACACTAGGAAAGAGAGGTTTACCAAGAACTTTTAGGTGGACAATATCCAGCTATTTTCACAGCTAGAGTGCTAGCTCTATCAAGTTCTGGTGGAATTAACAGTCCTTTCGATCAATTAGTAAGCCATCCATTCCATTTTATGCAATGCCACAGCACATTAAGGAGAATGGTATGGAAAAGCAAAGGCCCCAGGCTTTTCAAATTATCCAACAGTAATAATGCATATGATCAATGATCAAAAGGCCTCCGGAAGATAGCTTAGTTATCTGAATGATTGATCTTTGCTTTAGAATCAACAGGACCAAAAAGGTTTCGTAGAATAGGATTTATAAATCTGAGGTATTCAATGAAGAGAAGCCCTTTAAGGAATTAACAATTATCCCACATAGATACACAGATTATTCATTAAATACAACTCTCACATCTGGGTTTTATTATACTCTGTAAAATATACACAGGAATCTTGATGTACTCAAAGAGTGCAGGTAAATACAGTATTCAAGCAGTCGCTATTTATATGTACATGCTCATTAATTCTTCAAAAACCCACAAAATTATCAAATAGATCAAAATACTGTCCTGTGTTTCCACACTATGTTCAGAAAACAAGCTGATAATTTACAATGGCATTAAGGTTTCCAGTTTCACAATACAAAAAGGATAAAAGAAGGTTGGGGTCAGTTTATAGCAAGTCATTTGTGTTTTACCTCAACATGCAAGAATATGTTCTTGCATGTACATAAGCAAGTTATAATTTAAAATGTTACTTTTCAATTAAAGCAGAACCAAATAAAGTAAATACCTCTATTTTAACAAATTTCATTTTAGGATCGAGAAATGTATTCCATTTTTCAGTTTATTCATTTTTTTTACAGTAGCCTGTTATAAATTAGACAAATTCAAGGCAAGATGTAACTCTAGCTGAAGGACTTGGAATACATTTCCAAAGATTCATCACTGTACCTTTTTGATGAGAGGGAAACCATTTTAACCATCCCCCAGTCACATCCTGTGCCATGAAAGCTTAGGAGGTGTTTTTTTTAATTAAAAAAATTATATACATCATAGAGGCACAAATCTCATGTCATTTTATATGATGTAGAAGACTGGGCAAGCTGTAGAAAATGCCATTTCCCTAAGGCAGCCTAGCAGGGTGTCAGGATTTTACAATTCTCATTTTTGATGCAGTTTTGCTCATCCAGATAATTACCATTCCTGTATTTTGAATAAAAATATATATTTAAAACAGATTTATTTTCGTAAAAGTAAGCTGTGCAATAAATACTGCATCGCTGTCTCATCTCCCTTTTATTATACTACTGTACAAGTTTCACCCTGACTACTCCTGGTTAAGCCAGTACAGCTTCACTACTATAAGATTGTGACAAGTTCCTTTTCATTTCCTCTCAGAGAAACAAAACTGAAAATTAAGTTTTTCCCCCCCATGGTATATTTAACTGTGTTGGGAGGCTGTTAGGTGATTAAAAACAAATAAGACATTTAAAACCAAATCTAACATTAATTGTCAGAAGTAATTTAGGGGTTGGTTAAGACTATTACTTATTTAACCTATTCAACTTTTCAAAAAAAGTTTTTTTTTTAATTAAAAAAAGTCTAAGTTATTCATTTGGTCCTTTGGCAATTTGCTGCACAAACAACGCCTTCTGTACCAAACTCAATTATTGCCTTAAAAATGATCTTGGTAAGATTTAAATCTATTGTCTTCTTTGTTGTATAACTTGTTTATTCATTTAGACAGACAATGGTGCACAGCCTTTTTTAGGATTCTTCATGGCACCATGGACAACCTAGTACACTGCAATTAAATAACATTTTGTGTAATTTTTCTTTTCTTTTGCACCATGGATTTGAAGCATTTCCTTTGCATAACCTGCTTTTAAAAGCCTTTGGGAAGTTGCACAAATGTTTCATGTGCACCCATGTTTGTTTAAAAAAAAAAACCCCTCTTCTGGGTGTCCCTTTTTTATATTCAGAAACTGCTTTTTCCAACAACACAACCTTGAAATTCAGCAAGGGAGTTCCTCTTCTGACCTCCAAGGAAGCTTCTTAATAGGTTTCAGAATCCGAGTCATTAAGTTCATCTTCTTCCGTATATGGGTAGCCATCTTCCCTGCCAATGTTGTTGAAACTACAGTAAGAGCTATGTTCACTCCTGATAATAGGCAAGGAGTCAAAGGTGACAGTTTTTGAGGTGTTGGTGTAATGATTAATGGCATTGAAAGTAAGGGAAGGTAGCGTGGTGCTTGACGAAACAGGCATCATTGTGGCCAGAATGAGAGCTAGGCAATCAGCAACATCCTTATTGGGAGCACAGGCCAAAGCTGGTGTATAACCTAGAGTCAGAATAAAATCATAAATTTTAGTTCAAGACACACCCAAAATTTCAGATATCAAAGTCCATTCACTTGGTACAGCAGCAAAGTATGATTTTGTTATGCTATACAGTTTAACCTTGAGTTCTCAAACGGAATCCATTCCAGAAGTCCGTTCAACTTCCGAAAACGTTCGAAAACCAAGGGACAGCTTCCAATTGGCTGCAGGAGCTTCCTGCACTCAATCGGAAGCCGCGTCAGACATTTGGGTTCCAAAGAATGTTCGCAAACCAGAACGCTCACTTCCGGGTTTGCAGTGTTCGGGAGCCAAAAGGTTCGAGTCACAAGGCATTCGAGAACCAAAGTACAATTGTACTAATTAAAAGCTGGATTATGTGGGTGACAGACAACTGTGTCCGTCTGCCAAGTGGGAATGGGTTTCCATTTGTGCAATGGGACTCTGAGTTAGTGTGCCACCCCCCTGATCTAGCGCAGCTTCTGTTTTAGACTGGCCACAACTTTTGTGACATCCAAACTGTGCTGAATGGAAACAAGTCAACTTCAAACCACAGTTTATAAAGGTGGTCAATTCTCAGCAATTAGCTGCACTTTAAGGTTTGGATATAATGCTTAACTGTGGCTAATCTAATATTGAACCTTCCAATCTCCTTGTAACTGCAGTGGGAAGAAGCTGGGGAGCACGCAAGCCCAAGGTGAACAGCAACACATAATGCTAAACCATGGTTTAGAAATTGCAGGCGAATCACTGTGACCGCTGATTTAGATGGTTTGGTAAAATAGGTAAAGGGACCCCTGACCATTAGGTCCAGTTGTGACCGACTCTGGGGTTGCGGCGCTCATCTCGCTTTATTGGCAGAGGGAGCCGGCGTACAGCTTCCGAGTCATGTGACCAGCATGACTAAGCCACTTCTGGCAAACCAGAGCAGCACACAGAGACGCTGTTTACCTTCCCGCTGGAGTGGTACCTATTTATCTACTTGCACTTTGATGTGCTTTCGAACTGCTAGGTTGGCAGGAGCAGGGACCGAGCAACGGGAGCTCACTCCGTCGCGGGGATTTGAACCACCGACCTTCTGATCGGCAAGTCCTAGGCTCTGTGGTTTAACCCACAGCGCCACCCGCATCCCTTGTTGTTAAAATAGCATTAGACAAATTCATGGAAAATAGACCCCAATAGATGCCCAGAAGCAGCATACCTTTGAATACCAGCTTCTTGGAGGCAATATGGCACTGCTGGGAAAGGAAGTGCTATGCAGGCTCTTTTGATTCAACTTTACCATGTTTAAATTTACTTACCATTTTCATCAACGGCAAGTACACTTGCTCCTTTTCCTAGAAGTTCTTGAACTACAACCGTTAATCCATTTCGAGCAGCAACATGCAAAGGTCTGCAGAGACAACCCCCACAAATCTTACAACAAACACATTCAAAATGCATACAAAGATTGCTGTCTGATTATATTAGTGTTTTCATTTCTATCCTTGTGAAGAGGTAATTATATACATATTAAAGCAAGCCGTTGCAATTTCTAGAGTAGAAAAAGTGATATTCAAATATTTGAGCATGTTTAAATATTTGTAAGTAGCTTGTTATGTATCTATAATCTATTACTACAATACAGAGAGGGTGGGAGTTATAGTCCGGCAATACCTGAAGGACCAAAGGTTAGCCAACCTTGGTGTAAACACAGAATCTATATGGCATGAGACTAAGCAGTTCTTTGGTTCTCGTGTAACCTGTAATTTTTTTTGTAAACTAACTCTTATCCTATTCCAAGCAAACGTGAGAGTACAGTAACTGTGTCATTAACTAGCAAAACATCCTTTTTCTGTCCCTTGTTTTAAGCCAGCATGATTACTATTCTCCTGCCTTGTGACCTGTAAATTATTGCTACTTTTGTTTACTGTTAATACAGTGGTGCCTCGCAAGACGAAATTAATTCGTTCCGCGAGTTTTGTCGTCTTGCGATTTTTTTTGTCTTGCGAAGCACGGTGTCGGGAAAGTTTTGGAAAAGCTTCAAAAATCACCAAAGTCTTTAAAAACCTCAAAAAAGGCTACCACACCGCGTTCTATGAGTTGCTCCTCGAAGTCAAGTCGCAACTGTATTAACGGCGTTAAGAAAAAGGAAACAAACTTGCAAGACGTTTCCGTCTTGCGAAGCAAGCCCATAGGGAAAATCGTCTTGCGAAGCAGCTCAAAAAACAAAAAACCCTTTCGTCTAGCGAGTTTTTTGTCTTGCGAGGCATTCGTCTTGCGAGGTACCACTGTATTTCTGTTCTGCCTTGCCCTTTGCCGAATGTTTCCATGAAGACCATTTCTTAAAACATCGTATAGATTAAGCTCATATACTGCCAATTATCACACAAAAAATATTTAGTGAGCACTTTCCCCCATAATCTCCCTGCTCCCACTCCACTACATTCACCTAAATATAGTTTCTTCAATAATAGATTTTCAGTGCTATATGAAGCTCTACTTACGTCTGCAAGGCTGCATTGGTGGCATTGATGAGATTTCTATCTGTAATCTTCTCCAGTATTAACAAGGCACTAGTTTCATGACCCTTTTTTGAAAAGGAAGGAAAAGGAAAATGAGATTCTTTATTCTTCCTTTAAAACAAAAATCTATTATTTTAAACCTTGGCAAATTCAACATGTATATTTGAAACAATCTACACACGTTTTCTTTAGAGTATGTAAGCAACAGAGATTTGTAACTAGTAGGTAGAGTTTTTATTAGCGCTAAGTATGGTCTGCAGAAGGACACAAGATACTTAACCCAATATGCTTATATATTATAGTGGTGAAGACTGCCTTTTCCGTCTTTTACTTCAGTGTCTACAGTTTTTGTACCCACTGCTGCCTCTCTTCCTTCATTCCGTTTCTGAACTGTATCATCTTCTTCCCCCCACCCCTTTGCCAAAATGCCCTCTGTATTCCAAGCAGATCCAGTATCTGGGATGATGTTTCATCTGCCCAATGATGGAATAGTTCTGGTAGAGAGTCCAGACCACTGGACACCTTAAAAAGCACAACAGATGGACTTCATTGTCTTAGCTTTAGATCAGGCATAGGCGAACTCGGCCCTCCAGGTGTTTTGAGACTACAATTCCCATCATCCCTGACCATTGGTCCTGTTAGCTAGGGATGATGGGAGTTGTAGTCCCAAAAAACATCTGGAGGGCCGAATTTGCCTATACCTGCTTTAGACAGCCGTTGTTAAAAATCTGTTACCTGGCTCAGTGTTGATGCAGCTATGAATGAAGCAAGCATGATAAAGAACTCGGCACCCCACTCAAGGTGTAGTTCTTTCCCAGTGCATTTAAAAGACTGCTGCATCACCACTGCTGCTCTAGACCAACTTTATTCAAATGGATAAATGATGAAAACCACGACGAGACCAGCAATAAATCACAGAAGCTCCAAACTGGAAAATGATACATACCTTGCTGCAAGCCAAATGCAGTGCTGTGTTTTTACACTTATCTTGCAAGGTCAGATCGGCTTTAGCGCTGCTAACCAACACCTCTGAAAGAAGTAAAGTGTTACATTAACTGAAAAGATGCATTTATAGACAGAAGCTTTATAGTGTACAACTTTTTTTTACTGTTATCTCATCAGCAGAGATTGTTCCCAACTCGGAAGTGTAAATAGGTCTGACATGATTAAGAACATAAGAGCATGCTTGCTGTATCAGATCAAAAGCCTTTCAGGTTGAGCGATCTGTTTCACAAAGTTGCCAACCGGGTGCCTTTGGGAATCCGAATGCAATAGTCTCTCCCGCCACTCAAGTAACTGTTGGTAACATTTTTTTGTTTGTGTGAGCAAATTTCCCTACTGCCCCATGTTTCATCATCCTATGCTTTTCTATCCTCTTAAGTCACTCAACAGGTAGCCTCACTTACACTGTGGCTTATCCTGTGAATGAAATTATGAAACTACTGTAGTTGTTAAGAGGATGCGTGTTCTTTTGAATCCAATTCTGTTGATTAATAAAAATATTAACCCAAGAAAGTTGCTTCGTTGATCAATCTGAAATCTTCAAATCTGCTTTAAAAAAATGGCCTATGCAGTTCTAATGCAGGCTTTTTACGTTAGTAGAATTAATAGTTATTAGTAATGAAAACAGAAAATACACAAGAGTTCTCTTTTTACCAACTGTATTTGTTTGTCCATTTTCTGCAGCCATCATTAGAGGGGTCTTCCCAGAAGAATCTACAGAGTTTACTTGTGCATTATGGCTGAGCAAAAGCTGTAAGCACTCTACATGGTCTGTAAAGGCTGCTGCATGGAGAGGAGTTCTGGGGAGAAGAAAAAGAGTTCACTTTGTAGATAAAAAGCAGGCTAACTACTAATATCATATGCATGATTCTACCTAAAAGCATAACCCGTCTAACGGTTGTAGAAAAAACTGCTTTAGAAGTTTATGATTTATGAATTTGAATTATCTCAACACTTTAGAGTCAACTATATACATTTCATTTCCCCTCTTGCCCTTTTCATGGAATAACAAGGGGCAGGAGATATAGAAAGAGTGGGGTTGGGCAAAGCACCGCAGATATTACAAAAGAGGTCCAAACCCAGATCTCAGCCCAACATATCCAAAGCTTCTTTTCATATCATAAATTATTATTTTTTTAAGAGTTTTGGTTTACTGTGTAAAGAAAGCGCAATCCTATATAAGTTTAATGAAGGATTTCCAGATACTTTTATGTAGGATCACACAGCTTTATTTCTTTATTTACTGAACATATTATAAATTATACATATCACTGCAATGTATAGGGAAGGGAATAGTCTGGTCAGCTTGAAATTATAAGTATTAAATCTAGCTAGAACATATATAATAGTTAACCTACTATTGTAAAATACTAAGCTTTTACAAATATTAAAACATCAGTTGTTTTAAATTAGAACACACAGATCTAGACTAAGGCCCATCTGAACTATATATTTAAAGCAGTATCATACCAAAGAATCCTGAGAACTGTCGCTCATTAAGGGTACTGAGAGTTGTTAAGAGCCCCCTGTTCCTCTCATAGAGCTACAGATTGGTTTAACAACCAATTCCATTTCCCAGGGAACTCTGGGAACTGTAGCTCCATGAGGGGAGTTCACTTTGTAGATAAAAAGCAGGCTAACAACT
The DNA here is from genome assembly GCF_964106645.2 of Podarcis pityusensis. Taxonomy (NCBI): domain Eukaryota; kingdom Metazoa; phylum Chordata; class Lepidosauria; order Squamata; family Lacertidae; genus Podarcis; species Podarcis pityusensis. The sequence continues at coordinate 38,458,222 of NC_138037.1, forward strand.
AATATCATATGCATGATTCTACCTAAAAGCATAACAACTCTTGGCACCCTGAACAAACCACAGTTCCCAGAATTCTTTGGGGGAAGCCATGACTGTTTACAGTATGGTACTGTTTAAAATGTGTAGTGCAGATGGGGCCTTAATCTAGATTAAATACATGAAACCTGCGACACAATGTTGTAGTTGGCATGCTGCTGTCCAGGGTTCTAACCAGCCATGCTTTCTACTAAAATACTTCATTACATTCAAGCTCCACCTCCCTGACTGGGATAACGGTCAGAGAACACATAAAGCAACAACTCTGGCTACTTATTAAGCAGAACTGAAAATGCAGAACTTTCTTTTTAGTAAATGTGCTTCGGACCTTACCTGGCTTTCCCGTCTGTAGAATTTACAATGCTAGAACCCAGTGTGTCAATTAGCATTTCAGCAGCGCCCTCGTTATCATTAATCCTATCAGAAATTTAAAAGGGAATTACTTCCAGAAAAGCTGCAGTTTGTTAAAAAGATAAAATGAAATCCATGTAGAGGTTGCTTACACAGCACAATGCAATGGGCTGAAAGCATTTCCTTCCATTTTCTGGAAAACCTCCTGCTCCAAAAGAAGTTCGACACAGCTGTCATGACCTAAAATGGTTTAAATGCCAGATAGCAAATGCAAAATAATACAAATCAGAGGTCTTTATTATGAAACACTAAGTATAAATAGAATGTATAGTTTATTTCTTATGTGTCACATGTTGGAAACTGATGTTTATTTTGGAACACTCCTGACTATCAGGTAAATGTAGCCATAGGTACCATTTTTTCATGGCTACGATGATGTCACACAGCGACTATTATAGAAATGGGTGAAACCAACAGAGGGTGAGGAAGGAGATAAATGAATTGAAGATCTATTGGCAGAAATATTGAATAGGGTGTGTCTTTTGTGCATGTGGACTCCGACACTTATTTATCTTTTTCCTGTATGTGTTTATTTGCTATCCATGACCCATTCTGTGGCCTGGCAATTGGCTGCTTCCTACAGAGACATCCTGGCACATGACACTTCTAATTAGTCACATGTTCTGGGACCAATCAGCTACAAACTTTCTAAGGTACTTTGGCATGTGTAAATCTTCACAGAATGGCGCATAAGATAATATGTTGTCTCTGCCCAAAATCCTTCTCTAGTTCTCCTGGTGCGTTTTAGGATTTTATTAGTTAGCACTGTCTGATCTGAGAATGGCAATGGAGATTGGAAGCACAAGGCAGCTTGTACGAGTCACGTGATTCTACACCAACCAAGCATTCCCCTAGAATATTTATTCTTAAGAAATGATCATGTCTTATTTACCATTGTAACAGGCCCAGTGCAATGATGTATATCCATGATTGTCTGCAAGGGCAGGTACTGTATCTCCAGATGCTGCTGACTGCAAGAGTGCTCCTAACACCCCAATATGTCCACATGCAGCTGACAAATGTATAGGTGTTCGTCCTCTGCAATCTCGTAGTATGGACTTTGCACCGTGTTGAAGCAGAGCTTCTACACACTCCTCGTGTCCTGTAACTGCCTGGAAAAAATGTAACACAGAAAGCATATATTGCGTCAACGTGTATATAGTCACAAAGAAGAAGAAGAAGAAAATCAATGGTCTCCACAGTTATGTGATCCATCCATTGCTTCTCTACCATATCAGCCCAATCTGTTTTCACATCAATAAATGGACATTTGTGTACAAAAAGGCAGATGGAGCCTGCTAGGAATGTAGGCTTCAAAAGCTATTAAGAGCTGATTTTGCATGTCTCAGGACACTTTCCAAACAGCATTTGTTTCTGTATTGTTAACGCTACAGCATTTACATTGTAAGCCACTTTGTAACAGTTTGCTATAAAAGGGGAGGGGTATATAATATATACAGGGACGCGGGTGGCGCTGTGGGTTAAACCACAGAGCCTAGGACTTGCCGATCAGAAGGTCAGCGGTTCGAATCCCCGCGACGGGGTGAGCTCCTGTTGCTCGGTCCCTGCTCCTGCCAACCTAGCAGTTCGAAAGCACATCAGAGTGCAAGTAGATAAATAGGTACCGCTCTAGCGGGAAAGTAAACAGTGTTTCCGTGCGCTGCTCTGGTTTCCAGAAGTGGCTTAGTCATGCTGGCCACATGACCTGGAAGCTGTATGCCTGCTCCCTCGGGCAATAAAGCGAGATGAGCGCGGCAACCCCAGAGTTGGTCACGAGTGGACCTAATGGTCAGGGTCCCTTTACCTATATAACATATAAATAAAGTGTTCTGGATGCAGACTAAGTTAGTTGAACTTAGTTTCCATTGAAATCAATGACTCTTTAGTCATGACTTGCTTGTTCCGCTAAGCTCAGCAAGACCTCTAAGCATAACTAATTCAGTCTATATCTAAAGCAATGCTTCTCTAGGGAAACTTCAGGGATGCTACCTATTGAATGACACACTTACCCCTCTGTGCAATGCTGTTCTTCCCCATTTATCTTTGGCATCTACATTTGCTCCTTTATTAAGCAGTGAATAGACACAATCTGTGTGCCCATTGAGAACAGACAACATCAGAGGAGTCCTGGAAGAGAAACAAAAAAACCCCATACATTCTATGTTAACAAGCTCACAAACCTGCTCACGTGGCAAGCTAGGCAACTGTGAACAGAAACATTAGCAAATCCTAGTTTGACTCAGTCCATAGACTGGAAGGGCTGCTGCACATCTGAATGGAGACAGAGACAAATCTTCTTAAAAGGAGCATACCATATATTAAAGAGCAGGGGCAGGCAACCTAAGGCCCAATCTGGCCACAGACCGTCCGGGAATCAGTGTTTTTTTACATGAGTAGAATGTCTGCTTTTATTTAAAATGCATCTCTGGGTTATTTGTGGGGCATAGGAATTTATTTTATTTTTTTCAAAATATAGTCCGGTCCACCACATGGTCTGAAGGACGGTGGACCTTCCCACAGCTGAAAAAGGTTGCTGACCCCTGTTAAAGAGAGTAGGATAGAGAAGCCAGGTCAAAATACAGTTGTGATGCACCTTTCACTATTGTTGCCTCATAACTGTCTGCAAGCCACAACCTGAAACATGTATGCAATGCCTTAGCCCTTTGTTCTTTATTTTATTTGCAGAATGATTTGAAGATCTGCCTGGTAATAAACTATTTCATGGGTTTTTAAATAATGAATGCTCTGCAATAATTCAGCACTGAGTTTCATAAAAGGCCAGCTGGAGGTAATCGTTCAATACTGCATATCTTAATTTGAAAATAAACATTATCCAGAAGAAAACATGGCCACTGGGAATAATAAATTATTATGAAAATGATCAAATATATTTATTTACATTCTTTATCTGAATCTGTTTCCTCCGGGCAAACCATGAACTATAAATCCAAGAACAAACTTTGGTTATAGCTTCGAGTTTGTCTGGAGTGAGACAAACCATGAGCCTGACTTTGGATGAAACAATAAGCCAAACCGCATTGGCTTAGCTCAGAGCAGAGCAATGGCAGCAGGGCCAGAAGAGGAGCAAATAGTGAAATCTCCTAGTAAAAAAAAGTCTGAAAAGACCAGAAAGCAATTTAGGTATTCAAGAAAACCTCATTATTTGGTTCATAGTCTACTGAAATATTTACTGTATGTGTTCAAAGCAAATAAATATCAGGCAAATATGAGTATATTTCTTTTTAAAAATCAAATGGTCCTAAAGGATTTTTTTTAATGCTATTTTGATTTCATGCTCATGTCAGCCCAGCACTGTCAGCCCAGCACTAGCGAGCTCATTTTAAGAGAAAAATGCAATTTGAGACATACTGTCCATTTCCGTCTTGGATGTCGACAGCATTCTGTGGTTCTGCATTTCCTATCAATAACCGCAGACATTCCGAATGACCATTTGTAGCTGTAAAATATTAACAAATAAAACATTAAAATCATTAAACATCAAATTATTTGAAAAATTATAATTTCTGTTTTAAGACTGTCAGAAGGTATTACTGCATTAAAGCATAAAATACATTTTTGCCAGTGATGCAACCACATTCCATTTATCCTAAGGGTGAAATAATGCAAATTTTGGCTGACAAATCTGGATTAACTAAAGACCTTAGGCTTTAGTGGAGAGGGCAAGAGGGAATGGCTGAGATTCACATCACATAAGGGAGTAACTTGCAACTTACAGGATTTGTTTTGCCTGGGTGGGGATTATGTGATCAAGAGGGTTGGGTATAAATCTTTAAAAATAAACTAAATAAAAAAATAGACTGAGGATCCCAAGTCACCCAGAAAGCACACACATCTTATGTGCTGGGCTGCTTCTTCATGTTATCCATGCAAGGCTACCATCAAAGCCCAAAGCTTAAGGGAGACCAGAAAATATAACCGCATACAATTCACTGCTCTGGGTGCCTGAATATTTTTGATAACTCAAAACCTCCGCAAAAACAAATGGACAAGGAAAGGAAGGAGACAGAAGCTCCCAAGGCAATGTAGTTAGAGATGTGGAGGCCTGGATTTAACACCTCTAGTTATAAAATAGGGTCCAATAAAACCAAATAAAATAACCAGAGTAAGAGCAATATAACATACTGAAAGCAATTTTTGTAACTATCTGCTTTTTAGAAACAGCAGAATTAGATAATCTGTTCTCTATTTGTAAGACTGCTTGATTTAAAAAATAATAATAATTAAGCGGGGGGGGGGGATTTGTTAAACAAAATAAACAAATTTCCACCCTATTTACTACTTTTCTGCTATGGTTTAAAAATGAAGTGTTAAAGGTCTTACCTGCAGCATGTATTGGTGTTCTCTTTACAACATAGTCTTTCACCAAAATAGATGCCCCCTGATTAATTAGTACATCGACACATTCAACGTGTCCTTTAAAAGCTGCAAGATCCAATGGCGTTCTACCATTATTGTTCCGGACATCAAGATCCAACAAAGACTGTACTAATACTTCCAGAGCTTGATGGTGTCCATGATAGGCCTGAGAAATGTTACAATTTTAGATAGATGGAGACATTACAGTGATAAAAATGAATCAGATTTGAGACAAAAATGTACACTTTACAAAGATATCTATCAAATGTAGCCCAGGTTTTAGCAAGCGTAAATAATTATTGATGGATAAACGAACTCAAAGCACAAGTCAAAATTACATTAAATCACCCAATGCAAAGGTATGTTTATTTTCTAAAAGGCCAATAATCAATATTTGGTGAACTAAATACTTACAGCTAAGTGCAATGGACTAATTGGTGCCCTGTTGTCTGAATCATTCAGCATGTCTGTTCCAGATGTTTCCATTAGCTAAACAGAAAAATATACACGATGAAAGTCAAATTATTTTTAAGTTGACATACATACTTCAACAATGCATGGTTGTCCCAATCTAAATTCGTTAACAGAGGGAAAATACCAATGTGAGGAATTTGTATTTTAAAATAAAAACATGCTTGTTAAGCTCTTGTAACAAAAACAAGGAGCTTACACTTAAACTTTTCATCCCCCCCCCCAACATACTATAAAACACATTAGAAAGACTTGATGTTAGCAAAGTTTTTTAGTTTTTTAAAGATCAGTTAATGGTTATAAGCCTCCAGGAAAAGACTGGGTGAGAAATGGAAGCATATGAGAAGGATGTTCCTTGGCCTGGTTCACATGTCACAGTAAGGGTATGGTTTACTGTAACTGCATGATGAATATGCTGGCTCCTGGCGAGGAGCTGACACCCACTTTCCTGATTCCCCCAGGCTTTTTCGGTCACCAAAGGATGGCAAGCTAAGCCAAAGTTGGGCTCAGCATGTCATCCCAAGCCAGGACTGTGATAAACGTCTCTTCTCCCTAACCACGACCTGTAACCATCGGATGACCCTCTGCTACAAGGGGAATGCTTACCGTATTTTTCACTCTATAAGATGCACTTTTTCCCTCCTAAAAAGTAAGGGGAAATGTGTGTGTGTCTTATGGAGCGAATGCAGGATGCACGGCTATCCCAGAAGCCAGAACAGCGAGCGGGATCGCTGCACAGCGCTCCCTTTTGCTGTTCTAGCTTCTGGCTTAGCCACGCAAAGCCTCTTCAGGGCACAGGGAGCCTTCATCCTGCTGCCCTGAGGAGGCTTCACACGGCTATCCCAGAAGCCAGAACAGCAAGAGGGAGCGCTGCGCAGCTTCTGGCTTAGCCCCTCTGTCCCTTCCCCCACCTCCCGGAAAAGCCCCCAAGAGCCGCGCTCCCTTTAAAGAGGCACACGGAGCATGTGTGCAACTCTTGGGGGCTTTTCTCCCTCCTCAGGGAAAAGCCTGCAAGCGCCACACACACGCTCCATGTGGCTCGTGAAAGGGAGCGCTGAGCAGAGCCTGGGATGCATACAGGCTCTGCTCAGTGCTCCCTTTAAAGAATATTTTTTTCCTTGCATTCCCCCTCTAAAAACTAGGTGTGTCTTATGGTCAGGTACATCTTGTGGAGTGGAAAATACGGTAATTATGACCCCAGCTTTGGACAAAACACTAAGCCAAATCTTGGCTTAGTTGCTGTGCCACATTAACTTTAAAAGCTAGAGCAGTGTTTCCCAACCTTGGGCCTCCAGCTGTTTTCGAACTACAATTCCCATCATCCCTGACCACTGGTCTTGCTAGCTGAGGATTATGGGAGATGTAGTCCAAAAACAGCTGGAGGCCCAAGGTTGGGAAATGCTGAGCTAGAGCATCAAAGTAGCTGCAATATCCTCCACGGGAGCTGCACGATCATGCTATGCTATGGTTTGGCTTAGCATGATGTGTGAATGCAGCCTTTAAGGAATCAAGCTGAATTAAAGAAGCAAGAAAACTACATCACGAAAACTGAGCTAAATGAGAAACAAGCAGCAATTTGTGGTTTCTTTAACTTGCCTACTTGTATCACCAGGATCACAGTAGACAACATAAAAGCTATCTGAACGTTACTAATTAGCTTCTTTGGAAAACAAACTAGAAGAGCCATATGTTTTATTCTGAGTCATTCAACTTTTAGTTAAGTATCTGCTGAATTTCCAGTATAAATAGTGAAATGTCAAACAAAATTAGGCTATAAAGCATTCTGAATATTTGCAATAAATATTTTACAGCAAATGTCTTTATACTTACAACATCTAGAGGTGTTTCACTGGCAATCTGCAATGAAATCCACACTTTAGATAATAGTTGCTAAAAATGTGAATTCAAAACTCCAAGTTTTTTATTATTCTTCAGAAAATTCATGGTTCTGAATTTAAGTTTATAAAACAACAATTGTAATTCAAATATGTACATATCTTTGCAGATATGTATTACGCTTTGTATCCCAGGTTTGGTATGCAAATCATGCATGGAACTATCTATAATATCCTCAGTGAAGTTAAAGGCAACAATCCAAATGATTTTGTTTGAAATGGACTTTACATACTGGCCAAGATTCAAAGAACAATGCTTGTTCTGGGCTTCTGTTTTTTAAACAGCATGCCACACGGCAATCACTTTTCAAACTGTATGGAATATTCAAAAGCAGATTGTATTATGGTATTGGCATCTACAGTTCAAAGAAAAAGGAAAAAAATCACGTCAACATGCTTAATAAGTAATAAAATAATAGTTCTTTAACCAAGCTTTTTGCTAATTGACACCTTTTTAATGTGGAAGAGGGGATTATTGGATTGTCTTTGTTTTTGTTATGTGATATATATATATATATATATATATATATATATATGTTGTGTACCACCTTGAGATAGAGGGTGGTATACAAATTTAATAAATGATAATAAAATAATTAAGGCTTCAGAGAAAGCTAAAAGTAGCTTTTCACTCTTGTTTTTCTTTGTGAATGCTCAAGGATAAGATAATAAATTTTATTTTTAATGATTATCTCTTTTTGTCTTTTAAAAAAACTGACCTACATGTATTTCTAAGATTTCTCACACAATCTTTATTTACTGGTCAATGTCCTTCACAGTAAATTATCTTACCAATTCAAGGCATAAGCGATGACCATAAGCTGCAGAATAATGAACTGCATTGTATCCTTGCTTGTCTCGAATCCCTGGATTTGCATCATTTCTTAATAAATATTCCAGGCACCTGTACAAAATGAAATGGCATTTTAATCTTTAATCAATGTCTTCTTCCCCATACATGGATGATTCACTCATTCAATACATTTAGATACTGTTGCTTGTCATAAACAATACAACAATACACTATAAAGCATTATATAACAAATGTATCATCATCATTATCACAATTAATTATTGAATTTGTAGCCCAATCATCCTTCACACAAAGCTTAGAATGGCAAAAAGATACACAAGCTAAAAACAAAAACAAAACAACATTTTAAATGCTTAAAACATTCTAAAAACAATTACAATTCAAAACATCTATACATATTAAGACCAGCAGTAAATTCCATAACAAGCCAACTGAAAGCAGTCCTCCCTTACAGAAGGGCAACACTGCACTGTCAAAAATGATTGGAGACAAATGACTCAAAACAGTGGCAGAGGAAAGAGGCCCCAGGAAGGCATGGGCATGGAGGAGGAAGGAGTCAATGAACACAGACAGCTTATCAGCTGGAGAGCTCAGCTTCTGGGTCATGTGGCCAGCAAGACTAAGCCGCTTTTGGCAAACCAGAGCAGCGCATGGAAATGCCATTTACCTTCCCGCCGGACCGGTACCTATTTATCTACTTGCACTCTGACGTGCTTTCGAACTGCTAGGTTGGCAGGAGCAGGGACCGAGCAACGGGAGCTCATCCTGTTGCGGGGATTCGAACCGCTGACCTTCTGATCGGCAAATCCTAGGCTCTGTGGTTTAATCCACAGCGCCACCTGCGTCCCATACACAGCATACTTCAGCACAGATTGTTCTGGTCTAAAAGAGAGTGAATGCATCCACGCGTGTACAATTTTTAGAAGTTTATTAAACTTATACTGTACTACCTTGGTTTGCAGGGGGACAAGATGAGATACTTATAATATTTTTGTGAATAATTGGTTGGGGGCATCACACCCCTTCCTCCTCAGCTGTGTTCATTCCCAAAATCACTTCCTGTGCCACAATTAGCCGGGGCAGGAGAGGAGAGCTTTGTGTTGGGTACAATTAATGACTTTTCCCAGTGCTATTTTTCTAGAGAAAGAGGTGCTGGAATTGAGTTCTGACGAGTTCCAGCTGGAAAAAAAGCCTAATTAAAGCAGGAGAGTCCTAACAGGTACAGCAAGGAAGGCGTTGGCGGGCATATGTATATCTGCACTGCCAGGTTGGCAACCCCCAGAACTGTCCTTTGTCCCCACTGTGTATTCCAGTATATTTACAGCTCTGCTTCTTAGTAACTGCGCTGGGGTGGACAAAAATATTACTAATTATACCTAATATGTATAGTTTTATCACCATATCTGTTTGGTGTTTGGAGACATCTATGATACAATGTCTTGAGACTGCCAATCCATCTCTTTGCTTTAACCATGAAACAAGCTTGTAACAAAAATAGTTAAACTATTTCCTGATTAACATGGAATTGTCAATGCAATAATATCTTATTTCTGTGCAAATCCACAAACAGAAAAAAAAATTTTAAATCAATGTTTACTTACTGCCGTGTCTTTATCAGTAGTAATTAAATTGTTGAATAATGACTCATCAGCTATGGGTCACAGTCATTATTCGCTTGCTGGTTCTACAGAAATCTTTTTCCCCTGTGTCTATGACTTAGCTACTCACAAACAAAACAGATCAATGTTTGTGGGAGAAAAGTACCGTAACTTGACTGTCAGTATATACTAATCGCTTCTAACAACATACCCCCATTAAAAAAACAAAAAACTGCACGGCAAATTTCATGCTACTAGGGGGTTTGAATATTAAGATTTCTAAACAGTACCATACTTACTTTCCATCAGTGTCTGATGCAGCTGCATAGTGCAATGGTGTACAACCCCTTTCGTCGAGGTCGTTGACACTTGCTCCAGAACCCACAAGGGCAAACAGGCACTGGTAATTACAATTGGCAGCAGCATAATGGAGTGGAGTTCTATGGCATAATTTGAGAGAGAGAGAGAGAGAGAGAGAGAGAGAGAGAAGGTGGTGCGATAGTACACATTAAAAAACTAACTCTAACACATGAACATCTGACAAAGCTACTGTAAAACCGTTTATATTTCCAATGTTTCTTTTTTGCAAGTAAGCACTTCAATGTGTGTGCTTGATAGTGGTTAGTACATCCTTGTCTTATCACAGTCTCTGTGATACTGCAAACTCAGGGTTGCTGACCCACAGCACTCTAGATGTTTTTGAACTACAATTCCCATCTCTAACTATGGCTGTGCTGGATAGGGCTGATGGGAGTTGAGAGTCCCACCAACATTTGAAGGGCTACAGGTTAGTCATCCCTGTTGTAGACTCTGGGCTGGTTAGGATGATCCCCACCCACCCTAATTGCTGTGGGACCCCACCTCTTCCCACATCCAGGCCCAAAGGACATCCATCGGCAGCACCACGTTTTCACATCGTCTGCAAGTGAAAATCCATCATGCATAAGCCCAGACAGCACAGTGGAATCCCATATTATGTAAAAGATGTTGGCCATAAGATTCAGATCAACAAACATTATATTTTGTGTGTATAGTTCCTATGCAAATGCTTTGTTAATGCATGTTCAGCAGCCCAATAGCAGGTCAGACACAACCTTTTGTTCTGGTTTCACTTTCCCATTGTGCAGAGAGAGAAAAGACAAGATTGTTTGAATCGGCTGCTAACATAATCAGTTGTTTGTCCAGGAAAAGAACTTGGGAGTCAAGATAGAAAGAAGGGGAAAACAGCAACCAGCTAACTAACAAGAGTATGCAACACATGGAGACTATAATCCCTACTCAAAATTTCTCCAAACTTTAAGGAATTCTAGATGCAGACCAGAGTTAATCAAGTTGTTGGGCCAGATAAAAACATCACACTTGACTCAATATGCCCGTACATACAAGTGGAAAATTCGTAATAATCTAAAGGCATCAAATAGAAATCAAACAGAAGAATAACAGAAGAATAATCTTTTAGGCTTAAAAGGATGCATTTGTGAATGTTGTCATAAATCTCTCTTCTCAGAGTACTTCAGGGGTAAAAATATGGGTTGGAAGTGCTAATTTCATCAACAGCTTGATCAAATGAAGCTTTAAAATCAGATTGTAAGATTTAATTTGAAGGAGAGATGAAAAGCAATCAATTTCTTCCAAGCTATTGACATTTATTGGCAAATAATGGAAAGAAGGGTAAAATTGGGACATTTCCTGAATGTACTTGGTTGATTTACTGAGAAGATATTGGATATGTTATTTGTAACAATATTTATACTTAAAATTTATCAATATGCCATGGTAAATTTTTATCTATTTCAAGTAAAGGGTAGAAATAAGTCTGAAACTTTGTACTTGATCAGTCTTGAAATTTACCAGTAAATATCAGAATACTTGGACATATCCCAAGAGCCTAATTACACTGCAGACAAGTAGATTTCAATGGTAAATGAGTGTCTGTTTATATAAATATATAAAAGCAGATACAATACTAAGTGCAAGGGTGGAAGTGACCATTTCAGTGCTTTTCATAAACAAAGGAAAGAGCATGTAATTAGACACGGGTGGCAAGTAAACTATGCTTATTATTTAACATATCCTGCACATTCAAAAGGAGCATCATGTTTTACCTTCCAAATTTGTCTTTCTTATTGAAGTCTGCACCTGTGTTGAGCAGCAGATTTAGGCATTCCAAATTCCTGAAAGTTTTAGAACATGCTTCTCTTAGTCAGACTTCTCTAAAAACATCCCCATGCAATGTCACCCACGATAAATCAGAATCTGTAGTTTTCTATGAAACTAGGCTAGGATCCAAAGGATTACAAAGTGTTCCATATGTCTTTCAGCCATATTCCTTAGGATGGCACCTCTTTAAAAGCTCTCCACCCAACCACCAAGGAACCTTAGGGTGAGATGGCAGAAGTGACTGAGACCAGAAGGGAAAATTGCTTGTGCATGGGCTTCTCGGAATTTTAGGCTCTTAGCCATTGTAAGGAATCTTTTAACCAAATAGCAATATCAAACAACTACCAATAAAATAATGCAATATATAGTTTTAACTTCTTTTAATCACAAGCAAATAAAGACCTGTAATCATGGAAGGGAAATAAAGGGCCTTTGAGAAGGACCCAGATAAGCTAGATCATTTAGGCTTGATTTTGTTTTACAATGCTTCAAAACCAGGAGTTCGTGAAGAAGAACTTGTTCATAGCTACTTAAACCCATAATACTGTGATATTGTATTATTTTTTATTCTTTGATGGTATCCCTGAGATTTCATGGAAGAGTGCATCCAGTACTTCAGACCTCATTAAGTATAGTGGGATAGATACTAGACAAACCCCTTATTGCTGTCCATAACGTGCTAAAACTTCTTAAGCACAGAATAATAATATTTTCCAAGTATTACACAGGTAGTACAGATCATCTGACAGGCTAACTTTTCTGATGTGGCTGAAAATCCTAAATTTTAAGAAGTTGCTAAAACTGTACATACCCTCCAGCTGCAGCAGCATGAAGACAGGTCCTGCCAAAATCATCTGGAGTATCTATGTCAAAGCCTACAAAAGAAAGGCATTATTCTGTGAAATCACCTATAAAATGCATCTCTCTGTCCAGTTTGGCAGGGTACGCTATGAAGCAAACTTCCTTATATAGTAACTGTAGCACGAATTGTTACTTCTACGCAATAAATTAATCCCCCAAAGATGTTCTGTTAATGTATAAAAAAGCTAGCTTTAACCCCACTTTTGTAGCATTGCTGTTGAGCCTTCTCAGACATAGTGTTAAACCATGTCTTAGCATTATGCACAAAAGCTTGAGGGTAACACATTTCTTGCTATCCTCTGGCACAGCTGCAAAATATCAACTTTTTGCTTTTAAACTAACATGCAGCTCCCTAAATGTCCAAGTAAGCTAGGCTCAAGCTGTGGTTTATAATCCTGACTTGCTCATAAACCACAGTTTAAATTAAACACATTTTTCCTGAGTTTGGATGCAGCAGTGTGTTGTGGTTAGTTTAAAATCAGAAGTAAATCTTCCTTATAGCTGCACCAGAGGAGGTATGTGGGGAATGAGGAGAGCATGTGAGCGCAAAACTTATTTGCATAACAGTAAACCTGGCCCATTGAAAACAGTTATGCCTTCAGATTCCTTCTGCTGCAAGTACTGCTTTACATGGGAAGCAAGATATCTGGGAATTATCACATTTCTAGCACAAGATGCCTAAAAGAGAAAGACTGGATGTGTTTAAAAAAAAAAAAAAAAAGGAAAGAGGAAATCAAGTTTCCAAACCATACAATCATTGTCCATCAGCAAGAGAGGTTCAGAGTAAAATAAGATCAAATATTCAAAACCAGCCAAATGTCTACACCATAATATAATGTGGGGGATATTGAATTTTGCACACTAAAGATGAAGGGAAAATATTTCTTGGGAATTTCGATTCCAGTACATGCCAGAAGGGCACCTATGTTTCTGGAATAACTTTTCCATTAAAGAAAGAAAGGCAAGGTGAGAGTTCCATCATTCTAGAGGGTACAACCTGCCAGCAGCTTCCAGACCGATATGCAAGGAACTTAAGACTAGAATCAGCAGATGTTGCTTTCTAACTAGGACAATCCACAGACCAGAATATCTTACTGTTACCCACTGAACAGACCCTGACCTACGAAACTGTCATAAAGGCAGTCACTTGATTTTCATTGAATTATGTATGCATCACGCTGCATACGAGGAGCAAGTTTTCCTCTGACCTTGCACTGCATTTCAGAGGTTTAGTACGAGACGATAGGTAAAACACTCTCGTGGGGAGGGGAGACGTAGCGACAAAAAATTGTTACTTGGCCAACAAGACCAGCTAAAATTAGTTGGCACCTGTTTAAGGTGGAACTCCCTATCAGGGCTGCAAAACCAAGAAACTTAAGTCAATTGATTTCAGTGGGCCAACTCTGAGTGTGATTAATGCTGGATATCAACTATTGAATTAAACCCCACACACAAGACATGTAGAGTAGAGGAACTGCATGGGGACAGAGCTTGCTCACAATCCTCCAAACCATGGTTTGGAAAATCATCTAACTATAGGCACAGTCTATTTTAAATCACTTTTCACTCCAGTGTGTGCTATCAAGATATGGAATAGCCACTATTCCTTAGTTTTATCTTCCTTAGTTAGTTAAGAGTTTATATCCCACGCTTCAGAGTTTATACGTGTAGTGGTTCAAAAGAGTATTAAAACAGAAAAAAAACACTGAAGATGGGTTTTCCTTTTAGCGATTAACTGTTGCTTTTGTTTGTTAAAATAGAAGCATTCATTATAATATATAATATATAATATAAAAATATATCTTTACTGAACTTTTATTACATGCGTACCCCTCAGAAAGTTAATTTTAAAAATACCATCACCAAGAATAGTCCTTGATCTGCTGACGGCTCTAGTTATATAATAAAAATTGTAGCTTCCAACTCCAAAACAATAACTCTGTTATGCCTATCAGGGAGTGTGAAGAGACTTGGAAGAGTAATACTGTACACTCTTTCTACCAACAGTTATAATTTTATACTAATATCACCAATATCAATGACCAAAAATATCTAACAGGCTCTGTCTAACCAGTAAAAATATGTATCTGACTGAAAGCTTTAGAACGATGGAGTACATTACCTCACAATAAAACTACTCAGTATGTATTCACAGGACTACACAACATTTGCTCTGTTTTCTTTTTATGAAGACCTACCATATTTCCGCAAGATATTGGATTTCAAAATGAGTGATATGGACAACTGTATAGAACTGCAACTGTTTCATAGCTATAGCAGACTCAAAACTAACAACATACATATAATGTAGGCATTTCAGGGTCAGGGGAACATGCAACCATTCTAATCTATAAATCTAAACAACATATAGCTATTTATCATTGAAAATTAAAGTTCCTAAATTCAAACTAGTTTCACTCCAAAGGAAACATTTCTCTGTGTCATTGAATTCATCCCACCACAAGAAAATATGGGATACACTATCTAATGTATCAATTAATGAAATGAATCAATCACAGATAATATAAGGGATGTAAATATTTCAGAGGTTTAATACATAAATTATCATCAGTGCTTTTTTTCTAAACCAAAGGGTGCTGGAAGGCACCTCACTCAGAAGACACACTCCAGAGCCCAAAGAGGATATCTATGGGCTGGGGGGGGGGGGGTGCGCGTCTCCTCATGAGCCAGAGGAAGCCTTGGTCAGGCTCCGTTCATGAGGCTACCTCAACTGCCTTTGACCAGGCATGGGATGGGAAGAAGTTGTGGCCCACCCACCTGCCCATATGAAGGCAGCTGATGCACAGGCAGGTAACTTCTTTAAACTGCTCTGTTGAGCGATGTGTGACTGCTGGTGCCGTAGCTGAGCAGCTTGTGTGAGCCAGAGTAGCATGAGGGCTTGCCCAGCTTAGGAGTGGCTTAATTGACTAATACAGAGCACAGAGATCACTTGGGCAATCATTCAAAAAATAAAAGGTAAGGTAAAGGACCCCTGGATGGTTAAGTCCAGTCAAAGGAGCTCAGCTCGTCGCGTGGATTCAATCTGTCGACCTACCGATTGGCAAGTCCAAGAGGCTCAGTGGTTTAGACCACAGTGCCCCCCTGAATGCAAGCCCCCATATATCTGGGTGCAGGACAAGACTGAAAAAGATTACATACTGCATTCTGTCTCATAACTAAAACAAAGCAGATTTCCACCACTGGACATTTTATGTGTAAACAGTGAGTGTTCACACCTTTTACATTTAAACTCATCTATGAAGCATCTGAAAAATTCAAGAGCTGGAATTTGTTATAGCCTGAAAAGTATTAATGAGATTCTCTACAATTAATTGCAGATGTAGTACAGTACTTTTTGGTGCATCAGAATACAAAAATGAACTTCATGGCCGAGTGAGAACTTGAACCAAAACCTTGCTACTATGAGTCCACCCCTTGAACCATTATATTGTCAATTAAAATGTCAAACAACCAAAGGTTAACAGGAAAAGGGTTTAAAATTATTTTGAAGAGCCTACCTGAAGACAGCAGCTTTCTGCAACAGTCTGAGAATCCACTTAATGCTGCCAAATGGAGAGGAAACATTCCATGTATACCCCGCCTAAGATACACCATAATCAGACATCACAGTCTCATTACAATAGAAGTAATCCAAGCCAAACTCCTTGTATATAAGGTAGCATTTAACTGCCCTTGTTAAAATAATTAAAGAAAGTAACTAATACATTTAAATGTAACGGTTCAGTCTAAATGTAGAGCATTCATTCAGAATGAGAGCCAAATAAAAATTGAGCCTTATCTATTTTTACATTAGAAATGCAGAGGCTGTCTTATTTTAACCAGCATACACAAAGCAACATGCAGCATTTTAAAAAGTTTGATTAAATTACAGAAATTTTATTAAGACCTTTATGCAAATTCTTCTCCACAGATGTTTACTGTTCTGTAACCAGTGTAATACTGCACAAATTCTGGATTAATTTTTTGTATAATACTGAGTTAGGTTTTACAGAGGCAGTTTGACCGTTTTTGACTAGATATACATTATATGGGGTGAAGTTGTATCTCTTGCTCATGTTCTAAAAAGGGACAATACTACTACACTAAGATGCATAATCAGAATTAACTTATCACACACACACACACCCCACACCAATATGACCTTTTTAATTGATATATATTTAATTTTGATGTATTATAAGTGTTTCTTACTTTGCAGTGTCAGCACCACTTGTAATTAATGTGTTGATGAGCAGTTCATGGCCATATCTGGCTGCTATGTGCAAAGGTGTATTTCCATTCTTATCTTCACAATCTATTTCAGCTCCTAAAAAGTAAATGTAAAATAAAGTGTAGCCATATATGCATGTGTGCTCAGCAGCATACAGGTTGTTAAACAAATAAATTCACATTTTAGATTATCAGAAAACTCAGAAATTTTCAAAATGTCAAATTGAGTCCAAGGTGTCTGAAGATCCTGAAATGTAACTAAAGGCCACTTGCCATGTTAAGAACAAGCAGAAAGTGGAAGCACAAGAAGTATGTGTTGTTGTTAAATTTGTATACCGCACTATAATGGTAAAGGACCCCTGGATGGTTAAGTCCAGTCAAAGGCGACTATGGGGTATGGTGCTCATCTTGTTTTTCAGGCTGAGGAAGCTGGCATTTGTCCACAGACAGCTTTCCAGGTCATGTGTCCAGGATGACTAAACTGCTACTGGTGCACGGAGGACCGTGACAAGTGCCAGAGCGCACGGAAATGCTGTTTACCTTCTACAGCAATGGTACCTATTTACCTACTCACACTGGTATGCTTTTGAACTGCTAGGTTGGCAGAAGCTGGGACAGAGTAACGGGAGTTCACTCCGTTGTGTGGATTCGAACCACCGACCTTCCGATCGGCAAGCCCAAGAGGCTCAGTGGTTTAGACCACAGCGCCACCCGCAGGTCTCAAGGCAGTTCACAGGATAAAATCACAACATAAAAACATGAAATACACAATCAAAATAAAAACAATACCCCCTCAATAACCAAATAACTCCCCTTTCCTTCCTGCTAATGCTGATAATGAGACTCCATGATATCCTTCAAAGCAACTATCAGAAGACTTCTGGAGGTCACAGATCTTACTATAGGAGAAAACTGAATCATAGACTTGCGGGATGGGACCCCAAGGGTCATCTATATATTTGCCATGAGAAAAGCAGCATTGTTTTTTTGTGTGTTTTTTAAAGGAAAATTGAAATGTCTATGTTTGTGGCACTTTCTTTGATCCCAGGGCTGTGTGGGCTAGTTTCAGAGTTCTAGAGAAATTTACTCTGAAAGGAAAGCTGTCAGTATAAAACGTAAAACACAGGTTAACAGCATAATAAAGCCAACTAAAAGATGAGTGAGGGCAGGGCCCTCATAGCAGACTTATTTGCTTGACCCAGGTACTGGCAAACCTGGAAAAAATAAGTGGTTGCCTCCCCAGAGAGAATTCTTCCCCATCAGTTTTTAAGTGCTGTAGCACTAAATTAATGACTTTATATACCCGACTTTAACATTAGTGTTTTAAAATGCAGGATTAGTGTTATAAGACTGTAACAGAATCTAGACTTATAAAGGTGATGCAGCATACTGGAATTACAGGTTTTTAAATAAAGGAAAGAGTTTGCTATTGATTTAGTAACCTGAAGATTACAGAAACTTCAAATTTCTGAGAATCATATTTCAGCACACAAGGCAGACAGATGAAAAGGTTAAAGCTAGTAAATTAACTGATTTATTTAAAATGTCAAACCATATGCATCGCATGACAGTGACAGAAACATTAATATTTTAATATGTTTTCTTTTCTTTTACCATTCTGGATGATTGTTTGTGATCTTGAAAATCTTCCATGGATTGCTGTCATATGCAATGGTGTTTTTCCATCTTTACTCTGGGGAAAAAGAAGTCAACCCATGGCTACCAAGTCAATTGACAACATTAGATAGACAACTTCAGTGTTTTATTTTTGCTTCATTTATATTCCTTTCCTGCACTATTGTAACGTTGTGATAGAGGCTTTTCAACATTATAGTTTTGTAAATATTTGCATTATAACTGCACACAACAACACAGTGAGGCCCACTCTGAACTGTATGTTCAGGGCACTTGCTGTTTATACAACAATGACAGCAGACAATCTTTATCACCTAGCACCTTAGCCACATCCCCAAGCAAGGATGCCAGAATAGTCAAAGCAAGCTTTTCATTGTACACCTAAGGCACCCAAATCTGTTACACACAAATATTTCACCTTTGTAACCTGACACGTTGGTGTTGACCAGAAACCCACCAGCAATTCATTGCAAATCAGAAGCAATGCTCAACAGAACTATTCCATTCTGGAGGATACTGTATATTTTATATGCAACCATTCCCCTACAATCACATCTTAGAAGTAGGTCAACCTTAATGCATGAGGTAATTCCGATTTTTTGCTGAACTGCGACAAAGCATTTATAATCTGCAGCCATGATTAGCTATGCAAACATGAACAGAACGGTCAGAAAAAGAAACGTTTTCATACATTTAATATAGACAATGTGATAATAAAATACAAAGATAAAAATTCTGATTATTTAAAATACTGCATATATTAGCATTTCAAATGGTAAACTGCTTTGAGAGAATTGGCAGAAAGACAGCACATAAACAAAGTTAAACATGTAAGTAAATAAGCAAGCAAACAAACTGCCATTCATCCCATTTCAATATTCAGAGAGTAATGTATTTTTCTCTTCCCCATCTCAAGAGAATGGGGATTGGGGGACAATTGTGGAACAAAGAATGGTAAAATATATTGCCAGCACTCTTTAGTTTTGGCTTACATTTCTATGTATCTATTGATCATCATTACAAAGTAAAACACAGGCCATTTCAATGAATTATTTTGTGTTATGTGGGGGGGGGGGGTTCTTTATCTGAGCAATATACTCAGATGCACATTTTAAAAAATGTTCAGCTTTGTCTAACCTTATTTTTCATAACTTTCCAATAGTCAGTTGGAAGCTCTCTGAATTATTAAACTTTCTTCTTAGTCCCTTTTGTGTGACCTGTATGAGTGGTTCTCAAACGTTTTGGATCAAGTACAAACCATATCTACTTTGTTTTCATTGAGTGAACCACAATTACATGGGTGATTCTGTGGACAACTTGATCAAGTAGGGGGATTCCTCAGAGCCCCTTGGCAAAAAGTAGGCTTTAGAAAGTATCCTGGAAACCAATGAACCATAATCCTACAAGCTCTCCCACTTATTCACACAGTAAAATGCATTGAGCCATGCGTTTGTTGAATATTAACATGTGCATATTATTTTATATTGCGTTTTAGGATGACGTGCATATTGATAATGCCAAGAAAATGTTCATAAATATTGTTACAGCATTTAAAATTCACCTTTCAGATCATTTTACCTTCATATTCACATCTGCGCCATTACAAACCAGAAGTTCTAAACACAATGCTCCATGGGTCGATGCAGCAGCGAAGTGTAAAGGTGTAAATCCCTTCTCATTCATTTGATTTACATTAGCACCAGAGTCTATCAGTTCATTTACTACAACATCTTGTCCATTGAAGCAAGCGACATGAAGAGGTGTATTTCCATATGCATTTGGTTCGTTCATCTGTAGGGGAAAATATGATGGGGGAGTCTTTCAAATGTTAAGTCCTTAGGCTACTTTTAGTCCATCACAATAATAATTTATATTCAGCAAATGTTATGAACAATATACCGTATTTTTCGCCCCATAGGGCGCACCGACCCATAGGATGCACCTAGTTTTTTGGGGGGCAAATAAAGGAAAAAATGTTTTCCTTTATTTCCCCCCCAAAACCAGGTCGGGGAACAGCGGGATGGCGGCGCTCCGCCTCCCCGCTGTCCCCCGAGCTTGCGGGGCTGGCGGTGGGGAGAAGCATGCTTCTCCCCGCCGCCAGCCTCCAAACCAGGTCGGGGAACAGCGGGATGGCGGCGCTGCGCCTCCCCGCTGTCCCCCGAGCTTGTGGAGCTGCCCAATATCTGCACGAAGCCCGGGGCACGCTGTGCAGCGCCCCCCAGGCTTCTGGGTCCAGGCAGCTCTCCGCAAAGCAGTGGGAGAGCTTCGCGACTTCGCGCAGCTCTCCCACGGCTTGTGGACAGCTTCCTGAAGCCTGGAGAGCGAGAGGGGTCGGTGCGCACCGACCCCTCTCGCTCTCCAGGCTTCAGCAAAAGCCTGCATTCGCCCCATAGGATGCACACACATTTCCCCTTCATTTTTGGAGGGGAAAAAGTGCGTCCTATAGGGCGAAAAATATGGTACTTGTTCAATAAAAATGACAATTATTCATTGAATCTGAATCAAGGTGGATCACAGTCCAGTACCAGAAAATGTACTTTACATATGAATAGTCACAAGTTTAATTCCAGTTAAAAGGACCTCAGATTTGCAGGACAGAGGAAGGCTGCAGCTAAGTGAAGCAGACCACACTAGGCTACATGAACTATGGTATATGACTCATTATAAACCTTCAGATTTTCAATTATTAGTTACAAGAATTTAGCTCTAATTGACATGTGATTACCCTTTCTTCCATCATAAAAATATAATACAATCAGTAAATCTGTAAAGTACTCTTCCAGAGTTCTGATTATCCTAGGCAAGTTGTAAAACTATAAATATATGGATGCATACAAGGGTGCAACAATGCAGAAATTAAGATTATTTTGTCACCTTCCTAATCCCTTCCCTGCTGTGTTATTTCTCTTTCATAGGCTGCCTGTTTTATACTAAGATGGTCTACAAGAAGGCAAGGCCTGTAATTAAAAAAATTAATTGTACAGTGGTACCTCGGGTTAAGTACTTAATTCGTTCCGGAGGTCCATTCTTAACCTGAAACTGTTCTTAACGGGAAGACCACTTTAGCTAATGGGGCCTCCTGCTGCTACTGCGCCGTGGGAGCATGATTTCCGTTCTCATCCTGAAGCAAAGTTCTTAACCCAAGGTACTATTTCTGGGTTAGCGGAGACTGTAACCTGAAGCGTATGTAACCCGAGATACCACTGTATAAAGAACACTAGCTATTCCAGAAACATCCTTTTAGAACAGACTAGATATTATGCCAGTACATACTACATACAATTCCTCAAAACCTGTCTTAACAATGTACAAAATAATGAGAAACAATTTAGAGTCATCTCTTACTCACATCAACTCCAAGATCCAGAAGATACTTGACTACACTAATCATTCCACTGGAAGCTGCAGCATGTAATGGTGTGTATGATTTTTTATCTTTACACGTAACTTCAGCACCATTGGCTACTAGCAGTTTTACAACATCAATATGACCTGAAAAAAATGAATAATTATATCATTTATTATACTGCAAACTTTTAACTGGGGCAGAGTTAAGGTCACATGTTTGAGATTATGGTGGTGTTATGATGACTGATAATAGACGAACACATTCAAGATTGCCCTTCTTTTTAACAGTGAGTTGCGGGTCTCATTCATTAAGTTTAAAAAGTGAAATCCAGTCCTTTTGATCTACAAGATCTATCAGCTAATGTAAGTGAAGGGGGGGGCGGCGGCATTTTTTCCTTATTCTCCTTTTTGCAGCTCCCTTCCTCCCAAGTAGCTTGGTTCAACAGAAAGAGTGTACAGGCCCTGAGACCGATGGTGCGGTTTGGATTTAATCGGAACAATAAGTGCTTCACTGTGGTAAACCAAAGAAAGGACCACTGGTGCAATCCAAACCCTGCACACACCAGCCAAAATTAGAAGGTTGCAATTGCCACACTTAATGCAAGCAGCACCTCTGATTTGATTGTTAGCCATCCCTTGTGACTTGGATGTCATCCACTTAGTATATACTGCCTTGATTTGCTTTAACAAGACACCCTGTCTGCATTTTGTGAGAGGTCCAAGTGTGGTTCCCTTCAGAAGGGGCAAGACCACGCCACTAAAAGCAACATATTAACGTTGCAGATACCTTTTCCATTTTAAGTCCTGTGGTGATCTAAAACAACTCAGGCTGCCCCAGGAAAACTTACCCGTGTCTTTTGTTATGGGCTCACTGTTCAGACCAGGCCTTTGTGAAAATTCACTGATTAATTATTCCTACAACTGGATCCACACTGCACCCAGAGATTGTTCAGCTTTTTCATATCTCCCTAGAAGTCTGCTCCATGCTACTATTCTCCAGACATCATACCGCTGTGGTAAGTTCGCTTCTTTCTGATTTTTTGCTAGATCCCTTCCTTGTCCTTTTTCTCTCTCCTTCCCCCACCCCATCTTGATTTCCTTCTCTGAAACACACTTGTCTATTTTCTTCTCAGAAATGGACTAGTCAAAACTCCTGTGCAGAGAGGCACTAGGCTAAGAGAGTTCAATGGAAGCCAAATAAAAATTTAAAGAGGAACAACTTAAGGAGGGGCTAAAGCAACTTAACTTTCTATTATTATTATTATTATTATTATTATTATTATTATTATTTTCATTTAATATACAATCTTTACAACAAAAGACTTCACATCCAAAATAAAATCATATATGGCAAAACCTTGAGTCTTATGTTTTCATTTGTACTAATCTCTTCTCATATTTCTTTACTTTAGTATTCCTTAATATTTGTCTCCTTATTTTAATTCCTTATTTTCTATCTCTTAAATCCAATCTATATCTTTAACATTTTTTCAGTTAATACCCTCATCTCTCCCCCTCCCCAAGACCCATTACTTCCCTCCACCCGTGTGCGATCTTCTTTACATACATTATTTTTGTTTATTGTTGCGTTACTCGCTGTTTATATTTATTGTTCCATCTTTATTATGATATTATCATATCTCCTTGCACCCTTTAAGCTACTGCATATTAATTTTTAGTCTCCAAAACCAACTCTTTTCATGTAAACTTTTATGCATTCCCACTTTTTATTAATTTTTGGATTAGGACAACCTCTAACTGATGCTGTTAACCTTGCCATTTCCGCAAATTCCTAAATTTTGACTCTCCATTCTAGTAATTCTGGTATTTTGTCTGTTTTCCAATTTTTCGCCACTAGAATTCTGGCCGCAGCTGCTGCGTAAAGGAATACATTCCTTTTATCCTTTGGGATATTGCTCGTTACTAAGCTCAGCAGAAATGCCTCTGGTTTTTTAGAGAGTAAACTCCTGAGTATCTTTTTGAGCTGTTCATGTACCATAATCCAGAATTGTTTGACCACCTTATACCCCCACCACATGTGATACATTGGAGATGCAAATCAGAGGTGGGGACAATGTAAGCAACTTAACTTTCTGAAGTTCCCCAATTTTTCAAGGATTGTGGTGGGTAAGGTGGTCTCATGGTTTGGGACAGGGGCAGCCCAACTAATTTTACTGCCTGTGGTGAAGCAGCGTATGCTACCTGCCCCCATTAAGTCAAAGTGCATTGTACCCAAGGCCCATCAAGTTCTGTTGACACCTCTCTTCGGCCTTCTTCTTCCCTATCTCTACAACAGTAACTAAACATACAGTCCAGACAATACTCGAGTTGCCTGAGGCAACTGCCTCACTCTGCCTAAAAGTAGTCAGCTCTACTAACATAGGGTGAGTGGTTATGTAGTATAATCCCTGTTTACTTTGCCTGTACGTTTCTGTGAAGGCACTTCAAACCACAAAGCTATTCATTTACTTTTAAACCATTCTATTCTTACTGCTAGCTCCTCTGAAAGGACAGTAATTATAAATTCCCTGAAGTAAGCAAGGTATTTGTAGCAAATGCAATTTGATCTGTAGCATAAAACCATCCCTAGTAAAGATCTGTTCTGTGAACGTTCTGGGTTCATGTGCATGCATGTATGGTCATAAAGGCAGAACTTGTTGCACTCTGCACCACCTTCCATGGTGTTCTGGAGGGTTGCCCAACTCTTTGGAACAGAGTGTGGGGTCACAGGGGGCTGGAGCAGAAAGTGGAGTCAGTGAAAATCACCACGCTTGTATTAGCAGACAACTTGACTAGATCAAAAGCCATTCAATGGCCCCGATTTTCATTCTATACTTCATCTCATACTTTCTTCAATATCTCAGAAATGTCCCTGTGTTATTTAGTAACATAGACATGTTTAATGAATACTTTGATCAATCACAATTGATTAAAAAGAAGTTAGTTAATTAATTGTTCTTTAGTTGGTGGAGAGTCCCAACCGATTCAATAATGTTTGTCTCTTTCATAGAAAATAATTTCTTTTTAGTACCATTAGGTGATCTTTTACATGTGAAAGATCCACAATGAACATGCTAGATGTATTTCTAATATTAGATGGGATTCATCCAGGAGAAAAGACCACCATAACCTTAAACCAGACATAGTGATGCAAAACTGAGACAAGGCTGGTGGAAAGATCAGTCTCTTATCCACACCAAACAAGGATTGCACTGGATGCTCTGTGTTCATATGTGCATTCAAACTGCCTATGAGATTCCTGATCCAGGAAGGAAACAGCATGCAGAAGCCTGCTTTAAGAACAAAACCCTGAAACAAAGAAATCAGCCATGAATAAATTCCTGCCGGAAGTCAAGTAAGGAAGAACAAAGTGCTTTTACATACCCATATAAGCTGCCCAGTGAATTGCTCGTCTGTCTTTCTTGTCAAAGGCATTGATATTGGCACCTCTAGACAATAATAAACTGACCATCTAAAATGAAGATAAGTTATATTTCTTAATATACATAAATATTTATATTAATTTAAAGCATAATCAAAGTTGAATAAACCTAATGCCTGCACAGCACTTAAAACTAAAATGCATCTACACTGAGGGAGAAAGTTACTGATAAGCTTATGTGATCACTGCAGGATTAAAATAACCAAAATAAATAAGCTTCTATCAGTTTAGCTAGCTATTTGGATTTTCACTAGAACAACTTTTCAAAAACTGTATTAAAAGTCACTGTTGAAGTAGTTTTTGCAACCCTGAAAAAGCAGAAGAATTAGGTGTGTCATCAAAAAATTGATTCTGATGGTTAAGGATTACATTAATAACTGACCATTACCAATGAACATTTTGCTACAGTACATGTGATGGAGACTAAAAGGCTTTAATTGGTTTGTAACTATAACGTATGTCTTCCCTTAATCAGCATTAAACAGTTTCAAGTAGAAAGAAAGTCATGAAGGCACATGACACAGGAACCTTGCTCTAGCTAAGTAGGTTTGGATGTTGACTGCCTGATAACCACGTTTACTACCCTGAGTTCTACAATGCAAGAAAGGCAGGATAAACATATCATTTTAAATTAAAGAAGGAAATATTTCTTTCCATACTATAAATAAAAAGCACAGTATTTCTGCAAGGCTAAAGTAAGCATGTTGCAGTTTTCCTTGCATGTAGCACTGGGATTAGGTAAACAGACCCCTGTTTGTGGAGGGACAGCTGGCTTGGGGGAGTCAAATATAAGAAGTCATCTGTACCTCAACATGTCCACTGAAGGCTGCATGATGTAATGCCGTTCTACCAGCACGGTCTGACACATTTACATTGCTGAGAAGTGGCACCAAGGCTTCTGCACACTTGACAGCTTTATTTGCAGCTGCTATGTGTAGGGGTGTTTGCCAATTTTTGTCACGGGCATTGACATCTGCTGAATGCTTCAACAACACCTGCACAGCATCCTATAAATATGAAAACACACACTTCCAATAAATAAAAAAGATTAGCAAAATAACCTCCCAATTTTGTTTCCTTTGCAGCTTATCTTAACTCCCCACCCCCACCCCAATAACCTGCCTCCCACTTCAATTACCCAAGTATTCTTCCTATGGACAAAAATCAAAACTGGCATTTAAAATTCTTATATACTCTGCAACAAAGTGTCCAGAAGCATGTGATCAAATATCTATTCAAAGGCTTATAAAAGGTTTAATGAACGCCTTTCAGCAAGCAACAGGTGACTGGGTATGACAGCTTCCATACCAAGTTCCCCCTATATTTGTCTCCACTTCCTTGCCAGCACCAGCAGGAAAGGAGGAGTTGACCTTTTGGACAGGCAGGAAAATTCTTTCTAGTGTTCATAAAACTAGCATTGATAATTGGTCCCATTGATTGAGGGATTTAGAAGGTTGTGGGGTCCTGTGTTATTTAAGTTGCAAGGTTGTTTAATGAGAGTGGGCAATATAAAAATATGTTTGGGTATGAAGTCAAGTGAAATTGAATTCTCTCCTCATGCCCTCTTTTGTGTGTCCCCCCCCCAAAGTTTAACTTTTTTTTAGTCCCTTCTACAAACTAATGAGAAAGCAATGATTATTAATGTTTACAAATGTGTTTTATTTTCTGGCTATACTGACCTCTACTTTCTCCTTTTCTTAAATCTATATATGCTGCGCTTTTTCATTTATAAATTACAAAATGTGTAGCCCAGCTTTCCACATAAATTTTTAAATGGTCAAGGCAGCTAAAACCATAAAACACAAAAATAATAGCCAGCTTGGAACCCCTGATAATATGTGTTTATAATAAAAATAATAAAATATAAAATGAGCATCTGCAACCATGTACATTTCCCTATGGGAACCTTGGCTGATTCACTGGTTATCAAGGCAGTACCTGTGTGGGACTGAGGTTGGAATACTATATCTGCCCAACTGCAGGTAAATCAGTGGTATTTACTGAGTGGATATGTAAAGGATTGCACTGTGAATTTTGCTTACGCAGGGTGGAAGGAAGGGCTCGTTGTACCTAGACACACTCCTCTTATTATTTCATACAATGAAACCTGGGTCAACAGTCCTAAGTGTTATCTGAAACCAGCATAACACCAAGTAGAGTCTAAACTGATCAAACTTTATCTGATATTCAGAGAAAACACATCCAGTTCAGACCATGAGTTTCCCAGGAATGTTTTAGCTTCAGAACTTTTCCTCTTAGAAATAATGCACGCGTAATAAAGAGTATTTAAAAAAATCAAAACAGAAGGCATTATGTATGTATTTTGCATTCTGTCCTTTTGTGTGACCTTGGCAAAAGCAGTTTAGGAGGCATTCGACTGCAATGATGTCCCAGCACAAAGGTGCAGAGCAAAAACCTTTAGTGCAAAAAATGGCACAATATTATTTTATTAATTTATGAATCCCCAAGGCGATCTACAGTCATACAATAAAAACAATTCAAAAAACCAACTACATGTGGGTTTAATAAAAATATATACAAACATCTAGGACAGAGGCCTTTTGAAAAGTTTTTTTCATCTAGCTGGAAAAGCTTGGCAAAAAAAAAAAAAAAAAAAAAAATCCACTGAAAGTACCAACAGTGGATTCTTATGTCCATAAGAATCATAGTCATTTTATGAATGTTTGTCACAGGTCCTCAGGGAGCCTTTGTAGGTTCCCTGCAACCTCTCTTTCCACCTTTCAGCAAGAAAAAAGCTCCGGAATAAAGACATGATGTGCATGTGTACTGTTCCCTCGGCCAAGCTCTGAGAAGAATCCATGTTCCTGTTCCAGCAGATTTTGACTACAAGCAGCTTCTCTGCTGCCACCAACTGAGCTATTAATCCTCTGGGAGGCTAGCTCTGAGGACCCTTATGCTGCCTTCAGCTGGTGACATGGCAAGTAGGATGGGAGGGGAAACAAAGACAAGAGTCAAATGTAAAGGTACACGTGCACTGATGGGCAGACAAGATGGCTTGAGGAGGGAACAAGGAGCTCATGGCAAGCACCAGAGTTGGAGGGAAAGCTGAGAAGCATCGGCAACACTGAAGAGCCTCAAGCTTGTTTCATTTCAGTTCTGAATTCTTTCCCATTTCAAAACAGAACAAACAGTTTTCAACTGAACTTGATCAAATAACTGCTTGCAAAAATTGTGTAAAAGTTTGGGTGGCAAAGAGCAACAGGAGCACCTGGGTATGTTGGGAAGCAAAGCACTACCTGGCTCAGGCTACAACCACAGCAACCAGCAACTCTATTTCCACTGAATTCCTCCAGTCCTCACATGGGTCTGGGAAGCAATGAAAATGAAGACAACAGGCAACTAGAGCTGAATAGTGCTTTGCATTATGCTGCCCTATAAAAGTGCTTTTTAAAACCTGCAGGAGAAAAAGAAAACAAAAAGTGGTGCTGGGGTGGCAGAGTTTATGGGTCCTTATATTTCTGCCTCAAAGTCTAGTACTAAGAGTGTCACTGTCTGCAGGATTCTTTTGCAATAAAATGTATTGAAGAGTTTTAAAGCAAACCCATACCTCACTACATGATGCAACAGCTCTGTGTAAAGGAGTCAACCATTTGCTGTCTTTGGCATTAACTCTAGCTCCTGCAAATGGGGGGGGGGGGAATACAAAAAAGGAATATTATTTGATACAAATTCAAATATCTAAATGACTATTAAAGATTAAGAAAAATAACATTAAAATATTCCTGCAGAGTAAATACAGATTGAGTGTAAACAAAATGTTTTTGCATATTGCAGTTTTTTTGTTTCTCCCTGACAATGACCAGAATTTTAATTTGTCCAACAGCCAGTTTCCTGAATTGTTCAGTACTGAAAGTAGTAACATAAAGCAGTAAATAAGCCAGTATGCTTGTTATCCCTACCTATTCAGTTTCTCTGACTAGAAAATTATCCCCTTTAATCCAGTTGTTTTTCTTTGATGATTGAGGATTAGCTCTATATTAAAACAACATACTGTATATACCCAGCTAATTGACAGTATTTCATGCCTGTTCATTAAATACTCAGGAATGCAGCACTTGTAGTCCCAAAGCAATACTATCAAACAAAAATCAAAGATTAAAGATGCAATTCTATGTATGTATATCTGGAAATAAGCCCCACTGAACACAATAGGACTTGCCTCTAAGTAAACATGCATAGCATTACACTGTAAGCAAACTAGACGACAGGAATTTTAGAGGAAGAATAGTAAGTTGTTTGGCTTCACCTTCTCCCACATTAAAACATTCTATGCCTATGAAGGAGAGACTAGTAGCAGCATCAATGTCAATTCCCATCAAGTCTAATCTTTAACAGAAATATACACATACTAATTTCAGCATTTACAACATTAAAATGAAAATAGTACTCAGTGTCCCAGAGTATAAATTACATTATCAGAAAAACCTCTGGGAACTAGTTAATGGACTGCCTGCATAACACTAGAACAGATGCATGCATTAATCTTACGCTAACATTTAGAGATGAAATGGCATGTCTGTTAAAGAAAATATACTAGAGGTGGCCTGAGAAGGAAAAAAGGAGCAAAACTGTTTCCTTGGGTATTTGTTCGAAGAAAGGCACAATCCTTTTCCACATTATCATACTACTCAAACTTGAATATAATAATGATTTGCACCAGATGAAGTGGAACAGAAAAAAGGGGAAACACTTTTTTAAAAAGGAAAACAGGAAGCTGCCATATCAGATTATTTGTCAATCTAGCCATATCAGATTATTTGTCAGTCTAGCCCAGTACGTCTATTCTGACTGGCAAGAACTCTTCCAGGTCTCAGATGGAGAGGTGTTGCCTAGCAGCTATCTGATTCCTTTAACTTAAAACTCTAGATAGTCAACCTGACATCTACATTCAACACATGTGCTCTACCACTGAGCTATAACCCCTCTCCTAAACAGCTTACTTATCAGTGAAACATCGAAGACAGGAGTAAACTTCCCTGGCACATATTGCTCAATTGTGCCAGCATTACCTCAGTTCCCTTCAACTGAACTGATGTTTAGCAAGCTTTCATTTATGCAATAATAGAAAATACTGAAAGTTGCCTCCATGACTGACGTTCATGTAATTTCAAATTTCAATTTCAACAAATGTTCACAAATAGGCATGGCATAGCCTTCCTAAAAACATATTAGCAACAGAGAAACAATCTGTTTTCCATAATAGTATATCTTCTATTTAGTTCATATGTAAAATTAGCTACAAAAGGAATGATTTAAATAAAACAAAACTGGAAACTTTGTAGCTAAACTATTTTTTTTAATATAGAAGCAGTATTTAAATAGTTGGCTAGCTATGCAATACTTTTAATAATTCTACAAATTAATAATAATTCTACAACTTTAATAATTCTACAACAAAACAAAAATGGATGACCAAAACTTTAGTTTTGTGTGTACGTTAAACACCTGAAAGGTTAAATTCAATAAACGGATTGTTCATATCTCTTATCACATTTGCAGAACTTGTAAAATTATTGTTCCAGTCACACATCTTGTCCATAACCAAGAAAAGCACCATACCAGATAAAATAAGTAGCTCAATAATTTCTGCATCTCCCAGATAGGCAGCAGCATGTAAAGGGGTCCGCTTTTCATTATCCTGTTGTAAGAGGAGGAAAGATTTAATAAATAATAACAAGTGGTAGAAGCATTCCCTACAAATTAATTAAAAATAATGGTGTAAAGCAGCAGTCAGCAACCTGGGCTGGATCTACGCACATCAAAGAAGCGTTTCAGTTAAACACATTGCAAATTTTGTATGAAAAATTGGGTAAGCAAAAACAGAACTCCACTGCGTGGAGTGTTACAGTGTTAGAATGCATAAACAACACATATACTGTAAAGCGTTTTTTCTTTACCAATGTAGCTGAGTCCCTGGTGTCCACAAAGGCTTTAATTGGTGCTCATGGGCAGGTGTCCTAGATTCTGAGTTTTCATTTTAAAAAAGGATTTAGCCCTCCTAGAAATGTAGTTATGGGCCAAAATGTGCAGGTATCTTCTAACCAATTTCTTCAGTGTGTGTGTGTGTGTGTGTGTGTGTGTGTGTGTGTTGCAGCCACCTTGTATATTTTCCTGATACTGAGAAATGTTCCCTATTGCTATTAGATAGCAACGGTATCAAAGTGTGCATGTGAAATCAATATTGTATAATGGTGTGATCTCCATGATCCTGAGCCGGAGGTCCTAGCTGACTTCCCATTGTAATCATAAAGTTGTTGGGAGTGGCTATCTAATCTTGTTATATGATACTCCCCATGGCAGCTGTTTTGTGTTATCCCACCCCTCATGGCAAGTATTTTGTGGGTAGCATCAGCAGCACTCACTCAAAATTCAACATGTGCCCAGTGGTCCATAAAGGTTGGTAATCACTGGTGTAGAGCTCTTTTTCAAGTACTGTATTTTATATTTTTAAGAAACACAGTTAACACCATAGCAGTGTTAAACATCTTAGGTGATGAGTACAAATGTCCATTCCATAATCAAGAACACTTAATGTAGATTAGCAGCCAAGCAAAATACTCCAATCTCCCTTTTATAATCCATCAGTATGGATTTCCAGTTAATGCTTACCAATAGAATTGGAAAACCCTTCATGAGAGGATGGAGCAATGCTACCAGTTACAAGCAAATTAATTTAAAGAGCAAAATAAATATTTGTTTTAATTTTTTAAAAAAGTTTCACTTAGAGTACAACCCTATATCTACTCAGAAGTAAACACCACTGAATTGAATGGAACTTTCTCCCATGTTAGGGTGTAGAACAGCAGCCTTAGTGCAATTCAAATGCTATATACTGAAACAAGCCCCAAAATTTATTTTTACTGGAATACTTGTAAATATATTAAGTCATGTCCACTCAATAACATACCATTATTTAACTTTTAAGAAAAAAAATGAAGAACTATTAATACTTCATTTTACTCATTTTAGCATGCTAGAAGAGCTGTGGGTGCATATGTACTCCCTAAGGACTGTCACATCATTAAAAAATTAGGATTTAGTCTAGTTTTCACCAATATTGTATGCATTCCAGTTGCTGAATATGACTTGTATTTTGCCCATCCATTATATATGTCTACTCAAAGTAAGTCTCACTGAGTTCAATTGCGCTTAATCTTAGAAAGGTGGATACAGGATTGAGCCTAATTAATTTTCTGAAAATACATTTCTAAAACGGGAAAATAGTCCATATAGGAATATAGTAATAGAAAATTATACACCTCACATCACTGCCTCAAACTGTAATGTGCTGTTACTTCCAAATATGAAAACTGCTCTTTGAATGTTCCTTCCCAATTACGGTAATATTACTTAAACCACTTTGCTGATTTGGATATTAGAACAAACTGTGGTGTGAGGAAATCAGGAAAAGTGAGAGAGAAGGAAGTTAAGCTTTCTCCTGATGTTCTAAACTGTAGTGTGGAGGACTGGGGAAAATGGTTTCAGTTTTCACAAACCAGAAAATGGAAGGCAGACATGAATGAAAAGAAGCGTCACAACAATTCCATGTGTTGTTTTCTGAATTCTGTATGCATGCATCTTCCAATATAAGTCAATTTACTTCACAAATGAGAATGAGAAACCAGAAAATCCAAGGCTACGTGCTAGAGGCCTTGACACTATACTGAATGATGCTTTGTAAATTCCTAGTTTCCTTCTAAGAATGTCATTGTTTACTAATCCAGACAAATGTTATTATTAGCATTAGTATTTTCCATGTGCTCTTCAGTGAAAATGCTCCAAGCCCGGCTTTAAAAAATCACTAATAAGAGTCCCTGCCTTCAGGCTTACACTCTTCAAAAGACATGAAATAAAAGAAATATGGAGGGGGGGAAAGCAGGGGGCAAGCTACACTCAGGCACTAGGTCTACACTACAAGTCTAGCAACCAGATGAAATGAAGGAGAAAGGACTTGCTAGTCTCTCAACAGAACAGATGGAATGACCCTATTTCCCCAAATGCCCTTCTGCTGCAGCCTGACAAAATGCAGTACTATCCTCACTAACTTTTACTATCTTATCGTGGATCTAGGAGTTTCACAGCAGAATAAATATCTTTTAACAACATTGTTTTAAAACACTACTTTAAAAGATATTTCACTTCATCACTCTTAAAATACTGGACACAAACACAGCAAGCCAGGCAAGTATTCTTATTCCTATTCTGTTGTATGATCTTCCATTTATGTTTGTTTACTATCTATTTTTGTCATTCCTTCAGCAAGGTTCTTACATATCATATCATCATAGCCTCTGTCACCCAAAGGAGATAGGACACACACAAACGTAGTTTTAATAAAGGGAAACCAATCAGGAAACCCGGGTTTGTACTGATGCAGCCAACACAGGTGTTCTGCATTGCGGACCTATTAACATGTGTAATAAATGGCCACCAACTAGCACAGAAAACATCTGGTTTCTTTTTTCCATTCAATACTACTACCTCACGAGTTATTTTCTCCACAACTGCAGCAAAAACAAAACAGAATTTTGTTGTACCTTTCATAATAATAAATATGCCACTCTTTAAGATGCAACGAGATTCGCTATTGTTGCACAAGGAAGATCCATTTTCCCACTGCTTCCCCCATACAAATACCCACATTTTTAAATAAAGAAGCATCAACTCAACCTCCAAGGCACATGTTTGGGTGCAACTAGATATTTGCTATATTTTGAAAGCACCATTAGACTTGAATGATTACAACAATATTACTTTTATGCTGATATTTTTAATTTTTTTTACACAAGTTAACCTATGTGGAAAGACACCTGCCAAAGTTCTAAGGGGGTTACTGCAAACACTCATCAGCTCATCAGAGTGAACTCCCTTGAATGTGTACCCTTCAAAGGTGCTGCCTCCCTTTGACTGAATGGAGCAAGCTCCTTTGAAGGAGTGCTCTCAGTGCCAATCAATGAAACTTGCTTCTTAAATTGGAGCTTTCCCCTCTCTGCTTCAACATGAATCAAACAAGTCCCACTCGCCAAGCTCCTTTGTGGACATGTCTGTACCTCCCCTACACCTGATATCACATTATAATGACAGGTAGGCATGACCTGTGGGGGAAAGCTTTATGGGCCAAATTAGGACCCAGACCAGGCATAATTAAGCCCATTTGTCATAGGTTCCCCATCACTGTTGTAGACCTAAACTGTACAGGTCCAAGTAACTTTCACCCAAACATAGGAAGTTTTCAAAATTTGTTAATTTCTTTCGTTACAGTTTGAATTCAACATGCTTTAACAATATGCTAGAAGTGCTAGCTTCCACAAGTCTGATTCTTCTGGAACACACTGAGCTCAAAACTGAACATGTTATGCAACTAAGCAATAAAATAAAATAAACCAAAACAGGCCCCTGCACACACAATTCAGAGAACAAGGGCTGTCTTTTCATGCATTACAAAAGAGGTGCCTAATTAAGACCTTAAATATTAGAATCACAGCAAACAGAAGGTGTGTGTGTTCTCTTGGCATCTCATTTGGCAAAGTGGTGCTGCACTTTTTTGTAGCTGGAAAAACAGTTGCATAGTCCCTTTATACTTTCAGTTCCAGTTCTTTCTACTTAGCACATTGAAACTCTGAGACAATAAAATATAAGTGTTATTCAAGCTGTACTGCTAATAAAGTGTTCACATTAAAATCAAGTAAAATCCTGATGGACCTAAAAATAGTTCTTGCCAAGGTTTGGGTAGATTACACACTTGATATTAGTGTCATCAACAAATCTCTTAGAAACATACAGAACCTGTTCTGTATCAGCACCTACAGTGTTCCAAGGTGTTGGGAAAGGCACTCAGATGTCTCCTAGTGAGGGAGATTGAAGCTTTATGGACCACAGTGACCTACCAGCCTTTTAATGTCTGATATTTAATAATAATAATAATAATAATAATAATTTATTATTTATACCCCAACCATCTGGCTGGGTTTCCCCAGCCACTCAGGGCGGCTTCCAACTAAATATTAAAATACAATAGTCTATTAAACATTAAAAGCTTCCCTAAACAGGGCTGCCTTCAGATGTCTTCTAAAAGTCTGGTAGTTGTTTTTCTCTTTGACATCTGGTGGGACGGCTGTGTTCTGCTATATTCTGTTTTGCTGTGTTCTGCTATATTCTGTTGAAAGCTGCCCAGAGTGACTAGGGTAAATTACCGTATTTTTCCGTGTATAACACGCCTCCATGTATAAGACAACCCCTATTTTTTGGGACTGCAACAAAAAACTTGGGGGGGGGGGAATTGCCCAGAGTTATTGAGCTTTTTTGGGGGGGGGGTCAACGCTGCCAATCACTCTATAGCCTGCCTGCCACTGCAAATTGCACATAACACCGTGGCCACCAATCGTCTGCACGCTTGCCGACAAAAGCCCACTTGCCACACGCACGCCTTGCTGCTGCTGTAAATCAACATCCACAGCCAATCATCAGCAGGCCTTGCCACAGCAACCAATCACATGCCCAATCACCGCTGCCAATCTCCTGCTGGCTGCTGCCACCAATCGCCCATCCCCCATCTGTTATCAGTGTATAAGACAACCCAAAAATTTTGCCTATTATTTCTAAGGAAAAAATATTGTCTTATACACGAAAAAAATACGGTAGTCAGATGGGTGGTGGTGCTACATTGGTTATTACATAGAAAAATGTATAAACTACCTGATTAAAAAGTGTTGTGCATAGTAAAATTGTAGATTAAAAACCCAGCTAAAATCTACAAAACTGGTTTAAACAACTATATGCAAACCAATTATATTTAAAAAAACAAAATTAGTAAAACATTTTAAACTAATACAGGTAACTAAATACTATGTCTGGGTAGGCTTGTTGATGATTAAAACATTGTAGCAAAGGCTGCTGCCTAATGTTAACAAGCAGGGAGCTCCAAAAGCCCTGGTGCTGCCACACTAAAAGACTTCTCACAAATGTGCAATGAACATCATGTGGCACTTGTAAAAGTACAAGTTCTGAAGATCAGAGTGGTCAGATAGACACATATGAGGCAAGGTGACTGTGGTACCTGCTGTCTTGAAAGATGTGATGGAGTGGCCACGCCTAAAGAAACCAGCCATGTACCCTTTAGACTGAAATAACTATCAACTGCTCGCAAATACTCCTTCTTGGGGAAAGTAGTGGAGAGAGTCGCGGTAGGGCAGTCACAAGCATTCTTGGAAGCCACATATTATTTAACCCTGTTCCAAACTATGTTTAGGCCTGGCCATGGGACTGACCTGGCCTTAGTCACCCTGGTGGATGACCATTACATAGAATAGGTTCCAGGGAGTGTGACATTGCTCCTGCTTCTCAGTCCCTCCCCAGCTTTCAATGCTATTGGCCATGGTATCCTCTTGGACTAGCTCTGTGAGAATGAAAATGGAGGGCATTGTGTCACAGTGATTCCCATTCTACCTACAGGACAGCACTAGGAGAGTGCTTTCCAGACCGCTGGTGGTTATACTATGAGATGCTGTAGTGCACTATTCTACCCCCAATGCTATTTAATATCTACATGAAGCCACTGGGAGCAATCATTAGGAGTTTGGGGGCACATTAATATCAGTACACTGCTGACATGCCACATAACATCAGAGTCAGGAGAGGTCACGAGGTCCCTGGACCAGTGCCTGCATGCAGTGGTGGAATGGATGAGGGAAAATAAGCTGAGCTGGAATCCTGGCAAAACAAAGGTACAGTGAGCAACTGGCTCCTGTGTCTGAAAAATTGATCAACTGTCTGCTATGGAGAGCATTTGTGCTCCCTCCAGGTAAGCAGTCTGGGAGTGCTTCCGGATGTAGCCTCAGTAGCTAGAAGTAACTTTTATCAGCAGCGACCAGTATGACAGCTATGGCTGATCTTGGGCCAGGAAAACTTGACACAGCACTTCAGACACTGGTGACTTCAAGACTGAATTACTTCAGTGCACTCTATGCAGGGCTTCCCTTGCACTTGACTGGGAAGCTGCAGTCATTGCAGAACGCTGTAGCACAGTTGCTGACAGGAGTGAGAAGCTGCCTGCACGAAACACCTCTGCTCAGAGATATGCAGTGGTTGTCTATTCGCTACTGGGCCAGGTTCAAGGTGATACTATAAATATATAAAACCCTTAACTGCTTGGGATCAGTTTACCTGTCTAATCCCATAATCTGTTACAGATGACACACAATACTCATTCCAAACTTGTAAGAAATCAATCTTTTCGTCTGGCAGCATATACTCTGGAATTCCTTGCCCACTGACATCAGGCAGGCACCTTCACAAGCCTGCTTATAACATTTTGGCTTAGGCAAGCCTATCTAGACATGTAGAAGTTGCATGTATTTTTCTGTTTTAGCTCATGTTGATTTTAGTCATCTTTTGAATGTTTTATAACTCATTTTTAATCAATAATTTTAATGTTTTACTTTCTATTTTTTGTGAACCACTTAGAGGTTCTCTATATTACAAGCAAGCAGTATATAATTTTTGCTAAATAAATAAAATTAGGCAACGCTTCAAGTAAACTGACCCCAAGCTGTTGCCTAGATGGGCACAGCTGGGTCAGATCTACTCTACCCAGCTCCTCCACCTAATTCTTGGTAACGCACATTTAGTGATAGAATAACCAGGGAGCTAGGGTAAGGGCTAAAGGAAAACCGAAAAGGGGAGTCCTGCCAGAAGCTATTCCCTTCACCACACACCATAACTTCCATTGCTCATGATCACTCTTACCCCAGGACCACTCATTTCTCCCAGCTCTGAAATCATGACTACTTGGGCTTATGGATACCCCACCAATATACTCCCCACTTTAGCAGCAATAAAAGATCTAATTACAAGCAGTAGTCAGCAGCAGCAGCATGGCATTAACTAAGAAAACACTGCAATAAGAACTAGGTAAAAAAGATGATTAAAGTACCTGTGCTTACAGCAGTCAAAAATATTCAATAAATGAAGTTCCTGGGAAATTACCCTTCCGGTCAAACCATCTCCTGATCTTTAATGCTGTAACCAACAAGCTCTCACCTGGTCAATCCCAGACACTATCCATCTTTCACCTAAGAGAAATCACAGCAATATCCTCCACCTCCACTCAGTCTCCTACTCTGAGTAGTATCACAGATACTCCCTGGACCCTGCCTCCTACCCAGATCCACAAGCTAGCAATCCACATTTCCAACAGCTGACAAGGGGTGATGCTGCCCACAAGTGACTCTCCAAAGGGATGTTCTGTTGCTTGCAATCAGGTTGGCTTTCATGAGTCCTACCCAGAAAATTCGGTTTCAAGCCTCTTTGCAATGGAAGCTGATCACCCCAGGCTAAGGCTTCGAGCCAATGCAGCTGCTTTGCAGAACTTGTCTTGCTGCTGCCACTAACACAACTTCACAGTGTTGCATGTCCAAGCTGGGGCAAGCAGCTATAGAAGGAGCAGGGGGCAGTTTTTATCACTGAATTTTTACAGGCATATAGCTTCCCTTTGTACTTCTAGAAACACAGCAAACATCATGCACCCTGGCTAAGAGACATGTTCTGTATAACTTAAAAATGTATACAGTATACCACATTCAAACATGGCTGCTTCTAGTGAAGTTGATGTTTCACAGACTCTGCAAGACACATGGAAGCAATGTTGCCAGAAGCAGCACCTTGTGATCAGTGAAAATTGACATCTGTGAAAGCTACTAATTGAAATATTATCTAGGAAGAGAATACAATTTAACAAGGCACTTTTCTTTTTTATGACATCTCTGCTTGTGTGTGGTTCCAGTTGCAAAAGAAAATTATCCACTAATCTTTTAAATAATTAATGCATTCAAAAAACAGAAAGACCAAAGCTGTATCTACTTTTGAAGTTAATTAATTTCTGCTTGGTGTTTTGCTAGATTTCCTTATTTAATTCATTTCTATTTGGTTGCATACAAGCTGATGCATGCCAACTAAAAAAAACCCCTAAAAAGCCCGAAACAACTCATGTACACTACAGAAGCACACCAGGGGAAAGCTATAATTGGCTCTCTGGCATATATTTCTGTGCTTTTCTTAAAAGTAAAAAAAGAAAGAAAGAAAAGTGTGTACTGTCAAAGGCTATAGCTTTCACAAGTACAAGAGTAGCAACATCTACACTTTTACAGAGATATGACATACACAGAGGTCTTCATTATCTCCTCCTTAAAGTACTTTCATATTTCAAATCATGTCTTCTACCTAAAAACAACTGGATTCTTCTTGGAAAACTCCCTTTTACCCTGGATGCAAGGTCATAGACCAGGAGCTAAAGAGCATGAAACTAAAAAACATAGGGATCAGCTGTTCAAACCCCCACCACATAACCTAAAGTTATTGAATCCTGGCTCTAGTTTTCAGCTTCTTTATTACTTAAAAGGTAATGGGACTCCTGACTGTTAAGTCCAGCCACAGACGGCTCTGGGGTTGCGGTGCTCATCTCGCTTTACAGGCTGAGGGGCCCGACATTTGTCCACAGACACTTTTTCCAGGTCATGTGGCCAGCATGACTAAGCTGCTTCTGGCGAAACTAGAGCAGCGCACAGAAACGCCGTTTACCTTCCTGCCAGAGAGGTACCTATTTATCTACTTGCACTTGATGTGCTTTCGAACTGCTATGTTGGCAGGAGCAGGGACCGAGTAACGGGAGCTCACCCCGTCGCGGGGATTCGAACCACCGACCTTCTAATTGGCAGGCCCTAGGCTCTGTGGTTTAGACCACAGCGCCACCCGCGTCCCTCTCTATATTACTTAGTTGGTCATTTAAAAAACAATTATATCTGTAAGGTAAAAGTAGTTCCAAGTACAAATATAGCAGAAACAGATTTTATTGTGATATATTTGTCATTTTAAAAACTACTGTAGCTGAGGTTGCAGAAATATATAATCAAGGATAAGACCAACAAATTTTCACTATTTTATTTTTAAAATTTCTATATTTCTATATTTCTTTCTAAATTTCTATATTTCTTTATATTTTTAAGAAAAATCTCAAAGCGGTTTACAGCATATTAAATCAATAAAACATAAATAAAACAATCTGAAGAAAGTCAAATATAGAGCATACAGTCAAAGCAACATAACAGAAAACTAAAATATTATCTTAGATTTCAAAATAAAACATTACAAAGGAGGTCAACTACAGAATACATATTTAACATAGTAGGGCTGGGTGAATCTGGGTCCCGCCCCTAGACCAGGTGGAAAGGGCCTTGAGGGAGTGGCCTTCATGCCTCACAGCTGAGCGATCAGAAGAAATGAATGTGTGTCTAACAATGGAACTGAGGGATTTTAATATATGCTTTATTTGTTTCTGTAGCACAAAAGTAGGTAAGCATGTTCATCATAGCTGTCAAGTGTCCCTTATTTGAAGGGACAGTCCCTTATTCCAGCGCCATGTCCCACTGCTGTCCCTTATTGATAGACGTTCCTTAAATGTCCCTTAAATGATGTCCCTTAAATTTCAAAGGAAGCAGCTCCTCTCCCTCCCTCCCTGCCAGCCAGGGAGGAGGGAGGCTCCAACTGTGTTGCTTGGCTGTGTTGCTCACCCAATAAGAAGTCTAAGAACGACTGGGGGGTGGAGCTTACATGCCTTGTGTGTGGCTAGTTAATGCAAGCTGAGGGGTTTTTTGAATGCTGAACGCTATTTGTTGCACGTGCTGCTGCAAACTTTGCAGTGCAAAGCCAGGCCGGGGAGCCATCTTAGGCTGAGGCTGCATAGGCCTTGTGGTGCATGTGATTCAGATTCTATTCAGTTGAACCTCTGGTTACAAAGTTGGTTGGACAGTGTTCTCGAAGCTACCCAGCATGAGTTTGACCAGACTGCAGGAGGACAGGAAGACTGGAGTGCCTGGAACAGGTGAGGCTTCAGGTCCCTTATTTTGGCTGCTGGTCCCTTATTTTCAAATCTGTAAGTTGACAGCTATGATGTTCATTTCCATTCCAAAACAATTTCCAGCAAAACTACAATATCTGCACTCTCTGCACATTTGTGGAGATCAGATGAAAATTACACGTGCCTCAGATCAGTACTATTCCACAATCTAGCTT
This sequence comes from Podarcis pityusensis, assembly GCF_964106645.2. Taxonomy (NCBI): domain Eukaryota; kingdom Metazoa; phylum Chordata; class Lepidosauria; order Squamata; family Lacertidae; genus Podarcis; species Podarcis pityusensis. The sequence continues at coordinate 38,499,586 of NC_138037.1, forward strand.
ACCATTAATTTAGACATGCCCAAGTAATACTGCAATGATAGTTACAGTGGTACCTCTGGTTACGAACTTAATTCGTTCCGGAGGTCCGTTCTTAAGCTGAAACCGTTCTTATCCTGAGGCGCGCTTTTGCTAATGGAGCCTCCTGCTGCGCGTGCGCCTCCGGCACGTGATTTTCGTTCGCACCCTGGGGCAAAGTTTGCAACCAGGAGCAGCTACTTCCAGGTTAGCGGAGCTCGTAACCTGAAGCGTTCATACTCAGAAGCGGTCGTAACCAGAGGTACCACTGTATTTCATAATATTTTAAGTGCTGCGCTTTCATGAATGTGAAGATTCATCTTTTTGAAAGGATCCTGCATCTTCTCAGTGATGGCTCCCCATTTGTGGAATGGCCTTCCTGGCACCTATATCCCTCACTGACTTTCAGGGCACATGTTAAAACATTCATATTTACCCAGGCATTTGATGAGTGATATTAGCCATGGTAAATGTGAAATTAATAATTTTGAGGGTATATGGTTGTTATTTTAGATATTATAAATGTTTTAAATGGCTTTACAATGTTTTAAAATATGTAAAAAAAAATAATTTTATTTTAAACTGTACTGTATAGCATTTGATGTTTGTTACCCCAGGATTGCTTAGAGGGGAGGGTGAGATACAAATGTAAATAAACAAGCTGAGATTCATTGAGACAGAAAGTAATATCAGCAGAAATCCTTGTCCTGACAGTCCAGGAAGGGAGAGTGCAGGAGTCTCTTGGATTCACAAAGTTTTCTCCACATAGAGTTAAATCATGGCCTAGCACCATGTGTGAACTATCCCATCCTGGAAACTGGGGAGGACTCTCTCTGCCTCTAGAAAAATATTCCACTATTCACACAGAACAGTAAAATATTCCACTAGTGCAAACGGCGTTCAAAACTCCCATTGTTCTAGGCGCGTTTTGCAACAAGGAATTACATTAGCTCCTAACTTTCATATCTCAGTTTCTAACTCTTCTAAATTCAGGTAGGTAGCCATGTTGGTCTGACACAGTCGAAGAAAATATTTTTTAAAAATTGTCCAGTAGCACCTTAGAAACCAACTAAGTTTGTTCTGGGTATAGCGTGTGCATGAGCTACTGGACAATTTTAAAATCTTTTTATTTATTTTAACGCTTCTAAGTAAGTGCAAACTTACGTTACTAAATAGGAGGAAATGGCTAATCAGTTTGTTGGCATCTTTACATAAAAAGGAAATGAAAAATCATGTTTGTCTAGAAACATTATGTTGGTCAGTGTTTATTTTTAGAAAAGTCTCTTCTGTGCTAGTGAACTACCAATCCACAATGGAGGGCCTTTGCACACGGTTCCATCCTGCTTTGTTTCTATAACTATAGAGCATGCATGGTGACTCCAACAAAATGCAAAATAGCATGGCCTCAAGCTTAAACAAGGTAAAAATTTAGAACAAATTTTTACTTTCCCGGAAATGACATCAGTGGCTGATGAGTGGACAACAATGAATAAATTTAGGCCAAAGGCAGGAAACAACTTTAACAGACTACTGTTTAACTATTATTCAGCCTTAGCAGAGCACTGGATGTTTGCTACTCTTGCACAGTGACCAGGATCTAGAGAACTAGGAAGAACATCACATGCACCCAGAAGCTGACATCCCTTCCTACCTTACACCTTACCTTGTATTTTCCTTCCAGGATGCAGCTAGAAGGAAAATACTCAACACCCACCCACTCAGGATTTATTCCACTCATGAACAAGCTCCACAGATCCTAGCCGATGAAGTTAAGCAACTGCGCTTGCTTGTGCTTTTACGGTATCTTCACCAATTATACTTGAGTATGATTCCTATGGATGTTGTCAAGTTTTATTCATAATTAGCAGGGGAGAATCTTTCTTCCAAAGTTTCAACTAAAACCCTGCTTACTCCAGACTAAATTATGTTCATTGACAACCCAAACAGTGAAGAATGTAACATTTCCCCAAAATGAAAATATCACAACCCTTATCCACGTGGGAGTTCTAAGAGCTCCTCCTCCACAAATGGCTTGCCCTATCACTATAAGCAGATAAACTTTATCAAAATTCCCCAGCATGAGTCTCTCAATGAAGATCCCCAACCACAGAAGATCTGTGCACACCTCAGAGGACACACTCTAGTATTAGAGCGCTAGCCTACAACCATCAAGGAAGGTTTGCAGCAACTAAGCATTATAATTCATTGTAATCTGTGTGCCACCATCAATTGGCACTTCAGCATTATTTACCTTACAAAATAACACACTACTTAACATGCTGAAAATCTGAAACACTTACAATACAGGCAGCCCCCCATTTATGCAAGGATTACGTTTTGAGGCACTGCTCACATCAGTGAAATCACGTATAATTTAAACCCCTTGAAAATGCCTGCAAACACCCCATTCTACCTTTTTAGTGCTGTCTTTATGACATTTCCAGGTTCAGCATGATGTGTGTATACACGGTTGCACACATATGGAACACATGTCAACAGGAGGCTGCCTGTACCCCCCAACTGAACAGAGGACAAATTGGGAATGGTTTGACCCTAATCATGTATTATTTTATTACACATGTTGGATCACAACTCACTCAATTCCTGTTTTGTTCATAACTTGCAGAATAAAGAAGAATACAACTAGGACAGAGCCTATCCTCACTGTAGGCTTTATTACAACCAAATCCTTGTGTTCTTTTGGAAAGCATCTTGTGCTCTGGCTCACACAACTATAATAGAGTTACTGTACACTAGATCTTGCATTTGAAACACTGGTTTAAAATTCTAATTAGCAGCCCTGTTTCAATGACATTTGATTTCAATCATTTATTTTTCATTACACATTTTCACCAGCCAACACCCATCATGACAAAAGTTACCCAGTATACAAAGAATACATTTGTTTTAAAACCACTAGTAACAACCACTAAATTCAGTGACTAATTCTAGTCAGGTTGAGATTGAACCAAGATTTTGCCAGTAAACCTTTAACTATTTTCCTCATATACAGTAAGAACTTCTTTAAAAGTCATAATAAAGCATAATTTCCCCATCATATTTTGTAAAACAGCATTAAAAATAAGTTGTATGCTAAATACCTGATTAGTACTTAAAACCATATCCCTCTGGAATGTTGATAGACTAAAAGCCCAGTGTCTATCTCTACTCTGGAACAAGTCCTACTGAATTCAATGGATCTTACTCCCAGAAAATTGGAATTAGAATTACAGGCCACATTTTTCTAGCAAAAAAATCCCGCAGAATTAAACTGGTCTCTCTCCTGAGTAAGCATGTATAACACCGCATTAGTCTCACACTGAGGGCTCATCTAGTCAGGCATCCTGTTTCTAACAGCAGTCAGACGATAAATCATATAACATCAGATAATTAGTATGATCATAATAACTGCATGACTAAGGTTGCAAGGCTATGCACCCTTACTTGGGAGTAGGTCCCACTGAACTAAATGTGACACTTCCAAGTGAATATACAAAGAATTGTGATGCATGAATATAATAACTGGATCATCATATATCATTATCTTAATTCTCCTAAGGCCAGTTCATATGTAGCCAAAACCACTCAGGCACAAGAAAGAAGTATCAGGGGACAACAGCTCACAAAACATTCCAATGAGCAGGTTGAGCATGCTCAGTGGGCATGGAATACTGACTGGTTGTTGGGAAGAGAATACAAATAAGAGAGAAAACTAAGGGGAAATGGAATGAATTATCAAGGAAGAAGGCAGGGGTGGCTGAACAATAAATTCCGCAATGCCACATTTATTTATTTTTTGCAGGTCCCGCTTGTACATGAAACGTAGTGGCTGCTGGAAAATTAATTAGACTGATTTTGCAATATTAAAAAGCCTCTTGCACCTACAGGAAAAAAGGCCTGCAATTGTCTATCCAGCTGCCAAAGAACAGGTCACATTATGAGTAGTTTGGACAACCAACATAGCAGCAGGAAACCTGATCCAGTTTACCAGCTCTAAAAAGTGAAACATTTTGGCATTCCTCTGTCCCCCATCTTTTTCCTTGGTTTTATGAAAGGGCTAAAATGAGATGACTTGAACACCAACATGAATTATGGGTGTGGGTAAGGATTATTAGTAACTGGAGGCTGGATAGTGGTATGTGGTGGAGAAACCATATTTGAGTTAGTAACTTTGTGGCAATTTAGTGCAGTCTTAATATTACAATATCTTAAAAACTAAAGAAAGATAGGCAAGTGTTTCTTTAAGCTAAACAGATTAATTAGTTCACCACCAAATGTAGGTAAAATCTGACAGAATAGTAGTAGGGTAAGTTATATTTCGTATATCAATAAATTTATTACAAAGACTTCTGGAGTGTCTCAGATAAGAAGAAAAAGACAACAAAATAAAATAAAATCTATGAGCAAAAAATAAGGCATTTACCTGAAAGTTAACATCTTCTTTCTTAAAAATTAGTGCACGAACTTCATCAGGGTCCCCATTAAATATAGCTTGAACAAGTGGTGGCTAAAATACAAGAAAACAGAGAAAGCATTTTAATTTCAATGCTATTCAGGTGTAATTATTCCACCACAGTTTTAGACGAGTACCAAAACATTCCATATCACAAATACTTCATTAAAAATCTGTCTAATGCACTCCTTTAAAATGCTCTTCTACATAAACAACCATACTGCACTAATTATCTATACAAAATAAAAATAAAAAATACCTGATTATGGCATACTAATTTTGCAGAATGCCTTCTGAAAGAAACAGAAAACAACTAGACACATGCATGCAATGTGATAGACAAATAAGGAAGTGCAGTACATGATCTGGTGACAAACACATCTATTTCTAAAAATATCTACATGTGCTAACCACCACCATAAACATTTGAAAGCATTATTGCCAAAGCAATAAATAATAACTACTCACTATTACAGTGTTGCTGGACTAGTAGCCCTGCATCACATGATCTATTTTCCATATTTTTAAAGAATGGGACTTGCTTTACTACAGAATATACTATATGGTTTTTGAAAGACTACATAACCAATTATTTTAAGAGCTGTGTTAGAAACAATTTGCTACAAAATTCACTTCTTTGTCAATTTACTTTTGAAAGCAATGATTGGAGCACCCCTTAAGATTTGAAAAGGAACAATCTAGAGAATTTGTTTCATTCATTAGGATTATCGTTAGACACAGAAGTGAATCTACACAACCATATTAACTACTTCAGCAAAATAAATACCAGCTACAGTTTCATATTTATGGCAAGTCAATGGAGCCTTGAACCACAATTACAAACAGGACATATTTAGCAAGAACCTCTTACCAAGCAATGTCCTGAAGCTGAAGGATGTAGAGATATGCTTTCCTGAGGCAGTTTGGAAATAAACGTGGGAGAATCATCTTCCACCTCCTCCAAAACAACAATACACACACGACTCATTCGACCCGTTTGAAGGAGAAAATTAGATTTGTAACAGCCTTGTCCCAAGGATAGCCAAGACAGCACAGAAAGTTCTTTTCCTCTCAAACATAATTTACAAACACTAGTGCTTTGTTTTGAAATATTTAAAATGGCATAACTTAAATTATATTCTATTTGTCAAATTCAACAACATATTCAGCTAATGAAGTTTTCCAAAATATTCCATAAAAAGTTCTGCTAAAATAGTTCTGCTATTACTTTATAGCAATCAATTACTAAAATATCCTCTTACAGTAGAAATTACAACAGTATATATAAAAATTCTGAACTTTCACCAGCCAATTTGCTTTTGTTTAATTTCTACAGAATAAGACTACCTAAACAGTAAAATCATTGTTATAGACGACATAACACCATTCTGTATAGAATGAAACAAGAGACAATTGCTCTGGCAGAGATGATCACAGCTCTCCCCACTCTAGCAAGGTCAGCCTCCAGTTAACGGTAGCAGGATTTCTACCGAAAAAGGCATACATGACTGCCCCAAGTGTTCCAGGTCATGATCATTCCGCAATTAAAAATGCTACTGCCTTAAAATCAAAAGTCCATCACACAAAAAGCAACGTATAACTCAACAGTTATTCAGCACTAAAGCTCCAAGGTTGACATTTCTTCTCCATGTAAAAATGCCTGCAATGTACAGCTAAGCTGCAGTACATTTACATGTGATGAGTCAGACAACAAAGGACAATGAGACTCAAATAATACTGCTTCTTCAATCTAGATTCCCCAACAGACCGTAACACAGAATGCTACTCCATCAGTCAGAAAAGAAATGCAGAACATTTCTTTTCCATCATCAGACCATTGCTCTAGCTAGCTGCTCCAACAACGAACACATAAGATATAAATGCCGGTAACAACGTTTTAGCAAAACACCACAAACACAAGCACTTGAATTATTGCTTTAGACTTTTCCTGCAGAAGTAGTTCATCACTCGAGCGCTTCTTTTGATCACTGTGTGAATAGAGGTTCCATTATAGCCTTCATTCAGACCGATGTAAAAAAGGGGGGGAGGGGGGAGAAAATCAGGCTCCACGCATCATCTTTCAGCCAACTTCTTTATTTGAAGATCTGTGTCTATGCAAGTCCTGTGGTTCTTCACGTTAAATGCTCTATTTATCCAAATTTTGTCATTAAGTTAGGATTTTTCATGCAGCAGATGGTACCGCAAACGGTATAAAAAGCTAGTGCTTTAAAAAGGTCATTACAGAACACATTAACAGGACACAAAAATCGCACCCGCAGCAGTATTCCAACAGAGCAATAGATCCGCAGAATGAAATGCCTAGTAATGCTCACATGTTACACTTACCAAATAACTGAGCTACTGCTCTGGATGCAACTTCCTGTAGCAGGGGGAGGGAAAAAAGCAGCTTTGGGGCAGCCCTCACAGAATATCGATGCCAGTTTTGTGTGACTAATTCACTTAAAACGTAAGATTTCTGTTGAGCCTTCAACATTTTCCACTAAAAGCCACAAGGAAACTCGTATACTGGCACTGCTGACTAACAATGTAGGAAAATAAACAATTCCAACCCATAACTGCTTTCATATGTTACCATATTCTCAGAACGGTCTCAGTTAACCCTCTGTGGCCATGCAACTTTTTAGTCTTTAGAAACTAGGAATTAAAAAGCCTTTTAAAAAAATCAATCCATTATACAAAGTAATAGCTGCTTACCAGAAATATTTGGGTTGCTGTTAAAAGACATATTTAGCATGCTAACAAGCACCTAAGAAAAGTGAGGATATTAACAAACACTAACAAAAAATGCCATCCAATAATCTGAATTTACAGCTTTGGTTTGAATCTGATGAGCTGTAGCACTGATCTGTGGGTGTATTATATAAATGGGTCATATGCCCAAAGTATTGGAAATGTTGCTTTTTTAACTCAACAGTACTTCCAGTTCATATTAAGTAACCTTACATTTTTAAGGTTCTCAATTTCAGATCTTAAAATACAGACTTAGCAGAGTTTCAACGGACATGCGCTGAATGACCATAACAAGAGATATCTGAAGTATCTTGTAAGCTGCTTTGGATATGAATACTGTAGATATATTCCTATGGGTTAAGTATCAAAATTTTCAGGTATCAACCAAACACTGGTATTTTCAAATTCTGTGGTGAAAAATAAGTTCAGCAGTATACAATGAAACAAGATTCACATTTCAGAAGAAAAATACTTTTAAACAAAATTCCAAGTGACTGACTCAGCTGTCCTCAGCTCGGAGATTTTGAAATTTTAGCTAGAAACCATTTTTGTTTACATTGTCGCCTCAGTCATTTCCTCATACTGGTAAATTAATCCCATTTATTTAAATGAAACTTGGTTAAAACAATGCATTCAAAATTGGATGTTTTAAGTCTGCTATCCTATGAATTCTTAATTGGGAGAAATAAGTTACTGGCTTGCCAACCTAGCAGTTCGAAAGCACGTCAAAGTGCAAGTAGATAAATAGGTACCGCTCTGGCAGGAAGGTAAACGGCGTTTCCATGCGCTGCTCTGGTTTGCCAGAAGTGGCTTAGTCATGCTGGCCACATGACCTGGAAGCTGTATGCCGGCTCCCTCAGCCAGTAAAGCAAGATGAGCGCCGCAACTCCAGAGTCGGTCACGACTGGACCTAATGGTCAGGGGTCCCTTTACCTTATGTTACATTGAACACAGTGATCTTGTATGGTCATAATGTTCCTAGTTTACTAAACCATAGTTTAGTAAGTCAGCAATGAGCACTGAGGCTCACCATGTTCCCCTTTATGCACTGGCTCTGAAATTTCCATCCTCATCTATTTAAATGAGAGTTTCCCATTTCAGAAGTAACACGGAGCTCTGGTTTAAAAGCATCAAGACAATGAGGTCAGCGGGTGAAAGAGCCAAAGGGGGGAGAAGAAGGGGGAACATGCAGGTCCAATGTTCTCAATACTATGGTTTGACAACTTCAATCCAGCCCTGTGGATGCTTACCCAGAAGTAAATTTCTGTGAGTCTTTTCGAACATAATGTTCCTGGCTCAACAGAACTATAGTTTTATTTAGTCTGGAACATTATGTCCAAAAAGGCCTCCTGAGATTTACTTCTGGGTAAACATGCATAGGATTGGGCTGAAGCTATCTAAAACTGAGGAAAACTAGAAGCACTTTGCCCTTCTTTTTTCTATTTAAAGGGCAAAGGCAGCTAACACCAATAGGGGCTGGTGGGGCAGAGGGATGGGCAGCTTATGGTAAGAAGTGCTAAGGCTAACAGAGCTAATGGTAGGTGGAACATTGCAAGGTTGCAATCCTATGCACGCTCATATGAGAATAAATCCCACTGGACACTGCAAGTCTTGCTTTTGTTTTTTTAAAAAATAGGATTGTGAAAGTAATCAATGCCAAGTCATACCTCATCAATATAATTAGTACTTACACAGTAGTGAAAATACATCACTCCTCTACAGAAGTATAATGCAAATATTACCTCCAGAGTTATTTTGCAACATGCAGCCCAATCCAATGCATGTTTACTTAGAATGTGTACTGAATGCAGCAAGGCTCGCTCCCAAGAAAGTATTGGAGACGGCAGTTTTAGAAGTCCCCATTTTTATTACTGGCCCTGCTCCTATGCCTTTAACAGCAACCTGACATGCAAAAATTAATCAGGTAAAGGTCTTCTTAGCATGGCTATATCGGTGGTACGTGAAGCAGCTTCCAGCCAGAGCTTCTAAAGCTAAACCAGGACTTGCTTCTAAGTGCACAGGATTGTGTCCCCCCTCTTTTTTCCATATATGGCTTTTGTAAACTCAAAACAACAGACCCAGAAAATAAAAACTAGCAATCTGGCTGCTAGATGCCTCAGAGCATATGTCTTCAGGGAACAACATGGTTACTACCTTTTCTCTTAACAGAACTCCTGTGCTTTTAAAAGCTGCAGAGAGGCAGATATTCAACAAACACACCTTTCCTAAGAACACAAGATTTAATGAAGTTGGAGGCCAGCTCCAGGCATTAAAATAAACATTCACTCAATTTTCAGCAGCCCCAAAAACTACATTTTCAGTGAGCGGTAACAAAGAAACAGAGTCACATAGACTTCCCATCACCTGAACTGGAATTTTGTCTGTACTGGAATTGCAGAGGTGGGAGGGGGGAGAGGAAGAAGTTAAATATACCTTGCTATTCAAAGCCTGGATCTGATAGTGTCCCATAGGGACAAGGTCACTCGCTGCTGCTGCTGTTTTCATCAGTGGTGCGGGCTCTGTGTGTGATTCACAGGTGTCAACAATCAAGTGCTTGGAATTAATTGTAGGTACCTGTCACAAAATGTCCCTCTTTTTACAAATAACTGGGTCCCAATTGGCTAGCTGTTCCAGGTTGCAAGGAAAGGAGGGTGTATGAAATGTCACTGGTTTTCACCATCTCTCAAGGCTAATTTTCAATAGGAATTGCTTTTTGGGGGGTTGTTATGGAAAGTTATAAGGCAGTACTGGGACACAGTGATGCAGACGTTAAACTATTTGTTTATTTTACAAATCTTGTATGCAACTTGATTGTAAAAACAAAACCCTCAGAGCAGGAGGAAAGAAAGAAAAGACGAGAATGGGCTTAGGTTGTGGAAAGCACAAGGGACTGTCCCAATTGATATTTAAGGGTAAGCCTCTGGAGGAACCCTGCCTATCAAAGTAAAAAAATTCCTTCCTGTAGCACCTTAAAGACCAACTAAGTTAGTTCTTGGTATAAGCTTTCGTGTGCATGCACACTTCTTCAGATACACCTGTGTATCTGAAGAAGTGTGCATGCACACGAAAGCTTATACCAAGAACTAACTTAGTTGGTCTTTAAGGTGCTACAGGAAGGAATTTTTTTACTTCGACTACGGCAGACCAACACGGCTACCCATCTGTACCTGCCTATCAAGATATGCAGGTAAAGCTCTGCTATATATACCACAGTTGGCTTGGGGTAGGAAACACAGGAAGCAATGGCTGCACCTATATATCACAAGAAAGCAAACAGAACATTCCCAAATGTGTGTTTGCAAATATATTTAATACAGTATCTTTTTAAATGTTAAGTATATTTCTAGTGACTACAAGCCCTCTCTAAGCAAATTCTAACAAGGCAGGAAGGAAAGCTGGCATAAATATATTTTCAAAAAGCATAAGCAAGTCAGGTACTACATGAAACACAGCTGCTAGATATGTCACAAATTCATCCATATAAAAATCACAAGTTCATCTTAACTCCATGCCTGGTTGCAGAAATTAATATTAAAAACAAAATTAAGTTGTCTGTCATTTAAAAATCCCAGAGAACAAGGAAAATGACATGTAAAATGAATGTACTTCTAATTTTGTTATCTTGTTACAGTAAGCATTGAAATACCGAAATGCCTACTAAAAAGGACTCTTAACTGTATGCATTAAATATACCTACAGAAGCACTACTTGCCTTGCAATAACATCTTTTGAAAGTACAATATTGTTTATAAGAGTATGAAACAAACGTATTCCGGGAAGAATTCATCTGAAGAGAATCAGCTCCATACAGCACAGCATTACCTGGGAATTTAAAAGTGACATTCTGCTACTGCCCACCCATGTGAAAGTATAATTAGCAAATTACATACTATACCCATATGCCACATAGAATATAACATATGGACACAGAGTGCTATATTTTGGGGCAATAATAAAAAGCTATCCTTATGTCATTATAGCTAATGATAGCAATTATAACTGTCACAGAACATGAAGGGATCATATCCTACTTCTTCTAAGTTTGAGTGAATCTCTTCTGTAGTACTCTCCTCAACTTATTCTATCTGAATCGTTTAAGGATTTTGCCTCCCTTCTCTGTACAGGCAACAACCAAAAGACGAAGGGCATAATGGAGTGGGACACGTTTATACACACTCTGCTGCTGATAATAATAATAATAATAATAATAATAATAATAATAATAATTTATTTGTACCCCGCCCATCTGGCTGGGTTTCCCCAGCCACTCTGAGCGGCTTCCACAAAGACCAAAAATACACTAAGATGTCACACATTAAAAACTTCCCTGAACAGGGCTGCCTTAAGATGTCTTCTGAATGTCAGGTAGTTGTTTATCTCATCTGATGGGAGGGCGTTCCACAGGGCGGGTGCCTGGTTCCCTGTAGCTTTGCTTCTCACAATGAGGGAACCGCCAGAAGGCCCTCGGCGCTGGACCTCAGCGTCCGGGCAGAACGATGGGGGTGGAGACGCTCCTTCAGGTATACTAGGCCGAGGCTGTTTAGGGCTTTAAGGGTCAACACCAACACTTTGAATTGTGCTCGGAAACGTACTGGGAGCCAATGTAGGTCTTTCAAGACCGGTGTTATGTAGTCTTGGCGGCCGCCCCCAGTCACCAGTCTAGCTGCCGCATTCTGGATTAGTTGTAGTTTCCGAGTCACCTTCAAAGGTAGCCCCACGTAGAGCGCATTGCAGTAGTCCAAGCGGGAGATAAATAGAGCATGTACCACTATGGCGAGACAGTCCGCAGGCAGGGTCTCAGCCTGTGTACCAGGTGGAGCTGGTAGACAGCTGCCCTGGCTATAGAATTGACCTGCGCCTCCATGGACAGCTGTGAGTCCAAAATGATGCGCATGGAGCAGGGAGAACGTAACCTCTGTGTGAAAAGGTTGTTGACTGTATTTCCTTCAAAATACCTGCTTCTCAGACCATTAGTTCTTTGTTCTTTGTCGTTCAACAACACTAACTCTTGATTCCACTCTTTCCAAAGTTCTCTCCTGGTATGAGCCTTTCTAACTAGGAAATCCAAGGAGGACACACCACAGCTGCTGGAAACTGACTCCAGCTTATCAGAAACGATAGGATTTGCTTCTCCTAGAATAGTATGCTGTAGGCTTCTTGTAGGTGGGATTCCGAGAGGCACAACACTGCTTCAACTTGCTTACAGGACCTGTTAAACTCCCATCACTGTGGCAGCAGCTCCCCATGTTTCCCCTAAGAAACTCCTATCCTGAAGGTTGAAGCCATGAGGTGTGAGAGACTGACACCAAACAGCAGAAAACAGACACTGTCATCTTCACCACCTTCTACACACATGTGCAATTCCAGATCCCATGTGACTCTGGGAGCAAGTATGATTACTCATATCATTCAGTAGCCAGGAGACAATGCTGTCAGACTGGAGTTTTCCAGTTGGCATCTTAACAACAGGAAATCACTAAAAACAAATTCTAACACCCGATAATTCGTACTTCATAGGAAGAAACCAGTGACAGCAGCAGCACAACAGATTGTGATCTAAGTTTTTTTTGGGGGGGTAACATTTTGCTTCAAGAATTTGACTATTTGATGTGAAGTTTCCAACCAACTGCGTTTAGTCACAACGCTGAATAATGAAGCTAAGACAAGGACCGTATTCATAGAAAGCCATCATATGATAAGTCAGACATCAAAGGAGGTAAATATCAGTGTACAACATTTACTTGCTTTTTGAAAAGGGAAAGCCTGCTTTCAAAGTGCATCTGATGCTCAATTTTAATCTGACACAGAAGGAGCCTTATCATCGGGATTCCTGCTTTGCAGGGGGTTGGACAAGATGAACCTTGAGGTCCCTTCCAACTCTACAATTCTATGATTCTATGTTTACTGGGAATAAAGTCCAGAACAGTTCAATAGTATTTTCTTTCTTGGAAGAAAGTGACAAAAGTCCAGGATTATGAATTCTTGCTGAGAAGCACTACCATCACCACTGCAAACCCAAATCACACAGGCAGCCTTTACTTTCTAGCAGGAACAGCAGGCATTAATATGAGAAATCACAACACGGGGAATTAGACTAGGGCATGGGTAGGCAAACTAAGGCCCAGAGCCGGATTTGGCCCAATCGCCTTCTAAATCTGGCCCGTGGACGGTCCAGGAATCAGCGTGTTTTTACACGAGTAGAATGTGTGCTTTTATTTAAAATGCATCTCTGGGTTATTTGTGGGGCATAGGAATTTATTTTATTTTCAAAATAGTCGGGGCCCCCACAAGGTCTGAGGGACAGTGGACCGGCCCCCTGCTGAAAAAGTTTGCTAACCCCTGTTATAGAGCCAACCTCCAAGACTCTGAGATTAAACATTACAATCAAGTAACCTTGTTAAAAAGTAATAGAACTACTGATGTGGCAGAACTGGGATACATTTGATGACTGTATATTCCATAATTCCCTGATATGCATGATATCTCATATAGCAGGAGAAATTAACTGCCACTGAGGCTGAACACTTACACAGAAGAATAGAGAGGTATCTAATCTTTAACGTAAGAAGTATAGTAAGTGATAAATGGGAGTATATTCTTTTAGAATCATAGAATCATAGAATTATAGAGTTGGAAGAGACCACAAGGGCCATCGAGTCCAACCCCCTGCCAAGCAGGAAACACCATCAGAGCACTCCTGACATATGGTTGTCAAGCCTCTGCTTAAAGACCTCCAAAGAAGGAGACTCCACCACACTCCTTGGCAGCAAATTCCACTGTCGAACAGCTCTTACTGTCAGGAAGTTCTTCCTAATGTTTAGGTGGAATCTTCTTTCTTGTAGTTTGGATCCATTGCTCCATGTCCGCTTCTCTGGAGCAGCAGAAAACAACCTGCATGGAGTGTGTGTGTGTGTGTGTGTGTGTTCTCTATGAGTCTAAGTGGTAGTCTTGGATTATTTCTAGGGTTTTTTTAATTGAGAATATCTCCTGTGTGTAACAAAAGCAGTTGAAGATTTCCCACCCACAGTTCACTAGACAAGAAGCAGACAGAAAATAAGTGCCCAGGATATACCCAGCAAAAATAAGATAGCTTCCACATATTTCCAACTGTAGAAGGAAGCAAAGCTGTAAAGTAGCAATGTGACTATTAGGGAAGTGGAGCATTTGACTATTTTGCAAGTATCTTCATTTAAAAAAACAAGACACAAAAATTCACTGCAATTTTGAGAGCCTTCTTTCTTCCACCTGGGGCACAAGGCTTCCTTAACGTAGAACATCCTAACTGGCTTCCTCACAGTCTCAAATTTTGAAATACTAGTTACCAGTCAAAACATGAGTCAGGGATCAGACACATTATGGAGGCTCTGGCTCATTCAGGAAGCAAAATCTCAGCTTGGATGCATTAGTCCTTCTTTTGTTATTCCTTGGCTGAGGAAAAAGCCCTACCTTGACTACTTATAATTTTGAATAAACTGGGGGGGGGGGGAACAATTTTGAATATAGTTTTCAAAGATACTAGTCTTCAACTATTTTTAAAAAAACATAATTTGTTTGCATTCAAACATATCAATATTTAGCACCTTGTTATATTTATCTGTGGCAACAGAAAGCCATATGAAATAATCTTTATGGTTAAAGTAAGTTGCTAGGGTTACAAAATGTTTGTCTAGTAGTCAAACCAAAACCATTTGAAAATTCTTTTGAAAATCCCATGTGTCTATCAGCATCAGTACTTGGGAAAATACCAGCAGCGTTTTACAACTTATTACAGGAATACATGCTACTTCCTCTCAAACTATTTAGGAAACACAGAAGAAAATGATTCATATTATTCTGGCCTGTGGAAGGGTGTGGACAACACACTGATTACAACTATTTAAAATCTTCAGCAGTGACTCATCACTGGTACAGGGCATTTCCAACTCCAGCCTCTTTGGCAACGTAATATCTTCCGTTACATTATTCAGAGGAAGAGCAAATTGATGGGATCTAACCCATTCTTTCTTAGAATATATGTATGACAAAATAGTTTTCAGAACTGAGCACATGGCAAAGTTACCTAAGCTGCAATTCTATATGAACTTACCTAGGAGTAAATCCCACTGAGCTCAACGTGGCTTACATCTGAGCAGATATTTATAGGATTGCACTGTTAAGCATCCAGGTTTGAAGGGTATAAATAAATCAGCTAAAATCAGGTGACTAGAGAAATCTATCCAGGTTTCTTTGCCACCTCAAAGGAGAGGAGATGCTATGTTTTCCTTTTTGGACACTATTCTCTAGTTCTTTCTTCCATCCTGGAAATTACAAATAGACTCTTGTTCAAGTACGTGAAAATTCAGATTGTTTTGTTTCCAGAAGTTTATTGTCAAATAATATACATGAGTCTTTTTAATTACAAAAGGTAGAAATACAAATGCTGTCTGTTTGACAAAGAGTTTTCTGCGAAAGAAAACTCCAAAATAAGCATGTGCAGCCAGTTTAGCAAGGTTTACAAGATCCTTCATTAAAGACACCAAAAAGACAGAGGGAGGCTGTTTATTCCTATTGTTGTTTTGTGAATTTTAGCTCTCAAAAGATTTTTTTTAAATGTCTTATAGATTTGGCCAAAGACAAATGAATACATTTCTCAAAATTCATATGCATTAAGATGTCAGGAAATAACTAGGTTGCTAATCATACATACTATTTGTTGTTCTAGCGGTTAGGAACAGACATACTGCATATGTGAAAGAATTGAATTACAGTTTCCATGGATACCATTTTTAAAAAATCTTTTAAAATGTGACTCCTGCAAGAATTACTCATCATCACTACATCTGCACAATCTGACTTTGCAAAACTAGCCAGGATCAAGGTTAATCATTAAATCAGATGCATGGTGCCTAATTATTTATTTAAAAATCCTTGGGGGAGATTCAGGTTCATCAGGAATATGTAGTCCTATACCAGCTCAAGAAAGATTTTCCAAAGTAATGCTTTGGAAGCTGAAAGAATATTAAAAATCCCAGTTCAAGTGAGTAAGAAAAGGATAAATCTGACTCTCTGGGGTTCATGTATATGCTTACAAATTAGTAAACATACGGAACAGGAATAAATTACATGTCTTTATTCACTGTCCACATTATGGCTAAACTCAGATGCTGTTCTTGGTTTGTTCATTACCCAATCCTTCTCACCAAAAACCACATTTCAGAAGACAATTGTGCTAGCTAGATCACTGCTACATTTCAAAACCGATAGTAAATTCAATCTGAAATGTGAATGCTACTGATATTTCTCAGGTTAACTGAGGTGCTGATGATACTGTTAATACATAGTTCCTGTTACGGCCTGCACTGCAATTTTTGTGAGCTCCTGGGGTAGTGTGTGGTTATGGAGGACAGAGTCCTTGAAAAACGTGCCTAGAAGGGAGGCCTTGCAAGGAAGTCTCAGGGATATCAACTATTCAAGCGACTGGAGGCAGAGGTGAGGCTAGAGGATGGCTGGGTTCGAGGGAGGCTTACAGAAGCTTGCATTCTGTTGCTCGCTCTGACCTCTTACCCGTGGCATCACTGGAGGTCTGGTGGTGGTGTTACTGAACACTAACCCAGTTCCTAAGATCCATAATGTTATTGTGAACAAACAGGCTGACCTGATCTGCATAATTGAGACCTGGGGAGAGGGAGATGGATGGACCTGACCTAACACAACTCTCTCTACCTGGAGTGACAAACACCCTCATGTGTTGTCCCACAGCTATTTGTTGCTGTCAGCCTCTTTAGGGGCTGCATTGAAAAGAAATTTATGTCTTTTAAATGAGTACCTATTCCATGATTCATGGCTGGATTTGAAATCCCTAAATCTACTTTGGAGATGGAACCCACAAAGGGCCGACTATTCTGACAGTGAGCGATAAAAAGGATGATTCTTGTCCTGACATGCAACAAGATTTTTTTTCTTATCATGAGACTCCATCAAAACGTTCTATAGGAAAGGCTGATAGCACGCATTAGTTGGAAGTGGATTAGAATGTGAACTGACTGTACAAATTAGATGTGTATAAATCTGTTGTGTATGTTGAGTTATACATAAATTAAAGTTTAACAGGTACAACCAATCTTAAAGTGTAAACTATCCTTCAATGGCATTTTTTTTTAGTGCAAACTTTTAAAGAGAAAGTTCATCTAAATCACTAGTTTAAAATCAGCCTATTATCTCAGCCTCACAACAGAGGTCATTACGACACAGTCCCATTTCTGCAGTAATAGTCTCTAGAGATTTCTTAATCTATAGGTTTCTATTCGACTGTTGGGTTCTGTGTGTAAAAATCCATAATCTAAAATGCAAGTTTTGAATGCATATATTTTAGCACAGTTTCACTAGCTAATGAAAAAGCCACTATATAAAGTAAACTACTGCTGCCCCCTAGGGTACAAATCAGAATTTTAAATCCAGTCTAGCAAACAATTCCAATAATTACATCTCTGGATATACTGAAATACAGGCTGACAATTCCAGACAGATTTGCTAATTACCAACCCAGAACGATCCTCTTCTTCCCATCTATATTTAAAAGCCTGATTTTAAAATATCACATCTCTAGCTAATTAATGTTGCCTGAAAGGAAAGAAAGAAGCCACTCTAAACAGTATCTGAAATTTCAATCTAAGATTGTGCAATTAAGAAATTGTTCGTCAGAGCAACTTTGTAACAGCATGATAATCACTAGAGTCTGCAAGTACACACACCAAAATTTAAAAATTCACACATAGTAAAACAGGAAACTCTCTTGGGAACAGAAAATTAAAAGCTGCAGGACATTTCAATGAGAGTGTCTTACTTTACACTATATACAGGAGGCATCAGTGAAAAGTCCAAAAAATAATCTGAAGAAACTTAACACAAAAAATAATGTTCCTATTTCTTTGTCCAGTATAGGTGCCAAATGTTCAAAGCAGCTGCCTAAGTGTTCATTGATGAGAAAGGCAGAGGAAATGAATCTCTGAATTAGCCACCCCTGCCTCTCATATAGGTCAATCACAGAACATACAACTAGCAAAGTGGCTGACTATGACAAAACAGCTGGGTATAATTAGGTTGTGGTGTTTAACTCTACCTCACACCAACAAGCCCGATTATATTATTTGCACCACTTGCCCCCTACTTTTCCATGGTATCAGTGCCATCCATCTCTTCACTGTCCCTCAAATCACAGAAGTCACTTTTTAAAACACTCAGACTAATGTGGGGTGGCTGGTGGAAGCCATTTTCACATAAAAAAAATATGTAATGCATTCCAAAATTTGGGTGAAACAAATTAATTCCATTCTTTGACATGCCCTCCTATATCCACAATGATCAGAAGAAGCATTATTACCCACCAAACAGGCCCAGAGTTAAAACTGCCAAAACAGCAACAAATGTACATGCTGGTAAGGGCCAACCTGAATGGTTCCATCTATGATCACTTAATACTTAATGGGTATAAATTAATAAGCTTAGCATACTAGCCAAGCATGGGTAGGCAAACTAAGGCCCGGGGGCCGGATCAGGCCAAATCGCCTTCTAAATACGGCTCGCGGACAGTCCAGGAATCAGCATGTTTTTACATGAGTAGAATATGGTTATAAGACGTCCCCGTTTCCCAGGGACAGTCCCCGGATTTACAAATCAGTCCCCATACAAAATCCATTGAAGTTGAAAAGTGTCCCCAGATTTATTGAAAAAAATCTGGTAACCTGAGAGTAGAATGTGTCCTTTTATTTAAAATACATCTCTGGGTTATTTGTGGGGCATAGGAATTGGTTCATTTTATTATTATTTTCAAAATATGGTCCGGCCCCCCACAAGGTCTGAGGGACAGTGGACTGGCCCCTTGCTGAATAAGTTTGCTGACCCCTGAGCCAAGGTATATAAATTCCAAGATTAGCATTAGGCTATCATGGGAATTAACTCTAACATTATAGCCTCATTCAGATGTAACCCTAAACAACCAGTTAACCTTACAAGAACAACTTGCAGCAAGCCATAGGTTAACATGCTTCCTCATCCTCACTCCTCCTTTTGCATGTCTATGAAAAGCAGTTTGGAAGCTTTCACTTCCATTTTCAATTAACTGCAGCTTGTTATATTTGAATCTAGACCATAATCTTAACTATGGCTTTTTAAAACAAACCAATGTCAAACAAAAGTTCAGATGGTACAATAAAATGTAGTTAATCCAAATGAAGTCACGGCTTCAACCCATCTGCAGATACAGACTTGTATAGCTAAACTGATGGGGGGGGGATTGCAACAGTTACATTTCTAGGTTCTTTTCAACAATAGTATGAAACAACAGGAAATTAAAAGAAACTGCAGAAACCAATGTTAAATTCTATAATGTAAGAACCCACATTTGCTAAAAAGGGACCTTCCAAGAGCTTTCATAATGCAGTTCTGACTAGTCTGAACAATTACTGATAAGCCAACAAGTACTTTAGAAAAACCCATTTTCAGCAGTTAGAGAAACTAGTCCATCGATTCAGTTTTACATCAGCATTTACTTCAAACAGCTTACATGTAATATCATATTCCTTTATTTTTATTTGGCTTATATGACAGTAGTTTATAGTTGAGCCACATGGTGGCACAATACAAAAAGAAAACACGGTTTAAAAACCAAAAGCAAAGTCTTATTATTAACTTAAATGTGGATGCAGAACCACCATGTGTAGTATGAAGAGAAAAGAAAAGGAACAGGAGGCCGTGCTGATCCCCTGCTTCATGTCCCCCAACCCAACAAGATCTACTTAGAGAAAAGCATATGGGGGGAAGTAATTTGGGAGGGGAGTAGAAGAGACAAAATAAGGTTTAAGTTTAAAGCTGCATTTTAAACCAGTTTTATTTTGTACTACTGCATACATTCAATATTGTTTCACTTGTAACAAATGCTACTTTAAAGAATCATACACGAGTCTATCACTACTGTAGTTTAAATCTATTTTATTTAAATGTTGAAGGCACACATGGAAATTACACAAGGCACTAGCACACTGCCTGCATCCTTTTCCCCCCTAGGGCACAGACACAGCTCTCAAGGTATTGTTGGAGAGCTGTACCCCAAGATCTTGGGGACCAGAGGTTCCCCATTTCTGTTCTAAGGCTACAGTAAGTCTGTACAGTCATTACCTTATCCAGTCTCAAACCAAAGAGAATAATGCCACTGCAACTTCTTTAATAAAGTATGCTTTTGAGGTGCCTGTTCATAGTATGTTTTTCCAAAAAAAACTAAACTGAGAATTTCTCTTTTGAAATGCAATGGCAGAGAAATAATTCTTAAGTATCAGTTGCATATTCCCAGTCTCAGGCACTGCTTCAAATGGACTATTCTGCACAATCAGACTGAAGCAGGACCCAATTTCAGAAACAAAGATTGTGAGAAGGTGGCTATAGGGAAATGTGGTCTCTAAAGTATGTGTATCCCATGTGTGTAGATAAGTTGAAATCAGCACCTTGGTTTTGGCTCAGAAGCATGCTAGTAGCATGCGCAGTTGGCAAATCCAAGGCTGCACAGTCTCATTTAAAGGGAGATAGGCTTCAGCATTTTTCAGCAGCTGAAGCATCTGGATCATTTTTCTCAAGGTCAGCCCTTCATAAAACACATTACAATTGTCAAGCCTGGAAGTTATGAAAGCATGGTTCAATGTGGCATGGCCATGTCCTCCAATATGTAATTGACAGAAAGCTGCTCTAGGCTACAGCAACCTGCTTGGCAAATGCCACTGTCTTGGACAGACTTTCCCAACCTGGCACCCTCTAGATGTTTTGGAGCACAACTCCCATCATGCCAGACCTTCAGACTGGGACTGATAGGAGTTGGGAGTCCAAAACACTTGGAAATCACTGGAGTGGAGAAAGCTAGTCTAGGATAACACCAAGGATGTGGTAGAAGCATAAAGTGAATCTAAAGAGAGAGAGACCCAATAAACTTCCTTCTGCAGCTCAAATCACAGGTGAAGTCTGTGCTATGTAAACTCTACTATTAGGATAGTGTTGACTTCACCCTCATGCATCAAGACAATTTTCTCTTTTTTCTGGCTCCATCAGTTCTCTGGTGCACATTCATTTGTGTGCCCTATTCCTGCACTCTAAAAAAAAAACCCATTCAGGGTGTGACAAAACTGTACCGTTATCCAGGTTCTTAAGTACATTTTTATTTTTTTATCATTTTTCCAAATGTTAGCTATGTCAAAATTAAGTACAAGGTTATGAGCTTTATTCAAACTAATGTTGATCACAATTAAATTCACTGATTTCAATTTGACAAATCTATTTGACTTTAGATTTTGAGGGCCGCAATATCTAATAGATTTCACTGAAATTTTTGCTAATTTAGAGAGGAAATGAGAAGGTGATGCAAACTTACAGATAAATAAAATATTTTGTAGAGCACAATAAAAGGCAAAAAACACCTCCTTTTCGTCTGAATGAACTACAAGACTGGGGGAGAGATGAAAATCTAATAAAACTCAAGACACAAACCTACATGTTCATTGACACTCTTGGAGAAAAATGTTTCTCAACTATATTTAAATGTACAACTTTAAATAAAAATGGGTTAAGTATCAATACTTACTAATTATGTTACGCTTCGTAACAGTTATTGAGAATAAAAGCACAAACTCTGAAAGCTGCTTGTTACCAGGTCTCCCAATAGTAAAAGTACTTCATGTGATTGGCTGGCACAGAGTCTCAAACAGTGATTGACAACTCGAAGATCACAGTAATGAGCATGCCACAAATGACTAGAGCAGTTAAACTGCTGTCGTGCAATACACAACTATGATAAATTGCACTGGACATGTGTGGTAGAAATACAGACCATTCTTGCATGAGATTTTGTTAAGCATAACATAAAACATTCTTATACAACTATTGTAGAAGAATCTAACATGCCATAGAATCAGGTGTCAAATGCTGAGCATTAGCAGAGTTTATCTAATAATTTATCTTACTCACTCCCACTCAAACAGCAATACTAGTGAAAACTAATTCATATATTTCCAAGATGAACAAGTTGTCTGCTGAGTATTAATTTGGAAGAATATTTTTGATGAAATTTGATCTTTAAAGCTCTATAGTAACTGGTTTTTCCTACTGTAGCTACATGCTCCACTAGGCAAACACTATCCTTTGTCAAGGGACTCCACAACCACAGTTATTAAGTAAGCAGATTATGGAAGAGCAAGCAATAGCATGTAGTAGTACACCCCTGATTTTTTTCAGTAGATTTGCAACTCTGCAATTTCCCTCAATACTCAATACTTGATGTTCATCGCACAGTCACAATGTTTTTAAATGAATTAGTCCTATGTGGAACTTTGACACAGATCTGTCTCTGTTAATTATGCAATCTCAGTCCACAGACAAACCTTGCAAAGATAAAGAATTATAATGAAATACAAAAATAAAATATTTCCTTGATGGCATATTAGCTGCATTTGGATGAATGTATACCAGCTTATTAAGCAGAGAATAACACCCCCACCCCCAAGCAAGTAGCTTCCTTGTTCCTTCCTTTGTGCAAGGCGCAAGTAAACCAGGAATTCATTAGCCAGAAAACTATGGTTTGGATCAAGAGAGGACCTTAAACAATGTTCTGAATATGGTTTTAGACCCTTGCTTGTTCCAAAGCTGGTAACCACAGTTTCCCATTCTGTATGAAATAGAGAAGCTATATTTAATTGGGGCATCTGAATATAATTATGGCTCACAAGAAGGGAGGAGGAAGAGAGTTCTGTGCATGGGCAAAGACTTGTTCATTCTCATCTAAGCCAGGCCATATTAGTCTTAGAATCTCAGATGTATAAGCTAATTGCCAAATGGCACCTTAAACCTAAGTTACGGTTGCCACAAGGGATGTCTACTCACTATTTTTACAATGTAGCTTATTATGTTATTATTACTTTCCTTTCATTTCTCTACTGCTTTATATTTTAAAGACTAAAACTCAAAGCTGTTTACAAACATTAAAACATCAAATAAAACAATCCAGAACAAAATCAAGCTTCAAGAACAATATTTCAGACCCTTCTCTAAGTGACATTTTGCTTTCCCCATATTTATTTACCTACTTAATTTATACAACTGCCCCATAGCAGTACACTAGGAAGCTAGTGTGGTGTAGTGGTTAGAGTTTCAGACTGTGATGTGGGAGATCAGGGTTCAAATCCTCACTCAATGAAGCTCAATGGGTGGCCTTGGGCCAATCACAACCTCTTAACCTATCTCAAAGGGTCTTTGGAGGGATTAACGAAGAGGGGTGAACCATGTACTTCTTGGGGGAAAAGGTAGGATATAAATGCAGTAAGTTAAGCTCCTCATCTTACTTGCTTAAGAAAGCTAGAGAGACCAGCCAGATGGACATGTCAGTCACCAACCTGACATCCAGAAATCTCCACATGGTTGCAATCGGACCCATGCCAATCGCAAAACGTGCCTGGTGCCTGGGGAATTTCGAACACTGACTATAATATAAGGTCAAATGAGGCAAAGCAGCACAGAATAAACATTTAAAGTACAGTAATACCTCGGTTTTCAAACGTAATCTGTTCCGGAAGACCATTCAAGTTCTGAAACGTTCGAAAACCGAAAACTCAATAGCCGACAGCTAGGCCTCAGGATCTTGCACTCAGTGGAAGCCGCGTGGCATGTTCGACTTCCGAGGCGTGTTCGAAAACCGAGGTACCACTGTATTTCTCACTCATTCACCACAAATCCTTATAAATATAAAAATTGGCCTTCAAATAATCAGAGTACAATGTATTATAGAACAAGGATAGATTTGCTAGAATTGCTGGTAGGCAGAGTGCAGTTGCGCTCATGTCAAGCTTGCAGGCAGGCTCCCCATAGGTAATGGTTGGCCACTTTCTGCGCTCCTCCCAGCAGTCATTTCTCCTCTGGTCCCTGCTGTGGATACATGACCTGACTGGTTGTCTTTACACTGAGCCTTATGCAATTTGCACTCTAATAGTCACTGAGTCTGTTTGGTTGCCCTGAGTTCCCTCATATATTCAGGAAGCAACCTGGGCTTCACAGTGCCAGGGAGGACACTAAGGATCAATTATGCTGAGAACCCATCAGGCCTCACTATTCCCATTGTCTCACTATTCCATAGTGAACTTTGGCCACTGGAAAAGTTCCCATCATATTGAGGAATCCACCAATCTCTATAAGTATTCAGAGACAGATCATCTTAATGAATCTCCCTCCCCTCCAAACTTCTTCAGATAGTGCAGTCAATGACAATGGGGTAGATAATTTTAACCCCCCATCCCAATATCCAAAAAATGCCCTCACATCCCGAAGCAGAGACTAAATAAAGGGTATGGCCTACCCTGTGTCCAATGAGACAGCCCCCTGGTTGTCCTGGAGATCACAAAGTCCAAAAGCCAGCCCAGTCAAGGCAACCTTGGTGTGGATATTGAAGTTCCCCACAATCAATGTCCTGGGATTCCATGACACCAGATTTGGGACATCTCTGCCAGCTCAGCTGTTGGGCAGCAGGGTGGGCAGTACACCAACAGCATCCCCAGTCTGTCTTGCTGACCAAGCATCAGATAAAGGCCCTAATAGCCTATCTCAGTGTAGAGAAGTTTCCTGATGAGTAAAAAAGCAGTTTTGTGGACCACAGCAAGTCTGCTACCCCACACGCCTAACCTAGACTGGTGCTGCATCAAGTACATAAGTGGGCAAAGCTGGGTCAAGACCCCACTGCCCACCCAGTGATTCATGCTAGTTTAGCTCCATCATCTGTGGTAAAGTCCTGTTTGTGGATGTGTTCTGAATCAACTTGGAACTGAGCTACATCACTGCCTGGCTAAAGAGCTCACAGCCAGTCCTCTGATTACCCATAGCATTGGGTGTCAGGCAAGGAGATGATCTGCACATATTTCCATCCTATACCTATGCCAGCATTCACTTATATATGCTTCAGGGAACCCTGGGCAAGAGCAAACAGTGGTTGAATTTACTAATTAGCTGTTATCTGTGGCTTCTGCCAACCCTATCTTCCTTCCCATATGGAGAGCTCAAGGGAAGAGCAGGATCTTATCCCAAACATCACAATAGGTTTTAGAAGCACTAATCAGCAGGGTGGATAAAAATCAAATAATTTTTTAAAAAATCATATTTTTTTTATTTAAATCAGATTTTTTAATTTAAATTGGATTTTTAAAATAAAATGCTTTTGCAGGGAAAATATTTCTAAAGATAGTTTTCTGTTAAAGTTACATTATTATTGTTGTTATTTTATTTTTTAAATTTCTATACCGCTTTATATTTTTAATAAAAATCTCAAAGCGGTTTATAGAATATTAAACCAATAAATCAATAAAAAAATAGCCAAGTCATGTTCCTCCGGCCTCATGAGGAGCCTGTTTAGTATTTTTTTTTTAAAAAAACAATTTATTGGGTTTTACAATAAAAATAAACATAATAAACAATATAACATTAATCTTAGCATATTTTCACATTTTCTTTGGACTTCCTCACATCTCCCGCTCCCACTTTCATCTTTGTAACATTTTGTCAGCAATTTATCATCTTATTTAAATTCTTATATCCCTTCTATATTTCATAATCTTATAATTCTCGAAAGGAGCTAAATTTTCACAGTCTTACTTATTTTCTTAAAAACTTCTAAATTTGGTGGTGCTCAGTTATTTTAATCTAGCATCTTATTTAGCATTCACTCAAATTACAATACTTTTGTAAATAGTTCTTAAATTTCTTCCAGTCCTCCTCAATCCTCTCTTCTCCCAGGTCACGGATTCTGCCGGTCATTTCAGCCAGTTCCATGTAGTCTATCAGTTGTATCTGCCATTCTTCCAGTGTGGGTAGATCTTGAGTTTTCCAATGTTTGGCGAGAAGTATCCTTGCTGCTGTTGTTGCATACATAAAAAATGTCTGGTCCTTCTTTGCCACCCCTTGGCCGATAATACCCAAAAGGAAAGCCTCTGGTTTCTTAGTGAAGGTATATTTAAATACCTTTTTCAATTCATTATAAATCATTTCCCAGAACGCCTTCACTTTAGGGCAAGTCCACCAGAGGTGGAAGAACGTTCCCTCACACTCTCTACATTTCCAACACTTATTATCAGACAGGTGGTAAATTTTGGCAAGTTTGACTGGGGTCATATACCATCTATAAATCATTTTCATTACATTTTCTTTCAGAGCGTTACATGCAGTAAATTTCAATCCATTACTCCACAACCTCTCCCAGTCCCATGAGGAGCCTGTTTAGTAGAGCTGGCAAGTCTGGGCCCCGCCCCCTAGGCATTATAGTCCAAAGCAGGGGTCAGCAAACTTTTTTAGGAGGGGGCCGGTCCCCTATCCCTCAGACATTGTGGGGGACCAGACCCACCCTCTCCCAAAAGCACCCCCCGAAAGGACAGAGACACCCATCAGAAGCCGCATCGCAGAAGTCAGTCCCCACGCAGCGAGGCCTCCATGCTGTGCCAGTTTAGCACGGGGACAGACCGAGCGGGCGGCAGAGTCTGCAAGGTTCAGGGGCCAGATTAACGAGCCCGACAGGCCGTATCCAGTCCACGGCCCTTAGTCTGCAGACCTATGGTCCAAAGGCTATTCATTAGGAAATAAGGATTTGTTTTAAGTTTTTCATTTGTGCTAAAACTCAGTCTAAGGTGTGTGTGTGTTTTTTTAAAAAAATCGTTTAACCACATCAGTAAACTAACATGGATACACATGCTATAATGCTATTGTTTTAGTTAAATAAATTGTTTAAATTGTTATTAAGGAAATGATTGTTTTTCTCCTTCCAATTAAGTACAGCAGAAAAGTTGCCCAAATATAAACAGTTAACTTACTAAACCTCACACTAATTTTATAATTATTTGTCAATGGATTTCTAATAGTATAACCAAATCAGTAATTTTTGATATAACTGTAAAAACTATTCTGAAAATTTATTATTCCAAAAATGAAACCTTCATCTGGTTGTAGATATTAAGATTATACCGGCAATAATGAGTCTTTCTCTTAAAAAAAATAAAAATTAAATTAAGTCTTACTGATTAGTGATTTAAATTGATTTGATTTAATTCAAATTCACCCTGCTCACTAGTACTGGTAAGTCATCTTGTTGTTTTCAGGTGCCTCTGAACCCTAGAGACAATATCTGTCCTTACCTTACAAAGTGCTCAAGCAAATGGTCACTAGGCTATAATAGTGATGCCACTGGCAACTGCATGTTTATGAAGCTCTCCAGGATATATACAGTACAGCACAAACCAATATTGATACAGTCTTTAATATACCCTTATGTGAACTGCATCTGAAGCAAATAACTACACACACCTCTACTCTTTTAAAACAGTTTTTTGTATCATGATAGAACCGAACCTCATGCAAACCAAGGTGTTCTTATGTGCAGGAAAGACCGCATTAAACCACTGCTTTTTCCTGAATGTGAAGACTATTTGAAAGTTTGTGAAACTTGTATCCTTTTCTTAAAAAGCAGGTTACCAGTTCAGAATAAGGGTTCAATGTTTATTTTTTTAAGTAGCACATTCACTGCCCCATCCAGAATGAATCAGGAAGGCACAGTTTTTCAAATATTTTTGTCTTTGTCTTGGCTTATGTTCTGTCTTCTTAAAGGGTTGTGAAGCAGGAAGTAAAATAGTACAAAATAAGAGCATGTTATGATTATGATACTGGATGTTCTAGGTTTTTTAATGCATGCTTCAAAGTACTTGTCGGTTATGGTTTTCAACTAATTGTACCACTCCACTTAGTGAATTAGCATTGTAGTGTGAATTGTATTTACTTTCCTATGTGAACCAAACTCAACCAGCTCCAGAAGTGTTTTGAACTAGCCGCTGAAACCCTTACTGCCTTGAATCACAGCAACTTCACTCAAAATCAAATTGGAACCAAACAAAAGCATTCATTGGTTTGACTCTCCAGTTAAAATAGCTATATAAAAGCTCCAAAAAAGCCATATTGAAAAGGGACAAGAAAAGCTTCTTTTATAATTACTACCATTTAGAATCAAGCATTAAGTTTATCAATAAATACAAATGCATTCTGCATGATGCAACAACAAAAAAGACAAATTATGCTATATGTATTGAATTTACTGCAATGAAGGAGGTGTTAACCTATGTATAGTAATGTAAAGCAGCATACAATTATTGCAATGTGAATACAATTTAAATAACTTAATACTGTTACCAACTAAAGCTAAAACTCAAACTTTTGAAATGTGATACAGGTTATTTACAACTGGAAAACATTACAATCACCATATATTATGCAAATTGAAATTTAACATGGCATCAAGGTGAGAATGCCCAAGATGGTGCTCAATCAATGCAATTTAAAAACAGAAACAGCAAGATTAAAAATAAAAACAGAGAAAGCACAGAGCAGATAAAGGACTAGCTCCAGACTAAGCTGTACTTAGTTCAATGAAATCAGTGGGACTTAAATTAGTCATGATTTAACTTCCCATAATGATTTCAATGGAATGTAAGTGAAGTCAAATAACTCTAACCATTTTAAAAGGGGGTAGGGCTCAGAAATCCAGCATGCCATAAGCCCACTGAAACCAAATACAGTGGTACCTTGGGTTACATACGCTTCAGGTTACATACGCTTCAAGTTACACACTCCGCTAACCTAGAAATAGTGCTTCAGGTTAAGAACTTTGCTTCAGGATAAGAACAGAAATCGGGCTCCAGCGGCGCAGCGGCAGCAGGAGACCCCATTAGCTAAAGTGGTGCTTCAGGTTAAGAACAGTTTCAGGTTAAGTACGGACCTCCGGAACGAATTAAGTACTTAACCCGAGGTACCACTGTGGGCACAGAGGATACGATCTCTGTTCCCTAGAATGTACCAGTATCCTATGCACAGCTACATATACACACATACAAATTTTGATCATGAGCACATTTTAAAAGCACAACTTGAAAAACATAAGGTGTGAAGAGGGAGACGCCCTCAAAATTGTTGGTGGTGGTTTTACAGAAGTGAAATAAAACAAGTTTCTCAAGCAGGCAGAAAAGCTGGATTGGCTCTGTTCCACTTGCCAAGGTTAGAATGTGTAAGTATCATATTACCACAGTTAAAGCTTAATAGAAAGACCATAAGTGTTGTGACTTTCAACAATAGGCATGCTACGTAAGATTAAGGTAATTCTCATGGTTACCTTGACTAATAAAGCATACATTGAAGCATACATAGTTTGAAGGCAAAGGAGCTCTAAAGCAGAAAAAGCATGCCCTCAAGTCCAAAGTTTGTGTTCTCATATATATGAATGAATTTAGAAGTCACACTTTCAATAAAAAATATAGCAAGGTGGAATACAACATCAAAAACGATATCCATAAGCATAATTTAAAACATCAATAAATTATGACAGGATTAAAAAGGAAGTTCATGTTGCAAAGGCCTGTCCAAATATGAAAGTCTTCAAGAGACGTCTTAATGAAAGTAAGGATGGCTGTCACCAACTGCTGCTGGTAGGGAGTTCCACCGGGCAGGGTCTGTCACACTAAACAAATGGTCCTTTCTGATGGCCAGCTGAATCTCAGTGGTATGGGGAACCACCAAAAGTCCTCCATCAGAGCACTCACAGCAGCCCCATCCCCCAGACCCTCTAGCCTGGGTTGATGCTGCTGGGTAAGATATGCTCCCCTATCTTGGTAATGCATACCAGGCCAGCACCCTCATGATTAAGGAATAGAAAACAGTGATAGGATCCAGGAGAACCCACAAACTACAAACCTACTCCTTCCGGGGTAGCACAACCTCATCCAGTAAGAAGAACCAGCTACTAACAGCATCATTGTCTTGTCAGGATTGAGCTTCAGTTAACTGGCCTTCATCCAGTCCACTAATGAAGCCAGGCATCAATTCAACACATCCACTGACTCACTGCCTGAAGATTAAAAGGAGAGAGAGAGTGCTGAATGCCATCAGCATACTGAAAACAAAGCAGTCCCAAACACTGGATGATCCCACTCCACAGTTACACGTAGATTTTAGACAGGTGTTCAAAATTAGACAGGGGCATTTTGAACCTGGCTATTGGCCAACTGCGACCAAGTGAAGATGTCCCGGTACAAATGGGCTATAAGGACATAGTGGTCCAGTTCATGATTTAGCACTCAGGTGTACTGTAGCCTTATGAGGTTTTGCCCTCGGGTGGGAAAAATATTGCGCCTGGGAAAGGGACAAAGGGAGTTTTGGACAGTTTTGAGGCCTGGGGTGATTTCAGACAGGATTTGGGTATCTTGTCCCTTCAGTACAACCTGTAACCTGCAACCTAGTTTTATTATACTAACGAAAACTCACAAAGAAAAGGAGGGCAAAGCAAAATGGATGGAATCATGGAAGGAGGGAAATTCCATTCCCAGTAATTAGTTCAGACCTACTATAAAAGCAATCTGTTCCACTCTGAGCAGCCTGCATGGTGAGGAGCATAAGAGAGAAAATGGATGGCTCTACCTATTTTTGGCTAAGGCCATGCCTACACCTGGCAGCAATCCCATTCACTACCAGCAAACAGCCCCCAACAGATTACCACCAAGCGGATGCAGTCCTCAACAGATAAAAAGGATCAGCACCCATGGTTTAGCATTAGCAGACCTGCCACAGTAAACCCGGGGGTCTCACATGGCCCCAGTTAATCAAACTGTAGCTTGTTGCAACTGTCTGTTGCATCTAAAACTAATACTTCATCCAGGTTTTCTTGCAGTAACCAGTTAGAATAAACCAGAGTTTCCAAGTTTGGATGTATTATGCAACAATGTTCATTCAAAACCAAAATTGGAAGCTTTTGATCTCTTCTCATGAGCCTGGTAAAGGGGAGACCGAGAGAAATAGGATAGCCATCTATAAGGCTATCACATGGAGCATGAAGCAAGCTTGTTATCTCCGAAGTCTAGGACCGATGGATCCAAGTTACAAGAAAGGAGATTCTGATTAAACATGAGAACAACTTTCTGACAGTAAGAGCTGTTCGACTGTGCAACAGTCTCACAAGAGGTGGCGTACATTCCTTCCTTGGAGGTTTTTAAGCAGAGGTTGGAT
This sequence comes from Podarcis pityusensis, assembly GCF_964106645.2. NCBI lineage: Eukaryota > Metazoa > Chordata > Lepidosauria > Squamata > Lacertidae > Podarcis > Podarcis pityusensis. The sequence continues at coordinate 38,530,886 of NC_138037.1, forward strand.
GGCCAGGGAGTTACTCCATTCCAACACTACAATTCCACCCTACAGAAATCCAGGAGGCAGTGGCAGGGAGAAAAACTGCTGTGATTAGAAAGACAATTGCTCCCTCTCCCACTTATCAGATGATCAATTAGATGGGGGAGGGTACATTTGCATACCCACTATGCCACTGGACTGGGTGGAGAGATGGAAACCCCTTTGCTCAGTGTCAATTATGAGAAATCACAATTGCTGGAGCTCTGCACACCTTATCTCCCAAGTGGCAGTGCTGCCACCAGTGAAAGACGGGGTCTGGCAACCAAGGAAAACCAGATCAGGCCATTGCATACGCCACCCATGGCATACAAGGGGGTGTACTACTGCAAAAAGGAAATCCTAAGGCAAGTGACGAAGGCATGGGGCAAAGCATATATAGCCCTGCCAGGGGAATTCTGCCAATTTTGAGTTCTACTTACTGTAACCTTCTAAACCAGAGGTCAGCAACCTAAGGCCCATGGATCGGAAGCGGCCCATGAGGATTGCTTAACCAACCATGTTAAGGATTGCTTAACAACCATGAGCCGCCCCCAAACCGAGCTGCCCGCTCGGCGAGTTCCCGTGTGCTGCGCTAAACCAGCGCAGCGCAGTGACTCTCTTTTGTGGCTCCAGAAATTGCTTCTGCGCATGCCCAGACGCTGGAAATCGCTTCTGCGCAGGCGCACTTTTTGGCATCTGGGCGTGCTGAGAAGCGATTTCCAGCACCACAGACATGCGCAGACGCAATTTCCAGCGTCACACTGTGCCAGTCCAGCCCACGGAGGATCTCCACGGGAGTGATCCGGCCCATGCCCAGTAAGCCTTGCCGACTCCTGTTCTAACCCTAAGTGCTGGTGATAATCTGGGGATGTGGAATATGAGTATGAATACTCATTTCTCACACAGCATTGACAGAAGCCTAACTTTTGTGGGATGATGGGTGGAACATATTTGATCTTCAAGGCAGCTACCATTACTACAGCTTAATTCTTGAGGACAAAGCAAGACAATTCTGTTTATTTACATACATTTTGCTTGTATTCATGCTATAAATGTTTTAAGAAGCAAGAAGTCTTTTTAGTGTTTATTTGAAGAAAAATGTCTAATTGGTTGGAAGCAGGTGAAACTGATATTTCTGTTGCAAAATTCTGGGTGTAGCTCCTGAGCAAGGAATTTAGTCTTGCAACACATTTATGTTTGACACCCCTGCTGCAGACTGAATGTGGGACGGGAAAGAGAACTTGAAGTCATAACAATAGAGCATGAAAACACCCAAAACAGAAATTCTCAGCCCCCTGAATTCTAGAGTTTATGCATTAACTGCTTCCATGCTTTCAAAGATCAACAAAAATCAACTCCCAGTCCATACAAATGTACAGTATAACTAGTATAGAGAAAGCACAACTGAAGTTTACATTTAAACTTAAAGTTTAATTAAATTAAAATTTCTTGCAAGTCCATCAGCTACATTTCAAGAAAGCAAACACTGGTCCCATTTCCTCCCACTCTACTTCTACAGCAAACAGGACAGGATTCTAAATTATCCTGCAAAGAATCATGGCAGACTACTGCCAACATATAAACCCCTGCCACGGAATGCATAGCTAAAATTATAAGGATGCATGTATCAGTCTAACCACCTTTTACACCAAGAGCACAAGAGGTAGAATACTGGTAATAGGAAAGATGAGGAAATGGCCCTTGACAGAGTATTTTGCATAAGCTCAGCCTCAGAATATAACAACATATTGCTCACTTTGCTTTTTGACACCAACTGAAAATGTACCTATTCATCCAGGCTTTTATAGGATAACAGAACTCAATTAATCCTTCAGCAATTAAGCACTTTGTAATATATCTTTTCAGAGATTATACTGACTTGCTTAAGAGCTTAGAGGTTTTTATCATTTGTAACTCCCTCTAAGATCAGTGATGAAGTGCAAGCTAGAAATTTACTATACAGGCATCTCCCCGTTTGCATGGGAGTTGCATTCTGGATCATCGCATGCATTAGTGGAGCACATGTAAACCTACAAGCCTACCCCGCGCCCGCCCCGTTCCAAACCTATTCTGGGGCCAAAAACTCCCCATTCCACCAGCAGCGCACCAATTGAACGCATACAAAATAGTCGCCAGCTGTATAAGTATAGAACCCTTATAGGCAGTGCTATTTTTCTAGAAAAAGAGGGGCTGGAACTCACCATAAATGCCTCCCTTGTTCTCTTAAAATAGCAGTAGTACCAGAGAGGTGCTGGAACTGAGTTCTGGTGAGTTCCAGCTGGAAAAAAAGCCCTGCTTATAGATAGATACACTTTCCGAGGGCCCCGAGTCACAAACACTCAAAATGACTTTCTTATTCTGCTCTGGGGATGCACAGGTTCAAATGAAAACTGCTATAAATGCATGCATCATCATCATCATCATCATCATCATCACATCTCATTATCAACTTCCTATTAAAAATAGCACTGGCTAGTCAAACCTTCCTCCTTCCATAGGAAGCAGGGCGCCTCTCTCATATCTCTCATATACATGTTCAGTATGCATTAAGGAGAAAGGCTGACCCTGACTGGCAGGCACTTCACTTTTAACCATTAATAGTGTTGCACAGAAAAGGAGGTGGGGCTCATGCCTAGGTGGGGACATTCGGATCAGCTCATTATTAATGAACACCTAGCTCACCACTCCAACTTTTCAACAAACTGGGCACACAGAGCAGAAAAAAAAAGTGCAAGCAGCACTGCCTTGCAATTCCTGGAGTTGAGTGACCATTTTCTCAACCCTCCGTCCTCCTAACAGAAGAATAGTGTGGAGAGTATGGCTGAGGAATAAGAACTGAGCTGGAACCACTTTCTCTCAGTTGCTCATTACCACCTATGGAGCTGGCAGGCATTATGCATTACAGTCCCTGTGTCTTTTTAGGCTCTTTTGAGGCAGTTCTTCAACAAGATTCCCAGTGCAACGCAGACCAGCAACAATGGATAGTATGCATCCAACCATTCCTCTGTACAGTTGCCACATTCATTTCCTCACAAGGCTCCTGCACCTTTACAAATCTTTTTTTATTTCTTTTTTGCATCATGGTATTGTTGAATAGTGGGCAGTTTACAAATTATTTAAATAAATAATTTGGCTGTATTCAACTACAGTGGTACCTCAGGTTAAGAACTTAATTCGTTCCAGGGGTCCGTTCTTAACCTGAAGCACCACTTTAGCTAATGGGGCCTCCCGCTGCCGCCACACTGCCGCTGCACAATTTCTGTCCTCATCCTGAAGCAAGGTTCTTAACCCGAGGTACTATTTCTGGCTTAGCAGAGTCTGTAACCTGAAGCGTCTGTAACCTGAAGCGTCTGTAACCTGAGGTACCACTGTAAATACTTGTGCTAGCTGGTTCCAGTGAAACGAGTCTCATTAGTGCAACAGGGCCACCCCCTGACAACTCCTCCCTTGCACCCCTCAAATTAGCTCTAAGGGGTCAGGAGATCCCCAAAACAGCATGCAGGGAGAGAAGGAAGATAATTCCATCAGTGAGCAGAAATGCTTGTGCGGACAGAGCAATCTCCTTATTGCTACTTTCAATTAAACCCATTGTCTGGTGTGTAAGTCAACTCTTCCAAGAGAGATCTACACCTACACTATGGCATCAAATTGTTAACAAGTTCCAATACCGATTTCATACCAGGAATTTTGCAGTTCCAATCACCAAGTACCTTAACAGCACTTCAGGTGGTTTCTTCCATCCTACTGTTTAATGTTTGGCTTTTTGTGAAATGAACAAGTTCAGGAAGTACAATACTATGTATTTGTCCTGGCTCTCCCCAACCGATGCTGGAACTCATGACTCCAGTTTTGCCAAAGGCATTCATTCAGATTAGAATGGTAGAGAAGACACATCAAAAATTGCAACAATTAGCAGTTACATGAGAGGTGGAAGGCATGGCTAGTTTGCGGGCTAAGATGCTGAACCAGAAAGTCACATGCCCCTGCACCTTTCTTTTGAAGGACAGGGTGAGCACAGAATGTAGTCTGGAAGGCAGCTGGAGTCCCAAGCAAATAGGCACTCCTTTTAGTGGGCTGGCAAAGTGAGGTTTGTGCATGCTGGCTTCTCGTGTCCTAGTGGTAGAGGCAGGGCGGGTTCCAGCGCAGCATCAGTTTTAGTCCGAGTTGCTTCCTGTGGAGGGGAACAAAGGCTCCTATATAACAGGAGGAAGTGCCAGAGGTGGCTCACCAGCTGGAAAAGTTATGGGAGGAGTGTCTGGAAGGTAGGTAATGAGAGACACAGATCAAACTCCCCAAGCTCCTCCCACTCCTCAGGGTTTGACTACCTGCGCCATTGAACCTCCAAAGCTCGCATTACAGTATTCAATATATGAAGTTATTAGCCTAAACTCTATACTGACCTCATGTATAATTTGATATATTTTCTATCCCCCCCCCCCCGCCCAAATGGGACTACGGTAATTCTTCCACTACCACTACATTGGCACATTAACATGAAAATAGATTTAGGTTTCTAAATCCATAAATATAAGATTTTAGCTAATAAGAACACAGTGAAGGAATGAGTAGACATAAATAGTATGCAATGGAGCTTTTCCATATTTTAAGTACTTCTCGTGCCTATGAGTAAGGATGTGTATTGCACAACAGTGGGGGGGGGGAGAGAATTATAAACAGCAAGTCAAAAACCTACCATTAAGCAGATTTTGGAATATTATAAGCAATTGTTCATCAGCAGAATAGTGTTAGAAAGAGCCCTAGTATACTGCAAACATGTATTTTACAGATTAAAAGGCAATATAGCAATCAGGCCAGAAGGCTGTAACAACTTTGAATAAGCAAGCCAACATTCAACAAGTCAATGCTAGAAAAGGAGGTGGTGAGATACGCAGTAAAAGCATGGCTGTGATAAATGAAAATCTTTGCTATGTAGCAAATTTATCTAGATACGAGTCTACAATCTAACAAGAAAAAACCTAAGCCAATGTTTCCCACTAGCAAAGAACTTCTGAGGAAAAAACTTTACAAAAGGTACATTAATGGGAGGCAGAGAGAGACAGGCAGACACTTAAACACTGCAAAATTTGGATCTTTCTGACCTTCATACATCAGCTAAGGAAATGAATATAGAATTATATTGTTCTGCAAATGGAAACTATAGAAGCAGATATGGCTGTTGTGGTAGAAGTGAGTGTGGTGATTAATGCTGGCTTAGCAACAGGGAAGACTGGGTTCAGATCTCTGTTCATCCACAGAAGTCAACACAAAACAGCCAAGGCTGTGTACACACACAGTATACATTTAAAGCACACTCCTACCCTCAAAGAATTCTGGGCACTGTAGTTTACTCCTCAGAATTCCCACCAGCCCTTAAACTACAGTGCTGAAAATTCTTTGAGGGAAAGTATGCGTTTTAAAGGTATAGTGTGTAGACAGCACAAGTCACTAAATTTTAGCCAGCCAGATCTCTCTCAGGGGGTTGTGATGAAAACAAAATGAAACAGGCCTTTGTAAGCCACACGAAATCAAGGCCTTTGAGTGATGGGCCACAAATGTAATATTAAAATGGACTAGGATATGAGAGAGTTAAGGGCATGAGTGCTAGAGAGAAAGATGAGTATCATTTTAAATAGATCAGGCTGGAAGGCATGCCAGTGTGTTATTTGAGCCCCTTAGATACATGTACAACACCGAGTGATATCAGACTGTCCATGTTAAATTAAATGGTTCCTTCTGGCGGGGTCCTCCAATATCGGACACTGGGATGGAAGAAACCCTTTTTTATGTTAGAAATAGAACAAGCTCCCATTAGCAGCATTCCCAGAGACCCCTAGTTGGCCCCCACTGGAACGGGGGGGCGGACCTTTGCTCTAAGACCCACCAGGGCTCTTCCTAGCGCTCCCAGCACAGTTTCAGCCACAGCCATGTAGGGCAAAGGGGTACCACTTTGTCCAATCTGCGCAGCCGCCTGCACGAGTACATAAAGGTGCAAGCACAGAACGCCGAAATGCATATATTGATATAGAGATATATGTATCTGTGTGTTGTCTGCTTGCACCTTTATACACCGTGTGTGTGTGTGTGCGCGCGCGCAGGGAGCTGGCGAGCAGAGCCGTACGGCATAATAAAGGGGGCGTGCGTGCATGTGCGGGGGGGGGGCTCTCAGCACACGAGTATACCGGGAAAGGAGAGGAGAAATGTGGCGGTGGAGGGGGGGGGCGGAGAGGAAAAACGACTCGCTGCCACCTGTTAGGCCTGAGCCACAGAGTAAACCTGGGAAAGGAGGAGGAGGAGCCAGGAGGTACCAGGAGGTAAAGGGGAAAGGGGTGGGGAGGAGTGAGCAGCAGCAACACCACTCCCCCCCGCCGTTTCCTAGCAGGCGGGCGCGCACACTGCCGCCACACACGCGCGCACGGGGGGGAGGGGGGAAGCAACGCCCTCCGGCCCGTATTCCCTCAGCCACACACGCGCCCTGTCACCACCACGCCGGAAGCCTTTGAGAGAGAGAGACAGAGAGAGGGCCACGGCGGGGGCCACGCCATCCCCACCCACCCACCTCCGTCCGCCCCTAATGCCGCCATAGTGCCTCTCCCGCCCCCCAGCCTGTCACCCTCACCAAAGAGGGGGACTCGCCCCCTCAGAAAACGTTAAGGCTGAGGGCGGCGCAGGGAAGGCCGCCGCCGCCGCCGCGCTTGAGGCACCCACCTGCTCGCGTAGTTTGAGGAAAACCATGGCGAGGCCGCCGCCGCCGCCGCCGCCGCCGCTACTACTACCCCGCCTCCTCACGGGCCACCGCTGCTATTCCTCGCCGCCGCCAACGACTCCTTCCCTCGGCAGCCCCGCCTCCTCAGCGCCTGGGCCGCTCAGCCCGTGCTCGGCAGGCCACGCCCACGGCCACGCCCCCGCCTCCTGGCGCGGCGACGGCGGCTGCCTCTGCTGCGAGGCTCGCGGATGGGGCCGGGCGGGGGCGAGAGCGTGAGGTACCTCTTCGCCCCGCCCCCTCTCCTCTTCCACTCCTGTCCGCTAAAACACACACAGAATCTCTCTCTCTTTCAATCTTGCCCTTTCACTAAAGGGTATAATGTGGCACGGAGAGAGAGTCGATTTGATCCGCCCCTCCCCTTTCTTCTCCCTAACGCCCTCCCGATGAGGGTCGCGACGCCCGTCACTCACCACCAATAGGCGGCGGTGATTGGGCGCGGGGCGCGGCGCGGCGAGCGCCGAGGCTGATTGGAAGGCAGGTTGGCGTGTGCGGGTAGGAGTGCGCGTGTGATTGGCAGGAATGAAGGTGAGGGAGAGAGGAGGGTCGGCACAGAGAAAGAGAGAGACAGAGTGCGCGCGCTGGGCGCGAAAGATGTGCCAGTGGCTTCTGGGAGAAGGAGGGCTGGGGAGATGAGATTAGTGAGGGCAAGGTGGAGGTGTGTCGCCCTTTCCTGGGCTTCACCGTGGAATCCTTTATAATGTATTATTGCCTGCAGCCTCCCTATCCAGGTTTAGGCAGAGTCCGATTCATACCTCTGCAGTTGATTCGTTATAGTTAGTGCATGGTTTCCCAGCTGGAAATTGATAGGTCTCAGTTCAGGTTTTAAAAGAACGACTCATGGAAATTCAGTCAAAATTCACTATGGCTCCCAAGAGAACGTATTTTTAGCAACTGCACAAGATGATAGGAGTTCCCCTGTGGCTGATGGCAGCTACTGCTTCCACACGGGATGAAAAGGCTTAGCCGAAATAGGTTATTAAAGTTGCAAGTGGCCAGGCTGCCCCATGAGAGCTGAAATCATCATGTGAGAATTGTGATCATGTTAATTTGGTGGGTAGGTTGTATAGGTTGGAAATGGCTGGGTGGATGTTTACATAATTCTAATTCTTAGAAGGTGGTTTCTTCATCCTGAGATAACTGGATTGTAATAGCCACCCAAGTTTGGATGTGTGTATGTATATATGTGAAATAAATAAACTTGGCAGCAACAATGCTGTAAGCACCTTGGAAAAACATGGGGTGACTGTCTGGATTTACAGAGTTTATTTTCCATAAACTCATTTGAACACATGAGAAATTGTAGTACTGTATGTAAATAGACTGAGAGCACCTGCTGTCAGTATTTTGCAGAAGGCCTTCAAGTGCATGCCTGGAAATGTAGGTTTGCACAATCAAAATTGTATTAAAGTGCTCTGTTGCCCTACTATAACAAACTCACTTTTATGGAAATAAGCTTTCTGTAGTTAGGAAGGTAAAGGTAAATGGACCCCTGACAGTTAAGTCCAGTCACAAACGACTCGGGTTGCAGCACTCATCTCGCTTTACAGGCCAAGGGAGCCGGCGTTTGTCCGCTCCTAAGACAGTATTTCCGGGTCATGTGGCCAGCATGACTAAGCTGCTTCTGGCGCAATGGAACACCAACACCAGAGCAGCACATGGAAACGCTGTTTACCTTCCCACTGGAGCAGTACCTATTAATCTACTTGCACTTTCTGGCATGCTTTTGAACTGCTAGGTTGTGGGGATCTGAACCACCGACCTTTTGATCGGCAAGCCCAAGGCTCAGTGGTTTAGACCACAGCGCCACTTGCGTCCCTATGTAGTTAGGGAAGTGACAAGAAAACGCATAAAATTGTAGGCTGAGCAAATTATTAACAGGCAGACATTTAAACACTTCAGAAGCAAATCAGGATGAATGCTTATTCCACAATCTTCCTGTAAAGAAATCAGAATTAAAATGCATGTCATCATATGGATACAGTGAGGGCTCTAGTGTTTGATCTGAGATCCTTCTATAGCTCCCCCTGCTATCTGTGATAGTGGTTAAATGGTGCCCCAATTATGGAATATTCTTCTTAATGAGATTCATCTAGTGCATATGTTGGTGTTTTGTATTGTAAAACAGCATTGGCATTTATTTGAAGGATAACATATAAATACATATAAGAAGAAGGAAAGAAGGAAAATAATCTGTTGGTAGTGCATCTGCTGTCACGAATGAAACGCTGCTTGCCTTGACCTCTGTTCTATTTGTATATCTGTAAACGGGCAAATATTTCAAAACACTAACTAACTCTCCAGTGCTGTCCTCCAAAAGAAACCAGAATTAAAGTACTGCTGTCCCTGGAATCTGTCGCCATTCAGAGAATCCTGAGTGGGAAGCAATGTATGTTGTCACGTTCAAAGGCAATTAGTCTAAAATGAATAACTGGAAAAACCAGGAATACGTAAAGTTGAATGTAGTTCTGTTATGCAGTTTTGGTTGACAGCAGGAGAAGGAAGACTGGTGGGAGAAGGTAGATCAAGATATACCGTACTAGGTTTCTGGGTGATCTGCAGAATAGTGGCACGGTCTTCTGGGCAAGTAAAACTGCAAGTTAAAAAAAATATCTCATTATTCACCTGTAAAACGTGAAGAATGACATTTTTTAAAAAAATTGCTCAGTGATATGTATTTGAAATAAGGAAATCTAAAATATAATGAAACATTCAAACACGCTTTAGTGTATAAGGTAAAGGACCCCTGGACAGTTAAGTCCAGTCAAAGGTGACAATGGGGTTGCGATGCCCATCTTGCTTCAGGCCAAGGTAGCCAGCATTTGTCCACAGACAGCTTTCCGAGTCACGTGGCCAGCATGACTAAACCGCTTCTGGCGCAATGGGACACCGTGACGGAATCCAGAGCACACGGAAAGGCCGTTTACCTTCCTGTCGCAGCGATACCTATTTATCTACTTGCACTGGTGTGCTTTCGAACTGCTAGGTTGGCAGGAGCTGGGACAGAGCAACGGGAGCTCACCCTGTTGCGCAGATTCAAACCGCTGACCTTCTGATCGGCAAGCCCAAGAGGCTCAGTAGTTTAGACCACAGCGCCACTCGCGTCCCCATCCCAGTAGTGTATGGTACTTCCTGTCCCCCCCCCCTCAATTCAGTTGTTAAACTAAGTTGGCTGTCCTTGATAATTTCAAATTATTTAAGGGTGCCAAGGTGGCATATCATCCAAACTATTGTTCTACAGTACAAAATAAAATGTATTTTAAAAACAACAACAGTGGCTAGTTAATTCTTCCTGATTAATTAAAAACTGAAGTTCTGAATCCTGTTCGAGGAATCAGCCTTTAAAGAGTTGGAGGCTCTTTTACAGGCAAAAAAATACCCGGAGTCTAGTTCTAGCTTTACTTGTCTGTGTTTGCTGGATTTTGAGAGTACACAAAGGCAGTAAGATAATACCTTTAATTGCTCTTACCACCATAGGTTAGTCTGCAGGTATCACCTTACCTTCTTTGTTTCTGGCCTTCTCCGGGATCAACACATTCAATAAAGCTCTGTATCAAATTCTTTATTTTGGGCACTTAAAGGATATAACCACATTCACTCTTCATTTATTTCTGATTCACCATGCTAATACAAGCAAGAGCAGCTACCATGGACTGCTCAGCAGGAGGCTCTTATTGTTTTGATCAAGGACAAGGATACATTTCAACACTGTGCAGCTGAACTCTGGTCCAGAATAAATAGTAGAGTCTCACAAGGCACTCGGATCCAACACAAAATATTTCTCAGTGTAGACAAGGACCACAAGCCACATCCTGTGAACATTTTACTGAAAGCCCCTTCAGAATTTGCCCTCCGCATGTTCCAAACGTGTGGAGGAGGAATGGGGAGTGCTGACCCCTGCCCTGGACAAAAGATCTCAAGGAGGGACTTCACTGCATTTGGCTGTGGCCATTAGCTCCTCTGTGTCACTGCATACTTTCTCCCTACAGACCTACTGCCAAACAGAGGGGTCTGGATGAGACACCAGGAGAAGCAGGGACATTGGGACTGGGGACAACAAATGTGTTCCTTCAGTGGAGGGCAGTTTGTGGAGTCAGGTAGTAAATGCAGCTTGAGCATAGGTGGAGGTACAGCTTAACACTCCCAACAAATCCACTGCCCCACATCTCATATCCAGAGAGGCAGCCCCCCCCCCCCCCCCCGCCGCTTTTAGTTTACATCCACCAAAGCCCAGCCCTCTCTTTGCCTTTGCCTTTGTGTCTCACTCAAAAACTGCAGTCTGCCCTTTGCTCCCTTTCCTGTGACATATTACATCATTCACATTACGCCATTCTTCAGTGGGACATGGGGGCAAGGTCCGTTTTTTTCCTTATTGAGAAGACTTAAGGAAAATAGAGCTTTTAAGAGCAATTGTATAATCATCATCTCCCGTGGAGGCACATCACAGGCATATCCTGGGCTATTAATCCATGGTTTTCCCATCCAAAATTACGCCTGGCAGATTTGCTAGGACTTATTATTTCTGGCTCCATTAACCCTCTCCTATCCTAATTTTTAATCGTACAACAATGTACGTCTTCACCACAATTACATGCTTAAAATTAATATCCAAGTCCCCATTTCCTTTAATAGATACTGGGTCAGTGGTTTTCAACCAGTGTGCCGCGGCACCCTGAGGTGCCTCAAATGATGGCCAGGGGTACCGTGGGCAATGCTGGCCTCTGTCCTTCTTTTCTTCCCTCCCTCTTCTGATGCCCTCTTCCTCCCAAAGGCTTACACAGCTGTTTGCTGCAATAGCCCTGACTACAAGCTACCCAAGTGAATGGTGCCTCTGGAGCTGGTCAGGGGCTGCTCCCCAGGCCCCTGTGGAGCAGGGTGAGGAGGCATCTCTCTTTGGGGTGGGGGGGCAGCTCAGAGTCCAGGGGCGGCAGCTGCAGATGCCTGGAGGATTCCTAAGGAGAGAGGAGAGGAGAGAAGGCTGAGGGAACACTCCACAAGGGAGGGTGTTCGAAAAAGGGTGAGGGGCTGCCAGCTCTGCAGGCAAGGGGCTGGGCTCCTGAGCCCCACAGGGGTGCCACAGAAAGAATGTAGTTGGTCAAGGGAGCCGTGGACTCAAAAATGTTGAAAGCCACTATACTGGGTTATAATTAAACACAGTTAAGACACCGTTCCAGCTGACTGTCATTTGGCCATATAAAAAGGTAAAGGGACCCCTGACCATTAGGTCCAGTCGTGGCCGACTCTGGGGTTACGGCGCTCATCTCGCTTTACTGGCCAAGGGAGCTTCCGGGTCATGTGGCCAGCATGACTAAGCTGCTTCTGGCGAACTGGAGCAGCACACTGAAACACCGTTTACCTTCCCGCTGGAGTGGTACCTATTTATCTACTTGTACTTTGACATGTTTTCAAACTGCTAGGTGGGCAGGAGCAGGGACTGAGCAACGGGAGCTCACCCCGTCGCGGGGATTCGAACCGCCGACCTTCTGATCGGCAAGTCCTAGGCTCTGTGGTTTAACCCACAGCATATAGTTTACAAATAATTCGTTATCATGATGCCCAGGCAGTCTCGAAAGCTGCAGGAGGCTGTTCACATGGACTCTAGTGCTTAAGCTTATGTGCTGGCTGCCACATGGGGCACATGCATCTTTCCACATGCATTACTCCTTAGACAGATGTGTTCTCCTGCCAAAAACTCAGCAAACTGCTGTGCTCCTGGTAGAACAGATCCACAAAATTTTGCAAAAGGCTAGACATTCTTTCTGCAGATATCCTTAATCAATGTGTGCTGCGACCGAAAAAAATGATTATATGTACTACAATTGACCGGGGGGGGGGGGACACAGGATGATGACACAACTTTTGAGACTGAACCCAAATTGTCTGCACATCAGTTTGTATTTATTTATGTAAACAACATGGTTTTATAGGCTTGTTATGATTTAATAGTACCTTTTATTTAATACTAGCTGTTGAAACGTGGCTGCCCTTCAGGTAAGTCCAGAAATTTCACTTGGTCTGGAATGCAGCTGCCAGGGTTTTTGTATTTTTTTTCTGGGACTCTTCACTCATATCTGTTGATATCAAGCCAGATCTTGATATGAAACAGATTTCACTGGTGGCCAATTTATTTCTGGGATAAATTAAACTTGCTGGCTTTGATCTTGAAAGCATTAAACTGGGACCAGATAATCATAGGAACTACCTCTCCCTAGACAAACCTGTCCAGGAACTCTGTGCCACATCGAAGGTTTGCCTCTCAGATAGATGTGCATTGGTGGTGGCACCAAGATTGTGGAATGGCCATCAAAGAATGATATTCCTGGCCCATTCTTTTTTCTGCTTCAAGGCAGGGTATAAAAACAATTTGCTTCAGTGGGTATCTTTTAGTTCCTTCTCTTTGGCTGCAGTCCTAAACACACATACTAAGATATGAGATTAATGAATATGTCGGTTTTGGTTCATCTCGCTTTCTCATTTTCTAACCTTAAAGTCGGTTATCCACATTTGGGCAGCAATTTGCAATTTTTGTTTTGTTTTTAAATCTTCATGAAAATTCATCAGTATGTTAGTGAATAAATTAACAGCATTTAGTGCAAATTCCTCCCAATATGCATATATTTATATGCAGTTCTGAGGGATTGACACATTTTTGCAAGCAATTTTTCTTAATGTAATGCATTTTTCTATGTTATTTTCACTAATATATGCAATATATTTCCCCTTAATATAAACACTGTTTGGTAGGAGAATTGCATCTCAAAATTCAGAGAAGTGTAAACAGTAAAGTTGTGCTTCGGCTCATGTTGTGGTCTGAGAAGTATGAATTAGATATTTTCTCATGAAATACCAACAAAATCAAATTTCTCTCCCATCCCTTCTAAGCAGTAAGCATCACTGGACACAGTGGAACTTATGGTACTTCTGAATAAGAACACATAGGACTTCATTTTTAAATCAGCTGCTGTAATTGTCTCTTGTTTTATTTGATTACTGTATATTGTAAACATTTGTGAAACACTTTTAGTGTATCTTGATTCCCGAAAGTTCAGAGAAATAAATAATAAATATAAGGCTCTCAAAGCAATTCAGATTTTTTTTCTCTTTCCGCGACAAATTGGTTTAACAGCACAATCCTGTGTACACAACTTAGCTGGGAGTAAATTGCTTTGAACACTCTGCAACTTATTACTGTGTGTGCGTACACAGAACGGCTCTGTAAATATAGTAATGCTGTTCTTATACTATGGATGACAATTGCCCATTGTTCAAAACGCGTGAATACAGGAAATATTATTTATATAGCATTTATATTTTTCACCCACGTTGTTTCTGCAAAGGTTTAGCAGCCTATATGAGAACGGTTTGATTCCTCTTTCAAGTTACAGAGAGAAACCATGTTTGCATAATAAGACTATATTTAAAATTGGACTCTTAAATATATATATATATATATATATATATATATATATATAATGACTTATTCATCAGTAAAGCACTGTAGTTTCATTGTCAGAGATGTGCTTTTTTGCAGGGAAGGCATTTTAATTTTGTAACAATTTGTGTGTGGGGGGGGGTGTCCCTCAAATGGTATCCTTTTCTGCAAAGTGACAGTGGTTTCCAGCGCAGTGATTGCTTTCTCAGGCTCCACCAATTTGCTTTTGACACTCATAGCTTCCAATTATAATGGGGTCTGTACCATAACATCTTCCAATTACATCGGGTCTCTAGACCATAATAGTATTTTTATTTTATTTTTATTTTTGGTCAAATCTGTCAGCTTTTCATATGCCTTTATCAGAGCAGCACCTTTTCACTAACTATGTGTCACTTCTTGTCTTAATCAAACCAAGGTCCATCATTTTTGTATATGGGAATTAGTGTTCTCTTCCCAAAACAAAGCTCTGTGGGCTATAAAGACTTAAGTTCTTTTCTGCCAGGTGAGATGCTGAAAGGTGTGCAAAACCTGTGAAATTCAATGCGGGAGTCAAAGCCTGAGCTTCCAAGTGGAGATGGTCATTAGGCTTGTATCCAATACAAGAGACATTCAGTCTAGCCTTTGGCGGTCACACTCTTTTCCCTAATGATGTTTCCTAATATACTGGGGCATTTCTTTCGCCCACCTCTGTCCGCTTTCCTAACTCCCAACCACAAAATCTACACATTAACTAAGTTGTAGAATCCAAAATACAAACAGCATATTTTTTGTTGTGCTTTGAAACTACCTGAATAACAAAGTCACTAAATATAACTGAAGCGAAAGGATGTCGGAGCTTTTCTTTTTAGAAAAACCTCCAGCCACAAATAATTTCAGCCATATGGGAATGTTAGCGATACATTTTCTGGAAAGGGGGTGGTCTTATGGCTACAGATATATATATATATGGCTGATTGCTGGATAATATATAACCTCTTGACGTCTCATCAATAGTTAATAATGGCATGAAATAAGTCTCCTGATAGCTGGAAGCGCTCCCTAGGTTTTGACAAGCGATATACCCATCAGAAGTGACGCCTTTTCAAGTGAGTAGACAGGCAAAGAAATACCAAAAAGCAGTCAGAGAGGAAGGGGCAATGAGCTGAACATTTCTTGCCGGGGTTAGATGGAAACTGGGGTGCAGGCTTGTGGATATGGAGATAGAGGAAGCTGTTGTGCTGAATCAGGCAATTACACCATCCATTTAGGTGCTTTCTGGGGTATACAATATGGTGTTCATCGGCACACACGTGTTGCACAGGTCTTGCCTGGTGTCCACAGGACCTTCTTCCCACATTGAAGAAGCACTTTATTGTAGCCAGTAGAGTAAGTAGGTTGTAGTGCCTGCTTTGTTGTGGTGCTGCCAGGTTTTGGGGAATCGGTGGCAGCAAAGAAGCAGATATAAAAGTAGAAGAGTTCTTACCTATTAGTTTATTCAATAATCACAGTGAGAGACAAAGGAATGTTGTCTCTCTCTAGAAATGGTGTTGTTCCAAGTAAAGCCCAACCCCCCTTCAGCTCTCTTATCATATGTCAGCTCTGGGCCGGCTGATCTGTGCTTTCTGTCTCTAAGCTTTCTGTTCGGCTACTCTCGGTGCCCGCCTAGTTCTGGGAGAAGGGGGCTCAGGAATGCTCTTCAAAGACACTGAGTCTGTCAGCTGTCTCTTCTCTGGTGTTTCTTCTTCCTGCTGTTCCTCTTCCAATATTTCTACCCTCTGCAGTCTCTGAGCTATGTCCTTCTGCAAACCACTGTTCTAAACCTATACAGTTGTACCTCGGTTCTCGAACGCCTCAAAACTCATACGTTTCGGCTCCCGAATGATTAAAAACCGGAAGTGAGTGTTCCAGTTTTCAAGCATTCTTTTGGAAGCTGAATGTCCGAAGGGGCTTCCACGACTTTTGATTGGCTGCAGGAGCTTCCTGCAGCCAATCAGAAGTCGTGCTTTGGAAGTCGAACGTTTCGGAAGTTGAACAGACAGTCCATCTCTGGAATTCTGATGCAAAGTTCGGCAATTTGATGTTTGTAGTAGAGTGCAGTTTGCTTCCACTATTCTCTGTAGTTCTGTAAAATAAATAATTACAGATAGGCTGCTGTGCTCTCCCATCCAAATAAACTAAGCCCTGTAACAATACCCCCAGAATTTCTTAGTGCACAGAAGTTGCTAGCACATAACAATACAATAGCACCAAGAAGAGATATTTAGACTACAATCCCATACCTGCTTCTGCATAGACACATATAGTGTTGCACTGTTAACAAAACTGTGCCGTTTTTTCTTGATAGAAACTGTTAAATATGTTTATGCATGCACAGAGTTACACTGCTGTACGTCTTCTCAGATAAATATGATCGTAAGAGCTAAAGAGCCTCTGGCAAAAGATGGGCATCTCTTATATATGTACATCTATGATGAATATTATTTGTCAAGCAGGTGCCATTGTGTGGATTTTCAGAGAAGATAAAAGCACTGCCATGATAGTGTGTGGGGGGGACTAATGGCAGCACAGGCAAGCAGACAAACCATTTTTACTTATCTTTGCATTTCCCCCCCTGACAAACCTGTTCCTGTTTCCACAATGATCTCTCTTTGTTCATGCTAAGAGATTTAACAGTACGCCGAACAGAAACAAGAAGGGAGGATCAGATCAAAATCTCTGTATCCTCCTCATTTACAATTAGCTGTAAAAATGTTTTGTTACATTTCCTTTTTTTACTGTACGTAGCTGTCTGAGAAAAACTGCCTAAGATGTCTGATAAGTTGCCTAGATGTCAGACAACTTAACATTCTTGATTTAAATTCTAATAATCTTTTGAGCAGATACAGCACCTAAAAAGCAATCTCTCTCAAAGGGCACAGAATATCTATTTGACCGTGGAATCAGATACATATCTACACGGAAGTAAGCCTTGTTGAGCTCAATAGGATACACCACCAGGTAAATGTGAATTGGGTTGCAGCCTAAAACACTGTGGGGTGTATTCAATGAAGACGTCCGGTGTGCGCAAGGAGTTTCTCTACCCCTCCTCCAGCTTTGAATGGTTGGGGAAACCCCTACAACAGATATGGAGGTGTGTGAGGTGTGTGGAGAGATAAGTGGGAGAAGTCCTGTTGTACATGTGGAACTCCTTGCACTAATGCAGGTGTGGGGAATATAATAATAATAATAATAATAATAATAATAATAATAGTACTACAGTGGTACCTTTGGTTGCGAATGGGATCCATTCCAGAGGCCCGTTCACAACCTGAAAGGAACACAACCTGCGTTTGCGTGTCTGCGCATGCGGGGGTCACGATCCACCACTTCTGCGCATGCGCGCGACGTCATTTTGCGTGTCTGCGCATGCGCAAGCGGTGAAACCTGGAAGTAACCCTTTCCGGTACTTCTGGGTTGCCACAGGACGCAACCTCAAAGCACTCAACCTGAAGCAAACGTAACATGAGGTACAACTGTAATGCTGATAACAACAACAACATACTGTATATTTATATGCCGCCCATCTGACTAGGTTACCCCAGCCACTCTGGGCGGCTTCCAATAAATTAAAACACAGTAAGACATCAAACACTACAAACTTCCCTGTACAGGGCTGTCTTTGGGCTTCCCAGTTGTTGCCAAACTACAACTCCCATTTGTTCTAGGAAGCGTGTCCGATGGCCAGGCGTTTTATTTATACATATAAAGGATGCAAAGGAACAAAGAGGCAGTCAGCGAGAGCAGAGCCAATCAAAGTCCGGTCCCATGTGCATTGTCAGTGAACAGAAATATGCAGGCATATGGTGCGAAAGCTAAAATATTGACTGAATCCATAGACCCTCTTCCTCTTGGGCTCCAAACAGTTAGTTCCTAACAGTGAGTATAACATGTATTTATTTATTTTTCCTCTGAAGGTTAAGCCTGTCACAAAATGCACGCTTCCAAATC
The DNA here is from genome assembly GCF_964106645.2 of Podarcis pityusensis. Lineage (NCBI taxonomy): Eukaryota > Metazoa > Chordata > Lepidosauria > Squamata > Lacertidae > Podarcis > Podarcis pityusensis. The sequence continues at coordinate 38,549,059 of NC_138037.1, forward strand.
TTGCTTCCGGTGTTCTCAAGAACTGTTGCATGCCCAACAGTATATACTGCCAAATCAGTTCTTCACAGTATTTATTGTCTGAAAAAGATGTATTTTATCTTTCCTACCTGAAACAATGCAAAACATTTGAGTGCTCTGGTGTGTATACTAACTCAGAAGAAAGTCCCACTTTTTTTCAGTGGAGCTTACTCTCAGGGAAATACGTTCCAGACTGCAGCCACGATAGTCTATTAAGGATGAAACAAACACTTTTGTCCAAATCCTAGTTTGGCTCCCAGGAATGTGAAGTATCTAGCTATGGATTCCTTGTAGTGATTTCATTTCCTTCCTTGTTCATCTTGGAATGTCCAGCTTTTGTTGCATTTAGGGTTGTTGTTTTTTAAACTGCTTAATTCAGATAAAACAGATCAGAAAATCCAGTGAACTACTTTCAACACAGTCAACACAGATCAATCAGCTTCTTGCAAGAAGAGGAATTCTTAATATGTATGCCATGTTCTCTTTTATTGAGGGGGCAGCTCTGCATCTTCATCCCTGTGTGCTCACCAAGCTTTCCCTTGCCTAGGAGAGCTCTTGCTTACACAACAGCTCCAAGTTCCCATCACAAGACAACCAGGGTGGCCTGTGCCAATTCCTGCATCTTACTGATGTAGATAATGCAGGTCTGGTGAAAGTCAGATTAGCATCAGCACACGCAAGGTTTTTAATGAGGTCATTTGGTACTCCATTTTATCTGTACTTTAGATACAATTAACTGATCTAGAAGTGTGTTGGAGGTGGTGGAATTATGAGTCAGGGTAACCCCCCCATGCGTGGGTTGGTGCAGCCCAGAAGGATTGAAAGCTCAATAGTATTTCTCAGCTCTTATTACCTTGCATAATGAAAATGGAAATAATGTCTATGTATGACTAATTAGCTGGGGGATGGGGAATAAGTTTGTGTGCATATGGCATTATTTATTATACTTGTGTCGTGGCTGCAGGTCTTTATCCTTCAAGGTGCAAATGATAAGTTTGCCATTGTCATGCTGGTTTGCAACTACAAGTGTTGCAAAGAAACAGCTCTGAAGTGTCCATTACTTTGGTGGTTTTTGTTTGTTTGTTTTTTTAATGTTAGGATTGGCTGCTTACAAAGCTCCATGCACTTCTAGTTTTCTCTTTGGACTCAGAGGGACTATTGCATTGTTCATGTGTTAATTACCTCTGCATATCGCTCTTTGTGGGCAAATGCTATACAGTGGTACCTCGGGTTACATACGCTTCAGGTTACATATGCTTCAGGTTACAGACTCCACTAACCCAGAAATAGTACCTTAAGAACTTTGCTTCAGGATGAGAACAGAGATCGTGCTCTGGCGGCACGGCAGCAGCGGGAGGCCCCATTAGCTAAAGTGGTGCTTCAGGTTAAGAACAGTTTCAGGTTAAGAGTGGACCTCCGGAACGAATTAAGTACTTAACCCGAGGTGCCACTGTATTGATTTGTACTGTGGTGGTTAGTGCTCCCTCAAGCTGGTGAGGTTGCAATGAGGTCACAGAGGTGTGGCCAATGAGATGTCACAGTGGCAAGTTCTGGTTTTCTCCCCATCCTTCCCCCCTTGCCAAGAAACAGTGGACAATTAAACATTGTAGTTTTATTAACACTTAGAACCTAAAGTGTATTAACATTGTTCAGAAAGGGGCCCTGCTGTCACAATTTATAATGTGAGTTTGTGATGCAATAACTGTATATTGCTCAGAAGTGAGCTGCGCTGAATTCCATGGGGATTTCTCCCTGATAAGTATATACAAGACTGCAGTCTGAATTGGTTAGTCCTAAATAGAGATGGAGGGACTCAGGTGGCGCTGTGGTCTAAACCACAGAGCCTAGGGCTTGATTATCAGAAGCTTGGCGGTTCGAATCCCCACAACGGGGTGAGCTCCCATTGTTCAGTCCCAGCTCTTCCCCACCTAGCAATTCGAAAGCATGTCAAGGTGCAAGTAAGTAGATAAATAGGTACCGCTCCGGTGGGAAGGTAAACGGCATTTCCGTGCGCTGCTCTGGTTCACCAGAAGCGGCTTAGTCATGCTGGCCACATGACCCAGAAGCTGTCTGTGGACAAACTCTGGCTCTCTCAGCCTATAGAGCGAGATGAGCGTGCAACCCCAGAATCACCTGCGACTGAACCTAATGGTCAGGGGTACTTTTACCTTTAAATAGAGATGGAAGGATCTGTCCACTTCAGTTTTGTTAGATTCTCATTTTTCCAACCTTAAATTCAAGGAGTCTGGAGATCCATTTTTCACTAACCTCATCAAATTCTCATAAAATTCTTGAATTTTGTAAAATCTCATGGAGCCTTCCTGAGAGTTATATTTCTGCCCTTTCTCTTAAAAGGTTTTCAGCCATGTATATGTGGATCAGTGTCTCTCTTCGGAGATTTGCAAAGGATGTACCGTATTTTTCGCTGCATTGGACACAGTTTTTCCCCTCCAAAAATTGAGGGGAAATGTGTGTGCGTCCTATGGAGCGAATGCAGGCTTGTACCATAGCCGCGCGCAACCCCTCCAGCAGGGAGAGATTGTGCGGGGCTAAAGAGGAAGCCAAAGCAGCCAGCGGGATCCCATCCTCCGGCAGGGAGAGGTTGTGCGCAGCCTGTACGCTGCTCTTTGGGGCTGGGGGGGGAAAGATTTTTTTTATTGATTGCCCCTTCTAAAAACTAGGTGCGCCCTATGGTCCGGTGCACCCTATGGTGCGAAAAATACGGTAAATCCTGTTTTCAGCATCAGCAATCAGATGGAGGATTTTCACAGACAATATTACAGATCTGACCATGGAGGTGTTAAATGACACTTGCTGGGGAAACTACATTGACAGTGTAAAGGCAGTGAAGGTACCAGCTGACTAAAGTTCATGTTCCCTTGTTTTGAGTAGCACAGTCAAGCCAAGACAGGAATCAAACCATCACTGACTTCCAATTTCTGGTCTCATTGTGGTTTGGCATGATACCATGTCCTGTGTAAACATTGTAAGCAAGGCATCACAACTGCAGTCAACCTCAGCATCTCAACCACTACTACTTTGAAGAGATGCTGTCTTTGTTTTGTTGTGGCTTACAGAGAAAACAGATTTGAAAATGTAATTACATCCCCACAAGGAATGACAGAAAACCTGGGTGTTGACATTGTCTTCAGTGAGATATATAATCACCATCAGTTTGGTTACAATTACAGAGAAGATGATAGGAAGCTTGGGAGAAAATTGAAAAGGGAAATCCCCTATGGCTTCATTAACTATGAACACCAATATCTGGGATCCCCTCAAAACCAGTGCCAAAGTTTTGCAGGCATTTTGCAGCGAAAACCCCACATTTTGCAGTGCTCCACAAATGGAGCAATAGCCACTCACACCCAGGGGTTAAAGGGTAACCAAAACCCCAACATTGCCTGACTACTTGGGAGTGAACCCATTGAAATAAATGGACCTCAAACAGTTAGGTTTATTAATTTAAATAGGTTGACTTAATGTCTATTGTATACAACTCAGTCAGATGGATATCAGTATTGAATTGCTTTTATATATGAGCTGTTTCTGTTTCAAACAGTTACACGAATTGGTTTTTACATATGCAGTTGGTTTAACAGTTTTTATACCTGCACCAGTGCTTTTTTCTGGGGGTTCTCAAGTGTTTCTGTGGGGCCTGGGCAGGCCAGGTCGTCCTCTTACATTCCTGTTGGCATCAAAGACAACTAAATTAATAAATCCAAGCAGACAAGGCCGCAAGAAAGGCCATCAATGCGGCTAAAGAGTCGTGTGGTGTATCTAGGGGCAATGTCACAGCTGCAAAGCCTCTGGGGGGGGGGAGCTTCATTCTAGCTCTGTTTATAATAGCGTAAAACTAGAAGAATAATTTAATTTTCAATGGTACGAATATGCTTTGTGAGGGAAGGTTTGTTTGTTTGCTTGTTTGTTTTAACGGGAAAGATTTTGTATTTTGCTTTTTAATGCTTTGCACTAGGCTCATAAGACAGAAACCCCCCCCTCTATTTATGGATTTTGTTTAATGTGTGTTTTAGGGCATTCCTGCAAATTCAGCAACTCACAGCTATCAGAATGACCCCGACAGTTAGAATCTGTCACAATAGACAGGCAGCGTTTACCTTTAACTTACTGTTTAGTCAAGAGACGAGCTGTAATGATACTCGCATCAGCAGTAATCATCCAGCAATCTCACAACAGTGTTATTTCGATCCTGAGTAGTACCGTATTTTTCACTCCATAAGACACACCAGACCATAAGGCGCACCTTGTTTAGGAGGAGGAAAACAAGAAAAAAAATATTATGAATCCCAGAAGCCAGAACAGCAAGAGGGATCTGGCTTCTGGGATAGCCGCGCCAAGCCTATTCAGGGCAGTGGGATGAAGGCTCCCCCTGCCCAGAAGAGGCTGCACGGGGCTAAGGCAGAACCCAGGACAGCAAGCGGGTTCGCTGCGCAGTGATCCCTCTTGCTGTCCTGGCTTATGGGATAGCCGTGCGCAGCCTCTCCCGGGCAGTGGGATGAAGGCTCCCCCTGCCCGAAGAGGCTGCGCGTGGCTAAGGCAGAAGCCAGGAGAAGCGCTTCACTGAAGGGGTGTTGCGCAGAAGGAGCCCCTTCTGTTCCACCTTCTGTTTCGCTGAAGGGGCGCTGCGCAGCTCTCCCTCTCTGCGCAGCGCCATTCACTCCATAAGACGCACTCACATTTCCCCTTACTTTTTAGGAGGAAAAAAGTGCGTCTTATGGAGCGAAAAACACGGTATATTCCCCATTAAAGAACTGGGGGGGGGGCGGGCAGAGGGAGTTGTCATTTTTTGAAATGCTAACATACTTTGGGGGGAAATGTATCTCCTTGGGATTTCAAAGAACAAAGGGTATGTTGATCCTGATTTAGGGTTTTGAAGGTGGGGGGGGGGAGAGATTTTGCTACGGGTCAGCCCAGTAAGAGACTTGGGCAAGGCTTCTGTGTGTTGGCCTCTTTTTGAGAAAAGCCTAAATAAAATGTGTTAAATGAACAAGGCAATAATTAAGCAGTCTCTGCTTCTGTCAGCAGTGCAAGAAAAGTGAGAAATAATTAAACAAGCAGTTGCTGAAATCACTGCTGACCATCCCAACACCATTTTTCCCCCGCCTCAGGAGATACACACACACACACACACCCCACTCATTAGTTCACATTCCCACAATGAAAGAAAGGCACAGTTCAGTGTAGTTTAAAGAAATATAATTATAGCGATTAGCATTACTCATTCTGAGTTGGCAGCAATTCTTTTCATGTACTTTGTCATGTTGTGGTGTACAGAACATTTTTTTTTTTTTAACCGTTCTTGGGCAGTCGTGTACTGAAAATTTGCATGGTTTGCAATTCTTCTGTGGATTGCGGAATATAACCTGAGATGGAGAATGAGATCTAGCAGCTGTTAAAATAATCTTGATCATCTGAGGTTTTATTATTATTTTTGAAGGGCAGGTTTCTAGAGCTCATCATTCCAGTTTCTAAATATTAATTATCATAGTTGTTTGAAAACACATGATTTTGGCAGAACCCTTAGAACAGGGCTGGCCAGTATGATGCCTCCCAGTCCTTTTGGATTAAAACTCCCATCAGCCCTTGCCACCGTGGCCAATCGTGAGGGATAATGGGGGCTGTAGTCCAAAACATCTGGAGGGCATCAAATTGGCTACCCCTCCCATAGAAACACCACAAGAAAAATAAGTGTAGATGTTGTGGAGTGGTTGGATGCAGAGGAACGGTGGGAGGAACCAGCTGGGGAGCCACCAAGGGAAGAAGGCTCAGAGATGGGACAATGACAAGTAGTCAGAGGGAGAAGATGGGGAGGAGGAGGTGTCAGAAGCTGAAGAGGTAACAGGGCTGACTGAGCTGGGAGAGTCTGTGGTAGCGAGAAGTCCAGAATCAGATGCTGAAGCTGGCAAGTGGGAGGTCAAGAAGCAGAGATGAGTCAGGCTGGTGAAGAGTTGTGGGTATCTCACCCTCCTGCTGTGACAAGCTCCCCTCCTCCCTGTCTCCCAGAACCAGGAGAGGCAAGAAAAGGGCGGAGGAGAGGTTGGCTCCATGCAGGCGCAGTCTCCGATTGCTCGGAGAAAGCCTTGGAAAGAGGAGGCGACATAGACAGCTGTGTGGAGTCAGGGACCTTTAGTCTTGGCAAGTGATTTCATGGAGTAAGACCCACAGGGAATGAGCCGCTGTGCTCATTAGGCCTGACACTGAGTCAAGTCTGTGGAGATCATGCTTTTGCTAATAAAAAGTTAAATCTAACTTTGAACCGTGTGATTTACTGACCAGCATGCTCTGTGCAGTTACCCCAAACCCATAGGATGAAATGAGTGTGTTTCTCTTAACGTAAAAGCCCACTTCAGTAGCCATCATTGTTATGTACTGAAGTTCTCACCCTGGGCCAGCAGGGGGATACTGTAGATAGTTCAGGTCCACATATGCAAATAAGGGATTGAAAGTGACGTTCAGTGATTGGATAGTTACAGAAAATGGTTACTGTTGTGTTCTAGTGGAGCTCTATATAAGCAGGCTGGCTGAACCCTTCAGTTCAGTTCAGTTCTGTTCTGGCCTGTGAATAAACAAGAGCTGTTTGAAGAATCACTGTGTCGTCTGATATGTTCACCCACACCTTAACAATCATATTATATTAAGTAGCTTTAATCATCTGTTCAGAGAAGAGGACATAGTGGAGAAACAGATCAAGGACTCAGCTATACAGATGCAAATACAGTCATACCTTGGGTTACAGACGCTTCAGGTTGCATGTCTTCGGGTTGTGCACCGCACTGAACACGGAAGTACCAGAACAGGTTACTTCTGGGTTTCAGTGCTTGCGCATGCACAGAAGCGCTAAATCGTGCTTTGCACATGCGCAGAATCACGACATGCGCGTGTGCACGCGCGGCGCTGCGGGTTGCGAACATGCCTCCCGCATAGATCACATTCGCAACCGGAGCATCCGCTGTATGTTTAAGTATGTTTTAAGTGCATTATACAAATGAGACACTAGATGATGCCAATGAACTAATGGCAAATTCCATATATTTTACATTTTTTAAAAAAAGCATTTCCACAGCATTTTTTTATATCTGTATAGATTCAGCCTTCGTTTTTGCCTTCTATCGCCACCCACCAAATGGAAAGTAAACAGTAGCAAGCACAGTCTAATTATTGCAGTATGATACTTTATGATCCATGCAAGTGCCTATTTGCATGTGCTTTTCTTCTTTTTGGATTGGGTTGTAAAAGGAAGTACCACCACTATCCCATGGTAAGGGCAGAATGATTATGATGGTGTTTTAAAAATCTTAAGACTCCAAGTCATTTAATTTATGTCAAGCATTCCTCAATTCATTTCTGAGACTCACAACTTTCTCTTTGTGTTCTGTTAGTTTATATCTTGGTAATTAAACCCTGCTCGTTAATGAAAATTCCTTCTATCTTGTGTAATGTTGAAACAACCAAAAAAAGGGGGGAGGGAGGAACAGGCCCATTTAATTCCTTGTTATCTTGCAATCATTTCCTTTTTTTGCTCTCTTTCAGTTTTAAGTGGTTCGCATCAAAGTCAATTTTCTAACGTAATGCTCTAAATTTAGGCTCCTCACATGACTGGAAGACATTGAGGAAGACTGCAGGGTGGTTCTAAGGCAACCACCTTTTTGTATAAGAGCTCAGAAATAGAAACATTTTTATAGTTTACTAATTCATTTTCCCTGTTATTTTTGTCAGTTCGGAGAAAACTCAGGATAGCAGTGCAAATTTGTGCTGTACGGTGAGGATATTTGTAAAGAAGAGCCTCACCAGGTCTGGCCAAAGGCCTATCTATCCCCACAGCCACCCCAGATGCCTATTGTAATCCCACAATTTCACTTAGGACAAATACTCAGCAAAACTACTCTTCTGGAATAACATGATGGTTTGCCAGCCTCTTTCATTCCTCCTATCACTGGGTGGGTGGGTAGAACAGAGGGTGTTCATAGCAATAAGTTTCTAAAGTGAGGGCCAAATTAGGCATGAAGTTAATTAATCGAATGTAATCAGTACATTATGTTAAAAAAATTGTTTTTGCTACAAGCTCCCCCTTTACAGGGAACCAGGCAGAGGGCCTTCTCGGCAGTGGCAACCTCCCTGTGGAACGCCCTTCCATCAGATGTCAAGGAGATAAATAGCTATACAACTTTCAGAAGACATCTGAAGGCAGCCCTGTACTGGGAAGGTTTTAATGTTTGGTTATGTTTTTTATATGTGCCCAGAGTGGCGGCGGCAACCAGAGAGAGAGAGAGAGAATGGAACCATATAGGGTAAAATCTGAAGGCATACTTAAACTGAATAGTCTTTGGATGGCAATGGAAGACTCTCAAGGAGGGCAAGAGATGAATCTTCTTGCAGCAGAGTGTTCCGTATTTGGGTGCCACCACAGATAAGACCCTTTTCTCCTTTTCCCACAAACCATAGTTCTGATGGTAGTGGAACATGTGGAAGGCCACACCTACTGACTGCAGTTTAGTAGCCAGAACCAGATGGCCATGGTCACAACTAAATAAGACTTTAATCAGCCTTTGCCATCATGAGCTTTTATAATAAACCAAGGGTACAAGATGCTAGCTTGCAACAATGACATGATTCCAAGCAGCAAATATTAAGGTATGGATCGGGGGGGGGGGGGGGACAGGAACTGACTGGCCTTTGGCCAAAGGATCTGTGAATGGCACATTAGGAATTACATATCAAGCTCTGCCATTAGTCAGCTTGCAATCATTAAAAGCATGCAAAATTATCAAACTAAAAACTACATAATCTATTGAATGACTACAGCTGCAGGAGTTATGCTGCTGCCAGTCACTGGAGAGCAACTATTTTATGCATTCATATTTGGCACGCTGATATAATGATCCTCGAAAACACGTACTTCTGCTGGTAATGCTGTTGTGGAGAGAACCACACTTACATTATCATGTTCTCTTATTTTCTTCAAAAATCAAGTACCAAATTGTGTGCAGCAAATTTCATCAGCTCGTTTCAAACCAAAGCACTCCTACAGAAAAGTCCACATGCCTGTGTTCATACCTGTTTCCTTAGGACTTCATTCTTCCTGTTTTTCTGAAATATTTGAACATTGAAAGACGCTTGGGCGCTCTAAGCAACTGAGCACCCAACAACAGTGGGACACACACACACACACACACACACACACCCCCCACACATATAGGTGTTGCATTTTCCTCTTTCAAGCACAGCATTTAAAAGCTGTTGAATAGCTGCCCGGAGTATTAAGCAAAAGCAAATGCTAACTCAGCCTTGGGAGCTATATCTGAAGCACACAAAGAACGGAAAGGGGGAGGGGAAAAGTTTCCTCAACGGTGGAGAAAATGGAGTAACCACAATAACGATAGATGTTATGCTCCTAGCTCCTAAGCAGGAAAATTGCATCAAGCACAATTTGTCATGCACTGCGATCTTTGACCAACTTTTACTATTTCCCCATATGGTCTGGGTCCAGGTTTGTATCATAAATGTATTTCCAGTTTTCTGTGCACAATCCCGAGAATTGTATCCATAGGTGGTGCTTATGTTGCAGGGAGATAATATTTTCAGAGCATTAAAAGTGCCAAATGGTGCGTGCTTGGAAAGTGCAATCCTTCATCCAGAGAGCGCATGCGTGAATATTGCGATTGCTGTGAGTAACGTCGTTGCTTAAGTGTCAATAATGCAGTTGGAGTGGATTCATATGGTTTATGAAGCGGTTAGCGATGAGCAACCCAACCCAAGCCTTTGTTTTCTCTATTCGTTCTAAATTCTCTGGATACTCTGCAGTTGCCAGCTCGTAAAGGAAGGGCCACAACTCAACAATAGAGCTGCTGTATTTCATGCAGAAGAGCCCCAATTCAATCACTGGCATTTCCAGTTAAAGGGAGTAGGTATAAGGTGATGTGAAGGGCCTGGGAACTGCTGTCAGACAGGGTAGATAATACTTTGCTAGATGGATATGTAGTGTAAGACAGCTTTTTACGTTCAGCTCCCACGCAAGAGTCCAGTGCTCATCTACCTAGAAAAGTACTGTTATGTACTGAGTTGAATAGGATCCAAAATGCAGCAGTCTGATTGGTCCTAGAACAATAAGATCCAAAATGCAGCAGTCTGTTCCTAGAACAATAGGTTTCAGAATGCAGCAGTCTGATTGGTCCTAGAACAATGCAGCAGTATGATTGGTCTGCAGGAGCCACCCAATCCAGCTCCAGATGGAAGTGAATCCACAACCTGATTGGCCTACAGGAGAATTCCGGAATTAGCCAATCACGTGCAGCCCATTGTGTATATAATGTATATAAAGCAGATACTTTGGGGGAACATTCATTCCTCCTCACCACTATGAGCTGAATAAAGAGCATGAAATCCACTCTCGACTCTTGAGTATATTTCAAGTACCATAGTTTTTCCACTAGCTTTTACACAGGGCTACCAGATGGGTACAGCAAGGACCCAAAAATATGAGCTTTTGTTTTTTTGTTTTTAAGTAAGTTTCTAGTCCGTCTAGAAAGAAAGTTATGAAGTAAAATGTGCCAGTCTGGCAGCTCCAACCTATCAGTGTTTCTAGCCAATGAGTGGCATGATTGACAAGTGAGTTGTTTGGATACAAGGCAATATGAATTCCTGGGGTCCTAAACAGCTGTTGTTTGCCTAGTGCACTTTTACCGCTCCTGTCTCATTTTCTAGATGTTGAGATCTCTGTAGTTTGCTTTCCCTCTCACTAGCAACCAGTATGCATCTTTCCTAAGGTATATTTTTCTGAGATGAGGTACTCTCTAGCAGTTATTTTCTGCATATCCTACTTAGGTATGTCTGTGCTGTGCACTCATTAAAAACTCAATTTATCATTAAATTACAGTACAAAGGTAAAGGTAAAGGACCCCTGGATGGTTAAGTCCGGTCAAAGCTGACTATGGGGTGTGGCATTCATCTCACTTCAGGCTGAGGGAGCCGGTGTTTGTCCACAGACAGCTTTCTGGATCATGTGGTCAGCATTGCTAAACCACTTTTGATACAACAGGACATTGATGAGTGCCAGAATGCACAAAAATGCCGTTTACCTTCCCGCTGCAGTGGTACCTATTTATCAAATCGCACTGGTATGCTTTCGAACTGCTAGGTTGGCAAGAGCTGGGTCAGAACTACGGGAACTCACCCTGTTGCACAGATTCGAACTGCTGACCTTCCAATTGGCAAGCCCAAGAGGCTCAGTGGCCACCCGCTCCCTTACTTATAGTACAATGGTGTAAGTCCACTCAGAAGCGACTCTTTTGTGTTGAACTTCCTCCCAGGTAGGCAGGTACAGGATTGCAGCCTAGGATTGGCACTAGGGGAAAAGCAGAGTTCTTGTGCCTTTAACAGCTGTGTGGTAGACAGAAATTTGGCAGGTTAAGCCTTTCCTAGTATGAAAATACAGTTCGGGGGAGGGGGGACTTCACCTGTGTCTGTCAGGCATTTTATTATATGTGCAGCCACTGGTTTTTGGTTCCTCCACTCCACCTGCTACAGAAAATACAAATTTGCATATGTAATTGTTTTGTAAATCTGCACCCTCTTTTGCAAGTAGGACAAAGGGCCCGATCCATATACAGTGCACTGGGCCTAGAAAACCCTGTTGGTGCTTTTACACGCGGGTATAATATTACAGTATTGCCACTGAAAAGTTACTTGTCACTTGCAACACACTTTTCAAGATCGTGTGGGAAGAAAGCCCTTGCTATTGCAACCAAATAATTATCATTGTTCCTAGATGTACGTGGAACATCCTAAGCTCATTATAGTAATTGCTACAGCTCTATATCATTCCTGCCATACAAGAGCACAATCTAGGGCTTTGAAATTATTTTTCCATAGGTTGAAAAAAAAGTCAGATTTATACTCAGTAGGCCTATTCTTGCCAGCAGCTTCCAGCTTACACTTTTCAAATCTGGGAAAAGACTGACATTGGATCACCATACCTGCTTTCAGTGTCCAATAAAGCTGTCACCTTTTCTTACCAAAGTTCTTAAGAGCTATTGGCGCTTGCCAGTCAGAAATCCAAAAGGAAAAGCTTCTTCTGCTCCCCCATTTTTTCATTTTCTTGTCATCCCATCTCCACCCTAGGAAAAGTAGCTAAATTTCTGTACTGGATGTTAAAAAATATGGAGGAGACTTTTCTGACATCAGGCCAAGGACCTTAGAAGCAGGTTTGCCACTGGAAAGCCAACAGAAAAAGACTGGCTCTGTACACACTTTAAAGTGGTTTTGGTACATCCCATGTGATGTGTAGGTGGGTTCCCATGCGGCAAGACTCAGTGATAACAGCAAGAACCTTTATTGAATTAACAGAACTGGACAACAGGGGCAAAGCAACTGCTTATATACATTTCTGAAGGCCTGGGCCACTCCCACTCCCAACGTGATTGGCTGTCTAAACTTCCAAGCTGCAAATCATGACTCACAGTTTAAGGGCCAATGGCAGAGGCCCAAATCTTGAAATGTTCTGTGATTGGATATCATGTATCCAGCGGCGTAGCGTGGGTTATCAGCACCCGGGGCAAGGCAAGTAATTTGCGCCCCCTAACCCGGGGCAAGGCAAATAATTTGCGCCCCCTAACCCGGGGCAAGGCAAGTACAGTAATTTACTCTCCCAAGCAGCAGCAGCAGTGAGGCTTCTCTTTCCCCCGCGCTCTCCTGGAGCTGCCTCTTTTCTTTCCTTTTTTCCCTTTCTCCAAGGCTTTTCGCTTTCTCTCCTTAATTGATTCCTCCTCCACACTGCAGCGTTTCCTAGCTGCTTCCCCCCCCTCCCCTCTCTCTCCTCCTCGCTCTGCTTGCCTTGCCCTGCACCGGCAGCAGCAGGCGCAGCCAGACCCCCGCCAGCCAGCCCGCCCGCCCGCCCACCCGGCTTCCTCTCCTTTTTTTGCCCGCGGCAGAAGGCTTCGCTCTCCCCCTTCCGCGACCTCCTCGCCAAGCCGAGCGAGCGCGGGCTCCCTAACCCGTGGATTTTAGTAGGGGCAGAGAGCTGCTAGTGCGAGCGCGCCCCCCGCCCATGTTGCGCCCGGTGCGGCCGGCCCCCCTGGCACCCCCCACGCTACGCCACTGCATGTATCGAATCAGAACATGGGCTCAGAATCCTTAGTCCAGACTCAAGCTCAGGCAAACACAGACCACTGAATACATAACACCACGAGTGCACCTTTTTGTGGCATCCACAGGGCAGTGTCCTCATCCAAACGTCGGTCCACACTTCCCACCCTTTTGATTCAGATTTTCCTGATCAGTGAGGTCATTTGGTAAGGAAACAAAATCAAACTCACAATCATATATTACCCAATTGTGGGTTTGCTGAAGTGCATTTGTGTGATCAGTTTTTGGGTGTGTGAATGAGGACTGTGTCAGGGACAGAAAGAGTTAAACTCTCTTCCACTATCCCACCTCCGATGTTTCTTGGGCCTCCTTACAGCTGCTATTTACCTAACAAAATCTGTTGCATGTTAATTGCAAGTGTCACATCCAGCTCAGTGCTAAGAAGTGCCAAACTGCAGTCCTAACAATGTTATGTTTTGACACGAGCTTTTAGATATTGATTCAAAGAAGGCACAAAAGGTGAACTGTTAGCTTTCTCAATTTAAATTAAAATCATCTAGGTAGCTAAAGGTAAAACCATCTAAAAAGAACTCAAACCTATGCCCAGTCTCCTGAAGTGTTTGTGGTAGCTCAGAAACTTAATTGAGGTACTAGCATTCACCATGTTCCATAGAAATGTTTTCAGACATTATTGTATGACTCATTGTTCATTTCTCAGGCGATCTGGTGCTTTTGATTTTATGGAGGATTTTTTAAAAGTGGTATTTGAATATAATCAGGAGTTTGAAACAGGCTCTTGCAAAGTTCAAGCTGAAGCATCTTGGTATTCTGAGAAGCGTGGGCAGTAGTTTATTGCTGAACACTGGCTGCTAGTCAGTAAAAAAGGGAAAAAAGAATGCAAGTTTTCACATAATGTCACATATTTTAATAAAAGAAATAATCTCAGTGCACAGACCTGGGAGCTTCAGCTTGCCCAGGTTTCATGGTTGAATACAGATTAGAACTCATTTGATACTCCCCAATGTGTCTCGCTCCAGATGTCGTGGACTACAAGTCCCATTAGCCGTAGCCAGCATGGGCAATGGTCAGAAATTATGGGGGGGTGTCTTTATTTACAGCACCTGAGGGACACCATATTGGTTACCCTTGGTAGAGTGTCAAATGAGGCTTCTTTTTCCTCATCCCCACTCAGCCGTGAAAACTCACAGGATTACCTCAGACCCGAAGCTACTGTTCAGCTTGATAAACCTCACAGAATTGTTGTGAGGATAAAAATGGCAGGGAACCGTGTAAACTCAAGAAGAGCAGGAGAAAAGGTGGAATGGAAATGTAATGGAAAAAGCGGAAGAAGAAAGCAATAATAACGAACAAGCTGCTTTGAGCATGCCTAGAACAGCTTTCCCTCGTTGTTCTGGGAACAAAACCAGCCTTCGAGCATTAGACCTCAGGCTGTTGGAGACAGCTCAGTCGGCAGAGCATGAGATTCTGAATCTCAGGGTTGTGGGTTCAAGTCCCATGTTGGGCAAAACATTCCTGCAATTCAGGGGGTTGGACTAGATGGCCCTTGGGGCCCCTTCCAACTCTACAGTTCTATGATTGTAGGATTTCAAAATAAAATCCTGGATGGGGCAAAATAAGTACTCTAAGCTGGCCATGGCTCCCCCTGCTCGTCTCATCCCAGCTACAGTGGTACCTCAGGTTACATATGCTTCAGGTTACAGACTCCGCTAACCCAGAAATAGGTCTTCAGGTTAAGAACTTTGCTTCAGGATGAGAACAGAAATTGTGCTCTGGCAGTGCAGCAGCAGCAGGAGGCCCCATTAGCTAAAGTGGTGCTTCAGGTTAAGAACAGTTTCAGGTTAAGAACGGACCTCCGGAACGAATTAAGTACTTAACCCGAGGTACCACTGTAGTTCAGAGACTGCAAAGGGGAGAAGCTGGGAAATATTGGAAGAGGAACAGCAGAAAGAAGAAACACCAGAGAAGAGAGTGCTGACAGACTCAGTGTCTTTGAAGAGCATTCCTGAGCCCCCTTCTCTCAGAACTAGGCGGGCACCGAGAGTAGCCAAACAGAAAGTGCAGGAAGACAGAAAGCGCAGATCAGCCGGCCCAGGGAGAGAGCTAAAGGGGGGGGGGTTGGGCTTTACTTGGAGCAACACCATTCCTAGAGAGAGACAGCATTCCTTTGTCTCTTGCTGTGATTATTGAATAAACTAATGGGTAAGAACTCTTCTACTTTTATATCTGCTTCTTTGCTGCCACCAATTAACAGTTAACAGTTTCAGGTTAAGAATGGACCTCCGGAACGAATTAAGTACTTAACCTGAGGTACCACTGTATTCCCCTGCTGGGCCTCCTATGTTTCAATGCATAACGGATTGAAAAACACCCCCCTGAAATGTACTGCTTCCAGTGATTATCTCTTTATTTATTACATTTTGCATCTCACTGTCTCTTTGGTGAGCTCGGAGCAGCACAGAATGTCCCCTGTTTTATTCTCACAACAACCCTTTAAGGTGGAGAGCATGTGACAGGTCCAAGGTTATCCAGTGAGTTTCATGAGTCTAGTCCTAGCCCAACACTCTAACCATTATAATACACTGCCTCTCTGATTGCCCAGTTTCTTGGGATCACTCACAGGGGACTTCTGAAAATCTGGCCTCTTTGGCTAGTCTTTCTGGTTCTTTCTTCACCAGAATCATCACTAGGACTTCCTTAGAAAGTAAGTTTAACAAGTTGTCACGACTGATTTAAGCAGCTCTTGTTGACACGCTCCTGTAACAACAGTGACAAGTCTTTAGAAATCCAGAGAAACCATAAGCATTTGTTTTGCCACCGATGAAATAAATAGTTTCACAACACTTCAGGAGTGACATTGTACAAATATTTTGTTCATTTCTGTGCTGGAAAGCAGCCTATATAAGGAAGGCCTGGCAATCAGCTGACTCCCTGACCTTGAGGGCTCTCAGAGGACATTTGGGCACTTGCACCATTGGGCAGGGTAACTTATTAACAAAATCTTTAGGCTTTAAAGCTTTGCATCAGAACAACTGCATTGGACATGTAAAGGTAAAGGGACCCCTGACCATTAGGTCCAGTCGTGACCCATTCTGGGGTTGCAGCACTCATCTCGCTTTATTGGCCGAGGGAGCCGGCGTACAGCTTCCGGGTCATGCGGCCAGCATGACTAAGCCGCTTCTGGCAAACTAGAGCAGCGCACGGAAACACCGTTTACCTTCCCGCTGGAGCGGTACCTATTTATCTACTTGCACTTCGCGCTTCTGAAATGCTAGGTTGGCAGGAGCAGGGACCAAGCAACGGGAGCTCACCCCGTCACAGGGATTCGAACCGCCGACCTTCTGATCGGCAAGCCCTAGGCTCTGTGGTTTAGACCACAGCGCCATGTAGGCTGACCTTATTCAGCAAATTCCCATCAGGTCAACAGGCTGTTTGCCCTCTAAGAACAGGTTTAGCAGGATGCAAATAGGCATGCTACACTTGGTGCCATTCATCAGCCAGAGGGAGAAACAAGATAGTATATTATGTGCCACAACACAGCCATAATTTGGACTCAAGGTACACAATGGCTTTAATGCCTGACACTAGATGGGGATCACTGACTTCCTTCCTTCCTTCTATTCTGCTGCAATCATGGACAGCTAATTTTTTAAAACTACATTTGCATTTCTTAAAGTGGAAGACAGTCTCATTAAATTATGAATGATGTGTCCATGACAAAAAAAGCTTGCCATTTTGACAAGCAGGGAGTCCATGGAGGGAAGTTCTAAATATTTCAGGAGGTTTTCTGTGTGGAGGAAAGAGGACTCAATAGGCCTTTTCCTACCCCATACTAGGGCTGTGATATTTCCAGATTTCTCCGGACATTACTGGGATTTCAAAGGCGGAATTGACGTCCAGGGGGAATTTCCGAAAGGCAGTGCAAGTAAATCGAAAAATCTTTGTACTTCCTTCCAATCCTTTTTCCTTCTGTGTTGAGTCTTTCAGATTGTAAACCTGAGGACAGGAACGTTCTGATTATTGATATTATTATTATTGGGAAGGGGGATAAGCCTGCTTTCTGCTTGTGGTGTTCCCCACCTGTTACCCATTGTCCCTGTGTAGTCATTTCACTTGACACACAGAACTCTGCTTTTGAAGCTTCTGAGAAGCACCCCAGTCCATATCTACACAATCCTATGCCTTTCCACTACCTTCATCTATTTTCAGGTGGACACACTGCAGAGTAATGCAGAATCCACTGGAATAAAAACAGTTTCTCAAGAAGCACTTTTGAGGGGCAAAAGATATGCATTAGATCTAGATTGTGCGTAGAATTAATAGAAAAAACCTGAAGTATCCATAGTCTCCGTTGATTCCAGATTAAAATGCTGTATGTACACAGCCAAAGATATTTGTTGATGATTGCGTTTCTGTCTTGGGCTTCCAGTAAGAGCTTAGAGCAGCCTTTTAGTGTCTGTGAGGTAAGTTAGATCCGGAAATAATAGCCTGCCTAAGAGCTTCATAGCTGAGTGGGTTTCCCCCCCTATAAACGGTACCCGGCTTGCTGTTCCACTGTGAAGTACCACTGTGGAGGCAGCTTTGTTAGCCTGAGTTGCACTGCATTCATGACGTTTTCACCCAAGGCAAGATAAACTTGCTCAGTTGCTACAAGTTCTCAATTACTCTGAGAATTTGTCCACTTATAATTGAATCCTGCGTGGTGCCCTAAGCGAATTTCTTTTAACTAGTGCACAACTTTGTGTGTGCTGTTTGGCCTTAATTGTGCTCCCTATAAAGCTGCTTCATAAAGCAACAATAATTTCTAGTTCCCCTTGTAATCTTAATTTCCATTAGGCAGAATTAATGATTTCCTTCAAACCGATGTTTTTTCAAGTATTACCATGTGGAAGAAAACCTGCCACTATAACAAACAACTCTGAGATTTGTTAGGAAAGGATAATGTGGCTCTTTGCCTAGCATGTATTTATGGTTGTAGGCTAAAACCATGGGCAGGTGTGCCACACCTTTAAAGCACACCCAATGCGCATTTAAAGCACATGACTTCCCCCAAAGAATCATGGGAACTGTAGTTGGTTAAGGGTGCTGGGATTCTTTGGGGGAAATGATGTGCTATAAACGTGTATTGGATGTGCTTTGTATATGTAGCAAAAATGCAGACTTTAAACTGAAGAACTTTTGCAGCAACACAAATTATTATTTAGAAAGACAGAAAAGGTAGATTTAGATATATCAGCAAATTAACCTTCCTCTCATTAGCCACGCATACACCCATAACATGTATTCTTTCTTTCTTTCTTTCTTTCTTTCTTTCTTTCTTTCTTTCTTTCGACTTCAATGCCTTCCACCTCACTAGCACACACAAATCTATTTTAATATAAAAGCATTGGCTTCACACTTGTCATGTGCTTCAGCAGATGTTTCTCTACCAGCATCAATCTGGGGATCACTGGGTAGATTTTGCCACCTCTTTACCTTCCACAAACCTTTGAGCTCTTTTGTTCTGCTGCCGAAAATCACAAAGCCAAAATCGCAGAGTCTTAAAAGGTAGGCCTCAGCTTTTAATTTACCTCACAATGTGAGTTCTAATTAAGGATGGGTGAATCTGTCAGTTTTGAGCTGAACCAAATTTCTCCTTCATCCCTAACCAACATGCCAAACATATGAAGACACACAAATTCTCTTTTTTAAAAAAATAATATTTATTAAAGGTTTAAAGATTACAGAAAGAGAAAAGAAAGAAAGAAAAAGTAAACAATACAAATCAATACTATACATAAAAAAAGAAAAAACAAAAAACACAATACATCAAAACAAAAGCAAAAGCAAAAACAATTAAAAACACATCCAATATTTCCATATCTTTGTCTTTCATTAACTTGTTTCATCGACCTCCTCGCACCTCCCTTTTTTGTGTTCTAATTGTTAATTATTTCAGCAAATCCTTTCCATCTTTCACTATTTTCTATCATATAATTGTCATAATTTATTTTAACCTTGTCTTACCATTAATACCCTAAAACTTATTTGTACTTAACTCCTTATAACATTTCTACTAAAGCCGTGTAATTTCGTTCCAACATTTTTCTAACACTCATTAATTTTACAATGTTTCTATAAATAAATTTTAAAACTTTTTTCCAATCTTCTTCCACCGTCTCTTCTTCCTGGTCTCGGATTCTGCCAGTCCTTTCTATCAATCCATATGGTCCATCAACCTGGTGATCTTCTGTCCGAGGCTCTTAACTCTTTTCCATGTCCCTTCTGCAGATCTTCTTCATATTTATACGTACACTTTACTTTATCTTCTGCTGATCTTATTCTTAATTTCCTTCCTTTAACATTGAGGAGTAGATCTCGGGGAAGCTCCAACCTAACAATGTCTTTATTCCTTCTCGACTGGTCAGCCCATTCTCCATAGTCAAAACTAGAGTCCAAAAGATATTTCAGGACGTGTTTCAACTGGCTTTCTCTAAATTCAATCATAGAAGGCAACAGCTTATATTCATCAAATTGTCTCTGTAAGACTGAGGCTCTCTCCACTTGTATTCCTTGAAGTTCTACAATAACTTTCTCCCTCGTCTTCTCCACAACTTGCCATGTCGAAGTAGATTCCTGGATCGATTCCTGAGTAGTTTCTGTATAGATATTCACTTCTTGTCCCAAGTCAGTCATTTTTTGTCCCAAATTATCAATTTTAATAGTCATCACATCCATCTTCTCAAGAAGCTGTTCCAATAAAGCACTTATCTTGCAAAATGCAATCACTAAGGCTTCTTCTGTCGACATTCTTGTCCAAGGTCAATCTCTGATTCTCACGGTCTTTTGTCTCTGCAGCTGGAAAATTCCCCAGCTCCACTCCTGCAACAGTTTCAAAAGCTCCCTCTAAAGGAAACAATTTCTATTTGTATCCGTCCTTTTAAACGCAGATCCAGCAACAAAGTTAGTTTCAATCTTTCAGTTACTTTTGCTCCTTTTTAAGTGCAAAAGGAAACAATGGAAACAATATATTTCTCTTATTTAACTATCTGTCAACATACGTTTTATTCACAGTCAATGGACTTTCCCAAAACGTCAAACTTACTGACAGCCTGTTCCCAGGTTCAAAACGGTGGTAATTTGTCTTTCTTCACTCTCTCTCCTGCAGGCTTAGGCGATCTAAAATCCCCCCCCCCTCTTCTCTTGCTTCCAAGGGGGATTTAATAATTTTAACTGATGGAAATTTAGTCCTTTACAAAAGGCTCCCCAAGACTTTAGCTTGCAGCGTCTTTGCTCTATCTATTTACAAAAGAGGAAGGCGGACTTCCTGTTTGAAACCTTCCTGTTTCAGTGCCGAATTAAGGTGTTTAAAGGTCCAATTTTCCGTTCTACTCACGGGTAGTTGTTTAAAGTCCAATTGTCCACAGGAAAAAGTCAGCGCTCTCCGGCAACGGCAATGCGGCTTCACTCCGTGAAAGAAGCAGTCGATTCGAAGCACCGCGCCACTCACCCCACGTCGCTCCGGACCCCTGAAATCGGGTTTCCCCGCGAGTGGGGGAGGCGCAAAAGGTGCCAGCCGAATCCCACGTCCACAGGCTTCTCCCGCCTGTGGTTTTTAGTGGGTCTCCGCCTTCGCCATGGCGGCCAGACCCTGATTTCCACGGAGCGGGTTCCTCCCGATCAGAGGAATTCCGCCATTGCCGGTGGCGCTAACCCGGAAGTGAAGACACACAAATTCACACATGACATTTCATACAACTGGCACTCCTGCATGTGCGGGAAGCCTAATTATGTGGAATGCCTATGTGCAGTCAGTTCCTCCCGTTTATGCGCCCTTTTGCAGAAGTTTAGCATGAGTCCACAGGTGCAGAGGCGGACTGGGCCAGGGGTGTAACCTTTCTTTTCTCTTATCCACACAGGGGCGGAGAAAGGGGTGTGTGGTGGGGGCAGATCGACCTGGGTGTCACCACTGAGAGGGGGTTACAAAATGCTGGGTGGCACTCACGGTGGGGCCTGCATCTCTCCTGGGAGTGATGCGATGGCTTGAGCGTCCACAGGCTCCGCGCTGCCTCAAATGGTCCACCCACCACCTCCCCCTCAGCTCTAGGGTGGCTGCAGTGCCAGATTTATGTATAGGCTAAGTAGGCTGAAGCCTAGGGCCTCTAAATCTAGGGGGCCTCGCCAGCCCTCCCGCTCCCCAGCGGGCAGTCTCCCCCTCCCAAAATTGCAAACCCAAGACTTCATGCGAGGGCAGGGCAACTCGGGCCTCTAAGTCTAGGGGGCCTAAACAGCCTGACCTCTCCCCAGTGCCACAGTCTCCCCTCTATCTAGGAGACCACTGTAAGCAGATGAAAAACTTAGCAGGATTTTAATAACACTTGTAATGTAGCAAATATTATGGATAATATGGAAAGATATAAAATATGGACTATGAAATAATATGCAGTTGAGAAGGTGGACAATAGGATCCATGGAGGGGAAGGTGGGAATTCCAGAGATTTGGAGAAATCTCTAAATAGGGATATGTAATTTGGATTGTTATAATTCTATATTTGTAAAATCAAATAAAAATTATTATTATATGTGTAAAAAGGGAGGCTTGAGCGGGGGTGAGTTGGGGCGGCACCTTCCCATTTTATATCGGATGATGAAACAGGATGGCACTGTCCTTGCCTGTCCCTCAAAAATGCCATCTAAGAAGAGGAAAGGAATTCCTGCAGCAGGGCACTTCCCCTCCCCTCCCCTTCTTGAATGTACACTCTGTAAAATGGAAGACCCTGCAGTATGAGGAGACCAGTCTTATAGCACACAGTCAACCCAAGTGGAGACGGCTCAGCTTGGGTTTGGGGGCGAGCGTTGGAGTCTGGGGAAGAGCCAGCGGAAGAGCCACTCTGATGGGCTCTGCTCCGCTTGACTGTTGGCGGCTCTTTCCCGGACTCCAACGCTCGGCCCCAGACTCTCAGCCTGGTGTCCCTGAGAGCCCAGCACCCTGGTGCTGTGCATCCCTAGTACCAACAGTTAAGACGGCCCTGATCCTGTATAGGATATAGCCAATGCCAGATTTATGTATAGGCTAAGTAGGCTGAATCCTAGGGCCTCTAAATCTAGGGGGCCTCGCCAGCCTGCCTGCTCCCCAGCAGGCAACCTCCCCATCCCAAAACTGCAAACCCAATACTTCATGCGAAGGCAAGGCAACTTGGGCCTCTAAATCTAGGGGGCCTCGGCAGCCTGCCATCTCCCCAGTGCTGCAGTCTCCCCTCTCCCAAAATTGGAAACCCAAGACTTCATGCAAGGGAGGGGAAACACAGGCCCAGGAACTATGAGACTCAGGGCTAGTGGGGCCCAATTTGAAGAAGTGGGGCCCAACTTTTTTTTTTTTTTGTAGGGCCCAGTTCACAGCCAAAGTCTGCAAAATCTTATAGATATAAATAAAATCGATCCAGATTGCCCTGGTGTGGGGGTCCCCTTAGGAGCAGCCCGCAGGGCCCAATTTGGCCCAATTGTTCCAATTGCCTTAAGGTCAGTCCTGATGAGTCTGTGCAGGGGTTGGACTGACAAGCCCTGCACCATCTAGGTCCCTGGTGCCACTATTCAGAGTACAGACTCAAGGACTTGTAATGGAAATGGGGGGGGGGGGGGCACTTATTGGAAATCAGTTTTGTCACCTCCCCCCCCCAAACCCTGGGATGATGAGCCCAGCCACCTTTTATTCACAGTTGCATAAGCACTACACTACAGCATGGCCATAAAGCTGTACGTTCAACCGCTGAAATACACACCCAATATGTAGCAATGGAGATTTATGTTACTGCTTTATGAATGAACACTGTGTTTAATTAATGGGCTCTGTATTTTTGGAATTACCTAAGAGCCACCAATAAGGAGCTCTAGAATCTGACAGCTAACCAATTGGGTACTACCAAACAGCGACCCCTATTACTGAAAGCAGGTAACCAGCAGGAAACGCTTCAGCTCAGCCTTTGCACTGTTGACTGAACACTCCCTTCTGTGCAGATAATGGATAAAGCTCATAAATTGTATTCCTTCTTTTGTCCTGGCCAACTCTATTACGCTGGTGTAAACCCTCGTGCACCAGGAACCCAGAATAACAGCAAATAAATTCCGCTCATACGTCAGCGACTGATAAGACTTGTCAACCTGTTATTCCAAAGTCTTCCTAGATTATAAAGCTCCAAAATACAGGCCAAAAGAGAGCAGGTTTGGAAAGAGCGAGCCATACAATGGGCACCACCAGTGAAAAGGCCCTGCTCCGTGTAGCTCCTGCCTTGTCATTTGATAGGGTGCCCACTTGCCCTCCTTCTTGACATGGAATGCTCTCTATTGGAGTCTCCAGGTCCAATATAAAGACCATAAGAGGGGAGAGCAGGGACCTTGAAGTTCCCAACAGCTGTTAATCAAACAAGCAAGCACACAGGTCACCTTTGTCACAGGTGTGTCACGCCTATGTCCTGGCCAGGCCTGCACCCAATCTTGTTTCTGTACAGTCTTGTTTGTTCTCAGTAACCAAAAACATATTATCAACATATACAAGGAGAAAAGTTGCAAGGAATCGTAAAAAACAAAGTGGCACTAATAAAGAAAAGTTCCAGGGTGGCAACAGAAAGCAAACTAAAAATGCTTTTGCAGTTCATCAGAACTATCCAGCAATATTAAGTTATAGGAAAACTGGTGCTATTAACAGTAATTCTTCTAGTTGGTTAATTGGTTAGGTAATTTCCATGCACATGACGTGTGATGCTAATTATTTCCCCCAAGAATTAAATGATAACTAATCAGAGGCAACTACAGGAGAGCTATGAGATTCAGGTGAGGGTCAGATGCCTTGTCAATCCCAGCAGGTATATAAGAGGACGACCCTGCCTGCCCAGGCCTCCGGCCTGCGCAGCATGGAAGACTTGTGTATAGTACGCAGATCTGAAAGGACCACAAAGGGTAAACCACCCAAAAGGTATGCTGAAGAGTTTGCTAAAACAGTCATAGCAGATACAGCTGTTGTTAATAGGTTAGCAGTACTCAGAAAAGGTTTGGGAACCTTCAAGTTTCCAAGAGGATGCTGAGCCATGGTCAAATGCCATTGTTATGTACTGAGTTGAATAGGATCCAAACTGCAGCAGTCTGATTGGTCCTAGAACAATAGGATCCAAAATGCAGCAGTCTGATTGGTCCTAGAACAATAGGATTCAGAATGCAGCAGTCTGATTGGTCCTAGAACAATGCAGCAGTATGATTGGTTGGCAGGAACCACCCAATCCTGCTCCAGATAGAAGTGAATCCACAACCTGATTGGCTTACAGTAGAATTCCGGAATTAGCCAATCATGTGCAGCCCATTGTGTAAATAATGTATATAAAGCAGATACTGTGAGGGGACTTTCATTCATTCCTCCTCACCACTATGAGCTGAATAAAGAGCATGAAATCACTTTGCGACTCTGAGTATATTTCAGCCATGAAGGCTGAACTTGATTCCTTAGGGAGGAACAAGACATGGGAACTAGTTCCAGGCCTGCCTAGGCCACAAAAGGTTTACAAAGTTGAGTTATTGCAAAAGTTTTTCAGTGTTAGTTTTATGCATTTTTTTAAAATCACTGTGGTATTTAACAATAATATCTTATGTCCTTTCGATGAGAAATTGTGAATTGTTGAATTTTAAATACCCGTCATCATCCTTTGCTTCACTCAATTTTGTTTATAACACTCTTCCATTTTCTTGTAGTTGTGAGGGTGGGGGATGGGGAGGGGCCTCATAAGCGGAGTAGCCAAGGGCCTCTCTTCATCTAAATCCGGCCCTTGGTGGCTGAGTTGAAGGAAGCAGGCAGACTCTGGCCTTGGCTTGCCCCGATCGGCTTGCTCCGCCGCTGTATCCATGCATAGGTTTTATGGGTGACTGAACAAGTGAGTTGAGCTTTCCATCCATTCCATTAAGCATTATGCTTTTGGTTCTCCCTCCTCCATGTGTCTAACTATATTACCGTCAGTAGTTTAGACCAAATAGCACCCACTCAAAGGAGTTAAAAATAGCCTGCGTGCACCCTGCTTTGTTACTTGGGAAACCAACATGTTGCTATATATCTGTGTCGGTGGAATTTCAGCCTGCGTTAGCCTGCTTCCTAAACTCGATGTGATCGAGGGATTCTTGTTTGTTTTTCTCATGCATAATTAAAGAGGGAGATTGCATACACCCCCCGCTCTGGTTTCTTTCTTTTTATTAATTGCTTTTCTTAAAAGCTTTTCATGGATAACAAAGGTACCTATAACATCTCTGTTTTCGGTTCATAGAGCCAGTGACATTTGGTGCGGGACATTGCTATCATAGGCATTGTGAGGTTGGGAGGGGAAGAAAGATATTGGGAGAGAGAGGTGGGAGAAAGGAAGGCGGGGTTAAGATGTTTCCTTCTTTTGCATAGCGTATGTGCAGGGTTTTGTATCTGTCATGTGAAAAGGTTTATCTATTCATTTATTAGTTTTCATCAAATTAACCATATTGATTCCAGTGGGGCACATGGGCGAAAGGAGCTGAACCTTCTCTCTCTCTGTTATTCAGGGTACTTAATTCCCAGCCCCATTTTGAACCCTTCCCCAAAACGACCCTTTCAACGCATTCATTTATAGCTGGACAGGGCAGGCACATGAAGAACCACACAGGTTGTCCTCTTTCCATCTGTCTTAGGGTGCATCACAAGATCGCCCACACCTTCAGGTTGTACAAGCTGAAAGGTGTCTTTAACCTAGAAAAAATATTTTCATCTCCCCCTCCATCATCATCATCATCATCATTAATTGAAATTATATACCACTCTATACCCAGGAGTCTCAAGGCAGTTCACAGAATAAAACCAAGATATAAAACAGGCATAGGCAAACTCGTCCCTCCAGATGTTTTGAGACTACAATTCCCATCATCCCTGACCACTGGTCCTGTTTGCTAGGGATGATGGGAGTTGTAGTCCCAAAACATCTGGAGGGCTGAGTTTGCCTATGCTTGATATAAAACCACAAAGTACATAATAAAAATAAAAACAACAATCCAAAGCCACTCCCCATTCAACCACTACGGCAAAAGAATACTTGCTCTCTGTAGTCTCCACAAGAAGATTAGCAGTATTTATTTATTTATCTACAGCATTTATATCCCTCCTATTTCCCCAAGGAGTTCAAGGTGGCGTATGTGACTCTCCTCATTTACTTTTTTATTTTTCTCCCCACTCCCAAAAATTATGTAGGAAAAAATTATCAAACTTGAGAAATAAGTATTATTTTTCTTTGTCTTCAAGGCAGGCTGCCCCCACCCCACAAAAAAATTATTTGCATGTGCAGTGGGGTGTAATATTAATTGAAAGAGGAGACCAGAAGAAAAAGAAAAAGAAAAAGATTTGCAGTGATGGAACATTTAACACCAGAGGGAGCCAGAGGAACAGAGTCTTGAGGTTCTTGCAAAAAAGAAAGAAAGAAAAAAGATTGAAAATAATGACCTGGTTATCCCGTGCTTTTAATAAAAGGATGACACATAAGAGTCCCATGGGAAGAAAATTTCAAGTGATACAACACATATGTGATTCATGAACACTAATTTGAGACACTTGTGTTGATGACAAATCTAATCTTTTCTGAAACTACAAGCAAAACCGCAGTGCTGGGATTTGTCAGCGCCCAAGTCTTTTAGGGCTATAAGCCACCATGTCTGTGTTAAGTTTAACTCTGTTGAAATGAGAGTTTATAAGATGTCTCTATGAGGCATCCAATAGGGATGGGGACATCCAACTCCTGTTTGCCCAGGAGGAAAAATATGCCTTTTTGGAGCATCAGAGTGAATACTCAAAAGATTCCCTGTGTTGCTTGCATTCTTATTGTTGGTGATATCACCTTCCTGCCAGGCATTTGGGGACTTGCAGTCGCAGTCCCCATCAGTGGGAAAAGATGCTCCACCAGGGACCAGGAGCATGGGCAGCTGTTACAGGTGGCACCTCCCTTGACTGACATCTGCCTGGGGGCAGAAGTAGGTGGCTGGGGTGTGGTTTGCTTTGGTCAGAATCTGTGAGATGTTAGCATCCCAAATGCATATTGTAAATGGTCAATTGCACGAGCTGTAGAACTCTGCGATGTCATACGCTTGAGGCAGTTATTTTCAGTTGGTACAGTTATGGCACTTGGTACTACAGTCTTAACAGTTAGAGCAGCAGGTGCGTTGTGTTGTGCTGCTGTCTGCCTCAGAGTTAGGTAGTCTGTAACAGTTTAATCTATGTAAGGCTGAATTGTATGTAAGGTGGGATATAAATGCTGTAGATAAATAAATAAATACTGAGTGATGTATGGAAGTGAGAGCTGGACCATAAAGAAGGCTGATCGCCAAAGAATTGATGCTTTTGAATTATGGTGCTGGAGGAGACTCTTGAGAGTCCCATGGACTGCAAGAAGATCAAACCTCTCCATTCTGAAGGAAATCAGCCCTGAGTGCTCACTGGAAGGACAGATCGTGAAGCTGAGGCTCCAATACTTTGGCCACCTCGTGAGAAGAGAAGACTCCCTGGAAAAGACCCTGATGGTGGGAAAGATGGAGGGCACAAGGAGAAGGGGACGACAGAGGACGAGATGGTTGGACAGTGTTCTCGAAGCTACCAGCATGAGTTTGACCAAACTGCGGGAGGCAGTGGACAACAGGAACCTATTTCAGGAAATTTGGGGCTTTAAACATTATTACTGGCTCTTTAAATTGAGCTTGGAAGCAAATTGGCATCCAACACAATTATTATAGGGCAGATGTAATGTGCTCTGGACCATCATGGTCCCATCACCATCTGGTGAACAGCCATGCATTGTATCTGAGCTGTCTTTAAAGGCAGCTCCACAGAGAGAGCATTGCAGAAGTCCAGCCTGGATTATGCATGAGGCCAGATCTGCCAGAGGGTCCCTTGGCATCCCCCCTGTTGCCGAATGAACAATATTGATTGTTCATCCTGTGTTGCTTTTTGTATGTTATGGATCAGCATAGCTCTGGCTGCAACGTTACACAAGTGCCTCAACTTTTTCTCCATCCCTCGAGGAATGTTGAGGACAGAAACGTCAAAACTGTGCCAAAGGCAGCCTTGCGTCTACTTTGAATTTTGTGCGTTTGCTGTAGTACGTAGTTGTTGTGTTTTGTTTCTCCTCCCTTCACAGTTATTTTGCAGGATGGGGCGTGTGTTGGCTTCAGAGAACTCAATGGAAAGAACATGAGAAACCAATAACCAAAAAAATAACACTTGGGTGAGGCTGAGCCCGCCCGAGATTCCCGATGACATGTCACTTAAAACCATGGAGTTTTTTGTCATGTTGATTTTATTTGGATGTTCTTTTTACACTTAAGAAAACAACAACAGCCCTACTTGACAGGTGTATACTGTGAAGAATGCAAACATAATAAAGTGTCTTTGATATTCTCACAAATTGCAATAAATTGGTGTCCAATATTAAAGTGGCTGCTCAGACAGAAAAACAAGCAAAATGCCCCTGTCCTAGGAATGGATCAGTGCCCCTTTTGTATGTTCTGACTCCAAGTATGCATTCCAGTCCATGAACAAAACTATGTACAGATGTTTCTCTTTTGGAATCTTAGTACAGCCGTACCTTGGTTCTTGAACTTAATCCGTTCCGGAAGTCCGTTCAACTTCCAAAAATGTTCAACAGCCAAGGCATGGCTTCTGATTGGTTGCAGGAGCTTCCTGCACTCAATTGGAAGCCGCAGAATTCGGGTTCCAAAGAATGTTCACAAACCAGAACACTCACTTCCAGGTTTGCGGCGTTCGGGAGCCAAAACGTTCAACTTTTAAGGCGTTCGGCTTCCAAGGTGCGACTGTATAGAGACCTGCATTTCCCATTTTTGGGTAGTTGTTGGTATCCGTCTGCTTCGAGAGGCAACCTCTAGGGGGAAAGTCAAACTGCTGGAGAATCACAGCACCCGCTGGGGTTGCAGAGACCTGTAACTTGTAACTGCTGCTTCCCACATTGTTTTTGCTGTGTTAGCAGCACTGAAGTGATCTCTCTGCGGCGCAAACCTGGCCAGTGTGTACAGAGGTTCTGGGCTGCCTAGACGACAAGACCTGACACACACACACACACACACCCAAAACACACACCCAGCCTCGCTGATGTGGTCCAAAGAAAAGCAGAGCAAGGCATTTCCTAGCTACTAGCAAATCCATTCTCTGAGTGTGGCTCCAGTGAAGCCAAAATGGTATCTGCTGTGTCAAATCAGGACTGAGTATGCTCACTGGCCATGTAATTCTGACTGCTCGCGAGGAAGGATGGGCAGGAAATAGGGCATGGAATGGAATGGAATATCCTGGAAAAGGGGATGGCATGGCTGGCTGGAACCCTGAACCAGCATATTCCACAGTGCAACATTTTATTGTAGGTTCCACTTGTACTTTCAATTGACGAAAATAGTGCCCCCAATAACTCAGACAGCGTATTTTTTTCAAAAATAAATAAGCACAAACACTTACAAAAAATAAAACACCATCCTATGTGCAGAATAATGTACTGAATACATGGGGTGAGGGTTAATTGTAGTGAGTGTGTTTAAATGACATGCAATGAAAGAAAGAATCATCACCTTAAAACAGGCAATTCCTTCTCTCACATGCAGCAAGGAGTGTCTGTTCTGGGAAGATGCCTGTGTATCTCATAAGATGTATCTCATCTTATATATAAAAGAGATGCCTTTTGTTTCAGAACAATTTTTACTCCCATGCAAATTCAGGCAACTTTAACTGATTGATTAATCAACTGGAACTTATGAAATTCTATGATAAATTTGTCTTTAATAAGGGGGCAGCCCTTGTGTACTCTAAAGCAAGCAATGTTTTCGATATGCTGCAAACAGCAGTACAGTCACAAATCTGTGGCTCTGTGCTGATTGAGGCCTCCAGTTTCCTCCTCCTGGGAAAGTTAAGGGAAGCATCCAGTGGCACACACAGATACCTAAAACACTACCATCAAGAAAAGGGAGAGCAACTGTTTATCTCGGCATCTAAGGGGACAATGCAATGCACAGTCTCAAATTGCAGAACAGTAGATTTCGCCTGGATAGCAGAGAAAAATGTTACAACCAACTGGCAGTGGAAGAGGTTTCCCAAGGAAGTGGTTCGATCAACTTGCTGACTAAAACATATCACTCACATGCAGATTTTGAGTCTAGACAATTTATCGGATACATGGGTTGGTTTGATGACCACAAAGTCCTTTCCAACTTTGCAAATTCTGCAGTTCTATGTTTGTGGGGAAAATGGCTTTCAAATGATAACTCAATCATCCGGTGCGATATTATCTTTATCCTAGTGTGCGCTAACCAACTGATCTGGACCTGGGAACTTGGCTCGTGGGCTGGAAATCTTCCCCCCACCCCACAAGCAAATCATTGAGGGCAGCCTCAACACCATATAAATCCTGATTCTGTACACTTCATTGGATACGATGACAACTTTCTTGACTTGCGAACGGGACCTTGGAATTGCATGTGCTGTCAGACAACTGGCAAATGGCATTTCTCCAGCCCCAGAGTTATGGCCATTGCAGGAGGACTCGTCAAGACCAGGCCCTGGAAGGCCTATTTAATGGAAGCAAAACATTGAAATGAACTAGTTACTCATCAAATCTAATCCATTGTCGCTAGTTAGGACCTGGCACCTGTTATCTCCCCTATAGGCTAAGCTATTAAAAACCCCAAACACAGTGCACCACAAGGACTGAGCGGGAGGGTGTAAGGTCTGGTTAAGAACCTAAGAAGAACCATACATGAACAGACCAAAGGTCCATCTAGTCCCCATCCTATTTTCTAACAGTAGTCAACCAAAAACCCACAACAGAGCATGAAGGCAATAGTGATCCACAACTGCTGCCCCCCCAAACATTGGACATTCCCTATAGTCTCTGTGACCAATGGCCCTTGAAAATCCTATCCAGTATACCTGAAGGAGTATTTCCACCCCCATTGTTCTGCCCGGACACTTGAGGTCCAGGGCTGAGGGGCTTCTGGCGGTTCCCTCACTGCGAGAAGCGAAGTTACAGGGAACCAGGCAGAGGGTCTTCTCAGTAGTGGCGCCCACCCTGTGGAATGCCCTCCCACCAGATGTCAAAGAAATAAACAACTATCTGACTTTTAGAAGGCATCTGAAGGCAGCCCTGTTTAGGGAAGCTTTTAATATTTGATGAACTATTGTTTTTTAATATTTTGCTGGAAGCTGCCCAGAGTGGCATCTACTGGGTGATCCTCAGGCCCCTGGGATCAGTAACTTTTTCAAGAATGGAGATGCAGAAAATCATGGCTATTTCGTACTGTAAATAATTTTCTTTTTTAAGTGTATGCATATACTGCTTTGTTTTTTTTAATCCTTGATTTAGGAATTATATTATCTATTCTGTTTTACCTTCCACCATTAGTTCTGGATTTTTACTCCCAAGGGAAGACTTTCTAGGGAGAAATATAGACAACTTGTGCTACTGTAGGGGAAGTCTGTTGATAAGACTTGAAAATCCTTTGAATAAATTCACGGGGCTTTGCACTGAATAGAAAACCAACTAAGAGTACTTAAGGAAGGGCTTGTGAATGTCTAGGTTGCTGCAGCTATTCAGGCACTGAACAACGATCAGACATACATCAAGAACGCTGTGTTTGTCTACCAAGGCCTGGGAATTTCTTTCATTGCATTCTTGTCAGCCCATTCGGGAACAAAAATCATGGCTATACTGAAATATTCCGAATAGTTTCTTCTGCAGGTGAAAACCGGCACATATTGTTCTTGCTGAAACGGCACACAAACTCCACTCCACATGTGAACAATTAAACTGATTGTAGATGCACTGACTTGATGTTTTAAAGAAAGTACATTTTGTGACAATGTAAAAAACAAAATCTTTAAAGGCAACTTATTTAAAGGGAAGTGTATCATATGGCTATTATACATTTTCTCTCTCTCTGCACACAGATGATCTACCTAAAGTTGTAGCAAAACAAACATGTCCATCTCATTTCTTCAATGATGTCATACCTGGCTTTTCGCCACACAGAAATGATCTCTGTGGGGAAATCATCAGGTGTACTGCAGGTTTATTTGAATTCCAGTAATTTGCAACATCACTTCACAGTTCTGCTCTGCTCTTTGATTTCAGGTCTAACTTACTGCCCTCTTTTATATCCTGGCAACTTCCATGAGATTTGTCTCTCACACAAAAACTATTGCTTAATTTGAAAAGTCTGGAGCGGATGGAGTGAATAATGTTTGTATATAGTGGTCAGACGAAGAATCAGTTGTTCTTTAGCTTCTTAACCTTTCTCTCCTCTCTTTTAAATCTTTTTCTGTTCCTTTTTCTTTATCTCTCTCATACTCTTTCTTAATTTCTTCCTTTCTCCTCTTTTCTTTCTCTTTTTTTTTTGCCTTTTGCCAAATTAAAACATTAAATTTGGACAAAATAAAAAAGATATTTGATAATACAGTGGTACCTCGGGTTACATATGCTTCAGGTTACAAACGCTTCAGGTTACAGACTCCACTAACCCAGAAATAGTACCTCGGGTTAAGAACTTTGCTTCAGGATGAGGACAGAAATCGTGCAGCGGCAGTGTTGCAGCAGTGGGAGGCCCCATTAGCTAAAGTGGTGCTTCAGGTTAAGAACAGTTTCAGGTTAAGAACAGACCTCCGGAACGAATTAAGTACTTAACCTGAGGTACCACTGTAATCTTTGTATTTTTCTTTATAAACCCGTGTGTGTGTGTGTTTTTATGTGTATATATGGCTGTATTGGAACTGTACAAACATTTCAAGACTTCTGTCTCTATGGGATGTTACCTTGCCTCTTTGCCTCTCTTCTCACCTGGATTTGTGGCTTCCTTCCCATGGTTACTGGGCCTTTGCATCCTACATGCAACTAAGGATGACTTGGAATGGCCTGTATGTGTTTCTGTCTTTTTTCAGAATGGTTTGAGGGGCTTGAAAAATGGGGTGAAAATGTTCCCACATCCAGAATGAGGGCAGGAATCTAATGTCTGAGCCAAATCTGAATGGTTGTGTGATGATGTGAGGTCAACACGTTGTCGGTGAGATCCCTGATTGACTTGGGCTGACTCAGGACGAAGGCTCTACTTTTTTTAAATTCATGATGCAAAACCTGCACATTTGGAAAAGAAACAGATGCAAACAGAAGTGGAAAAACATGCAGAAAAGGTAAGCAAGGTTGTGTGATTTTGCCCCAGCCAATCAGGGATCCTACTAACAGTGTACTGACATCACATCTTCACATAGCTAATCTTTGTACATGCAATTCTATAACTTTTTTTCTATGAGAAGCAAGAGAAGAGGAAAGGTTGACATGTCATTTTAAAAAATATTATCAATCCATCGATTACAAGTTATTATTATTATTCCCTCAAAAAAGCACTCTAAAAAGTGAGAGACAGCAGTATTGGTGACTCACAGGCATAACGCCACAAAATGGGTGGGTGTGCCAGCACTTTAGCAACTTCCCTTCCCTTCTCTTGATTAATCTCTTGCTTCAGAGGACACAACCCTGGTCTAGCTGCTACTGCCAACCAGACACATTTCTTTCTGATGAGAAGTGTCTCCTTCGTCTAGGCCAGCCTTCCTCAACCTGCTGCCCTCCAAACTTTGTTGGCCCACAAGTCCCACCTTCACTGACCATTGGCCATGCCACCAGAGGCTGATGGGAACTGTAGTCCAATAACATATGGAAGGCATTAGGTTGAGGAAAGCTCATTAGTATTCCATGGAAATGTCCCCCTCCATTTTTTGGCTGGCTGTGCCTTTGGGGCTCAAGGAACGATAGTAGGTTGACCGTGTGGAATCCAAGACTTGGTCTTCCCTCATGACTGGATTCTACCAGGATTGCTAATTTTCATAAGAGCTGCAGCTGGATCGCCGAGGGCCAGTACCAGAGTCCGGGTGGCCTTGCGGATTTCCTGGGAGGAGAGTTCAGCAGCTTCTGAGGCCACGGCCTCCTCAATGGCTTTCTGCAGCGTGAGGTCTGGCTTGGCAAGGAGATGCCGTTGCAGACGGATGTCCCGGACCCCACAGACGATTCGATCCATCAGGGCATCATCTAAGTCTCGGAACTCGCAGTGCATTGCAGCCTGTCGGAGGGCGGCAGTGTAGTTGTTAATTGACTCCCCCTCTGCCTGGTTCCGGTGGTAGAATGCATGGTGGGCAGCCATCTTTGGTGTGTAGTGGTTGTGGAGCTTCTCTTGAATCGTGTCCCATGGCTCTGCCTGGACTGCTAGAGGCACAACCAATGCTCGGGCCGTCGCGAACACTTTGGGGCCACAAAGGCTGAGGAAGAGGCCCCGCTTCTGCTCTACAGACCCTCTTGTAAGCTCATTTGCTTGGAGGTAGCAGTCGAACCGAGCGAGGTAGGAGTCCCATGATTCAGAGGCTGGGGCAAACGGCGATAGAGGCACGAGTGAAGCCATGGTTCCGATGCCAACGTGGAGGGCGATGGATGGAACACAGTGCTCTAGCCAGAACGGTCAGCTCTGAATTGGTTCTGCTCCGTGATTTCGCCCAGTGTTTCAGCTCCATGATTCAGCTCATCTCAGAGGGTGGCTGCATCTGGCTGTGCTCTGATGTCCATTGATCCCATCCTCGTCACCAGTGTTGAATAGTGGGTAGACATAGCAGACGACGCAGCGATTTCTCCAAAGCAGCTCTTTATTTGTAAGCTGGAACAGAAATGAACAGCAAACAGCTCCGCCGGCCTGCTTTTATAGGCAGCCAGCTGTCAACATTGTAGCAACAACAACCCAGGGTTTCCCGCCTAAAGTAACTGACATGGACCTGAGTGAAAACTACATACACGATATTCCTTTTAGCCAGGGTGAGAACTTCAATACATAACAGGTGCATTTGAAGAAAAGCCTGGATGTTCTGGCCAGAGGTGGAGTTAGCTGCTCCAGCACCTAGAGCAGTACATACGCTGTGAACCCGGGGGTAGGGTGAGCATCCCAGGAGGGTGCCACCCGCAGTGAGTGTCCCAGGGGAGTGGCGCGGCGATGTCACCCCCCTTCAGGGATGACACCCTGGGCAGGCTGCCCCTACTGCAGCCCCTTTCTCCACCAGTGGTTGTGGCCACTTCCTCCTCGCCTCCATGACCCCCCAGTTCCCTTGAATAAGGTCTAGAAGCTATTGCTACTTGTTGACAGTGTATCTCTCCCCAACCAATTTCACGTCCAGCCAAGTCCGGGGGGAGTTCTGGCATCCCACAGTAAGCAATGAGCAAAACAAAAAGAAGTGGATTGTGAACATTTCTGTTGCCCTGGAACATATATTAGGCACATTCCAGGCAAGATGAGGAGAAGACTGAAAATGGGAGCTGGATGATTCAAGAGGAGGAGAGTGAATGATGAGGGGAAGGGATGGGGTGGAAACCATCAAACCTGGTAAAGATGTACCGCTTGGCATAAAAAGTTTAATCAATGGGGACAGAATTCCTTGGCAAAATAATCACTATTTCAACTGTATAAAGTACTTCCACATTTCATCAGCCTGAGCAACGCTGTATGCATCGGTTATTGCAAATTCTTTGGCACAAGTTTGTTTCTTTTTGTTATTCTAAATTCTACCCCTCTGCTATTGCATTTGATCTCTCCACACTGGAAAACAAACAAAGGGTTTTCAATGAGTGTCATGCCAAATGCCAACTGTGAGGTTTCATAGAAAAAGAGAGCTGGAAGGGACCTCAGGGTTCATCTAGTCCAACCCCATGCTGATGCAGGAAATGGACTACTACTACAGTGGTACCTCGGGATACAGACTCTGCTAACCCAGAAATAGTACCCTGGGTTAAGAACTTTGCTTCAGGATGAGAACAGAAATCGCACGATGGCGGTACGGTGGCAGCGGGAGGCCCCATTAGCTAAAGTGGTACCTCAGGTTAAGAACAGTTTCAGGTTAAGAACAGACCTCCAGAACGAATTAAGTTCTTAACCCGAGGTACCACTGTACTGTGTTCTTGGCTAGGTCTATACAGCTATAAAAAACTCTCTGCAAAAAAACTGTTATAAAGCTCACAATTGAAAATATTATTGAGTTGTCATTTCAGCTCCACAGCGCCATCTGGTGCTATAACACATTTATAATGCTGTATTTTGACGGAGTCCGTTGACAGCTGGCCCCTGCAAGTCTGCTGCTACTCTGGACTACACAACCAATCCTTTAGAAATTGTAAAGGAACAATGTGTTCTTACAAACTTGTTCACTTCTAAGTGTAATGCAGGAGTTTTGGTAGACGGATACAATTCAGCAGGAGGTGCCTTGGGAAGGAGCCATATACAGACTACAATAAGTGCTCTGCTATTGGATGAAGAAAACCTCACCTGGTAAAGTGAGATTTATTTAATTCACATGCTAGTGAATTAGAATAGTGGCTTAACACAGACTGGCCTGTATTGGTGAAGGAGGAGGGGCACAACAATATTTGGCTGGGTCAAAGTTTAGCTGGCTGTAGCAATCAGTCAGTGACAGCATCGCAACTGGTGCGATTCATGCTCCTGATTTAGTGCTGTCTTTTTGGCTGTCCTTGTATAGGTTTGCCGAGAGAAAGGGAAGATTGTGCTCCCTCCTGACTCCTTTATTGACTCTGTGGGAGACAAAGCAAAAGACCAGCAAAGGGGGCTCCCTAAGCAGAAACACGAAGATGCCAGAAATCCTGGCTGCAGCAGAGGGAGGCTTGTACCATCTGAGTTCCATTTGTACGAGTATCTCAAGCATCCCACAACTCCCTCAAAGTCTTGAGATTCTGTTGTTATGGGCTTAAGCTTTGCTGGGTTTATCAATGTATAGTTTCAGTGATGCTAATAATGCCAAGGTTGTGGGTTCGATCCCTGCCTATCTCTGCACTGCAGGGGGTTGGACTAGATGATTCCCAGGTCCCTTCCAACTCTACAATTCTATGATTCTAAATTTTGAATTAGAAGTTCTGACAAATCTTAGCTTCTGCTACCACCTAATTATAGCAAACATATACTCAGCTTATCATATTTACACACTTCTTACACAAAATGTACTGACCACTAAATGATTAGCAAAACTTTAATCTTGAGTTATAGATTGAACACCCACCAAACTTCAGATAAACATCTGGCCTCAGACAGTATCATTTGTGCCTCACCATTTCTCAGACAGCTCTCTAATCTTTAAATGGAAGGGCTTTAACTTAACATTTTTTCTGTTTATAGAAATTATAAGTTTGCAATTGAAGTTTATATAAGCGACCCAGAATTCGTTATCAACTTGCTTTGTGTTTCCTGGTTGCAATCACTGCCTTTTACTTTTTCACATCTCAAAATTATTATTTTTTCATTGTTTTAAATGGCACATGCTTAGAACTGCCCATGTCCCTTTGATTTTATTTTTTAAAAAAGCAGTTTGGGAGGAGGATAGAATCTGGATCCAGGCTATGACGCAATGGGAGAGAGTTTCCCTGTGTCATTTTTCTGCCAAAAATTGCCCCCTCACCAAACCTTTGAATGCAGAGCTACCTTATACCACTTTCTTGGGCTACTTTAGGAATGCCTTGCTGGCTTATTATCCTACCTAACTGGTGTGCTGTTTTAAAATAAAAAATATTTAAAAATCCTCAAACCAGGCT
This sequence comes from Podarcis pityusensis, assembly GCF_964106645.2. Taxonomy (NCBI): domain Eukaryota; kingdom Metazoa; phylum Chordata; class Lepidosauria; order Squamata; family Lacertidae; genus Podarcis; species Podarcis pityusensis. Next base: position 38,586,828 of record NC_138037.1, read on the forward strand.
GAGAGTATAAAATGTCTTAAGGCCAGTCATAGCTTGCCACATGAAAGAGAGCTTATTTATTTCAGTGCCCTGGCACAAGAGTATAAGGCTGTGCCAGGGTGTAAGACTAAATGTACTACACCTGTTGGAAAACCAGGGAGAGTTTAAAATTACGCTGGATTAGACTCTGTTTTCTTCAGGAATCTTGGAGTCTGGTGAGGGCAGGAGTTATGAAAGAGAACACTTTCCTGGAAAAATGCTGTTATTCTGAAGTCTGAACTTTCTCTGCACTCTGTTCCCCTTTTAAACTTTAATAATAATAAAAATAAGATTCGAACTGCCCTGGAATTATGAACCTGTTGGATTAGCAGGGCTTCTTGAACCAATACAATTTAAATCTCTGCCCCAGATGCCTAACCTCCCAAGTACCTGTCACTATGACTGGTGAGCCCCAGGTCTGGCCTAGGTGGTCTATATGCTTGGTGGGGCAACTACAAAGTTTTGAAGATGGCTTCAGCCTCTTCCTCAGCACCCTGGTCATTTTAATGGATTGAGGGCCGAGCATCACTAGGAGCTAACTGATGCATGGTTGTGGGGAAGATATGGAGGAGATAGTGTTAGGAAGGGGATAATAGGACAGGTAAGATAATCTGTAACCAGGAAAGTAGGTCATTGGTTGTGTTTTGAGCCTTACAATATTGCAGGGGAAGGGAAATATTTCAGCCCAAGGGTGACGTTCTCTTATGAGTAAGGATGTCAGGAAATTCTGTTGGGAATGGGAATGGAAATTGCCACAATTTGTATGTTCGTTCGAGTTCAGAAACAGACACCATGCAAGTGACTATGAGGGGTATTCACTTCTGTTGTTTCTAACTGTTTTGTATTGATAATTTTAATATTTCTTGTAAAGGTTTTACTACAATGAAGCAATACAGTATATATATATAGTGGTACCTCGGGTTACATATGTTTCAGGTTACATATGCTTCAGGTTACAGACTCCGCTAACCCAGAAATAGTACCTTGGGTTAAGAACTTTGCTTCAGGATGAGAACAGAAATCGTGTTCCAGCGGCGCAGCAGCAGGAGGCCCCATTAGCTAAAGTGGTGCTTCAGGTTAAGAACAGTTTCAGGTTAAGAACGGACCTCCGGAACGAATTCAGTACTTAACCTGAGGTACCACTGTATAGGTTTTTTTTTAAAAAAACCAAAAACTGGCTTTAAAGCTACTTCTGAATGACTAGCTACCATTTTGTCTCAAGTGCTCTCTCAATGGCATCTTGAAGTATTTTGTACAATGAAACATACTATGTGCACCGAGAAACGAAGAATTTCCAGCATTGCTTTAAGGACAATATGTCATAACACGCAGAGCAGGACTGGGGAGCCTTTTTTCTGCTGCAACCCATGTTGTCTTGTGGGTACAGTGGTACCTCAAGTTGAGAACTTAATTCATTCCAGAGGTCCGTTCTTAACCTGAAACGGTTCTTAACCTAAAGCGTGCTTTCGCTAATGGGGCCTCCTGCTGCCACTGCGCCGCTGGTGTGCAATTTCCGTTCTTAACCTGAAGCAACCACTTCCTGGTAACCCAAAGCGTCTGTAACCCGAGGTACCACTGTATTCTGTGGTTGTTGTTGTTGTTAATTGTATTTGTACCCTGCCCATCTGACTGGGCAGCTTTCAACAGATATAAAAACATAATAAAACATCAAACATTAAAAACTTCCCTATACAGGGCTGCCTTCAGATGTCTTCTAAAGGTTGTATAGTTACTTATCTCCTTTGCTCAGGGGTCACATAATGTCAGGGGCTGAACTTGAGGAGGAATGGTGGGAGACACCCCCCCCCCCTCTCTCTGCACCTTCCCGGGAAGAGGAGGACAGTATAGATTTAGAACAGTGGTTTGCAGAAGGGCATAGTTCAGAGGCTGACGAGGGGGAAAGCTGGGAAATATTGGAGGAGCAGGCAGAGCAGCAGGAAAAAGAAGCACCAGGGGAGACTAAGCTGGCAGACTTTGGAGTGTCTTTGGAGAGCATTGCTGAGTCCCACTCTCCCAGAAAAAGGCGGGCACTGAGGGTGATAGAACAGAAATCTCAGAGACAGAAAGCACTGACCAGCTGGCGCAGAAGTAGATTAGGAGGGACTGAAGGGGTGGGACTTTACTTTGAGCAATGCCATCATTAAAGGAGACATTGTTCCTTTGTCTCTCTGTGTGAATACTGAATAAATTACGTGGTAGGAACTCTTTTCGGTTATCTGCCTTTTGACTGCCACCAGGGGAGGAATTGTAATTCCCTGAAGCCTCGATAGAGCCTTGACACATAACTCCATACCCTTGAACCTGCGAGAGATCGGTGCCCCAAAAAAGGACTTTTGAGGGAGCAAGATCATGAGATCGGGGTGCCCCAAATGGCCGCTGTGCTCTCGTGCGAGAAAACAGGATGTCCCAGTTTTCCTGGGGCAGTTGAGGGGTATGAGAGAGGCAGGCACCCAGGTGGCAACACAACTCTCCAGGGTAGGTATGAGGAAGAAGAGTATTGTGAAGACCAAGGAGGGGATCTGGGGTGCAGAGAGGGTGGCCTGTGTTGGGTGAAGGTGCAGCAGAGACGGCTGGAGTAAGGTGCACAGAGGGACCATCGCACACTGAGGGGAGGTCAAGGCCAAGAGGAATGAAGTACTGCTAAGAGCAGCCAGATCCAGGACAGGTGCTTTGGGTGGAGGGAGCTGGAACTTTCTGGAACTTGGTGCTAGACCACAACACAAGGGCTCCAGACTCTTGATGTAGAGGCAGGCTGCCATATCCACGTTATACATTTAAAGCCAGCATAATATCACTTGTAGCAGTCATGGTTTACCCCACCCCTAAGAACCCTGAGGACTGTAGGATGTTGAGAGTTGTCAGGAGACCCCTATCCCCCTCACAGAGCCACAGTTCCCAGAGTGGTTTAACAATCCATCTCTCTTCCCATGGAGCTGTTCCAACTCCTTGCACTACCGCAGACTTAAGCTGGCAACCGGCCTTGTTCCTATAGATTGAGATGCTGCACTCGTGTGAGGTAATAGTTTCCCTACTTAGGTCAATGGTGTTTTCACAAATCATAAAGCGGTGTTGGCATTGGCGTCGTTCAATGTGGATTTATTCAGCTCTGACATCTGGACTTCCTTGGCTTATGATCATAAAGGCGTAGATCCTACTGATGCCAAATAACTGTCCAAATAACTGTAGATAATTGGGCACCATCTTTTATGGGTAGTTCTTGCACTTATGAGAATTTTCTAAATGGGGGAAAAATTATGTATATATTTTCCTCCAGGGCCATTTGCTGGGCAAGCCAAAACACCTATTTTGGCATTATTCTCCAAGATGTGCTTCACCGTTCACATTTTTTAAAATGAAATAATTTTCCTTTGGAAAAAGAAGATCAGTGAAGGCAATCAACATCAGCCACAGGTGCCTGTACCTCTTTCCTACACAACCAAGACCCCACAGATTAGAAATCCTGCTCTATATATTCCATCATTGTAGCTCTTTACCAGACATACTCAGGGATTCCAGTTGTAACTTCTTCCATTATAATTTACAGCTATCATTAGAATAATAATTTAACCTCATTTGAATGTTCCTTTCAGGCCCATAAGAGTAATTCTAGAGAGACTTGATTGCTATTTTTTACTACAGTCTTGCAAACTCCCTGTGAGAATCTAAAGCAATTTTTTTCTTTCTGGTTTTCTCCTGAAGGAGGCTTAATTATTGGTGTTTTGCTGTTGCTGGTTAAGTCGAGTTTAATTAATTCTGAGTGGGTTGGTTGTTTTATTAGTATATATAGTGTATTGTGTGTTCTTATTCTATTGGAAAGCACCTTGAAAAAGTTTGCTTTTAAAGGAAACATATAAATATTTTAAATGCACAGAAATACAATTAATAAATAAAAAGGATACATATGACCAGATAGGGGAAACTGATTAACTCAGAACCATAATGATTCCTCTGTTCCATCAACTTGATTGATTTCTCTGTACCACTGAATTACACAATGTGGCGTGTAGAGAAGGGGAAGAAAAACATCTGTCCATCATCAAGTCCGATCTGTGTAACGAGACAGTGCATTGTGAATTTAAAACAAAGCTTTTGTCCAGGCTTGTATTCTTCAACTGCATTCCACTATAACGATGAGATAAAATCCAAAGAAAAACCACAAACTATATGTAAACACCTTTTTACAAAGTAGCCTACATACAAGATGAATGCAGTAAAAAGCAGGCATTTCTCCTATATCTCCAAAATATGTACAGTGGACGCTCGGGTTGCGAACATAATCCGTGCGGGAGGCATGTTCACAACCCGCAGCGCATGCGCAGGTTATTCGGTGCTTCTGCGCATGCGCAATTTAGCGCTTCTGCACATGCATGACCGCCCAAAGCCGGAAGTAACCCGTTCCGGTACTTCCGGGTTTTGGCGCGTCCGCAATCCGAAAAAACGCAACCTGAAGCGTCTGTAACCCGAGGTATGGCTGCACCTTAATTCAACACAAATACTGAAACAGGTGCTTAACCATATTGTTCTGTTTCCTCACAGGTTTGAGAATGTAACCAAAGCAAATAATAAAAACGGAAGAACCTTAGTTTGTTTTGGACTTCTTTTCTTCCCAACTCTATACAGTACTGCATATAACATCAATGTCTCACAACAAATGTACCAGCGACTGATCTGTAGAAAACACAACCTGAAGAAAGAGACAATGCATATGCATTACATTGCATGTAAAAGAGCAAAATCTATAACAACAACAACAACAACAATAATAAAAAACACCAAAAACAAACATGGCGGAACCCTGGTCCAAGACGGTGTGTTTCAGTCAATTACCCTTAATTCTATGTTGGGAATTTAGAAATTATTACCCAACTTTTGCCCGTGGCTAAGATTGCTGTGGTGTAGCGAGAAAAATAGTTTGCAGTAACTAACTGGTTACATGGAACATTATTTTAATAGTTCATTTAAACTATTATGTAGCATAAGAAGGAAGGCAGACTTATTTTATTACTGATGTTTCTGGAAAACAGAGCTAATGATATGTAATCATACTACATTGCATCTGTAATCTCATAGTATTTTCTATTTCTTTGTTTATGCTTTTTTAAAAAAAAATCTGAATTATTTGTATTTGGCAGACAGCAATAGAAATAGTTCACATCATTAATAAGGCATCTCAAAGAACATTGCCTATTAACAAATGATTCTTGTAAAAAGAAGAAGCATCTACTGTTATTACACAGTCATATTGTAATTATTCACAACACCCCTTTCTTAAAATAGAAGATACATTTGTGTTGTAATTTACATATTTATTTTAATTTTGTAAGTTATTGAAGTTTTTTTTAAAAAAAGCACACACAGGAAAAAATAAAACAATTTAAAGAATAGAATATAATGTGCAGGATACAGACTAAGACATACTTTAGTCCCGCTTAAAACAATTGAACTTGAGTTGTCCACCATAAATGGTTTTGAGGAATGACTAGGTTAAGGAGACTAAAGGTAATGGACTCCAGATGGTTAAGTCCAGTCAAAGGTGACTATGGAGTTGCAGCGCTCTTCTCATTTTCAGACCGAGGGAGCTGGCGTTTGTTCACAGAAAGCTTTCCGGGTCATGTGGCCAGCATGACTAAATCACTTCTGGCACAACAGGACACCGTGACGGAAACCAGAGTGCACGGAAACGCCACTTACCTTCCCGCTGTAGTGGTACCCATTTATCAACTTGCACTAGCGTGCTTTCGAACTGCTAGGTTGGCGCTGTAGTCTAAGCTACAGAGCCTATTGGGCTAGCTGATCAGAAGGTTGGCAGTTCAAATCCCTGTGATGGAATGAGCTCCGGTTGTTCTGTCCCAGCTCCTACCAAGCTTGCAGTTCAAAAGCACACCAGTGCAAGTAGATAGCCTGAAAGCGAGATGTGCGCCGCAACCCCATAGTCGCCTTAACCATCCAGTGGTCCTTTACCTTTACCTTAGTTTAAGGATAAATTTTAATGGGGTAGCAGGAGTGGGGAGACAGAGAGATGGATTCCCTGCCACATCTGCAGCCCTGCCACCTCTTCCTGGCTAGGGAGGCAGGTGGAAGGCAGTTTTGTGTTTATTGTGCAGGGCCAATTCCAGGCTAGTACAGTGTAGGGCCCCAGGTCGGAGCAGTCCCCAGGAACTGGGTTGGCTTTGGCTCCATTGACTCCATCACCAGTTTTGCTCTGTCACTGCCCCACCAACAAATCGTCCCATTTCAGGGCAAGCTGTCACCTACCCCAGAGGAGGTCCTTATGGTGGTGGTATGTGGTCAATCATGCTTTCAGTGGGTTAGCAGAATGTTCCATGGTGGCAGATCGCTCACTAGTGGAGTCCAGCAGAGGGACACTTCCACCAAATCCTAACAGCGCAGATTTGGGATTAGGATTGCTCTGCCTGCCTGGATTCAGTACAGTGAAAATAAATCTAATTCAGGCATCCCCAACCTGCGGCCCTCCAGATGTTTTGGCCTACAACTCCCATGATCCCTAGCTAACAGGACCAGTGGTCAGGGATGATGGAAATTGTAGTCCAAACACCTGGAGGACCGAAGTTCGGGGATGCCTGATCTAATTCAGAACCATCATAGTTTTCATTCACATTCGTCTTTCATCAATTGTGGCGGATACCTTTACTATTGCCTTCTTTCTCGCTGTTTTCTTAATTTATTGCCAAGTTCATGACACAACAGAATGCTCCTTGGGCTCATTTTGTTACTTTAAAGCAAATAAATTATCTGAACTTGTCAGGGTTTATTGCACTGAGCGAAGGTGGCGGCGAGAAAGAAACTAATGGGGGGAAAGAAGTTCTTTGGGGACCCAGTACATGACTTAGAAACTATCAGAAATTCTTCTGGCTGTAAACCGATACCTGCTGCCCTCCCAACACCTTCCTCTTTACATAATGGAAACTAACAAATCTGCCAGCAGGTTCAGGTTCACATCAACAACGGGAATTAGCCAAGGAAACCACAGCAGAATAAACTCCAAACTCCAAAAACACGGCAGATCAAACCGCTCTGCTGAGTTGCTTTTTCAATCAGGGAAAGGATTTCTTTGCTGAAGGCTGGTGTTCTTAAAAGCCCACTAAAACCTTAAATCACAACAAAACCACATGCTTTCTCCCCCCCCCCCAGTAAATGTCTTATGGGAAATGACCTTCCTCACCATGACTCATTGGGACTTTCCCTTCTCACATTTTTATTTTCCCATGGTGCTATCAAATCTAAACTTCCCTCTTTCCTTTAGGGTGGATCTTTGGTTGCTATAATGTAGTCATATCCACACAACATCATGTGCAGGTTGACTTGCTGGAAAAAATAATAATATCCCAGACAAATACCCTGTTTGGGCCAGATTGTAAGTCAAGAGAAGCCTGGCTTGCAGTGAAAAGAGTCCAGGCCAGGGGATACAGGGAGCTGTCGTTCCCAGGGAGGTAAGATTGATCTTGGTCCAAGAAGGTCAAAAGCCTAGTATTTAGGCTCTGAAGTAGAGCCTGATGGCTACTGGTGCTCTGTCCTTCATGTGAAATGATGGAGACTTTAAAGTGGTACCATTCTAGAGTTCTGCCTTGTGCCACCAACTGAATGGTTTTGGCTTGGACTGATTGATTGATTGATTGATTGATTTGATTTGATTTGATTTGATTTATATACCACCCTTCATCATAAGATTTCAGGACGGTTCACAGAATAAAATACAGGATGAAAACAAGTAAATAATTAAAACAGCAAAACAATTGCAACCCTCCCTTCCCACAAACACATTTAAAAGGTTGTAGGATATATCAGCCAAAGGCCTGGTTGAAGAGGAATGTTTTTGCCTGGTGCCGAAAAAGCACTCCACAAACGTGGGGCCACTACAGAGAAGGCCTGTTCTCATGTTGCCACCCTCCAGAAGGAAGCACACAAAGAAGGGCCTCAGATGATGAATGCAGAGTCTGGGAAAGGTCTGTATCAGGAGAGTCTTTGAGGTATTGCAGTCCTGAGACATTTGTCTTCTCTGATGGAGACTTATTATTTTTTCAGCATGTGACTTTGCACTTTATTAAATAGTGAGCCCAGCTGATGGATGAGTTAATTCAGACCACATCTGAGGTGCAGTTTCCAGACCTAGGGGTCTGGTAACTTCATCCCTCCTCTTCAGAGAGATGTTTGTGAAGTTCCACATCAAGACTAGGTTCAGGGGTGTCATGAGACCTCCTGGACAGATGATCCTCTGTGGAGATTATTATCAGAGGAGTCTATTCAACAAATCCCCTCTTAGGCTAGGTCACAACAGATCTGCTACAAAATGGAGAAGCATTGATAGAGTGAGATTAAGTTCTGGAGGTCTGTTCTTAACCTGAAACTGTTCTTAACCTGAAGCACCACTTTAGCTAATGGGGCCTCCTGCTGCCGCCGCGCCACCGCTGCACGATTTCTGTTCTCATCCTGAAGCAAAGTTCTTAACCCATGGTAATATTTCTGGGTTAGCAGAGTTTGTAATGTGAAGCGTATGTAACCTGAAGCATATGTAACCCGAGGTACCACTGTATTCAGGTGTCATGGGAGTTGGAGTCTAGAAACATCTGGAAAGCTACAGGTTCCTCATCCTTCATACAGGGAATAAATGCTTTCAGACTCCACACCCCCCCCCCCCATTTTGTGTCTGTAATTTGGATTGCCTGACTGCAACTGTAGGTATAAGAATTTTTATTGCTTATAACTTCACTCTGGCCTTCCTTTTGTGATTTGGGGGTGGGGGTATAGAGGGGTATCCTTGGTTCATTGCACACAGCAGCGACCTGCCTCTGGAAACGTTTCTCAGCATTATTTTGTCTTGGCTTTGTTCCGCCTCTGCAAGTCAGTCCCCCCGTTTCAATATCTTTTATTGCCATGCTTCCAAGCACACTACACAAGCCTCAAGAGGTGATTTATAGGGAAAAACCGTTAGAAATTCAGCTGCAGCCCAAATGAGCGTTCACCTCCTACAAGACATTTTCTCATGCAGCAAGTCGTTACATGGTCATATGCTTGCATGCTTAATGTTTTGTTCAAACAAACAAATGATTCAATCTGCACGAAATCCCTTGAAAACCATTCAGTTCTTGTAGTCATGCTAAAACGTATATCCTGCTGGAGGAAACAGACGGCGAAGACTTTTCCCAGAGTGCCTGAGAGAGGGTTATATATGGATGTGTAATATTTGCACTGATGGCCAAATTGTACCAGCTGTGTGTACGTCATGCTGCCGCTTTGATTTTTATGGCCAGAGGCAGTACCATCCCAAGGCAGTATGAGAAGATGTTAACCCTCCAGAATAATAAACTGCCAGGAGAAAAAAATATTCTGTCACTGCGCTAAAAGAGGTTTGGAAAGCAAACAGCAGGGATGGGAAACCTCAAGCCGGAGGGCTAAATGAGTGCAATGGGCTGGTTGGGATGCAGAGGAACCAGCAGGAGAACCACCAAGAGAAGAAAGCTCAGAGCCCAGGGCATGGTGGTGGTGGGACAACCATGAGTGGTCAGAGGAAGAAGATGGGGAAAAGAAGGTGTCAGAAGCCGAGGAGGCAACAGAGCTCAGTGAGGTGGGAGAGTGTGGCAGAGAGAAGTCCAAAATCAGAAGTTGAAGCTAAAGCAGGAGAGTGGGAGGAGAGAGGCCAAGAGGCAGAGATGAGTCAGGCCGGTGAAGAGGCACAGTTATCTCCTCCTCCTTGTGCTGGTCCCGTGGGTTAACCGTGACGCGAGGTCCGAGTCCAGTACAAGGTCAAGGGTGCAGTATGAAAGCAGTCCATCAACACTGAAGCTGGGTCCAAGGCAGGGAGTTGGGTGAGGTCAGGAGCTCCGGCAGGACAGGGTGCAGGCAGGAACTGGCTACCCACAATGTTGCTCCCACAACTTGGGGCTGGGGCTGGGGCTGGCTGGTTTTTATCTGCCCCGAGGCATAGGGCGGCCCCAGTCCACAGGTGACTCGCCTCTCCTGGCCTGGAGGCGAGCACTCCTCCTGCAGGAACTTAGTTCCCTCCGCCTCTCTGCTCTGAACCTCTGCAGCTCAGGAGAGGCTGGAGGGTTACCGGACCCAGAGGCAACCTCAGCTTCCCCTGACGGGGCTGAGAGTGGAGCACCTGCAGGCAATGGGTCCTCCATCACCTCAGGAGCCAGAGCAGACTCAGCTGATGCCTGCACCTGAGGATCCAGCACAGGTGAGGACCCTTCAGGCTCTAGCCCCAGCCCCGGCTCAGCTGGTTCTGGAGGCGGGGAATCCTGTGCAGGCTGGGATTCCTCAGGTTCAGCCTCCAAGTCCGAATCCCAGGCCATCACACTCCTGCTGCAACAAGCTCCCCTCTCCTTGCCTCCCAGAACCAGAAGAGGCATAAAAAGGGCAGAGGAGAGATTTGTGACACGCAGGCACAGTCTCTGATTGCTTGTTAAAACCCTGGCGAGGAGGGGACTTAGGCTGCTGTGAGGAGGTGGGGACCTTCAGCCTCAGCAACTGGTTTTCATGGAGGCAAGACCTACCAGTTATGGGTTGCTATGCTCATTAGGCCTGACACTCCTGTGCAGATCATGCTTTTGCTAATAAAGAGTTAACTCCAACTTGCATGGTGTGATTTACTGCTGGCTCGCTCCTAACAATGAGGCCCTCCAAGGCCTCTCTATGTGGCCAACAGGACTCTTCCCAGGTCACACAACCTCCCGACCCTCACGCCTCACCAACCCTGCTTTGTTCCCTCTTTGTATACTTTTGCCTGACTGGAATGTGACCTTGCACTTTGGTAATGCCTCTTGGTTGACAAGATGGAAGAGGGTGTGTGTGTTAGTGTGTGTGTCTAGCCCTACCTGCATGTGACTCCTGGAACCTTGATCAGAAAGAAATGTGGCCCTTGTGTAGGGACATAAGAAACCCAACCCCCCAAAGGCCTTTATTAGAAAGGAGAGGTCCGTCAGGAGAACAAGGCTGGCATTGATGGAACAGGCTCAAATGTTTATTATTCAAGGTTGTAAAGAGATAAGCAAACTCAGGAATGCACATGGCCGTGGTGTTGTGGGGGCCATGGCAGGGAGGAGGGAGATTGCCAAGACTTTACATGGTAATAGGAACTTACTATAACTTTCGATTTCCCAGAAATCAGGTGGTTTACAAGAAATCAGGTGGTATTGTATTCTGCAAATGTATAAAAAGCTGGTTCGCTCAGAATTCGGGGGCAGGCAATGAGCCTCCTGAGTGCTCCAAGGAAAAGGAACAAAGGAAGGGTCTTTCACTTGGGCTGCAGAAGGTTCCCCACCTCTGACAAACAGCATAGAGATTGTTTGGGTGGTGCCCTTGATATTACTAGAGTAGGGTCTCCAAAACGGATCTCAGCCTTTTTGTGTGTGTGACTTGTGATTCTAGTAGCACAGTTGTAGGCAACCTGGTGTCCTCCAGATACTCTTGACTACAACATCCACCATTCCTACCCATTGGCCATGCTATCTGGGGCTTATGGGATTTGTGGTCCAGAACCTCTTGAAGGCACCAGGCTGCTCACCCCTGTAGTAGCACATCTTCTGCTGGTAAGAACTGATCCATGGCTGGCTTTTTGCAGCAGGTGACTGATTCACTCACATTTGGTTCCTCACAGCTTCATTAATCTTTTCAGCATAAACAGATTGTAAACTTTGGACTTCCACAGACTGCTACTATATTCTATAAGGAACTAGGAACCAACTTTGGCATGGCCATACACCCCATATAAAGCCTTTGCAGACTGAGCACCTGCCCTTTTCTTATCTGATTTAAGACCTTGTCTAATCAAGGTCGCGCGTGCGCATGTGTGTGTGTCTGTGTGTGTGAATTCAAACCTATTTTCCGAATTCAAACATTTCACTTTCTCTCTGATAGAATATACTTGTATTATATGTCTATATTTAGGGAAATTCTCTTGTTTGTTTCTAAGACCAGTGTATCATTTTAGATTATTCCTCTCTTCATCTCATATCACATTCCATCTGACAAATACATGAGGACATTTTCCTGGACCATGTTGTCTTTCTGCTTACTGGAATGACCACAGAATGAAAAAAAAAACCAGAAAGGCATTTGCTGAGTACTTGTGATTTGCAAGGGGGGAGGGAACTATTACTGGAATGACCACAGAATAAACAAGTGGGAAGGCATTCATTTAGAGTTATTTATGATCTTGAGAGAAATATTAGCCTTGCCTCTTGCCTCTGTGATGTGATGCTTGTGATGTGATGAGGTTCACATACTGAACTTCGTTTACAAGGCATCACATCAGATGCACAAGAGACGACAGGCTCAGGAATGGGGGGTTGGTTTTCTATTTTCCTTTTCTCTTCCAAATTTGCAGGGTTGTGGACACCAGCCTGGATCCCTGTAAAGTTGTACTTTGCATCTCAGTGGAACCTTGCTATTGTATATCTTTAATCCCTTAGCCCTCGGCCTAGGATAGGGATGTGAAAGGGGCCCTTCAGGTTTTTGAACTCCAACTCCCCAATTCCAAGGCCAGTGGTCAGGAATTATGGGAACTGTAGTCCAACAGCACCTGAAAGGTCATGGTTTCCCCGTCCTTGACCCAGTGGGTGCACATCTTCCTGCAGGTAGCTGAAATTAAGTCCAAAGAGAATAGAACATTAGCACAGCAGATTCTTCATGAGGCATTTATTGTAGTGGTACAGGCCACCCCCAATCTCTGCTGCATGATGCAAGATTCCAGGGGTCTTCGTACTTAACCAGGGTTTGTGTTTCCTTTGGAATGAGGCAAAGCAGAGACTGTAGTGTCTTTAAGATATATGGTTTTAATTACACCTGCGTCTACTGTGGAGAGAGTTCAGAGTATTCCCATCTCAAGAGAGGCTTGCTTCCTGCAGGAGCGCAGTTTTGGATTCCAGGGCAGCCAAAATGTCACCTCTGTGTCTCTGCCCCAGCTTGTCTCAGCCAGCCCCCAAGAGTCTGCCCAGCCCCACTTTTTAAGCCTTTTGCAAAAGGCCCCAATTTTTCCTGCAGGCTATGTCATCACCCTTGTAACCCTGGCAACCCCTGTATTCACATACTCAAGGCTCTTCCTTTGATGGGTTGATGACTGCCCATCATTTCCTTCGTTCTCCTTAATGGCTTCTTTACCAGGAAATGCCCTGGTCAGAAAAAAAACAGCTTACCCTGCATTTTTGCACTGCTAAGCCGTCTCTCACCCAGGCGAAGACTCCAAGCATTTAGTAATTCCACTTATTTAGTACTCTTTGGCATTTGCTAACTCCAAGAATTATGGGTGCCTTTTGCACTCACAAACTCTGGGACTCAAACACATAACAGTACAGTCATACCTCATGTTACGCTTGCTTCAGGTTGAGCGTTTTCAGGTTGCGTCCTGCAGCGATGCAGAAATACAGTGGTACCTCGGGTTAAGTACTTAATTCGTTCCAGAGGTCCGTTCTTAACCTGAAACTGTTCTTAACCTGAAGCACCACTTTAGCTAATGGGGCCTGCTGCTGCTGAAGCACAATTTCTGTTCTCATCCTGAAGCAAAGTTCTTAACCTGAAGCACTATTTCTGGGTTAGCAGAGTCTGTAACCTGAAGCGTATGTAACCTGAGATATCACTGTACTGGAAAGGGTTACTTCCGGGTTTCGCCGCTCGCGCATGCGCAGATGCACAAAATGACATCACGTGCATGCGCAGAAGCGGCGAATCGCGACCCACGCTTTCGCAGGCGTGGGTTGCGTTCCTTTCAGGTTGCGAACGGGCCTCCGGAACGGATCCTGTTCGCCACCAGAGGTACCACTGTATTGTAAAGAGGGTCCCTTCTTCTCCCCTCATAATAATGCACCTACAATGTTAGTTTAAAAGATCTTCAGTGTACTTGATAGCCAAGCATGATGATGATGATGATGATGATTACAGAATGAAGTGTGGACAGTCCATTATAAATCTTCCACTAATGCACTTTTACTGCATCAGTTACATGTTGCAGAATACACTTACCAAAAGCACCTTAAACGCTAGTCTGAAGAAACTCATAGCCTCCCCAATATTCTTCCTGCAGCCAGCTTTAGATGAATAGTAGCCGCAGAGGCATTAGAGGTCTGCATTGCCAAGTCTTCTAATAATGTTGCTCTTTCCCCTTTTAATTGCTTTTAAATATTTCTTTTAAACCCCACAGGGACGACTGGCTGACAAAGCAAAGCTTTCTGTCTCTACAGAAATCAGTTTTGCAAAACAATTAAACATGGCTTGGTGGCCGCCCTCCCATAAGGCAGACTTCAAATTAATGTAACGATTCAGTATTTTCATTTCAGTGAGTGTCGAGCAACGTGCTCCCACACTATTCAGAAGAACTGGGCAAGCTTGTCTCATTTGTCATTTTTCAGCACTGATTATATTTTGCCCCCTTTCCTGGTGTTATTAACAGGGTTGATTAATGCAGCCTTGCTCTATAGAGAAGAGTTTACTGTCCCGCAAGTGCAATTCATTCCACCTCCCATTTTCCCTAGCCAGCTCTTATTCTATCTTATCAAATATATGAGCTCTTCGCCATAATGTCCAGCTGTTGATAAATATGTCTGATTTACCGCTCACCAAATGTCTCCACCGCCGTTTCTATTTCAGTATTTTCTCCCATTTATTTTCAGCCGCTTCTATATTCCCCTTTCCCTCCCCCTTAGAATACTGCATATTAACAGTGGGGGTGGGGGGGATGGCTTAAACTAGAACCAGAACAGCAAATGCTTCTTTCAACCAGCCAACTAAAGAACACACCCAATAGAGCTTACTGTACCATTTTGGGGAGGGAATTTAGCATGGTGCATCACTGATCATTCCACATTGAGCTCTTGCATACAATTTACATGTCTAGAGTTGGTAACAACTCCCTTCTTTCTTTGAATGTGACATTTATTTGAAAATGCCTCTTGAGTTCATAAAAAAAAGAAAGAAAAGCGCAGTCGCAATGAACCATCAGTCAACCCAGGCAACATTAAGCTAACAGCTTATTATAAATAGGAGGCTTTTTTTCTTGAAGTTCTTCTTTATGCAGAGGTAGTACATAAACTATGTGCTTAATTAAGATGTACATATTTATGTTATTAAAATATTTTTAGGCCACCCTTCAGTGGTTCCACCAGAATGTAATAAAAATAACAAAAATGTATTGATATGGATTTAAATAAGTACGATTTAATTATTCGTTTTAGATTTTAAAGGCAAATGTAAGCCTAACAGAACTATTTCTGTAGCCCTCTATTCAAAACTGGAGTGGGATACTTTTTTGCCTTTTTGGTTTTAATGTACCTATGTGGGAGTTTGTTTGACTGTAAGTTGCTTTAGATTGCTTTGGGCAGGATAAAGCAACAAACAAATTCAATTAATAATCATAATCATAATACCATTCAGAACTCACCTAACAGCAGCAACAAAAACTGGCCAGCTCCCCTGCATATGAAGCTTTGTGCAAATCTTACTCTGTTGGGTACATTTATTTAGCTTATTGAAATGGTTCGTGAAGACTTTCCTTTTTTTAAAGTGTACAGTAACTCAACGCAGGATGATATAAAACATTTACGAGACATACTTAATGTATCCACACAGCAGGTGTAGGCTACCTGCCAAGTCTTACCTCAGTTAGACTGGATTTATTTATTCTGGCTTGAGCTTTCTGGATTGTTCTTTTCCCGCCCATTCTAGAGCGACATTGTTTTCCAGAGCCTGACTTTGAAGTGTAAATGGATATGATTTTCTGGTTTCACCCATTGCTTAACTCGGGAGATCCAGATGTTTGAACTGAGGACAGCAGCTGTTCTAAAACGTTTCCCTCCATGGACCTCTTGAACACCACTGTGGGACTCAGCAGACGCCTTAATAAGCTGCTGCGTTATGATCATCGCTACAGACCCTAGGCCAGGCTGCTGGGGACCCCTGAATAGCAAATTGCTTGTACATTATCAGCAGTGCCTTATTCTGAAAACCAGGACCCCTGAGCCAGGGTCTTGTCAGTGAGTTCAGTAATCTGGTCAGAACTACAGTCGTACCTTGGAAGTCAAACGGAATCCATTTTGGAAGTCCATTCGATTTCCAAAACATTTGGAAACCAAAGCACAGCTTCTGATTGGCTGCAGGAGCTTCCTGCAGAAGCCACGGAAGCCCCGTCAGACATTCGGCTTCCAAAAACAGTCACTTCTGTGTTTGCGACGTTCGGGAGCCAAAACATTTGAGAACTAAGCTGTTTGAAAACCAAGTTACAACTGAAGAAGAAGAAGAAGAAGAAGAGGAGGAGGAAGAGGAGTTTGGATTTGATCTCCCGCTTTATCACTCCCCTTCAGGAGTCTCAAAGCGGCTAACATTCTCCTTTCCCTTCCTCCCCCACAACAAACACTCTGTGAGGTGAGTGGGGCTGAGAGACTTCAGAAAAGTGTGACTAGCCCAAGGTCACCCAGCAGCTGCATGTGGAGGAGCGGAGACGCGAACCCGGTTCCCCAGATTACGAGACTACCGCTCTTAACCACCACACCACACTGTACTCTGGTCTCTTATCATGAAAAAAGAAAAAGACCTAGTGTAGGGCCAAGGACACATTGATTTATTAACATAATTTGTACACTGCCTCATAAGATAAAATTACCTTATATAGTTGGTATATAGTTAATAACTCATGGTAGGGCTCTCCTTGAGTATTTCATATCCGTTCCCACAGTCCACACAAATGACACATCCAACTACACAGAACTTCTAGGTAGAGAAAATATCAAGAACTTGAACGAGCATCATTCTGACCTTCTTCCTAGACTCCCATGGATGGTGGAAAATGGAGGGGAAATTTGGAAGCTTGGTTTCCCCAGATCTCAACATGGCCCCCCATTCCCCCTCCCAGTTGGCTCCTCCCTGACTGGACGAAAGCTATAAATGCATAGCTTGGATGTTGCATGTGTCTCTGCTCAGAATACCGAATTGGCACGATTTTGGTAACAACGGCAAAAAGGTACTAGCCAAAGATAGTTAATCATGCTTACATCCCACTGAAATCAACAGGACTCTTAAGTGTGCCTGAATCATTCTGGATGGCACACAATGAGTGCCGAAAGGACCCATAAAACTGCCTGCAGAGCAAACATTATTGTTTTGACTCTCATCTAGAAGGGTGATG
The DNA here is from genome assembly GCF_964106645.2 of Podarcis pityusensis. Classification (NCBI taxonomy): domain Eukaryota; kingdom Metazoa; phylum Chordata; class Lepidosauria; order Squamata; family Lacertidae; genus Podarcis; species Podarcis pityusensis. The sequence goes on from NC_138037.1 coordinate 38,603,977, forward strand.
GGTAAAGGCAAATAATATCTCCAAATATTCCCAACTAGAGCATAGGGAGACAGTGGTATTTGATCACATGATGAATGTTTCCTCATCTGTCTAGCTTATAATATATCATGGAAATGGCAGCATGCCTGGTCTTTGGAGAAAGCCTAAGTTGCAAAGAAAATGGTTTATATCTCTGACTTGTGGCCGCCACATTTATGATGTGCCAAACAGTAGTGTGGGAATGTTTGCAGTCTATTGGCACTTGTGCAAAAAGAGCAAAAGAAATGTGCAAGAGGACCACAGGAGTTTTACGTTTTGGCAAACCCAGATGCTGATCTTACAGCCCCATTAAAGGTCTTGGGGCCTTTACAGAACCATCAATTAGCATTCCCATATATTTCCATTGTGTGCTCCAAAGTTCACAATGGATGTACTCAAGTTTACCTTTTCGTAACCTCACCCACAACCCTCCTTCCAATCCGCACATGCAATAAACACTTTGCTGGAATAGTCTGATTTTAACAGCGCACCTAATCTTGTCTTTGCAATGCTCTGTATGTGCTCACCTAGCATTGTGGAGATGGTCAAAAGACCTGGTAGTTACTGATTCCCTAGGGCTGCAATCTAGTATATTTTTAAGAGTTTTTTGGGAGGAAATAGGCTGTATGCCCTTCTAACCCCTGGATCCAGCAAGAGTTAAAATGTAAGTCAGGCTAGCTTCCTGATGAGGCGATCGCCTGGGTGATGGGCCATTAAGGTTAAACAAAGGAAAGGAGCTCCTAAACAAAGGAAAGGAAATGGCAAAGGGATGGAGCTTCCCCCCAGCTCACGGTTAATTAGAAGGGAAAAGCCAGAGTTTAGAATCGAAAGTTGCAAGGATGTGGGCCAGATGTAAAGCAGCAAGCTGGGAGAAGAAAGAGAGACAGAGCAATGTTTGATATCTGTTTGGGTCCAAGGCTGCAGATATGGGAGAAACAAGACTTTGTTAGGGTGTTAATGCTGTTGAACCCCCACCTCCACCCCCCATCCTAGGCTTGGGTTGCATATATGTGTAAACAAACCATATATAATAAAGGCACCACAGTCTCTGCTTAGTCTCATTTCTAAAGGAAACACGAACCCTGGGCAGTCGCCTGGAACTCCTAAAATCTCACACCACTCAGAAGTTGGGGCAGTGTGCAACAGCATACATTGAACTGAATGGCAGTTCCTTCTCCGTATATATGCATAGGATTGCCCTGATTTATAGACTGTATGCTTCCCCTGAGTGCTCACTGGAAGGGCAGATCGTGAAGCTGAGGCTCCAATACTTTGGCCAGCTCATGAGAAGAGAAGACTCCCTGGAAAAGAACCTGATGTTGGGAAAGATGGAGGGCACAAGGAGAAGGGGACGACAGAGGACGAGATGGTTGCACAGTGTTCTCGAAGCTACGAACATGAGTTTGACCAAACTGCGGGAGGCAGTGGAAGACAGAAGTACCTGGCGTGCTCTGGTCCAGAGGGTCACGAAGAGACGGACACGACTAAACGACTAAACAACAACAATGCTTCCCCTAATCTAGGGCTCTGAATCAGTCACCTACAATGACTGCAGATAAACAGAATGGACTGAAATGGGCAAATGTCATCATCATGAGATCTGCTGTAGAAATAGTCTTATGCTGAAACTTTGTGTAGCTATAGTCACACCATTTTGAATACAACCGAATAATTAAAAAATGGTATTAAACATTTGTATGGACACACACACACCGACATTGTTTAGCTATTTGAGTACCCCCACATGCACACACACAAAAGCCAGAACTTGTTGGCCATCCCTGCTGTAGAATAAAAGCAGAGTGATACCTAGGACAGATACTATGGCAGCAGATTTATTGCATTGATAGCAGGTTGGAATAGATGGCATTTGTGGTCCTTTCGCACTTTATGATTTCATGAAGAACTGAACACTGATAAATGACCAGATATACAACTAGTTATGGATTGTACCACCGTGGTGTTTTTCTGCTGTATTTTCATTTTGTCATTTGATGGCCAGTTTCCCCTTGTTAGATCAGAAGATCTGACTGAAGATCAGAACACGGACTATAACAATTAATTTTTTTAAAAAATGAAATGCATAACATTTTTTACACTGAATAGGCCACTGCAACTGACCATACAATCCTGGGAAATGACAATAACAAGGTTGCCGTCTTCTGTTGGGTGTAATATTGTGCAGAGTTATTCTTCCCTCGCACAGTTTGAACTGAAATTGATGGAACAGATGGGTAACTACAAGCATATTGCAAAATGTAGGCGGGCGAGATTGTGAAATGCAACCCTGTTGTAATTTCAGAGTTCCTAAATAAAGATTTTTACAGCCCACATTGTTTGGAGATATGAAGGTTAAACACGTTTTAGTTACATGCTTGAACCTTTACCTCTATAGAGCTCTTCTGAAATGTAACAAACTTTTGTACTTTTGAACATGTCTGCTCTAAAAATGCACATCTCTAAACATATTTTATCTCAAAACACACTTTGCTAAATGCATTTTGATACTTTTTGTGTTTTGATCATTATTGATTTTTTAAAATACATCACGGTTATCATTCTCCATCAGAAGTGTACACAAAGGAAATACTGAAGTGTTGGAAATAAAGTAAAGCTATATCATGAAGTATTGAGACTTCCCTCCACCCCAACATGTGTTTTCTACATTTCTATATTAACTGCATATTGAATAACGTCTAGTTTATATTTAGCCAATATTTCCATAAGTTATGTCACATTGCAGTGCAATGTGGCCTTTTGACACTTTTTAGTCAAGAAAGATGTCACAACATTCAAAAAAGTGCAAAATCCGATAAATAGGTGTGTTCCAATCCACAGATTAGTTCCAACTTATGAATCAGGGATGTGCAGTTCAGGTTAGTTCACAAAAACCAAATTCCTCAAGCAGCGCTGTCTTTAGCATATGCGCCGCCGGGGTGCAAAGATCTGCCCAGCACCCCCAAATTTAGTTTAACCCCAAAATTAACTTTTATTATGCTTATGTCAGACACCACGCTTACGCCTTATCTCTTGTTTACATCCTGACAAGCGCTGCCGCTGGCGCAGCACGTCTTTGGTAGATGAGTGCACAAAGTCGAAAGTCCTTTAGTGAACCAGTAGGTATACATTTCGGTAATACCTAGGTATATATCTATTTTGTTTTTCTAGCTTGATCAAAATTATTTATTATTTCATAACAGGTAGATAGTTAAGAAGGGACGCGGGTGGCGCTGTGGGTTAAACCACAGAGCCTAGGACTTGCCGATCAAAAGGTCGGCGGTTCGAATCCCCGCGACGGGATGAGCTCTCGTTGCTTGGTCCCTGCTCTTGCCCACCTAGCAGTTCAAAAGCACACAGTGCAAGTAGATAAATAGGTACCGCTCCGGCGGGAAGGTAAACGGTGTTTCCATGCGCTGCTCTGGTTTGCCAGAAGCGGCTTAGTCATGCTGGCCACATGACCCAGAAGCTGTACACCAGCTCCCTGGGCCAATAAAGCCGCAACCCCAGAGTCGGTCACGACTGGACCTAATGATCAGGGATCCCTTTACCTAGATAGTTAAGAGTTTAGGCACCTGGGTGCCCCGCACCACTTACACCCCCGGGTAAAGACAGCCCTGTCCTCAAGCATCCCTGGGGACAGTCATATAGAGACATCCAGGCTTCTGTAACTTCCTTCTGCACATGGATCAGTTCATGTCCCAAATGTGCTTTCTGCCATCACCATCCAGCCCATCCGCCGTCAGAAACTATTCAGAAAATGCCAGGTGTCCTTGTGAATGGCTGGTGGAATCCAAGTTCAACTAGAAGAGTCCCCTAGTCTTGTGTCTTCCAGGTTAGCATCTGGGATAGTTCTAGAGGCCAAATCTCACCCTCCTTCTAAATCAATGTCACCCTCATAAACACTAATACTTTAATTTTATAATCAATTGGCCAGGCACTACATCTGAGAAGGCTCAGTCAGTTTTCTTCCGTTTCGTGGAATCTCTCACCCACCAAAACACATCCCCATTTTCAAATAAAATGATGCAAGGGAAATGCCGCGATACTCTTGGCTGACCACATGCATATTGACATATAAATACAAGTTTCTCCCTAGGTAATTAATTCAATGACCCTTATCACAGAACGATTAAAGTGGGGCAGTAATTTACCCTGTACAGTATAAGACCTCAGGGGACCATTGTGGCTAATTAAGGAACTTTGAGTCTTACAAGATACGATATTACAGAGATTAAGTTCGCTGATGCAGAGATCAAAAGAGGCTGTCAGATGAACAATTGCTGCCAGTGCGTAAAATGCCCCCCCCTTTTCTCTCTTTGTTCCCCAAACTCTTTGAAAAGCACATTCCTAGACACTTCATTTTTTTTTTTTTTTTGCAGAGTCCTACCCTAATTTGTGCTTTCTTTTCCTGACCACATTTCAGCCGCTATCTATCAGCTGCTAATTTTTTAGTCTTGAGACGTAACACTGTCAGCAACGGCTGTGGTTACCCTCTGGCTGGATGGCAGATCCTGAGTAATCTGGGGCTGTCAAATGGGGGGATGGGACCCTTGAATGGTGAGAAGGGGAAAGAAGGAAATGTATGCAGGCAACCTGTGTGCCCCCCCCAATTGCATGCTTAATAAATGTTTAAAATTTGGTTGAAACACTCAGTCAGTTATGTTGTAACTCCATTGTAAAGATGCAACACCAGATGGCGCTGTAGAGCAAAAAACTTTGTCACTGTGATTTTACATAGTTTTTTTTCCCTTTTGTTATAACGATCTAATTCATGAGTTATTTATAGTGGTTTTTTTCCTGTCTGTAGATCCAGCCCAGGTCAGGTCAGCTCTGGATTGTTCCGGGTTGGATCAGACCTAGAATCAGATCAAGAGGTGGGGGCATGTACAGTCCTTCTTGCTCCTATTGTGGAATCATCAATGCTTAATAAAGTATTTAGAACAGTAGCTAGCTGTCTGGCTCTTCCAGTGTACTTACTGTAGCATCTACTTTTGGCACACTCCTGCAAGCACCTGAAAGGTAATATTAGTGTGGATATGCCCCAGACTGGATCGTAGTATATCTGAAGGAATGTCTCTACCCCCATCGTTCTGAGAGTCTTCTAGCAGTTCACTCACTGTGAGAAGTGAAGTTACAGGGAACCAGGCAGAGGGCCTTCTGAGTAGTGGCACCCTCCCTGTGGAATGCCCTCCCATCAGATGTCAAGGAGATAAAGAACTACATAACTTTTAGAAGACCTCCAAAGGCAGTCCTGTATCAGGAATTTTTAAATGTTTGATGTTTTATTATGTTTTTATATGCGCTAGAAACTGCCCAGAGTGGCTGGGGGAACCCAGCCAGATGGGCAGGGTATAAATAATAATAAAAACATTATCCATTTGCCTTGAGGGACAGTGGAATGTACCTCTGGGGGTGAAGTTAAACCACTGCATTAGCAGCACCAAAGCGACCTCTCTGGGACACATGCCTAGGCAGTGTGTATGGAAGTCCTGGGCTGCCCAGACGACAAGACTATATTCTTGCCTCAGCCTCAATGCTGTGGTCCAATGGAAAGCAGAACAATACATTTGGCACCAGCTTGGCTGCAGGAGTTGGCGGAAGGTGGCTGTCAGAGCTGCTTCCAGATCCTAGCTCACAGAGGATCACGCTAGCCAGCGATCATTAAATAAAAGTCTTTATTGAGTTACAGTTTCCATTCTCAATCTGCTGCGTGCAACTCTACGTCTCATGGTTAGATCGGCGAAGCTCCGTCTGAGTCTCCGCCCCTTGTACACCAACTTAATATCCTAGCCCTGCTCCACCTTTTCCGCCTGACTGTTCTTCTCTGGGTCCCTCTGCCCCCCGAGGTCTCTTCCTTCCGGGATTCTTCTGACGCCGACCCCCCGGACCCTCCTGTCTCCTTGCGCCTGGCTTTAGGACCTGGCTCCCTTTCCGGGCTGCCTACTGCGCCACCTTCCTGTGCATTTGAACTTGGCGCGCGCGCCAAACCTTCCACCTTCCGTCTGACCGTTTCTTCGCTCCCCGATGGAGGTGTGGCCACTCCTGACTCGTGCCCTCCCCCCTGTTGTGAGCTGCCAGCGCTTGATCCCTGGCGCCCTTCTTCTTCCCTGCTCTCTGGCGGTGACGCTGGTCCCGATTTCCAACTGCTCCCCTCTGAGTCCCCTCTGGCTCTATCTTCCTGGGGTGTCCCCCTAGGCTCCCCCCTTGCCCTGGCCACTGGTGCTCCTTTCTGTGAATCTTCTGATTCACTGGAAAGACTCGGAGATCTCGGGTCGTCGTCATCACTCATCTTTTCTTCTGCCTCCTCCCCCTCGCTCTCTGTTTCCTCCCTTGCCCTTGCCTCTGCTCCTGAACCCCTGACAGTGGCGTACAAGGTGTCTTATGGACTCCACTCCAGACTTGTGTACGGTTTACTCCTTAGCCTTTTCCTCTACTGAAGATGTCTTGCAAGGCAGTGGAGGTTTAAGTCAGTGTTTTCCTTCTTCTATGTGGCCCACCTTCCCAGGTTGATAAGCCTCATCTGCTCCTCACTTCCCTTTACAGCATGTGCAGAAACCACTTTCTTGATCATTGGACCCACTATTGGTCTCATTGACTCAATCCACCAAAGCCTGTCCTCATACGGCAGAGGAAGTCCCTAACTCGCCAAGGGTTTGAGACTCATCGGCTATCCTTACCTGGTTTAGCCAACCAATCAAAGCCATTTCTGGGCTGTGGCCGCTGTCACATGCTGACAGTTTCTAGGAACCACAGGTGAGAACTGAATGCAAGGTGCGGACCAAAGGTGGACAGACTACCCCAGAAGGAGCATGATATGTCCCCCACCAGAGGTACTACCGATCCCCTAACACCCTCCACACCCCTTAGTGATGATAGCTGTGCATAATCGACTCATGTTCAGCTGGATCTGTCATGCACAGGCTCTCTCCCTGTGGCCACTGAAGTGTAGGTGGGTTCCCATGAGGCAAGATGCGGTGATACAGCAAGAACCTTTATTGAACTACATAACTGGGAAACAGGGGCAAAGCAACTGCTTATATACATTCCTGAAAGCCTGGGCCACTCCCACTCCCAACATGATTGGTTGTCTAAACTTCCAAGCTGCGAATCACGACTCAGAGTTCAAGGGCCAATGGCAGAGGCTCAAATCCTGAAATGTTCTGTGACTGGACATCATGTATCGAATCAGAACACAGGAGCTCAGAATCCTTAGTCCAGACTCAAGCTCAGGCAAACACAGACCACTGAATACATAACAGCCACCCCACTGCCAAGTACAGATGTGACTTGAAGCCTGCACTCAAAGCCTATCAGTCAGTAGAAGAGCCTGTTAATCAATCCTGGCTTCTCCTTCCCGTTTTGTGGATGTGCCCAACACGGAAACCGACTGTGAGGAATATAAGCAATTGCGATGCAATTAATCCCACTCAATTGCATCGTTTTTAGATGTTAACATAGTCTGCCTCTCTTATTAGGCAAAACGTCGCTAAGTAAAATTCCAGTCACACATAATAAGCCTCCTCTCCTTCTCCCACCAAGGCTGCAAATGTACTTTTAATCATACAGTTGGTGCTAAAATCCTTGTGAGTCATCAAGAGTTCTGAACATTGAGCTCCGATAACATCAGACATTGTGTTCTGAGCAATTCTGTTCTAATTTATTATTAACACACTACTAGAAAATGCCTTTGAAGCTCCCGAGCAGTAAATCATGCCAAACGCACCAAATAGCAGTGACCACAGCAAATAAATTACAGTTTCCAAGTTCCAAAATATTCATCATGGTGCTGTGGGAAGAACGAGGGAATAATTGCATTACAGAGCCACCCAGAACCCTTGGAATTCGTATCGTCAGCCACATGGTTTATATAGATTTGTTTTATTCTCGGCTGAGCACAAGAACACCCAGGTGAACATTCTTGATCAGCTGTGCCCATCATTTGTAAATTTAAAAATGTAAAAAAAAAAATCACCTATATGAGAATGAGTATACTTGTGAGAATGAAGAAACCAGAAAATGTTTACCATATTTTTGAAGGTGATGGCTTTTTAAGTGGTTGATGCTGGGATAAAGTGATTCTCCGCCCTTCCCCCTTTAGTGCCACAAAATAACATTCCAGAACGAAAATGACATTTTGACACTTGTTGGACTAGAGAGGAACTGAACTTAGAGGGACCAAAATGGACCTATTCACCCAGTCCTATGCTTAATAGGAGCAAGTCCCATGGAATGCAATTGGTCTTACTTCTGAGGAGACATGTATAGGATTGAACTGCTGATCTCTATGCCCCGGATGCTCCAGGGGTATCAGGGTTCCATTATTAGTATTACTGTATTAGTAATAGTAAAAATAGGGACGCAGGTGGCGCTGTGGGTAAAACCTCAGCGCCTAGGACTTGCCGATCGCATGGTCGGCGGTTCGAATCCCCGCGGCGGGGTGCGCTCCCGTCGTTCGGTCCCAGCACCTGCCAACCTAGCAGTTCGAAAGCACCCCTGGGTGCAAGTAGATAAATAGGGACCGCTTACCAGCGGGAAGGTAAACGGCGTTCCGTGTGCTGTGCTGGCTCGCCAGATGCAGCTTGTCACGCTGGCCACGTGACCCGGAAGTGTCTGCGGACAGCGCTGGCTCCCGGCCTATAGAGTGAGATGAGCACACAACCCTAGAGTCTGGCAAGACTGGCCCGTATGGGCAGGGGTACCTTTACCTTTACCTATTAGTAATAATAGCATTTCTACTATTATAGACTCCCTCCCTCTGTGGCTCAAATCATATTACCTGCACGCAGAGGTCAGGGTTTGAGGGGCAACATTAATTAAGGCGGTTATTGCTCTTTTTGTAGTCTGTGGAATAGACACTTGCACTAGCAACTTTCTGATTATTTTTTCCAATCACATTATGCACTTGCATGTCTATACCCCGTAACCTGGCTCCATATAGAAATATCTGCTCTGCAAATCTTCAGAGCAGAATCAATTATCCTTTTAACAGTTTTTTTTTCAAGGAATAGTGTAGCCATTAAATTAGAGCTGGGGAGTTCTAGTCACAAATCCTCACGCAGCTTTTAAACTTGTTGGGTGATAGCCAGTCACCAGCTCTCATTCTAACCTACCTTACAGGGGTGTTGTGCAGTCATAAAGGGAGGGATCTTTGCTGCCTTGGCCTTCTGAGAAGGAAGGGCCGGATATAAATGCAATACCAAACAAATCCAGAATGAGTTCCTCCAACAGCCTGTTTTATTTTCATGATTCTTTGATAGTGTAGTAATGTATCAAAAACATTCTCAACTCCTGGAACAGAATGTGCCTTTTTTCTTTTTTACAACAGACACTCCCTTGTTTAGGAAGGAAATTCTGAATGAGCATAATGAGTTGTACATCCTGATTGGTTTTCAGCTTCAAGATCTCCCCCACCCCCTCCTGATTCTACTGCTTGCAACGATCTGATTTGATAGGTGAAGAACAGTGAGGGCATTAGGACCAAGAAAAAGACACACACACACACACACACACACACACACACACACACACACTGCTCTGTTATGTCTGGCAAAGTGTGTACTTATGTGTGAAACTGAGCCCCAGTAGTTTGCATCAAGTGATCTCAAAGCATCAGAGGAGAGGAAGACAGAACTGTCAACTCTGCTTTCAACAGAAAGTCCTTTTCCTCTGCATCTCTGACAACATTTGGAATTTATTTCTGCTGTTGCAGCCAACCTGTGGAAGAAAACCATCAAGACAATTTGGAGTTGTTGTTTTTTTCCTCCTCTTTCAGAATTAGAAGGAAATAGTTCAACTTTTAAAATACTTTTTAATGGACTTTTTGGCCGACTCGTCGCATTTTCCCCACAAACAGAAACAAAACTGGAACTCTGTACAATGACAAGAGATCATTCTTTTGCTCAGCGAATCCATCTAATCTGTGAGGTCTCCTTCCCAAGTAAATATAGCCATTTGAAGAGCTAGGATTTTATTTGCAAGTAAAGGAATGAAGCATCAGCGGTAATATCCAAGGCTGGTCCCCCAAGGGGTTGCAATGAAAGCAGACAACAGCTTCACGAGGCATGTGTGACTGGCTTTTAACATGACAATCTGTGTGACTTTGCTACTGAAACTATGTACCCGAGGACAAGGTGCAGGTATGGGCCACAGAAACTGCAGTTCCTCTTGCTGGTGCTGGTGCTGGCCTTTTTGCTAATGATGGTAACAATGCTGAACCCATCCGTTAAAGATCTGAACAAGGAGAGGATACCCCAGCCTGCAAGGTCTGTCCCTAAAGAAGGATACCGTGTGGATTTCGGCGAAATTCAAGAGATCTTAGATGCTCAGGAGGACAGCCAGCAGCATTTGCCCCTGGAGGGGCTGTCGCCTTTCATCTCCCTAAAGGAGGATGAGCTCTTGGTGGCTGTAGGGTCACTCACAGCCAAGAGAAACCACAGCAGAACCAGGAAAGGATACCGAATGGTCGGGCAGCAAAGCAGAAGGCAAGAGGGGAGCAAACAGGTGCGAGGACCCGAGTTCCTTCTGAAGTCTCTTCTTCTGCTGGGTGGAGAACGGACTGAGGCAAATGAGCTGGCAATAGGTGGCCTGGAAACTTATGGGTTTAATGAAGCGCTCAGCAAACAGATCCCTCTGCACAGGGAGCTACCTGAGGTACGGCATTCTTTGTAAGTAAAGCTTCCTAATTAACCTTGACCTTTCCAGTTCTCAAGAAACAAAAATTCTTTCGCCCCTCTCTGGAATGCAGATCTCTTTTATCTCAGCGTGAGATTTGTCGTCCCCCCCCCGCCCCCAAAACAGAGCACACACCACCCCCCGTGTGTGTGTGTTTAATAATAATAATTTATTATTTATACCCCACCCACTCTGGGAGGCTCCTAACAGAATATAAAAAAATAAGATAAAACATCAAACATTAAAAACATTCCCTAGATTAGACTGGGGGTTGTGGCAGCAAGTGTCACCCAGAATGAACAATATAAAACTTGGAAGGAAACAGCAGGCATTTTGTCGCATCATCCATAACAAGCAAAAACAAATTTAAGAGCAACTGTGAAATGTAATTCATTGATACACTGTGATGTTTTTATTTTTTATTCTCTTTTCTGACCCTGACATAATACTGGCAAATCTTATTGCTTCTGATATGTCACCTTGGAAAAACCAGTTCAGACACAAAGGAATGAGCAACACACTGTTTGGGGAAAGTTAAAAAATTCACCACAGCTGCTTCTGTTCCACTTTCTTTAGCAATTGAAGGAATGGTACTCCTTCAACCAGGTGCATAACAAGTTTTAAATCTGAGTGTGCAGTTTCGATGTTTAATAAGGTGGGTGGTGGCCTCTACTGGGAAATGTGGGAATGACAGAACATTTGAAGAAAAACGCTTTTTTTAATAGCAGGTGCATAATTTCAGGGGTAATTCTTTCTTGCCTGTAGCAACCTGTAACTATAGATGTGAGTGGCCAAGGTGTATGCTCATGATATCCACCTCATATAGAAGATGAAATGAGTTTATTCTAGTACTAAATGACACTTGTACAGGAAGTACACTGAGATATTGTTTAAACAGCTTATAATCCAGTTTTACGATGTATTTAATTCCCCCGCAGGAATCCTTGGCTTATAAGCAATACGGCTTCTTAGTAAACGTATTATGCAAAACAGTAGAAGGATTGTATGCACCATATATAATCCTTATTAAGTTCTGTAATGCCACAATTAGGGATTTCATGGCGGAACTGGCACAATATGTGAAAGTCAGGAAAACAAAACAGATAAACCGATACCTTTTAAGAACCATTTCATGCAAACTTTTAAGTTGCAAGAACACTGTCAGAGAAAACTCAAATGGGAAGAAACCAAGAAGCCCAGATTCCCCAAACCACTGATACCTGTAACGGTCATACAATATTTTTGAAAAGGTTTCTCTTCTAAGTTATCTCAAAATGTGATACCTTTGACTGCTGTATCAACTACGGTATATTCTACAGTACCAAATTATCGAAGGCTTTTCACCAAAGCCAGACTAAACATCTTTCCTTCTGCAGTGTTGAGAGGAGTTCCCTACCAGGACAGACTTTGCTCGTGTGCTCAAGACATCGATTCCATAAAACATATTTTGTTGCACTGTGCAAAATATGAGCAAGCTAGGGCTGAACTGATATTACCCTTGCTGGTACCTTTCCTGGGAAAATCAGAGGCTCACTATGTCAGGTTCCTATTGGAAGACCGGACAAATGCTAGAACATTAGCAGTGGCCAAGTTTTTATTGGGGGTTGCAAGAACCAATGATCCCTATATTCTGAACGAAATGCTTGTTTAACCTGGAGGTAGGCTGTATGAATTGTGTATTGCTTTGTAACGATTTGTTGGGTCTCTGGACCATAATAAAGGTTGATGATGATATTCTATAGTGTTTTCAGTAACTGAAAGAAGGATGGCAAAATGCAAGACCATCCCTAACATTAGGTAAGAAGCAGCAGATTGTGGGTTTCATCAGCTCTACTGCTGCATCAGAGCATACATGCATATGGCCATGTACCTTCCATGAGTTCTCACAGGTTATCCTGAGTCATACAAGCCAATTTTCACATCACACGGCTAAAGCAGAGCCACAAGGGCATTTCCACCCATGAAATCTTATTTTAATAAGGTGATATTGTCCTAAATGAAAGAGGCTAAGCTTTGATTTTTACAGGAAATTGAAAACAGTCACTTGTTTTAATTAAAGCAATATATAACTTGCTGGCTGGCATCCATTCACTCACAAGGCAGGTAAATAATGGCAGCATTATAGCTGTCTTTGCATTACATATGGCATTGGATTCTAAGGATTTAATTATGCAGATGCAGGCAATTTCTGCTTGGCTGGCACATGCTGGGGTCAGCACTGATGCCTGAAACAAAAAACCCCCACACACTTCCGGTTTAGCACAGTTGTTCCAGGGCATGTATAGAGTTACAGCTAAACCAAAAGACCACTGATTTTAGGTCTGTTTGGAGTAATTTTATATTGCTAAGAATCTGAGCCTGTGCAGATTCTTTATGCAACAATTTGGATGTATCAATATTTGTTTTTGTGTCTGTCTGAAGAAAGTTCTGTTAGTGAAGCTTTGAAACCATATTTTGGTCTGTACATATCCAAGAGGAGTCCGTTTTTATTCGTCCTGTTGCTTCAAGCTGTGCAATATTAATATACGCAATAGGGTCCCCAGATGTTGATGAACTACAACTCCCATCATCCCTAGCTAGCAGGACCAGTGGTCAGGGATGATGGGAGTTGTGCTCTACAGGGTTGGTGAAGTAGAATCTGGAGATTAGCTATGGAGGAGAAATTGATAGAACATAATAGACTGGCTAGAGGGGTCAAAACTTGGAAACTTGGTATATCTTCATGGATTTTATTAATAAACAAGATGCTGACTTCCTCTGATTTTGCCAAGACCCTTGTTGTCAGACCTAATTCCTAAGCATTACTTGGCTTGATAACAACATAACCTATGTCTGCTTTATTTTACCTTGCATTGTGCATACTGTCTCAGTTGTGAGAGTTTATGAAACTGGATGTCCTACTGAAAGATTGAAGTACTGAAATTTTTAGTTAATAAAGTATGTGTATGTATAAGGTAAGATAGCCAGGCACAAGCCTGGTTCCATGTAATTTGTAGGGCTGTACTTAACAGTGAATTTAAAATAATAATAGTAATTTTCAGTGTTTACATTTTGTCCTTTACACAGGTGCTTGAAGCAAGAAGCCAGCCTCAGTCGGCCTACAGCAAGTGTCATTATCTGCTTCCATGATGAAGCCTGGTCTACTCTCTTGAGAACAGTGCACAGTGTCTTGGATACAGCCCCGAAGGACTTTCTCAAAGAAATCATCCTTGTAGATGACCTGAGTGAGCAAGGTAGATCCTTTTTCCGCTCCCACAGCCAGACTGTTCCTAACAGATGTCTGCAGAACATGGTATTAACAGGATCATGTTGGATAAACAGGAATGGTTTGGTGCGTTCAGTCCTTTAAAATTCACATTGGCTTCTTTTATTTATTTCATTTAATTGTAGTGTCCATGGACTCCCCCTACCCCAAGAAGAATTTGGATATTGTGTGCAGAGTAGCACTGCTAGGGTGATGGGCCTCGTGTGGTTCTAGGTGCCTTGGCAAATGTCCATCCTTCCCACCCTCTGAAGCTTCCATTTTATTTCTTCAGTGAAGGCAGTTGCATATCATATATTTTGTATAGTGATTTGTTGCTGACAGTGATGTACAGGCATGTATGAATTAGTCCAACAACCAAGGAAACAATATAGAAATTGGTAAGACAGACAGGTGGATAAACAGGCAAACCGGCAGGCCTAGACATTAAATAAAGCTCTTCTGTGCTTTGTTTTCTTCCGGCTCTGTGGATTTCTGGGTCAAAAAGAAAAAAGAAAAGCTAGCCTCTGGAAACATTTGCAAGCTTGGTTCTTAGAGAGAGGTCTACAAACTCTGAACTAAAATTCAAACCATTGCTATTTTAATGGCAGGATTTCTGAAGTCATCCCTGAGTGACTACATCTCTAAGCTGGCAGGTGTGAAATTGATTCGGAGCAACAAAAGGCTGGGGGTCGCCCGAGGCCGCATGCTTGGTGCTGCCCGAGCCACGGGGGACGTTGTGGTCTTCATGGACTCCCACTGCGAGTGTCACAGAGGTTGGCTGGAGCCTCTCTTGGACAGACTAGCCAGCGACAGGTAAATGACTGCATCTCTCCTCCTGTTGTCTTGGTCCATTGTTAGGGGACAATGGTTGCAGCCTAGAGGGTTGCCGTGGCGGAATGACTGGTGCTGATCATAAAAGCTCAGGTTTTCATAAGCTACTGACAAATACCCAAACCAACATTGACAGTGGTTGACCTGTGGGTGGAACTAGGCATTGTCTTGGTAAACATGCATTTCCCAACCAACATTTACTGAGATAACAGGAGTGCAGAAGCATGGGGCATGAAGCACACACTCCCCAACATTTCTCCGATAGAAATAGGGACATCCTGTTCCATAATAATACAGTAATAACTTCATTATTATTATTAATACCCCGCCCATCTGACTGGGTTCCAACCTAGATAAAAACATAATAAAACTATGCAGGGCTGCCTTCAGATATCTTCTAAAGGTTGTATAGTTACTTATCTGCTTGGCTCAGGGATTGCATAACTCCATACCATCCCAACATTTCTCCGATGAAAATAGGGATGTCCTAAGGAAAAGTGGGGCACTCCGGGATCAAATCAGAAACCAGGATGGCTTCTATAAATCTGGGACTGTCCCTGGAAAATAGGGACACTTGGGGGGGCTGAAGGAGAGCCCTGCTAGATCAAGCCTAAGGCCCATTGAGTCCAGTGCTCTGTTCTCACAGAGGCCAACTGGATGCCCATGGGAAGCTCGAGTGTCACAGCACTCTCCCTGCCTGCGTGATCCTTCAACTGGTATTAAGAGGCGCACTGCATCCAACATGGGAGAGGAGGGGAGATGTGCTTAAATCTACCCGCCAATTTTCCTCTACAGATGCCCCTCTGGCTGTTTTTTTCTCAAACTAGGTTTGCTTCCTATTTCAAAACTCAACTGAGAACCACTCCCAGTGATTCTCCTCTGAAGTGCCCCTCGTTAGTCTCCTAAGAGAAACCTGGGCTTGGCAATCTCCAGTTTCCTTTACAGTGGTACCTCAGGTTAAGCACTTCATTCATTCCAGGGGTCCGTTCTTAACCTGAAACTGTTCTTAACCTGAAGCACCACTTTAGCTAATGGGGCCTCCTGCTGGTGCTGCGCTGCCGGAGCACAATTTCTGTTCTTATCCTGAAGCAAAGTTCTTAACCTATTTCTGGGTTAGTGGAGTCTGTAACCTGAAGCGTATGTAACCTGAAGCGTATGTAACCCGAGTTACCACTGTATTACATTGCATTCTGCCCTCTGCCTTAAGTTCTGCTCTCTTCCCTGACTGCCATTCCCTCTATTTCCGATGTTCGGACGTGAGCACCGTTGCTTATAGAGCCAAAATGCTCAAAACAGAAGGGCCATCAGACTAGGGGAGACCCTTAGGTTTGAATAAGTACAAAAAATCTTAAGGGGGGAAAAACTAAAACAGGGGGACCATTGAGGGCCAAGCATCTGTTCAGTGGTCATGGAATGCTGGCTGGCTGTTGAGGAGGTAGCAGAAACACAGCTGGAAGGGGAAATAGAATGGAATGGAATATGATGGTGGAGGGCATGGCTGGCTGGAACACTGAACAGGAGAACTCCATGCTGCAACATTTTGTTGCAGGCCACATATATGTCCTTAAAAAAGAATTGTTTTCTACATCTAGTATTCACTCATTTCAAATTACGGTGCCTGGAGATGTGAGGTGCTTGGCTGCATTTGGTGTTCAGAGGGCTGATGAAATTTTAAAGGACTTGGGAAGCTTCTTGACAAGCAAAACACACACACACACACACACCCTGCACACGCACATACATTATGCTCAGTAATAATTCCATACTGTACAGGCACACTATAGAATGGGAAACCAAATAATATATTAACAAAATTAATTAGCATAATAAATGTTACCAGAAGGGATTGTATGCGCAATGATATTAATGCAGAACATGAATCCAGCAGGAGCTCCGACTTTTGTCCAATTAGCATTTTGGGGGAAACAAAATTGCAGACTTGTTGCATCATCATCTTTTAGATCTCGCATTTCCAAGGCTTATGAAACATTCATAAGCAAACAGCCTCAGAATTTCTGAAAGAATGCATTAGTTCACACGCGAGACACTGCTAGAGCAGAAAAGAAAAAGCAGCAAAAAAACCCCAGCTTCCTCATGTTATACACTTGTTAGACACAATTTGTTCGTGCTTCTGCTTCTTTACAATATCCCGAGAGACAGTTCAGGAGGTAAGCATGGAGTGCCTACGTTGCTTGACCTGTTAACTTTAAAATATTTTTTTCCATTGTCTGGTCCAGAAAGGCCACACATCTCCCAGTCGAGTGTCAGGCCTGGGAGACTGGTGAAATGGGTTCAAGAAGGATGGAAGGCATCCGGCTGGTGCCTGCTGCATTTCTGTGCTTGAGGCTCAGCTGGGAAGCCTGAAAACACCATCACTGATGTGTTAAGTTTGGGAGGTTGACAAAGAGCCGTATCAGTTGTCTTTTTCAGTCTGCCACCTACTGCCTGCAAGGTTTCCAAGCGCGGCTGCATCTTTGGAGAGAATGAAGTGCCCCGTTGTTTTCCTCTGAACAATGGAAAACTCCTAGCTGAGTATTAGGACAGGGCAACAGCCTGCGTTTCCATTCTGATACAGTGGTACCTTAATTCGTTCTGGAGGTCCGTTCTTAACCTGAAACTGTTCTTAACCTGAGGTACCACTTTAGCTAATGGGGCCTCCCGCTGCCGCTGCACCACCACCGCACAATTTCTGTTCTCATCCTGAAGCAAAGTTCTTAACCTGAGGTACTATTTCTGGGTTAGCGGAGTCTGTAACCTGAAGCGTCTGTAACCCGAGGTACCATTGTGTACCAGAATGGAATCCCTGTGACTTTTCACCAGCCTGACTCTTCTCTGCCTCTGGCCTCAATCATCTTATTCTTCTGTTCCAGATTCTGCTTTTCATGCCTCTGATTATAATACTACTAATAATAATTTATTATTTATACCCCGCCCATCTGGCTGGGCTTCCCCGGCCACTCTGGGCAGCTTCCAAAAGAATATTAAAATACTATAATACATCAAACATTAAAAGCTTCCCGAAACAGGGCTGCCTTCAGATGTCTTCTAAAAGCCTGGTAGTTGTTGTTCTCTTTGACATCTGGTGGGAGGGTGTTCCACAGGGAAGGCGCCACTACCGAGAAGGCCCTCTGCCTGGTTCCCTGTAACTTGTCTTCTCGCAGTGAGGGAACCGCCAGAAGGCCCTCGGTGCTGGACCTCAGTGTCCGGGTAGAACGATGGGGGTGGAGACGCTCCTTCAGATATACTGGACCAAGGCCGTTTAGGGCTTTAAAGGTCAGCACCAACACTTTGAATTGTGCTCGGAAACGTACTGGGAGCCAATGTAGGTCTTTCAAGACCGGTGTTATGTGGTCTCTGCGGCCGCTCTCAGTCACCAGTCTAGCTGCCGCGTTCTGGATTAGTTGTAGTTTCCGGGTCACCTTCAAAGGTAGCCCCACGTAGAGCGCATTGCAGTAGTCCAAGCGGGAGATAACCAGAGCATGCACCACTCTGGTGAGGCAGTCCGCAGGCAGATAGGGTCTCAGCCTACGTACCAGATGGAGCTGGTAAACAGCTGCCCTGGACACAGATTTGACCTGTGCCTCCATGGACAGCTGTGAGTCCAAAATGACTCCCAGGCTGCGCACCTGGTCCTTCAGGGGCACAGTTACCCCATTCAGGACCAGGGAATCCTCCACACCTGCCCGCCTCCTGTCCCCCAAAAACAGTACTTCTGTCTTGTCAGGATTCAACCTCAATCTGTTAGCCGCCATCCAACCTCCAACCGCCTCCAGGCACTCACACAGGACCTTCACTGCCTTCACTGGTTCTGATTTGAAAGAGAGGTAGAGCTGGGTATCATCCGCATACTGATGAACACCCAGCCCAAATCCCCTGATGATCTCTCCCAGCAGCTTCATGTAGATGTTGAAAAGCATGGGGGAGAGGACGGAACCCTGAGGCACCCCACAAGTGAGGGCCCAGGGGTCTGAACACTCATCCCCCACCACCACTTTCTGAACACGGCCCAGGAGGAAGGAGCGGAACCACTGTATAACAGTGCCCCCAGCTCCCAGCCCCTCAAGACGGTCCAGAAGGATGTTATGGTCGATGGTATCAAACGCCGCTGAGAGATCCAGCAGAACTAGGAAACAGCTCTCACCTTTGTCCCTAGCCCGCCGGAGATCATCAACCAGTGCGACCAAGGCAGTTTCAGTCCCATGATGAGGCCTGAATCCCGACTGGGATCCAAATGGTCCGCTTCTTCCAGGCGTGCCTGGAGTTGTTCAGCAACCACTCGCTCAATCACCTTGCCCAAGAATGGAAGATTTGAGACTGTGCGATAGTTGGCTATCGTGGCCGCATCTAAAGATTTTTTTTAAGAAGCGGTTTAATAACCGCCTCTTTCAGCGGGTCTGGGAAGGCTCCCTCATGGAGGGAAGCATTCACCACCCCACGAAGCCCATCGCCCAGTCCTTCCCGGCTAGCTTTTATAAGCCAGGATGGGCAAGGATCAAGGAGGCAAGTGGTTGGTTTCACTCGTCCAAGCAGCCTGTCCACATCCTCGGGGGTAACGGATTGGAAATGATCCCACACAACTTGACTAGACAGGACTCTAGCACTCTCCCGCCCCGGCCCTGCTCCCACGGTGGAGTCTACCTCTTCTCGAATCTGAGCAACTTTATCTGCAAAAAACTTTGCAAAGTCATTGCAGGAGATCATGTGGCCCCTACTGGGCCCTGATGGAGCAGGTGGTTCCGCTAAATTGCGAACCACCTGAAAGAGTCTCCTGCTGCTGTTTTCCGCAGATGCAATAGAGGCGGTGAAGAAAGTCTTCTTCGCCGTCGCTATCGCCACTTGGTAGGCTCAACATTGAGCTCTAACCCGTGTCCGGTCAGATTCAGAATGGGTTATCCGCCACCGGCGCTCTAGCTGTCTCAACGATTGTTTCATTGCCCTCAGATCCGTGGAAAACCACGGGGCTGTCCGGACTCCATGCAATCGGAGAGGGCGCTTTGGAGCCAAACAGTCAATAGCCCTGGTTAACTCCACATTCCAGCGGGCCACCAGGGAATCAGCTGAAAGGCCATCAACATGGGATAAAACATACCCTACCACTCTCTGGAAACCATTTGGATCCATTAAATGGCGGGGGCGGACCATCTGAATCGGTCCCGCCTCCCTGCAGAGGGGAAGGGTCACGGAGAAGTCCAGTTGCACCAGGAAGTGATCTGACCATGGCACTTCTTTGGTTTCGCTTTTACTTAGTGTCAGATCACCAACATCCATAGAGGTGAACACCAGGTCTAAGGCATGCCCGTGGCTATGAGTTGGGCCAGACTTATTCAGGGACAGCCCCATGGAGGCCATGCTTTCCACGAAGTCCCGAGCGGCCCCTTGTAAGGTCGTGTCGGCATGGATGTTAAAATCCCCTAGGACAACCAAACTAGGTGTCTCCAGGAGGACATCCGCCACGACCTGAAGCAGCTCGGGCAGGGAATCCTTGGTGCAGTGGGGAGGTCGGTACACCAATAGGAATCCTGTACTGCCCCTATTGCCCAACTTCCAGAACATGCACTCAGAGAACTGGGTCTTTCCAATAGGACGCCTGGTGCAAACTAATGACTTCCTAAAAATCACTGCAACCCCCCCCTCCCCGCCCACAAGGCCTGGGTTGCTGTGCGTAAGAGAAACCTGGTGGACAAGCAGCGGCAAGGACGGGCCCATCTGCTTCATCCAACCAGGTCTCTGTCACACATGCCAGGTCAAATCCTCCATCCACAATCAGGTCGTGGATGGCAGAGGTTTTATTCATCATTGACCTGGCATTGCACAGCAACACTTTCAGGTCATGTGGGTTTCCCTTGTTGATTCCAGTATCCTTCCGGTCAGGACCAGACCTGGAGGCAGGGATAGTCCTCAAACAATGACTAAGCCTGCTTCCTCGGTAATGACATGGTCTGGTCTTAGTGTAACTCCTCCTCCTACCCGTGATCACTGAGATCGGTTGTCCGAGTACATCCCCCCCTGTGGAACCTGCCCCAGCCATTTTGTTTGCTGGGACCCACTCCCAGGCAGCCCTGACCCCTCCCCTTAAAATCAAATTAAAGCCTATACAAAAAACAAACTAACAGAACAATAAAACTATAAAAACAAAAAACAAAGTTACAAACACAACATAATTAAATTAAACAAATTCCCACACCCAACTAAACACCCACCCCACCCCACACACCCGAGGCCTCCCTGGAGCCCCATAAGCTGCGGAGGCGAGTATGGGGCCCGCCCCCAGGCCCAAGGTGGAAAATGGGCTTCAAGGGGGAGCGGTCCTCCCCAAGACTCATAGGCAGAGCGGCAGCAGCGATGTCCCGAGGCCTCCTTGGAGCCTTATGTGCTGTGGTGGAATATGGGGCCCACCCCCAGGCCCAAGGTGGAAAAAGGGCTTCAGGGGGGGAGCGGTCCTCCCCACAAACTCACGGCAGAGCGGCAGCAGCAATGTCCCGAGGCCTCCTTGGAGCCTTATATGCTGAGGTGGAGTATGGGGCCCGCCCCCCGGCCCAAGGTGGGAAAAGGGCTTCAGGGGGGAGCGGTCCTCCCCAAGACTCACCGGCAAAGCGGCAGCTTTGGACTTCTCTCTGCCACAGACTCTCCCAGCTCTCTGAGCCCTGTCACCTCTTCAGCTTCTGAAACCTGCACCTCCTAATCTCCTGCCTCTTCGTTGTCCCACCACCAAATCCCCAGGCTCTGAGCTTCCCCCCCTAAGTGGTCACCCAGCTGGTGCCTCCCACCATTCCTCTGTGTCCAACCAGTCCGTGACCTATGGCATAGGGGTGGATAGAAATCCTGGAGTGCTGTGCAGTGGTACCTTGGTTCCGCAACGGCTTAGTTGTCAAACAAATCAGCTCCCAAACGCCACAAACCTGGAAGTAAGTGTTCAGGTTTGCGAACGTTTTTTGGAAGCCGAATGTCTGACATGGCTTCTGATTGGCTGCAGGACCTTCCTGCAGCCAATCGGAAGCTGTGCCTTGGTTTTCGAACAGTTTTGGGAATCGAACAGACTCGCGGAACGGATTAAGTTCAAGAACAAAGGTACTACTTTTTTTGGTCCATCTGTCTCTGTTATGTACTGAAGTTCTCACCCTGGGCCAGCAGGAGGATACTGTAGATAGTTTTCACTCAGGTCCACATATGCAAATAAGGGATTGAAAGTGACGTTCAGTGATTGGATAGTTACAGAAAATGGTTACTGTTGCGTTCTAGTGGAGCTCTATATAAGCAGGCTGGCTGAACCCTTCAGCTCAGTTCTGTTCTGGCCTGTGAATAAACGAGAGCTGTTTGAAGAATTGCTGTGTTGTCTGATATGTTCACCCACAACTTAACAGTCTCTGACCTGAGCAGGTGCTGTTTCATCTAAAACATTTTGGAAGCACTTTTTTTTAATACTGTAGAACTCTCCATTGTCTCCCCCTGACAAAGATACTTGTCAAAATGCCCTGGGCTATTTAAGTACAGTATATTCATAAAATGTGTTTTGGCATCTGCTGAGGTTCAAGGCCTCTCCTTTCCTTTTTTGGGTGGAAGGGAGAGAAATTTTTAATGCTTCCCGGCTTTTGTTTTTGTTTTCATATGTTTGGCATTTCTTTGGAATGTGTCCCTATGCAAAAAGAGATCCTACGAAACTTCAGCTTTTTGTGGGTTCCAAAGGATGTGGTCAGTCTGCCCAAACTGTGAGCTGCATCTGGCTTTAACAATATACATACCAGAGCCATATGAGAAAATCTATTTTGAAAAACAAATTGAGGACAACAGATATGATTTACTGGGGCATGTTCGCTGTCCTTTTTAGAGTGTTGTATAAATCAATAACAATAACTATTAAAGTTTATTTAAGCTTAAAAATAGATGAATTACCGTAATTAACTTCAATATTTATATTAAACCTCTAAGAATAATGCAGAATGTTCATGCTTATTTATAAACAGGGGAAGTCATTTCATTGCCAATTATTTTTGATTCAAAAAACCAAAAACCCTTGTTTTTGGTTTTTTTTAATGAACTTCCATGTTGCTGGGCTACCACTGCCAAAATACCTGACCATTTCACATGCTCCCTGGGCTGCTGAAACTTGTAGTCCAACGACATCTGGAGGGTCACAGGTTCCCACTCCTGACATGTTCCAAAGCAAACAGTCCCTCATGATCCAGACTCCCAGCTCAGTTGCCTGGAACCAGTGTTGCTAAGGCATTTTGAGATGGGGGGGGGGGAGGTTAGGGTCCCCCCACACACTGCCTGATTCTATAGAGTAACATTAGCAGATACTTGCCAGTAATTTATGCTCCATTTCAAAGTGTTGAGGAGCTGTTGATTGCCTGCCAATTTTGAAGCAAAAAATAAATAAAAATGAAAGGAATTTAAGAAGCACCTGCCAACTTTCTTCTTATTTTCTTTTGGAAATTGATGCCTTTGTAGTAAATTCACTGTGAAAAGATTATATTCTTCTGCGATTATGACAAAAACAGATGCTTTCAAAAGAAGCACTTAAGTACAAACAAGAGGTAAGATAGCACAGCTAATTTTATTATTCATTATAGCCCTTTGATTCTGTAAAGTTTTTCTCTCTCACACACACACTTTTGGTTTTGCTCTGTAAAAAAACATAATCATTTGTAGCCAGACTGGACTTTGAATCTTAACTGGTGTAAATTTGTTTTGTGTTCATCTTATTTCCATAGGATCATGCTGATTTACAACCAGAAGATTTAATAACGTACATTTCCCCCTCTAGCTTAAACATTGTTCCAGCTACGCTATCACATTGACTCTTTGGGAATTTGGCAAATGACATACAGAGAGAAAGATTAAAATACATTCATTTTCCATTCCTTTCTTGACAATTCATCCTTAAAACTTACAATCCTTTCATAGCTATAAACCATGGGAATCTGGCACTCTTACTATTTTTGTAGCAATATCTTCATAAGAACATTTTAAATCTGTGATTTAGTGCTCCCCCCCCCCCTAGAAAAATAGGTTCTGGTACTCACCATGAAGTTGTTACAGTTAATGCCACACTTTTTAACAACAAAAAGAGGAGCCGGTACTGTGTGTACTTTGCATAACCCTCCCCAAAAAAAAGCAGAAGAAGGAGATATTATATCCACTCAACTATTTCTTCCTACAGTCTCAGGGTTGTATCTAGCTAAGTGCTACTCAGACCAGACCCAGTGAAATTAATGGTCCTTCATAATGTCTGTCTATTTCAGCGGGTCTTCTCTGAGTAACATTAACTTTATATACAATGCATTTCAAATGCAATTTGTTTTCTTGCCCACCGGTCAATCATTAAGTTATAGCATTTTTACTACGATTGCTTTTGCATTTTTTAAAATATTCATGAACAGTAATTACATTTCATTCATAACTGTTGGCTTAAAAAAAGTAGCAACAAATCATGAATACATCATATCAAATGGTCAAAATATAGCCATCAGGGCAGAGTCATTTGGCCTATTTATTAAAATTTATAAGGCATGTCCCATTATTTTGAAACAATCTCTGGCATGTTCTTTTTTCCTCATAAATTTTAATATTCCGTAACCTTATTAATTAGCATGGAATTCCATATTTTCCTTTTCCACTGGCTAGAACTTGTTAAAACATCTGGTCTCCCCACTCTAGACAATGAATTTTATTAGTATTTTCCACACAACAACAACATTAAAAATATCGAAAAATAACAATACACAAAACACAAAAACCAACATTCAAAAAACAAAAAACAAAAAATCCATATCTTACAAGTTAATAATATAAACACTAAAAAGAAAAACAAACATTGACTTCCACCAATCCCACAGCACCTCCTTTATCTCTCATTGTGTCTTCCTGTTTTCCTTATCATCTCTATCCTAACATCTAGATATAAATTCACTTTAGACAATGACATGCATTGTCATAGAATCATAGAGTCAGAAGGGACCTCAAGGGTCATCTAGTCCAACCCCCTGCAATGCAGGAATCTCAGCTACAGCATCTATGGCAGATGGCCATCCAACCTCTGCTTAAAGTCCTTGACTAATACAGAATGCTCCTTCCTAATCTTCTCTTTTGTTGCTTCCAAGAAATGTGGTTCCATTTTTCATAATAAAATAAAAGAATCTTTCATCACAACCATTATTCTCAATACTGCTACCCATTCATTAATTTATATACTGCTTAATGTCTGCATGTGCTTGAGAAGAGAATAACATTGACCAGGGTGGGCTGATTCCTGTTGGTGGCTGGTGGCCATTGTCCAGAGGCACCATTTTATAGGATCTTGTCAAGCGTCAGGGGATCCAACCCCAACGGTAGATTGCCAGGAATGGATATGACAAAGAAGTTCTTACCAGTTGCTTTTTATTCAGTGTTCACAGAGAGAGGCTTAGAAAGGCAGCCTCTTGAAATAATGGCGTTGCTCCGAGTAAATCTCCCCTCCCCTCCTCTCCCACTTCCTCATTTGTCAACCCTTCTACGGCTGGCGCTGAGAGCTGTTTGCTTCTGAGCCATTTGCTCTCCTATTTTTAAGGCTCTCTGGGTTCTGGGAGATGGTGGGTCTGAAATGCTTTCTAGTGATAACGTGTCAACCAGCTGCTCCGGTTCTGCCTCTTCCTCTCCCATTATTTCCCAACTTTCCCCCTCATCTTCCTCTGAGCTGTGATCTCCCACCAACCCCTGTTCTGAACTGTCGTCTTCTTCTCTGGAAGAGCCAGGCTGGGGAGGTTGTCTCCACCATTCCTCCTCTGCCCAGACCCTCTCAGATCTGCACCATGGTGACCCCCTCTCTTCCGTCACCACAACCAATAATAATGACCATGATTCTTGCCCCATCTGTTATCTTTGAGGGTGGGCAGGGTGCTTTCACCTCACTATGGGGACGTCACATGATGCTGCGTCAGTCGAACATAGGGATTCAGGAACAAGTTGAAAGCAGAAGCAATTGCCTAATGATACAGCTGCCCTCTGCCTGTTGCATGCCATTATTCCTGGAGCGGGATGACAACAATGAATAGTCTCTGGTCTACCTGGGTGTTTACAGAGATGCTCACTTTCAGACAATACCTCTCAGTGCACCAGCAAATTGTCAGTGTCATCTTGGGATTAACCCTGAATTCAGTAGGGATGTTGTTGTTGTTTAGTCGTTTAGTCGTATACGATTCTTCGTGACCCCATGGACCAGAGCACGCCAGGCACTCCTGTCTTCCACTGCCTCCTGCAGTTTGGTCAAACTCATGCTGGTAGCTTCGAAAACACTGTCCAACCATCTCGTCCTCTGTCGTCCCCTTCTCCTTGTGCCCTCAGTCTTTCCCAACATCAGGGTCTTTTCCAGGGAGTCTTCTCATGAGGTGGCCAAAGTATTGGAGCCTCAGCTTCACGATCTGTCCTTCCAGTGAGCACTCAGGGCTGATTTCCTTCAGAATGGATAGGTTTGATCTTCTTGCACTCTATGGGACTCTCAAGAGTCTCCTCCAGCACCATAATTCAAAAGCATCAATTCTTCAGCGATCAGCCTTCTTTATGGTCCAGCTCTCACTTCCATACATCACTGCTGGGAAAGCCATAGCTTTCACTATACAGACCTTTGTTGGCAAGGTGATGTCTCTGCTTTTTAAGATGCAAATTAACCAGTTTTTCAGTCCCATCCCCAACAGTTAAGTTAGCATTCTGCAATCACTGACCTTGCTCAGTCTGCATTGGGCTGATTCCCCCCCCCCCCTACCCTGGGTTATTTTTCTTAAAGATTTGTTGCGCTTCAAGAAACCCAGGGGGTTCCCCTGAGACTGCTATCTTCCTCTCGCACACTTTCAGCAAGTTTTGCAAATTATCCGTAAAAACGAACAGGATGTTTGTCTCTTTCCAGAAGACGGATTGTCTCTCCTGTCATCGATGTCATTGACTGGAAGACCTTTGAGTATTATCCCTCTGCGGGCCTGCAAAGAGGTGTTTTTGACTGGAAATTAGATTTCCACTGGAAGCCACTGCCAGAACTCGAAAAGAAGGTACGACTGTCTCCCATCAGTCCCATCAGGTAATGGTTCACCACCTATTGCTGTTACCTCTAAGAATCAGCTAGCAAATCTCTCACAGCTGCTGGGGAGGTGGTCATATATCTTCTGACTATTATTTTGAGGCTTTTAAGACATTTCTTTGTGCTATGCTACTTTTCTATGCATTAGGAAATACAGCAGAATAAAATATTAAAAAATGAAATGAAATAAATCTAACACATTTAAACATTCTCTAGGAGTCCAGCAATACCCGGAATAGTAGTAGCAGTGGACCGACATTATTTCCAAAATACAGGGGGTTATGATTCTGACATGACCCCGTGGGGAGCTGAAAATCTTGAGTTATCTATAAAGGTAAGCACTTGAGATAAATACATCTCATCTCTTTTGATAATCATGTTTTGACATGACATACCCCTCAACAGTCATGAGGAAAATGGGGCATCCCTCTCTCTTTTTGCGTGACGGCATGGCAGCCATTTTGAGGCCAGTGGTAATCTTGTGTGGCACCCTAAAAGCTGCAAAAACCTGCAGAAAAAGCACATCTTTTGGGCCACGATCTCGCACAAGCTCATGGCATAACGCAGAATAACTGCCGTAGGGCATTCATAACACAAAATGGCTACTTGGAATGCATGGCTATTTATCGAAAGGATGAACTGAAGGGAAAGTGCCCAGGGATCACTGGCTTCCTGTCGCCATCTTCTTTCAGCTAAGCATGGGGCTTAAAGGGCATTGTTGGACACGAAATATACTCTCGGCAGCAGTGGTAGGTGTTGCTGGGCCTCGCGGCAGTGACGGCACAGCGGGCTCTTCCTATGTTGGGCGGAACTCAGCGCCTCTGTTTACATCCATGCCAAGACAGGATCATGTTAAATCGAAAGTGTTAAGTCGTGGGTTGACATAGCAGCCGGCACAGCGATTTCTTCAAGTAGCTCTTTATTATGGTAAGCTGGAATAGAACTGACTGCGAACAGCTCAGCCGGCCTGTATTTATAGGCAGCCGGCTGTCAACATTGTAACCACAACAGCCCAGAGTTCCCGCCTAAAATAACTGGCGCGGACCTGAGTGAAAACTATCTACAGACCTGAGTGAAAACTATATACAGTATCCCCCTGTTGGCCCAGGGTGAAACTACACTACATAACACCCCTCCCCACCGAGATAAGGCGTTAGTTACAATCGTAATGGTTTCCTTATATACAGCACTACGCGTAATGGTTCAATTAGGCACAAAAGCATATCGGTTACATTTCCCATACTTAGACCAACAGTGATACCTGTCCAACAACATAGTCCTTTAAATAAGTTGGGCGCTTGGAAACTCTGCCAGACCGCCGGGGACTGGTAGCCAAGTCCGGAGGGCCACACAGTTCTCGCTGAGGCTGTGGTGCGACCCTAGGTGGCGTTGGAACCAACTCCCCTGGATCCGCTGCTGTGGGTGGAGCCTCCGCAAGTGGAGTGGTCTGAGTCTGTTCTGAAACGGCTTGGTTCGGCTCCACGCTGGCAGTTTGCGAGGGAGGTGTAGGTGGGGCCTCGCCATCTGTACGTGTCTCTTCTGGAGCCGCAAGCGCAGTTGGGGGCACCTCGGTAGTGTCCAAGTCCCCAACCCTGCGTCTAAGCTGGTCTATGTGCCGTCGCCACAAGCGTCCGTCTTCGAGTGCCACCTGGTACGAGCGAGGTCCAGTGACTCCCACTACTGTGGCTGGCACCCAAGGGATGTCCCCCACATAGTTCCGGGCAAAGACCTGGTTTCCTGGGACAAATGACCGTGGTGCGTTGGCACAGCCTGGGGGTTCAGCCACGGCAAAGTCTGGGTGTAGCCGGTCGAGCGGTGACCTGAGGCGGCGGCCCATAAGCAGTTCAGCAGGACTCCTCCCTGTGGCCGCATGAGGGGTGATGTGTTGCACGAACAAGTATTCGGCGACCCGCTCATGCCAGTCTCCCCGGTCCAGGCGCGCCAGTGCCTCTTTTGTCGAGCGCACCATTCTTTCCGCTTGCCCGTTGCTGGATGGATGAAAGGGTGCCGTTAGGGCATGGCGGATGCCCAGTCCCAAAAGATACCGCTCAAACGTGCCTGACGTGAACTGCGGTCCGTTGTCAGAGACAAGGACATCAGGACACCCATGCGTTGCAAACAGGCCTCGCAGCACCCGGATGACAGCTTCGGTAGTGGTGGAGGGCATCAGGGCGACCTCCAGCCATTTGGAATAGGCGTCCACCACTACCATAAAGGTCCGGCCGTGAAAGGGGCCAGCCAGATCGATGTGCACCCTCGACCAGGGTGTCTTTGGCGTCTCCCAGGTGTGTCCCTTAGCTGCCGGTGGTGCAGGCCTCGACTCCTGGCACGCTTGACAGGCGGACACCCAGGCAGTGATGGCATCGTCCATATTAGGCCACCAGACGTAACACCGAGCCAACGCCTTCATTTTGACAATTCCCGGGTGGCCAACGTGCAGAGCCTCCAGGACGCGCTGACGGAGTCCCTGGGGAATCACGACGCGGTCTCCCCACAGCAGACAGCCGCGATGAGCTGAGAGTTCCTGTTGTCTGGTTGCGAAGGGCTGGAACTCCGATGCAAAAGGCCCTTGTGGCCACCCCCTCCACACCCAGTTGAGCACCCGGCTGATGGTGCGATCCTGGGCAGATGCGGAGGCCACAGTGGCAGCCGATACAGGCGCTGCCGGAAGATCCTCAATCAGAAGGAGCGATGAAGCTGGAGCCGGGTCTTCCACAAATGCTGGAAGAGGGCAACGGCTGAGGGCGTCGGCATGGCCCATCGATTTCCCCGGGCGATGGATGAGCCGGTAGTGGTAGGCAGCCAGGAAAACAGTCCAGCGCAGCATGCGTGGTGAGAGGACCGGTGGAGTTGGACGATCACCGGCGAGGAGGCCCAGGAGTGGCTTGTGGTCAGTGATGAGGTCAAAAGTCCTGCCATAGAGGTATTCATGGAACCTCTTCACTCCAGCCACAAGTGCCAACGCCTCCTTGTCGAGCTGGCTGTAATTCCGTTCCGTCGGAGATAGAGTCCTGGAAAAGTAGGCGAGCGGTGCTTCTCTTCCATCTGGAAAACGGTGACTAAGGACAGCACCGATGCCAAAAGGTGAGGCGTCGCAGGCAAGGACCAGCGGCCTGGATTCACTGTACTGTACCAGCACACTGTCTGAAGAAAGGAGAGCCTTGACCGCGTTGAAGGCCGCCGTCTCCCGATGACCCCAGGCCCAAGGCGTCTTAGTGCTAAGGAGTCGGTGAAGAGGCTCAGCCACTGTGGCTTTGTGGGGCAGGAACATGTTATAAAAGTTCAGCAGCCCCAGGAATGCCTGCAACTCCGTTTTGTTCTTTGGGGTGGGGGCCTGCTGGATAGCGCGGATCTTGGATGTGGTTGGATGAAGACCGGAGGCATCGATAAGATAGCCCAGGAACTCTACCTGTGGAACGGCGATCTGGCACTTCTCCCTCTTTACCTTGAGCCCGGCCTCCTGGAACCTGGTCAGCACGGCACGGAGGCGCTCGAACAGCTGCTGGTGTGAGTCTGCAGACACCAAGACGTCATCAAAATATGGTACCACGCCCGGAAGCCCTTGCAGGAGACGCTCCATAAGGCTTTGGAAGATGCCAGGAGCCACACTCACCCCGAACTGCAACCGGCGGCAACGGAATGCCCCCCGGTGGGTGATGATCGTCTGGGCTTCAGCAGTGGCATCATCGACTGGCAGTTGTTGATAGGCTTGGGCAAGGTCCAGCTTAGCGAAGACCTTACCCTCACCCAGGGAATGCAGCAGGTGTTGGACAACAGGAACCGGATAAGCGTGCTGCTGAAGTGCCTTGTTGATCGTGCACTTGTAGTCAGCGCAGATTCTCACCGACCCATCTGGCTTGACAGGCGTGACGATGGGGGTTTCCCACTTTGCGTGGTCAACCGGCTCCAAAACTCCTTGGGCGATCAGTTTGTCCAGTTGTTCGTCCACCTTAGCCTTGAGAGCAAAGGGAACCCGGCGTGGCTTTAGCTTGATGGGGGCGACTTGTGGATCAAGGCTAAAGGAGATGGGCGTACCTGTATATTGGCCCAAGGTGCCGTCAAAAACCTCGGCAAAGTCTTTGACCAGACCCTCAGTCTCTGCGTTAGAGATGCAGTTGATGCCGGTGACTTCCAGGCCGAGGGCATCAAACCAGTCTAGCCCTAGGAGGCTTGGCCGCTGACCTTCGACCACCACCAACCGGAGCAGGCCCGAAAAATCCTTGAAGGCGATCCGGAACCGGCCAACGCCTACCACGGGAATGTCGTTTCCCTGGTAGTCTCTCAGGTGTACGCGGTGAGAGTCAAGTTGCCTTTTGGACACTCTGGGTACCAGTCTTTTGATGGTGCTCCATGACACGATGGACAGGGCAGACCCGGTGTCGATCTCCATGTCACATGGAGCTCCTTCAATGAGCACCGTGACGTTCAGCTTGCGTCGCGTAGGCGAGTCGGTTTGGCCAATCGTGGTTCCAGACGGGCAGCGGCAGTTGGTGAGAGCGAAACAACTTTCCTTGGCAGACTGGAGTGAAGACTTGGACTTGCGAGTCGATGAAGGGGGGGTGTCAGACGGAGCCGATCGGCAGACCTTAGCGATGTGGCCCCTTCTGGAACACTTCCTACAGATGGCGTCTCTGAATCGACACTTGGCACGGGAATGGTTGCCTCCGCAGCCAGCACATTCCGGTTGGCCCTTGGACTTCTGTTGGAACTTCCTGCGCTCCCACTTTGTCTGGTGCACGTCATCGTCTTCACTGGAGGATGCCTCCTCACTGCTGTCCTCTTCATGATGCACCGGAACTGGCTCCCTAGCAAGACGCGGGCTGCTGGACTTGCGGATCTCCTGGGCGGAGCGTTCAGCAGCTTCTGAGGCCACAGCTTCCTCAATGGCTTTCTGTAGCGTGAGGTCTGGCTTGGCTAGGAGGCGCCGTTGCAGATGGATGTCCCGGACCCCGCAGACGATTCGATCCATCAGGGCATCGTCTAAGTCTCGGAACTCACAGTGCATTGCAGCCTGTCGCAGGGCGGTGGTGTAGTTGTTGATTGACTCCCCCTCTACCTGGTTCCGGTGGTAGAACGCATGGCGGGCAGCAATCTTGGACGGCTTTGGTGCGTAGTGGTTGCGGAGCTTCTCTTGGATCGTGTCCCATGGTGTTGCCTGGACTGCTTCAGGCGCAACCAACGCTCGGGCCGTCTCAAACACCTCAGGCCCACAGAGGCTGAGGAATAGGCCCCGCTTCCGATCCTTTGATACTGCTGTCAGCTCGTTGGCTTGGAGGTAGCAGTCGAACCGAGCGAGGTAGGAGTCCCATGATTCAGAGGCTGGCGCAAACGGCGGTAGAGGCACAAGTGAAGCCATGATTCCGATGCCGGCGTGAAGGGCGATGGATGGAACACAGTGCTCTAGCCAGAACAGTCAGCTCTGAATTGGTTCTGCCCAGTGATTTCGCTCAGTGATTTCGCTCTGTGATTCAGCTCAGTGATTCAGCTTAGTTCAGAGGCTGGCCGCATCTGGCTGTGCTCTGATGTCCATCTATCCCACCTTCGTCGCCAGTGTTAAGTCGTGGGTTGACATAGCAGCCGGCACAGCGATTTCTTCAAGTAGCTCTTTATTATGGTAAGCTGGAATAGAACTGACTGCGAACAGCTCAGCCGGCCTGTATTTATAGGCAGCCGGCTGTCAACATTGTAACCACAACAGCCCAGAGTTCCCGCCTAAAATAACTGGCGCGGACCTGAGTGAAAACTATCTACAGACCTGAGTGAAAACTATATACAGTATCCCCCTGTTGGCCCAGGGTGAAACTACACTACATAACAGAAAACGAAAACAAAGCTTCACTTCTGTTTCAGGCCTGGCTGTGTGGTGGCTCTCTAGAAATCCTTCCATGCTCCCGGGTGGGACATGTCTATCGAACAGGCATACCATACAACTTTCCTGCTGAAGAAGCTGTAGAGAGGAACAAAATCCAGATAGCTGAGACCTGGCTGGGTTCATTTAAAGATCTCTTTTACCAACAGGACAAAATGGCACGCTTAATTAAGAAGGTAAATTCCTCAGAAGTCGTTGCTCTTCAGGAAGAGCCAAATTAAAAGATTAAATTCTACAAAAATTGCACCCTTCAATTTTTGGCAACACCTTTCCATGCTCCTTTGTTCTTTCCTACTTTCTTTTGCTTCCCTTTGTTTCTTTCCCATTTACTTCTGTAAAATAAATGTTCCCAAAATATGGTTCCTTTTACATGATTTGTTCCATTTACCATGCATGATTTGGGCAGACTTTGCACAGATATTGATGTGACAGTCACGTGATCCAAAAATTCGTGTTAAGGTCTCATTTTTAAGACCAAGGCTGGATCTACACTGATATGTAAAAACACTATTAAAAGCTATAAAAAAGTTATATAGTGCAATTTCCCATTGCAGATGGATCGCTGCTCTGCAGTGCCCTCTGATGTCACATTTTTATAACACATTTTTAACGTTATAACCGACCAGTGTAGATTCGCGCCAGATATTTGTGTGTGTTTAATTGATAAAAGAAGCTGAGTTTTCATAATTATATGAACAATAACAGTAATGTTAACTTGTGTTCAATGAATGGTAGAAATAAACTACAATGCAGTGTGAATTACTAATGCAGATATTCAAATATATATAAGGGTGTTTAATAACTTTGTAAACTATTCTATGTACTCTCCACAGACTGAGAAGCTGAACTGCACAGAGCGTGTTCTACTGCAAAAGAGACTGGGATGCAAAAGTTTCCAATGGTTTATCTCAGATGTGTATCCTGAACTATACCCACTACAACATGGACCAAGATTTTCAGGCAAGGCAAGTGAAATCTATACTGCCGTTGAGGCTCATTATTAAATCAAACTTTCTGGCAACTGAACTTTTTAGTGCTATTATTTATGTAAAGTAGGGGTCGCCATAACTTTGAGGCCAGTGGACCCCTTTAAATTTTTGAGAAAGTGCCATGAGTGGCTGCCATGGAGATGCAGCGTAACATAAATTGGCTACCACATCTAAAAGAGCAGAAAGACAGACAGGACACAAAATAGTGCAGGCACACCCCTAATCAGCTCCACCCCCCATCAATGGAAAACAACACTACATCAGTCATTGCCATGCATGCATATTGCTAATTAGAATTTTTCAGCAGTTGAATTTTTCAGTGTAATCCTATTTAAAGATGAGCCCCACTAAATTCAATGGTATTCTGAATTCAATGGTACTCATCCAGAGGAAAATCTCTATATGATACAAAAGTATGAAGCCATTTGCTCCAAGTTGATGAAGCCCTGTCCATAGTTGTCATACCAGATTGCAGCCTAAGTGAAATTGTGAGACTGCCATTCTGTACACGCTTTCCTGGGAGTAAGTTCTACTGAACACAACAGGGCTTACTTCAGAGCAGACATGTGTATGATGTTTGGGATTGCATTCTTAAAGAGAGCAGATGAAACATCAGACATTATGCTAAGAGGTGGAAACATAATCAGGTTTTGGAAACAAAAATACGGCATTGAGAAGGTTAATAATTTCAATCTCAAGAATTAAAACGCAATACTACTTTGTTAAATTTCCATGTTTGAAATGAGATTCCACTGTGCCTCTCTAATTTTGAAAAAAGCTAATTGCACACTATGTTTAGAGGTGTGCATCAACCACAAATTGCCCACAAAACATTAGCGGGTACATCAACTACCACTGTGGTCTGGCACTTCTGGCCTATGAACCAAAATAGGCCCACTAGGTCTTCTCATTTGGCCCATGAAGCCATGCCACACTCACCTGCCCTACACCTGATGCCATATATATAAAGCCTTCCAAGGCACCCTGATTCAGTTTGGGATTCATCTGAATGTAATGCACACTTATTATTTATGTTAAAACACAAATGATTCTGTTCAGTCCTTATTATATGAACTTATTTAAACTTGCCTTGGTATGTGATGACTTTGATTAAAAATGTACATGAAATCTACAATCCTATACATACTTACCTGGCGGTAAGTCCCATTGAAGGCTATAGGGCTTACTTATGAATAGACACACACACACACACACACACACACACACACACACAAATTGGATTGTAAAACTGATGCACAAAGACAGACAAAAATGATAAATGTAAAAGGGAAATAAATTTCTTTTTAACTCATAGTTTTTGCTTTATTTCAGTATCAATATTTATTTACAGCTGTACAATACTGGGGTTGGACTCTGTGCAGAGTACAGATCTCAACATGATGCTGGTGGCAGCTGTCTTCCACTGTCACCTTGTAGTGACAATATCAACCAGGTAATTTGAGTTTTCAAAGCATGCACACAATTATATCAAGTTAGATCCCTGCTTCGGAAAAAGGTTGCAGTGATACGTCGTGGATTGCAGTGATCCTGTATTAGCTTTTCTAGGAGACTTTGTCAGCTGAAGAGCAGGATACAGACTGGGATTACAGCAAAAAGTTGCAGTGTGGAGTGCTGCTGTTTATGATACTGACCACTACATTTCAGTTCTCTCACACCTTCCTCAATAAGTCAGCCAGCATTTCTCTGTAACTGAGCACACTCCTTTCACATTGGGCTGCTTTTATTTTGGTATTTCCACACCTTGGGGCCATTTTGGCCATTCACAACCCAATCAGTCACCAGAAACAAATAACAACAACATGTGTTACATAGAAAAGAGTGTTAAGGAAGCAACACTGGAGAGGATTGTAGGAGAGGAACTCCTTCAAAGTGTGAAAATAGTGATAAAACATTATAGGGAACAGTTTCAGAAACTAGTGCGAGTCCAATAAATAATTGAAGGGAAATTGGAAGGAAGACTCAGACGAAGGCCCAGATATAATCATATAAAGTTCTGTAGATTAAGGAGGCTGGGAAGCAGGCAGAGACATACGTGGAGCTGAAAAGAATGGAGAGTTGTCAATGGTCAATAATGTGAAATGCATGAGAGTGATTCACCTAAAGTTACTACCATAGGCTGGTTAAGCTTGCGGCTCGAGTCTTTCCCCAGCTCTCGCCATTATTCTATGAGAAGTTAACCTGTACCACCACATTAAGCTGCAAAATCAGTCAGTGTAAGACAAGTAGCTTAGAAATGGATGACTTGCTGCTAAATCTCCCTTTGTTTTGTGCTAGTTTGTGGCTGGTTAAAAACAAACCCCCACAAAATTTTGCTATCTTAGTGGCCGAGATTAGCACCTATGGCTTCTCCAACCCCTTACATCACCTTTTGTCTAAGCTAGTGTGTTCCTGGCTTCAGGTTTTGGTTGGCCTAGGCCACATCTCACACCCCAAAGGGGAACATCTCATCACTTTCTTATTGGCTTGGGTGCCATGCGCAAAAAAAAGGCATTTCCTTCTTTCATTTGGTGCTTATTTTAGCAAGCACAAACAGGAAATTATGTCTTTTAGCTCCCCCCTCCTCCGTTCTCCAGTTGTGTTGTTCTTTTGCTTCCTTAGCACGTTGAATACAATGGCATGAAGGAAATCTGTTTTGGTTCCATGCCCCAGCTTTGCTTTGATGTCGAGCGTGAAAAAGTTGTCCTTCAAAACTGTACAAAAAAGATGGAAAACAGCTCACAGCACTGGGATATGAAAGAGGTATGTGGCAAGTTTGGCTCAAGGCTATACTAGCAAAAATAGCTTGATGGGTCAAGGCGCCTGGAGGTTTGCAAATACTTCTGTTTTTATGCCACAGTCCTGTCATCGGCTGCATGTAAAATATGTGTCCCAAACTAGACAAAGGAATGCTGCGCAGATCAAAACTGGGATGGCCTTTTTCAACCTGATGTTTGAGTAGGTGTGAGAATATGCCCTTATCCCAGAAGTGATAGGGTGTATGGCTTGACCACACCAACCAATCAGCAGTGAAACAGGCCAACGCATTACAAGCCACTGCAAATCCATTAAGAGCAATTCCTACATTTCTTTGGGAATCTGGCAATCATGTAGAAATACAACAAGGCGCTTCCGCTATTGTTTTATTGTATTGACCATTGTTTTATGCCACACCGTGCCCCGAGATCAGTTCATATATGATGGAATAGAAATGTCATAATTGAAAACAAAACACAAGATAGTGATTTTACGTGACTGATAAATAGTGTTGATGATAAGCCTAACATTATTTGGTCTTTGTTCATGTACAGAATGGAATGATTGTCCATCTTCTTTCTGGTAAGTGCATTGGGGCCATGAAGACAGACCTTTGTCTACAGAAATGTAACAAGGAGGCCAATCTGATGTGGCGATTTGATCATTCATACCATGTAGATGAAAGATGACTATGAAGACCTCCCTGAACCCCATTATCGTTTCATCCATTTGATTCCAAGGTGCAAGAAAAGGGATCTGAGTATGTTTTCTTGGAACAAAAAATGGACAACATAACAGATGCCCAAGTCGTGCATTCCCACCCAAAATTTACCAAAGTGTTTTGGTATAGCAGTGAATGCTGGGTTGATTCCAGCAAACAGGAGATACAGAAGAGATGAAATGACTTTTGTTTATGCTGCTTTCAGGTTGCACAGAATGCTTAACTGGGCAATATGGAAAGATATCATAAAGACCAGCTACACAGATGCAAGATACTGAGATATTTTTCTTTCAATGAATCTTATGGAACAAACTGCCAGAAGGCACGTGTTTAATTTAGTATGTTGTATAATTTATGAAAAGTAGGTTAAAACTATTCTTCTTGAAACTGGAAAAAATCTTTTCTGAAGAACATCAGTATGACTCAAGTGGAGGCCTCACGAGCTAAACAAACAATCCTGATCAATATATTGAAACGTACTGCCAAGGGTTCTTTAAATGAACATCTAAAAACAATACCGTATATAAAAACAATTAAAACAATTCCAACACAGATGCATAACAGGACAAAGGCTTGTTGAAAGAGGAAGATCTTCAGCAGATGCTGAAAGACTAAATAGAGACAGTGCTTATGTAATGTTTTACAGGAAGACATTCCAAAGGGTGGGGGGCCTCACACTCAAAGCCCAGCTTCTATAAGGAATGGAACAGACCACCTGAAAATTTGCCCCAAGCGAATTTTCTCATGTTAGTCTTTGTTTGCCACTGAGCCCAAGGAACACCGTGGGAGAAATCATGTCCAAATACTTAGATGTGGGAAGATTGTGGTCATAGCTTTGCCAGGTCAATGTCAAACACCAAAGCCAAATGTCTGGAAAAGTTTTTATGCTGATGTAAATCTAAATTAATTCAAATGTGTGATTTCAGATTTAAGCATATATTGTTGTGTGTGGCAAATATGTCCCCACTTACTCCATAATGGGAGTTCAAGGGAGCCTGCAGAATGCTTGTACTGTTCACATCATGGATTGCATATCGTCTTTGGTTAATTTATCAAAAGTAAAGCCCTATTTTTGCAGGTGATGACGACAAAGCTATCTCGAGCCAGTGAAAGGGAGGGGCGAAATCAAAATGACAAAATACGCTCTTGCTTTGTTTGGTATGGAAATGAACCAAGGACACAGCACGACTACTTTTCCTTTTTAAAGAAAAAAACAGTGAGCAAGGAAAACTCGACTCTCCTGAGTGGAAATTCTACATTTGGGTGGTCTTTCACGATCTGTGTGGGGCTGGCAAAGAGAACTGCTGAACGAAGTTTGGCTTAACTTGGCAGGCTGACAAATCCTCCTCTGAGAAGGTTTTTTAATTTTGGTAGCATACTGACAGAACTGAACTGGTTCAGATCACTGAATATATCAACGTATTTCACCGACTTCTAAAATGTTTTCTCAAAAATGTACCAACGTCTGAAGTCTGCGCTATTGCAGTCTTTAGCTTTGGAACTTCTTAGATTAAGAACCCTGTAGAGATTCAGAGAGAATTTGCTCGTCAGCTTGGGAAGTGAGAGCAATCAAAGTGAAAAATCCGCTTTTCCGGGCAGGCTTCTATGCTTTTGCAGAGCAGGCCAAAATTTATCTGGTCAGTCTAACTACGCATCTATGGTGGGGAAAGCCTGGTCCCACAAATGACAGCTCACACATTATGGCATCCACAAGGAAACCAATGCAAACAAACCTCCATACGGCAGCATCTATGTGCAGAGGTGCTCTGGGGAGTTTCACTTGTAGACAGTGCCACAGGCACTTTTCATTTAAACATAAGGTTGTGCTGCCTCCAAGCTGCTGACTGAGGCTTTTCAAGCAACTTCTGTGTGGAAACCATA
The DNA here is from genome assembly GCF_964106645.2 of Podarcis pityusensis. Classification (NCBI taxonomy): domain Eukaryota; kingdom Metazoa; phylum Chordata; class Lepidosauria; order Squamata; family Lacertidae; genus Podarcis; species Podarcis pityusensis. Next base: position 38,643,001 of record NC_138037.1, read on the forward strand.
AGGAAAAGACGAAGGAGGACAAAACAGCGTTCTTCAAATACCTCAAGAGCTGACACATGAAAGAGTGGAGAGTCTAGTTCTCTGCTGCTGCAGAGGGCAAGACTAGGTCTAATGCAGGGATCACTACACTTTGTCTCATGGGTATATCTGCAAACCAGATAAACAAAGGCCATTCTATACAAACTTCCATCAGCTCCATCCAGCACAGTCATACTGGGGCTGGAGTTGCTGGAAGTTAACAGTCCAAAACATCAGGAGGCCATCAGTAGGAGGAGGTTATTTCTAAGGTCAAGCAGGCATCATACCTTTTATGTTTCTGAAGGGCATCAGTGTTGTGACACCATCAGGGATGAAACCTTTGGTTGCTGCCATGAACCTTTCATAAGCAATGCCTGCTTTGTGCAATGCGTAAAACAGGCTGTGGAGCTAGTTGATATATGTTTATATGGTTTAAATGATTTGTCGGAATTAAACCAAATGAAATGGGGGGAAAAACAAAAACAAAGGCCATTCTAGTCTAGCATGGGTTTCACAAAACAGAACAACTCCTATGTATTTCAATATTAAAGTGAATTTTTAAATAACCATAGTGTATTAGATGAGATTCCCAAGCTTGCCTCACTTTTTACTGCCAACAAAGCAATCAGAAAATCAAAGTCGGTACTCAGTAGTTCTGCCACTGTGATATTCAAGGGTCAAATGGTGCAAAAGCTACTCTGATGGACAAGATCCTTAATTTTATAGCTGAAGCAGAAAGTATAATGTTTCGTAAAACCTCATTTTCTACACAAATCCATCACTTTAAAGCAGAAATATTAAAACAACTGAAGAATAGCAAGTTAAAGTTCATTTAAAATGCAGAATAAATATTTTTTACTTTTCAGACATATTGGTACTTTAAAAATATATCAGTCTACAAACTTTCAGTGCCACCTATTGGCCACCAAAAGCAACTGCTGTTAACAAATAGAATTAACAGCAAAGAAACATATTTGATTGCACAAATGCACAATGTCATTCTGTGTGGTTGCAAGTTAAATAGATTGCTTATTCTAAAGATTCTTGCAACTCCGCTACTGGATTATTAGTGGAAAACAGTAAAAATAAAATCAGTGTGTGCCTGTCCACAGCTCCAAGATTAGGAATTTAAATATTAAATTGTAAGCCTGAAGGATTTACAGTTGTGTGGACAGGACATCTAATCATTTAAAACCTGATATTTAGGTGCACTTACAGGAATTCAGGAAAAACATATTGAAGTCATCAGGGTAGATATTTTCCAACTCAGAATCAATGTAATAAATACATGGAAAGTGTCACCAAAATCTCACATCCTGAAACTGCAAGCCCAACTGAAAAGTCCACTCACAAACCAAGTAAGGCAGTGATGATGATTACAGATACAAATATAAGAAGGTAGCAGTAACTGGATCTCTCTCTAGGGAGACTAGCTGATGTGGCATATATAAGAACTAATAGTTTACATAAGTTTAAACAGAATTAAGTCAAGCCAACTGAAAACAGGTACAGGGGGTCTGTGGCCCTCCCGATGTTGATGGATTACAATTCCCATCAGCCCTAGCAAGTGTGACCAATGGCCAAAAGTGATGAGAGTTGTAGTTCAGCAACACATAAAGAGCCACAGGTTTCCCATACCTGCTGTACAGAAAGATTGGGCTCCATATTTGGAAAATACCAGGTCTGGTGTTACAGCAACCCACTAAGAAAAAAAACAACGTCATTGTAACCTATTCAATTTGGCAAGACAAGAGAGTTTACCATGATGCAGCTTTGCAGAAAACAAAAGATCATCAAGACAACTGGTATAAGCTTGACTTTAACAAATTTAGCCTCTAATACAGAACCCACCTCTTTAAAAAAAACACAGCATAGTCTTATTGCTCATATTATAGGATCTAGCAGCTCGTTCTGTACACTACATAGAAGAATCCATTGTCCGAGAAGTGCAACAAGCACTTTTAACACTTTCATGTATTGTGGACTGTCACCCTTTTCAATCTCACATGCGGAAGAATATTCCATGTATTTAAATAAATTAAGAACTTATGCACACAAATACATGATTTTTTTTGACACATCAGTTCTTTTTCTCAAACTACTGATGAACCTGATGAGAAAGAGCAATTTGCTATATGCAGAGTCTCTTCAGAACAGGCGTGCTTGCATCTTTCTGCCCAAATTTTCCAGGAACAGCAAAGTTCATCAAGCGATCATCAGCATTTAACCAGTTCTTTGTTTGTTGGTGGTGCAGAGACTTCTTCGCCACACATAAATTGTTCCTAAAATAGATATTAAAAAATAGGTGTCATACATTTTCTCAGTAGTCACTGCCACCCTCGTCTAAAATTCATGCTGAATTTGTGGCCCGCAAAATGATTACAATTATATTTTGCAAGCAAATTATTTCACCAAGTGCATGGATGTCTCAGAAGGTGAAAACTGAAAATAATGGGTGATAACAAGTGTCACACGAGTCTCATGCAATTAGACTTCCTCTTCTTCTACTTCCCACTGTAGTCCCCCTCCTGCAAAATCTGATCTCCCAACCCGTTAGAGCAGATTTTGGGTGTGCATGGGAAACTGCCGAGACGAGGAAAGGAAGGGAAAGCCCTGCAGGCTCAAGTGTTAAATCAGTTCTGATGGCTGGTGAACACAATCAGATGTCATCAGGTGTATGGGTCCTAGCACTTCCATACATTCGTGATTTCAAAGGCAGAATTGACGTTTGGGGGGGATTTCAAGGTACTGCTTTTTCCTGGATCATGGCAAGTCAATTGGGGGCGGGGTGGAAATAACATTTTTTGGCGTTTTTGTGAAAAAAATAAGCCGAACCACTTTGGGTCTTCCTTTAAAAAGTTCAACAACTTTCAGGGTGTCCTGGTTTTTATTTTTTGAAATATGGCAACCCTTTTAGATCCAGACCAACTTAATTACACTTAGTTCCCTCTGAAATCAACAGGACTTAAATGAGAACAGCAGTCTAGAACAGGGTGGATTTGATTTAAATCAAATTGATTTAAACCACAATTTAAATCACAATTTAAATCACTAGTCAGTAAGACTTGATTCAAATCATTTTTTTTACAGAAAGACATTCCTGCTGGTATAATCTTAATATTTACAACCAGATAAAGGTTTCATTTTTGGAATAATAAATTTTCAGAGTAGTTTTTACAGTTATATCAAAAATTACTGATTTGGTTATACTATTAGAAATACATAGACAGATAATTATGAAATTATTGTGAGGTTTAATAAGGTAGCTGTTTATATTTGGACAACTTTTCTGCTGTACTTTATTGGAAGGAGAAAAATAATCATTTTCTTAATAACAATTTAAACAATTTATTTAACTAAAATGATAACATTACAGCATATGTATATCCATGTTTGTTAACTGATGTGGTTAAACATTAAAAAAAAAACCCTTAGACTGAGTTTCAGCACACATGAAAAACGAAAAACAAATCCTTATTTCCTGATGAATAGCCTTTGGACTATAATGTAACTTAAACAGAAAACTATGTTTAGAAAGATTTTTCCTCCAAAAGCATTTTATTTTAAAAATCAAATTTAAATCAAAAAAATTGATTTAGATTTTTAAAAATCCGATTTTTTTTATTCTTATTTTTTAAATCATTGCTTTTTACCCACCCTGGTTTAGAACAAGCCAAATGGGAACAGAGAACACATCCTGACAGCATGAAACATGAAACCTGTGCATTTGTTGCCTCAAAGCTTTAACTGTTCCTATAGCATGGTTTACTATAATTCTCCAATACTTTACATGAAGAACAAGAATAAATTCATAAAAAAGTGTATAGGGAAAGGCCATAGCTCACTGGTAGAGTATCTGCTTTGCATGCAGAAGGTCCCCGCTTCAATCCCTGGCATCTCTAGGAAGGGATGACAGAGACTCACATCAGAAATTCAGGAGTGCCACAGCCAGTCACTGCTGACAATGAGCTAGATGGGCCATTGGTTTGGCTCAGGATAAGGCAGCTTCTTATGTACACATTTAAGAGGACATATTTATGAGGACAAGCACCTCAGGTGCCCCAGCCGACTTCTCACCTTATCGTAGATGACTTTTACTATGAGTGAGCAGCTTGGACAGGTGGCTACATCTTCACCATTCTCCAGATCCTCCTGCAACGACACACAATAGTCTATCATCGCCTGGACAGGGCTAAGCAGTAATCAGTCATTCTTGAAGGAGACGAGCACTTCCTTGTTTGTGATAATGAGTATCAGCACAATTCAACCTTCTTGGCAAAGGCTAGTAAGATCCAAGAGGCAGAGTAGAGAGCCATGTAGAAGAAAATGAAGGGTAGAAGCAGGAGTAATAATAATAATAATAATAATAATAATAATAATAATAATTTATTTATTTATACCCCACCCATCTGGCTGGGCTTCCCCAGCCACTCTGGGCAGCTTCCAACAAAATATTAAAATACTGTACAGTAATGCATCAAACATTTAAAGCTTCCCTAAAGAGGGCTGCCTTCAGATGTCTTCTAAAAGTCTGGTAGCTGTTCTCTTTGACATCTGGTGGGAGGGCGTTCCACAGGGCGGGAGCCACTACCGAGAAGGCCCTCTGCCAGGGTTCCTGTACCCTGTACACTCTCTGTTCCCTGTACACTCTCAGAGGAAACAACCCCGTCAATAACGCCAGATCCAAACCTTCTCCCTATGTATGAAGGTACTTCTGAATTCTCCCTATGTATGGAGGTACTTCTGAATTCAGAATACACGCGTGCGCACCCCACTCCGCTTACCCGCGTGATGAGGAACCGGTCCCCGCAGGGACACGGGTAGCTGTAGGTCTCCGTCTCCTCATCGAACTCGAAGTCCTCGATCTCCACTTCGTCGTGGAAAACAGACATGCCCCAGACCGGATCTATCGCCTCCCCGATGAGCAGCTTTCTACTAACGCCGACAGGGTGCCGCTGGAAAACTACACGCCGCCATCTTTGTCCCGGGTTGACGCCACACAGGCTCGCTGCACCAATCGGCTGTCAGGAAGAAGAAAAAAGCGAACGAAGTCACTCTCGCGATGTCTTGGAAACCAATCGTGGATCGAGTGCCCCCTAGAGCAACACATGGACGGAAGAGAAGGAAAAAACCTATATCGACTGCACGTGAGTTCGAAGCACTCCGCCTTCGGAGCGGAGTGACGTCGCTCTGCCCCTCTGAGTCTCTATGGTGAAGCCCTTCTACGCTTTCATAAGAGCGGGAAAGCGAGTTCCGATACTGGGCCGGAAGTGCCTAAATCATAGCGGCGGACTTTGGCTTCCCGCTCCCTCTTCGCAAGATGCCGTTGTTGTGCCGGAGAGGAAGTGGCGGTGCGGGTGCCGGTTGCTCGTGACTGGGCTTGTTAGGCTGAGGCCTTCACTAGGCCGGGCGACGCGTCCTGAGGAGTCTGCGGGGGGAGTAAGTCGCCTCCCTTCGCCCTTTTGGACCCCGCGAGAGGCGGGTGAGTCTGAAAAGGGACCCGCAGGAGCAACGAGGCGGTGGCAACCTGCGCCCTGTCACGCCGGAGCGAAGCCCCTTCAGGGCATAGCTGTCAACTTTTCACCTTTTTAAAGGGAAATTCCCTTATTCCGAATAGGATTCCTCGCAAGAAAAGGGAAAAGTTGACAGCTGTGCTTCAGAGACACTTTCACTGGGTTTTACTTAGGATGTGTTTATTTATTATATCGCATTTATATCCCACCATTTTTTTAACTCGAGGTGGCGTACATGAGTCTCCCCGCTTCATAATCACCCCCCACAACAACCCCGTGAGGTAGGACAGAGCGAGCGAGTGAATTGTTGGCCCAAGGTCACCCAGGAAGCTTGGTAGCCCATGAAGAGTGTATACCTGAAGGAGCGTCTCCACCCCCATCGTCCAGCCCAGACACTGAGGTCCAGCTCCGAGGACCTTCTGGCAGTTTCTCTTACTGCAGGAAGTGAAGTGACAGGGGCCCAGGCAGAGGGCCTTCTCGGTAGTGGCGCCCGCCCTGTGGAACGCCCTCTCAGCAGATGTCAAGGAGATAAACAACTACAGAACTTTTAGAAGACATCCGAAGGCAGCCCTGTATTGGGAAGTTTTTAATGTTTGTTGTTTTATTGTGTTTTCATATGTTTGGGAAGCCGCCCAGAATGGCTGGGGAAACCCAGTCGGATGGGCGGGGGTATAAATAATAATAAATTTTCTGTTTGTCTGGAGGGACAATGGAAGACATCTTCCAAGGCAGCCCTGTATCGGGAAGCTTTTTTAAGTTTGTTGTCTCGCTGTGTTTTTATATTATGTTGGAAGCTGCCCAGAAGGTTTGCGGCAACCCAGTTGGATGGGTGGAGTATAAGCAATGCTTTTCTCCCCTAGGAAAATACAGTCATACCTTGGTTTGCGAACGTTCTAAAACGTTTTGGCTCCTGAACGTCGCAAACCCGGAAGTGACTGTTCTGGTTTGTGAACTATTTTTGGAAGCCGAACGTCCGACAGGGCTTCAGTGGCTTCCTATTGGCTGCAGGAGCCACACATTGGTTTCCAGACGTTTTGGAAGTCAAACAGACTTCTGGAATGGATTCTGTTAACCTCCAAGATATGACTGTCGGTGCCAGTACTCACCATGAAGTTGTTACAGTAAGTGCCACACTTTTTACAACAACAAAGAGAGGTGCCGGTACTGCATAACCTTGAGTACCCCCCTGAAAAAAAGCTCTGAGTACAGTATAAGTAATAAATTATTGTTATTAGAATTTGGATCCTGGTCTCTCCCAGGTCCCGGACAGGCATTAACCACTACACTGCCACTGGCTCTTTCAGACAAAGCTTTCCTTTCCCCCTTCTCCCCCACACTGACACAAGAAGAACCCTGCTGTGTCAATCTGTAGGTCAATCCCTTTGTTTGTTTGTTTGTTTGTTTACATGGTTTTTTTACCCCTTTCCTCCCATCCCCAATTTATCCTCACAACAACCCTGTGAGGTTGGCTAGGCAGAAAGATAGTTTATGAAGGGGATAGCTGAGTGGGGATTTGAACCTGGTTCTAAGTGCTCCATACTGGCTCTCCCATCTAGTCCATCATTCTTCTTGCCTCAGTAGCCAATCACATCCTGAAGGCAATTGGTGCCCCGCTTCTGGCCACTCCTGCCGAAGCTGGTATTTATTGGCACTCTTTGTGGTTATTGCTGGGTTTTTCACATACCCCACTCCCTGTTCAAAAAGCACTTTGTGTTTGTAAAGTATGGCATTGTGAATAGCTTTTATTGTGTTTGCCTTCAGGAAAACTTTGAAGGATGAGTCAGTATTGGACGAAGAGCCTCTTTTATCTCGCTTAGTAAGAGTGATTTGTCCTCCAGGTGGGCTGTAAACTTAAAATTGGAACTGCAGGTTGGTTAAGTTTAAGTAGTTCTTGCCTACATTTCAGCCTGATGGCAGATCATTTTCAGTGTCTTGTCAGTCATAGTTGTTAATGAGCCGTTTCAGGTGTCAAAATTAGTCCAAACATAAGAGATACATGAGTGCTGTGGTATCATTTCAGATAAGATGCATCTGTTGAGTTCAAAGTTTGGTGTTAAGGCTGCACTCATTCTCTCTCTCTCTCTCTCTCTCTCTCTCACACACACACACACACACACACACTCATGTGTGTGTATAAACTCAGGGATGTACTTCTGAGTAGACATACATAGGATTGGGTTGCAAAATAGCTTTGTGGAAAGTTGTAGCCTGAAAACTAAACTAACTGAGCACACCCAACATAGAATCAGAACATTATTATTTAAAAAAAATAAACACAGCTCACCTAGTCAGTTGTAGTTCTCAAATGCATCTTTACCAGAAAGCTTCTGACTGTCTCTGGAAAATGTTTAGGCTCTGATCATATCTTACCTTGACATCTGGCAGGTTTATTTTCCAATATATTTGTTTCCCATTATTTAAAATACACCTCTCAAGTGGCTTCATTTGGCAAACCCTCTCTTGCATCTTGTCACATTTTGATGCAAACAAGTAGGGCTTTGCAAAACTGAAAAATAGTACAAAAGATGGCTGTCTGCAACCAAAACACAGTCATTGAGATGTGTTACTTTCAGCCTGCAATCCTGTAGAAATTTCTTTATGAATAAGCTCCATTGAAATCAGTGGGGTCTATCCTGAGTAAAGATACTTAGTGTTGAGCAATATGTACACTACGTTCCCACAAGTGAAACAAATATTTTTCTATGTATGCGTCCATAGTACATTGTTCATTTGCTTTCTCTGATGCCCAGGACAGATATAATGCTCACAATATGCTATCTATGGTTAGGAGATTTTTAGCATGTATTGGAATCATGAGTATCTTATCCCTCCTTTTGCATGGGTTTGCCCCCCTCTTCCTTTTTCAGACTCCATGATGCATCACTGTTCAAGATAACCATGCTCAGACCACAGTTGGTATAGTTGTAATGTTGCACCAAGGAAAGGAAGATATATGCATGAGATTAAAGGAGGGTGGTGAGGCAAGAAATATATGGATCCCAATCAACTCCATTGTTGCAGTCATGATTTTGAGATTAACACCATTACATCAGTATTGAGCCTGAGCACAGATGTTGGATTATTCTTTGACAGTGCAATCCTATACATGTCTACATAGAAGTAAGTCAATGGAATTTAGAATTGTAGAATCATGGAGTTGAAAGGGACCCTGATGATTATCTAGTCCAACCCCCTGCAATGCAGGAATATGCAGTTGTTCCTTGGGGATCGAACCTGTAACCTTGGTGTTATCAGCACCATACTCTAACCAACTGAGCAATCCTCTCAAGAAAATGTATATGGAACTGCTACCTGAATTACCTATTAGTTGAAGCTAGTTTCACATATCGTAAAATCCAGGCAGAAGAATAGGATTCTGTTCAGCGCTTATCTTAGAAAATGAATACTGTTGTTTTATACGATCTACCTATCATTCTTGCAAATGTATAGCAAGATTGTAATGATTTTAGCTAACTTGCGGAGCCAGTATCTTTTGTCCCCGCTTATTTAATTTAGCATCCACATGTGCCCAGAAATGGTGATAAATGTATATACATCCCCACCTGTGTTTGAATATATCTGTAACAAAGTGTTGTGAAAGCTGCCAGCATTCATGGGAGAGATAGAGAGAGGAAAATGTGGGGGAGAACTGAACAGGTTTGTTTGTTTTATTAGCCAAATGTGTTGACATTATAAGAGAGCTCTGGAGATTTGATGACTTTAAGGAGTCAAGGAGTCAACCACTAAGCTATTCCCAATGACATAAAGAGATTAATACATGTGTATATCAAAGTTCACAGGGATGGAGCTAAATCATACAGAAGAGAAACCTCATCTTGGTTCTTGAAGTGGTTGTTCTAAACTACCTCCTTAATGTCATGGAAAGAAACATTTGGGATTTTTGGGGGGTATTGCTTCTTAAAGTCAGAGAGGTTAGCCACCAGCAGATGTCACTAGTAGACACAAAAGGTGTTGTACAGCATGTTGCAGCTGTAAAGGCCTATACAAACTATTGCTGTGCACGTAACACACTTAAAAATAGACAACAAAAAGAGTGGAATATTAAATGCAGTAGTTGTGTCTGTGTTATAAAGCTGTGAGTTGAAACACTATACAAATGTTGTGATCTTAAGCATGTTGGCTTTGCACTAAGTGCTATTGAACTTAGTGGAACTTTTCTAAAAGTGAAGAGGATTGAGTCCTTAACATCTGAGGGCTCGTTTTGGGGAAGGCTGTGCCAAAAACACCATAAAAGAAGCTATAGCTGGTTTTTTGTTTCTTTGTTTTTTAACATAATACAAGTTACACAGTACACAACCTACTTAAGAGCTAGGACTATTTCCTAGTTCATACATTTATTACATTGTGTGTGCACTTATTAATTTTCTTGGAGTAGCTTCTGAGAAGACCCTTGGTTATTACATGGCCAGCAGATTGTCATCTGGTGACAACCCAGAAGTGGGCCTTTTTGGTGATAGCACTCATGAATGCCCTTCCCCAGATAATTTGCAAGACAGAAATCATAATGACTTTTAAACAGATCTTTAAAGGATCTTCACTGGCACAATTCAAAGTGTTGGTACTGACCTTTAAATCCCTAAACGGCCTTGGCTCAGGACACCTGAAGGAGCATCTCCACCCCTATCATTCAGTCTGGACACTGAGGTCCACTTCCAAGGGTTTTCTGGAGGTTCCCTCACAGCGGGAAGTAAAGTTACCGGGAACTAGGCAGAGGGCCTTCTCGGCGGTAGCACCCTCCCTGTGGAACACCTTCCCATCAGATGTCAAGGAGATAAAGAACTACACAACTTTTAGAAGACATCTGAAGCCAGACCTGTTTAGGGAAGTTTTTAATGTTTGACATTTTATTATTTTTTGTAGTTTGCTGGAAGCCGCCCAGAGTGGCTGGGGATGCCCAGCCAGATGGGTGGCGTAGAAATATATAGTAATAGTAATAATGATGTATAATCTTTAAAAATGAAAAAGAAGAATTGAGTACTCCATTAGTACCTGTACTATGAATCCTCAAGGACTTGGATTTTGTTTTAGTAAGAGGTGGAATACTGGCCTTGATTCATCTCCATGTGGTAGTTCTTGTCTGCTTCTCTATTGAATTAGCCTCATCTGCTCTAGTGGTGGCTCTGAAAACACACTGGATTTAGCATGCATCGCTCAGTGTTTTATGATGAAAGCATACATGCTAGATATGCATTTTCATGTGTGAAATCTTTGTGCCGAGAACCCAAATCCGAGCTATATGATGCTTCCTAAAATAACTCTTTGTACCAGTTGTGAGAACCTGGAGCCCAGATAATGCATTCACCCCCCCCCACTCAATTTCACAGCCCTCTGGGGGTTGTGGCACAGAGATGAAGAGAAAGATGGGGTTGCAGTGAAGGGTGCACTTAAAGTTATGTTAGCCTAAAATGTTCGGCTTAATGATTTTAAAAAACATGTAAATAAAAGGATAGTTGCCATTCAGGAGCCTCCATCTCCTCAGAAAGGGTGACATGAAGCAGTGGTTGCCAGCATTTAATTGGGTTTGCCTCTGTGTTCAAGAATATTCAGTGGTCTTACTCCCTGGCCTGTCCTCTCCCAGTTCTTGTGTTCCATTGCGCGCGCACACACAGACATGCACACACACACTGGCTTGTAGTACATCAACACATTCCCTAAAGGGCATTTGTTAACTTGGAGAGACACATATAGTAATGAGAAGAATCTTGTCTTCTGGTTAGGTGTCTTTGACTGAAGCAGCTGTAGTCTGAGAGAGAGATGTGTTTATGATGTGAGTGCCTGTTTCATGGAAAGTTTCTGTGATGTCAGCACTTGTCCAGGAATGAGCTCATTTCACTTAAATCACCAAGCCAGCAACATACTTTTTGTGATAGGTAACTCCTCTTTTAAATATTTGGAAAAGATGTTATTTTTTTCTCCTTAGAATTGTGCAGGTCTGCTGTTTGACACAATTGTCGATACTTGTTAATTGAACAAGTATTTTAGGAAACTGAAAAATCAAGCTTTCCAAAAAACTTAAAGAAAACTACAATTGTTAACTGTGCTGTTTTTTTTCAAATTGCAGGTGCTTATAAGACTAGAGAACGCTATGGTCTGTGCTGCTGTTTTTGCTATTCCTCCGTTGCTGAGAAGTACTGCTGGAGTTCTTCCCATTTGTTCTTCTGTCTTACATCTGAAACATGCGGCGCTATGTTATTGCACAGTAAATGGGTAAGATGTTTGTGTCCTCTAAATACTAAAATACATGTTGAGAGAAATGGAAATATCCCCATAATACATTTATTACATTTCTTTAAATTTATATGTCACTTTTAATTTCAAAAAGCCCTGAGGGGTTCGCAAATCACATTGTCATTTACATAGCATAGCAGAGCAAATTAAACCAAAAAAACATATTCACCCTTAAAACAGCAGCATATGGGAAACAATCCCATAGAGTCTTCTACAAGTCCATTTTTCCAGAACCTAATTGGTGATAACTTCGAGAAAGCTTAAAGGGGTACATTTTTAACACCCAGCGAAACTGGAGTAAATATTATCACTGATGGACCTCCAGAGACTTGGTGTTTCACAGAGGATGCTGCAGCCAAGAAGGCCCTCAACTGAGTTGCCACCCCTTGGGGCTCAGCTGGCAGTGGCACCCCAGGAGGGTTTTCCTCCAGAGATCTCAGTGGCTGGGCTGGCACGTGGCAGGAGATGAATATTTGGGTCATTTAGGGCTTTAAAAAACAAAATGGGCTTAAAAGTGAACAGGCAGGCAGAGCAGATTGTGGAGAATAGGTGTTACGGTGACTCTGAAATGGCATGCTGCTCAGTAATCGGTTGGCCGCCTTGGACACCAGTTGCCGTTTCCAAGCCATTTTCAAAGGCAGCCATGTGTAGAGCACATTGCTGTAATCCAGGCTTGAGGTTATCAGGGTGTGGATCACCATAACAAGGTCCAGGAATGGCTGTAGCTGCTGAATCATCTGCAGCACAAAAAAGTGTATTTGGAACTTCAAAGATGGACCTCGGAGTATGCACTCGTGCTTCAGGCACCCCATAACAGTTTGTCCAACCACCTCCTAGATTCAGAAGCTGCCCACCAACAGTACCTCCTCCGTCTTGTCAGTTTATTGGTCCTCAGTCATCCCATTATTGTTTCCAGATACTCATTAAGTACCTGGAAACAAATCCCTGGATAAACTCTCCTATTATCTTCATACAGACGTTGAAGATTAGAAAATCTTATGGATGATAAGTCTATGAACTGTGATAATTAAATGGGAGCTCAATATTCAGAAGTTCTATACCTCTGAATTTTAGACCCTAGGCACAAAATGCCCATTGCCTTTATATGACTTTCAACGGCATAATGATGGTTACTGTTGGAAACAGTGCTGAATTTGACAGACTTTGTCTCTTCTGGCAGCTCAGTTCTGTTCTTGGCCTTAGAGTTTTGTTCTTAGTGACTAGTGACAACTGAATCCTAACTTTAAACAGGTCTTCAGTGAGCTTTTTTATTTAAGCTATACAATAAAATTGGGTAATGACGGTCTTAATTTGTCTTTCATTCAAAGCAACATGAAATCAAAAAGAAAGCCAGATCATCTGGAGAGAACAGCACATGACTTTCGACAGGAGGTTGGTATCATACAGCCTGAAATCTACCATGTGCCAAAGAACGTGGATGAGTTTGGTGGAGACTTGGCCCTTCTGTTTAGGGAAGTTTTTAATATTTAATGCTGTATTGTTTTTAACACTTGATTGGGAGCCGCCCAGAGCGGCTGGGGAAACCCAGTCAGATGGGTGGGGTATAAATAAATTAAGTTTTTTGCAGATAAAGTCGCTCAGATTCGGGAAGAGGTAGACGCCACCGTGGGAGCAGGGCCGGGGCGGGGGAGTGCTAGAGTTCTGTCTAGTCAAATTGTGTGGGATCAATTCCAATCTGTTACCTCCGAGGATGTGGACAGGCTGCTTGGACGAGTGAAACCAACCACCTGTCTCCTTGATCCTTGCCCATCCTGGCTTATAAAAGCTAGCCGGGAAGGGCTGGGCGATGGGCTTCGTGGGGTGGTGAATGCTTCCCTCCGTGAGGGAGCCTTCCCAGACCCGCTGAAAGAGGCGGTTATTAAACCGCTTCTTAAAAAACCATCTTTAGATGCGGCCACGATGGCCAACTATCGCCCAGTCTCAAATCTTCCATTCTTGGGCAAGGTGATTGAGCGAGTGGTTGCTGAACAACTCCAGGCACGCCTGGAAGAAGCGGACCATTTGGATCCCTTCCAATCGGGATTCAGGCCTCATCACGGGACTGAAACTGCCTTGGTCGCACTGGTTGATGATCTCCGGCGGGCTAGGGACAAAGGTGAGAGCTGTTTCCTAGTTCTGCTGGATCTCTCAGCGGCGTTTGATACCATCGACCATAACATCCTTCTGGACCGTCTTGAGGGGCTGGGAGCTGGGGGCACTGTCATACAGTGGTTCCGCTCCTTCCTCCTGGGCCGTGTTCAGAAAGTGGTGGTGGGGGATGAGTGTTCAGACCCTTGGGCTCTCACTTGTGGGGTGCCTCAGGGTTCTGTCCTCTCCCCCATGCTTTTTAATATCTATATGAAGCCGCTGGGAGAGATCATCAGGGGGTTTGGACTGGGTGTTCATCAGTATGCAGATGACACCCAGCTCTACCTCTCCTTTAAATCAGAACCAGTGAAGGCGGTGAAGGTCCTGTGTGAGTGTCTGGAGGCGGTTGGAGGATGGATGGCGGCAAACAGATTGAGGTTGAATCCTGACAAGACAGAAGTACTGTTTCTGGGGGACAGGAGGCGGGCAGGTGTGGGGGATTCCCTGGTCCTGAATGGGGTAACCGTGCCCCTGAAGGACCAGGTGCGCAGCCTGGGAGTCATTTTGGACTCACAGCTGTCCATGGAGGCACAGGTTAAATCCGTGTCCAGGGCAGCTGTGTACCAGCTCCATCTGGTACGTAGGTTGAGACCCTATCTGCCCGCGGACTGCCTCGCCAGAGTGGTGCATGCTCTGGTTATCTCCCGCTTGGACTACTGCAATGCGCTCTACGTGGGGCTACCTTTGAAGGTGACCCGGAAACTACAACTAATCCAGAATGCAGCAGCCAGACTGGTGACTGGGAACAGCCGCCGAGACCATATAACACCGGTCTTGAAAGACCTACATTGGCTCCCAGTACGTTTCCGAGCACAATTCAAAGTGTTGGTGCTGACCTTTAAAGCCCTAAACGGCCTCGGTCCAGTATACCTGAAGGAGCGTCTCCACCTCCATCGTTCTACCCGGACACTGAGGTCCAGCACCGAGGGCCTTCTGGCGGTTCCCTCACTGCGAGAAGCCAAGTTACAGGGAACCAGGCAGAGGGCCTTCTCGGTAGTGGCGCCCTCCCTGTGGAACGCCCTCCCACCAGATGTCAAAGAGAACAACAACTACCAGACTTTTAGAAGACATCTGAAGGCAGCCCTCTTTAGGGAAGCTTTTAATGTTTGATGTATCATAGTATTTTAATATTCTTTTGGAAGCCGCCCAGAGTGGCTGGGGAAACCCAGCCAGATGGGCGGGGTATAAATAATAAATTATTATTATTATTATTATTATTATTATTATTATTATTATTCTCCTCTCTGTGATTCTGTTTCGTTTATCAACTTTTTGTGATTACACGGTTTCAAGATGGCTTGTTTCTAACAAGCAGTAGTCAACATTAACACAGTTTGTCAGGTCAGACAAAACAACAAGCTGCGGTTAAGGAAAAACGGAAGCAAAAACTCCCAGACTCCTCATGACTGTGCTGGAGGAGTATGAAGGGAAATGAGGGACAGTCCTATTCTGCTTCTTAGCTCTAGCTCAAACCTGTTTCCCATAACAACTTTGCATGCAGGATCTAGTCAGGTGGTCATGGCTATAATATTTTTGTCCGCAGATTAGGTCACAGGTTAATGTGAACAGGGTAAGGCTAGTCATTTTCTACCCTGGGGCTTCACTGGGGTTGGAATGAAAGCCGTAAATGATTTAACTAGCGTGACTGTTCTTTCGTTGCTGTTGTTTGACATTGTCTATTAAAGTTATAAAGAAAAAAGTGTGTTAGCTTTTAACTGGCAAGTGTCCTGTTGTTTTACTGGACAGTAGACATGTTCAAATATTTTTTTAGGGAGAAATTCATTTCCTGCCATGTGTTTCAAATTAAAATGTAGCTTGGTTACATATCATTTGTTAGACGCCAGTCCTGCTGGATGGGAAATGACAGAGTCATAGCTGGAATTTGATGAGATTATGGTGTTGGTGGTTTTGTTTAGTTTTTTACATCTCTGTACTTTTGGACCTGCACGAGTCATCTGAAGAACCTGGCTTTTCAGAATATTAAAGTATCTGTAGTGAACACAATAATTCCAAATAGTAGTTTAGAGTGTGCAGGCTGTAAAAGTCAGGAAAACGCAGCAGAGTTAAGGAATGATGTAGACTGAGGCCTTTGGAGAGCCCCATGGTATAGTGGTTAGTGTTCAACTAAAACTTGGATTTAAAGCCCCATTCAGCCATGAAGCTTGCTGGCTGACCTTGGATCAGTCACTGGCCCAGTTTGCACACAAATTTAAACCATAGTTTAAATTTAAAGTATGGTTTAATGAACACAAGTGCCTTGCTGCACTCCTTCTCCTGACTGTGTCACATGGGGGAAGAAAGAAGGTGGAGTCAAGCAAACCTAGGCTTGTCAGGGCTTGTGGTTGGTTCAAGAGCCTGGGCTCAGACATTACAGTACAAGAAGCCAGACTCTGGTTTGTTTAAGTGGCACAGTCAGGAGCAGCAGTGGTGCAAAGCCCAATGGTTGGATGTTACATGAAATTTAACATTTCTCAGCCTAAGCTACTTCATTGTGTTGCTATGAAGTTAAAATGGGAGAGGGGGGAACTGCCCAGAACTTATTGGAGGAAGGCAGAGGGCCTTCTCAGTAGTGGCGCCCGCCCTGTGGAACACCCTCCCATCAGATGTCAAGGAAGTAAACAACTATGACATTTGGAAGACATCTGAAGGCAGTCCTGTTTAGGGAAGTTTTTAATCTTTGATGTTTTATCATGTTTTTAATATTCTGTTGGGAGCCACCCAGAGTGGCTGGGGAAACCCAGCCAGATGGGTGGGGTATAAATAATAAATTATTATTATTATAATAAATAAACTTAAAATAAATTCCCACTACTGTTCCCAATTAGACCATCAACAAACTCGGTTTCCTATCCATAGAAGACACAGTGATGCAGAGATCTTAAATTCATAGAGCCCCGCCCCACCCATGTTTATGGGATTTAGCGAGAGAAAGGCATCAGAATGAAATTCCTAATCCTTGGGAATAAAAGAATTGCAAGGCTACAATCCTAAACGCTTCCTGGGAAATAAGCCCCACTGTACATAGTGAGACTTACTTCTGCATTAGCATGATGAGGGTTGTTCTGTAGATGTTTGAGTCATTGTAGAACGGGGGGTAGGATTGAGACTCCTAGTTGTCTCATTTCAGTATTGGTGATGGATGACTGGAAGGAGGTTTCAGCACGTGGGATATTCTCACTATTGAAAATGTTGAGATGCTTTCTTGAAACAGTAGTGGTGGTATTGGTAACAGTGATTTTTGTCTTTTAGATCATTTCCAAAGCAAAAGTGTGTGGAATCACCAGCGAATCTGAAACAGTTAAACGTCTCCGTCTGGCAGTCACAGATAAAGAATTTACTTTTAAAGCAGGACAATGGTAAAGTTCCTTCTTCTGGATTTATTAAACAAGAGGGGAAACTTTCGAGGGCAAGCCTAATTTTTCGAGACATTTTTGCAAATTGATCCAAGCAATCAGCTTCTGTGGTATTCACAGAGACATGGGCTTTTCCTCTTCTCAGCTTTCTATGAAACAGCTGGTAAAAGTGGTTTGGGAATTTGTCCAAATTTTATCTCCATGGAAAACATGGCCCTGCTCATCAAATAGAATAAACCTCAATTATAACTCTTTTTGCATCGCCCCAATTTGTCTCTTTGTGCTACATTTTTTCCTGAGAGAGCTGTATCTTAAGAATTCCAAAAGCGCACTCCACATATAAATCTCCTGGGCGACAGAGTGCTTTCTGTGTGTGTTGCAAATGATTTTAGTTCATATCACCACGTGTTGCAGAAGAAACCTCTTTTGAAGACTTCCAAAAGCAGGTTGCATTACAGCATGTGGGAAGCCACTGCTCAAAGAATGAGAAAGTCAGCAGTTTCACAGGGAATGCCCTGTTCATGCCTCAGAATCATAGAGTTGGAAGGCACCCAAGGGTCATCTAGTCCAACCTCCCGCAATGCAAGAATCTTGGCTAAAGCATCCATGACAGGTGGCCATCCAACCTCTGCTTAAAATCCTCCAAGGAATCCACCACCTCTAGTGGGAGTCTGTTCCACTGCTGAACAGCTCTTACTGTCAGAAAGTTTTTCCGAATGTTTATTCCAAATCTCCTTTCTTGTAACTTGAATTCGTTGGTTCATGCTTTCAGGATCTGTGAGTTTTTTCTCTGGACAATTCATTCATAGTCTGAATTGCATTCTGTGCTTGTCAGGTTGGGGAGTTCCTGCCCTCCCAGCCCCCTTTTTTCTTTATTTTTGTTGCTCCATCTGGTGAACAGGTTTCATAGGAATCGAACTTTATCTGATAGGATGCTAATAGCATGAGCAACTAGTTCAGTGTTAATTTTGCAGCCTTTTACATTTAGAACAAGAAAACAAGATGTTGATTGCAATAATTCATGTTTGTGGAGCAATTTGCAGCAGCCTTTGCACATGTGCACAGATGCATACTAAATTTGTGCTTGCTGGTTCTTGGAAAAACATTTACCCTTCAAAAATGTTTTGGTAATTATCATACTGAAAACTGGATTCTGTAATTATAATTACTCTTTTCATTATCTTCCTTTTAAAGTATTCTAATTCTGTTTGGCATGCTAACTTTCTGCCAGTGCAGCCCATAAGTGTGATTGTGTTCTAATGAGAGATACTAAGAACTAGGCCACGAGAGAAAAGGTTAATCGGCCTACTTTTGTAATGAAGTGGCAGGGTTTCTCTTCGTAAGGCAAACATGCACAACTCCTTTGCATAATATAAAAGTCACATAGCCGCTTCCAAGGAGCTAGTATTTTGCTCAAGATATGCCTACTTCGAAGATATGTCTAGCATCACAGATGCAGCTTGCCAGAATCTGCATAGCAGTATTTCTTAGATTGTTGCATGCTTCAGTCTCTCTTGAATACTAGTCTAGGGAGATATATAGTGAAAGATACTATTCTTCCTTTGCTTTAAACTTTCCAGCCTACCTATTATAAAACTGTAATGCTGTTTGACTTAACAACTGTTACCTTCTTAAGCAGCTTTGTAAATAAGCCTGCAAAGTTTACGGGCCCAGAAACATGTTTATTAGTCTGCCTGGGGGGCTAACAGATGATGCTTGCTGCATTTCTATGGAAGAAGAACTTCCCTTCACTGGTAGCCCACGTGGTTTCCATACTGGGTGTAGAGGAGGCACAAAGCACTCCATCCCTCTTCTGCTAGCCCACTTACTCACTTGCATGCGGTTCCTTGTCACCTATGGCGAGCAGGTGAATGATTAAACACAGGGCTGCCATAAAGATTAAAGAAGCAATATGAGTGTGGGTGTTTCATAGAATTATAGAACTGCAGAGTTGGAAGGGACCACGTGAGTCCAACTCCCTGCAATGCAGGAATATTTTGCCCAGTGTGGGGTTTTGTTCTTCAAGTCTTTCCTGCATGGATTTTATAATCCACAAAGAAAAACCGGAAGATGGATTATCTTGTGGCATGGTGGGTAGGTGGGCGGCATCTTCTTAATAGCCTTGGCACCAAATTAAGACTGCAGCCTGATCCAAACTTAAGTTGCCATTATACAAATCTATGCTGCAATCGCCTCTGGAATACTGTGTGCATTTCTGGTCACCTCTCCTCAAAAAGGATATTGTAGACTTGGGAAAGGTTCAGAAAAGATAAGCCCAAATGATCAAGAGGATGGAGCAAGGAAAGGTTGCAGCGCCTGGGCCTTTTGAGATTAGAGAAAAGGTAAGTAAGTGTTGACACGATAAAATATTCATATGATTAAGTAAAAGGTAAAGGACCCCTGGATGGTTAAGTCCAGTCAAAGGCGACTATGGGGTTGCTGTGCTCATCTCGCTTTCAGGCCAAGGAACCTGGTGTTTGTCTGCAGACAGCTTTTCAGGTCATGTGGCCAGCATGACTAAACTGCTTCTGGCACAACGGAACACCGTGAGGGAAACCAGAGCGCATGGAAATGCTGTTTACCTTTCCACCACAGCGATACCTATTTATCTACTTGCACTGGCATGCTTTCGAACTGCTAGGTTGACAGAAGCTGGGACAGAGCAACTGGAGCTCACCCCATCGGTGGGGATTCGAACCGCCGACCTTCTGATCGGCAAGCCCAAGAGACTCAGTGGTTTAGACCACAGTGCTGCCTGCGTCACCTCATATGATTATCTATGGGTGGCATAGAGAAAGTGGATAGAGTTTTTATCTCTAGATAAAACCCACTCCCTTAGAGTGCGTTTTACTCTCATAACACTGGAACTCATGAACATCCAACAAAGCTGATTATTGGAAGATTCAGGACATGTAAAAGAAAGCCCTTCTTCACACGGTGCATAGTTAAACACTGGAACTCACTCCCACAGGAGGAAGTGATGGCCCACCAACTTGCAGAGCTTTAAAAGAAATTCTCGGAGGATCATGCTATCAATGGCTTCGCTTAGCCTTCAGGGTCAGAGGCAATAATGCCTCTGATTACCAGTCGCCGGAAACCAAATGAGGTTGTGCTTGGATCTTGTTTGCAGGTTTTCTGCAGGCATCGGGGAGAAAGTCCATTCATACTGATTTTCTCACCATGCAATCAATCTGCATGCGTAAGTCCCATGGTTGTCAGTGACGTTTACTCCCAGAAGCATGCACACGATTGCAGACTTAAGTATCCAAGCACATAAGGATCGGATCACACCAAGTACCCATAGTCCTTGCCAATTTGCCAGCTTTAAAATGTAGAGGTTCTGGGGTGCCCTGAAAGATTTTACAAAATCCCAGCGTTAACCTCTCTGCTTGGGTAATACACAGCTTCATGTAAATAAAGAGAGGAGCCCAACTCCATTCAAGTTAAGGGGAACCTTGTGGTTGACTTTCATGAAAAATTGTGCAACTATTTGCCCCAGATGCAGAGGTTGACGCAGAAATGCGTTTCTGCACATAGATTCTGTTTTAAAGGCTGTGGAACAGGCTGTGCGTAGAGCAGGGAAAGCAGATACCAATCATGAAATGCATGTGGGGGGAAAACATTTGAAAGGAAAGCGATTTTTAATGGTCCTTGGGAGGCGTTCCAGCATATATTATGAGGAACCACTTTCCTCCCCTCCTAATCAAGTTTCTGTTCATCTTGGGTTGATAGCCTGTTTTATATAGCACTTGTTAGGTTTAGTTATGAATAAATGCATATAAATATCATTTATGTGCATGCAATTATATACAATATCTATAGCTTTCTGTGTGGAATATGTTACAAGCTCTTGCTGGTATCTGTAATTAGTGAAGAGCTTCCGTGATACAGTCTAGCAGGTTAACTGTTAGGGAATTTGCTTAAGCTTGATACGGTTTCACAGTTAACTTATACTGCAGTATCTTAATAAGACTAAATGGGTCTTGCTTTCTGTGTTTATCACTGTCGTAGGCAAACACAGGGTTTGATGCACAGGGTAAGAGCCTCTTGAAGCAAGATTCTGGAGCATCTAGGTGGGCAGGTGCTTTTCCGCAACCTCAGTTTGGTCGTTGTCATATTTTAAATAGGCTCTCGTTCTCCCAAGGCTGCTTTAATGGTCCGATTTGGCTATTTAAAGTTAACTATGGATTAATGTGAGTGAGGAATGTTCACTGTGATGGTCCTTCTCTCCTGCTGCGCTGCTCATAAAACAAGCCAGAGTCTGGTTTGTTGTGCTGTCTAAACCCGGATTCATGGTTTGTTTGGGAGAAACCAGCCTGGCTTTGCATGGCAACGACAAGCCAGAGTCTGCTTTGTTTTATCTACGGTGCAGCAAGAGCATTTGAGCAGTGTGTAGCAGCAGACTGGCAGTTGAAATTAAACCATGGTTTGTTTAAAACTATGGTTTAATGTAATGTGCGAACCATGCCATTGTTTCACCACTGTGGTTCTGTACAATAGAACCGGTCTTAAATCTTTTATAGATCATTTTGGTGGCTTTGTTACTTTACAATGCTGGGGTATATTCATGCAGTTTTTTTCTTTGTTACTTAACATTGGTACATCAAAATGTGTATTGCATCTTTAGTTATACCAGCAAACAAAAATCTTACATTCTCTCGTTGCTTTAGCTTGTTGGTGTACTGGTTGCCCAAAGTATGCACGTATACACACTCTCATGGAGGAGATTTCTTAAAATGAGATTGTGAATTAGCTAGCGAAAATAAGCTCTCTAGCTCCTGCCTTTACAGCATTGGTAAAGTGTCAATGGGCAAATTTGCACAAGAGCAGGTTTGAGGCATTCCAGTGATAATTGGGAAGAGTATTTGTCCTCACAGAGGGGATGGGGGTTGTCGTTTTTAATGAAGTACTAGCTTTTGAACAAAATCCAAGCAAGTAGGGCACTAAATACAGTCACAGGTTAAACACCCTGCCCAACTTGTACTAAATTAAACTGTTCAAACATATAGTGTTAACATTTAGCAGGTGAATTATTTTGCCACTAGAGGGTGCTATAATGCAGCTTGGAAAGTATCATTTATAAAGGGTCTTTTTTTGACCTCAATCTGTGAACTCCTGTATGTAAAAAAAAAAAAAAAAACAATTCAAAGCTCCCCGCTCCTCCTAGATGCTGGTTTGGAAAAATAATTGAGTAGTGTTGATTTTGGCAACATAGTGAAAAATTCGCCTTTAGAACTTAACTCATCCGGAATCGTTGATCATGATGTGGAAGCAGACTTCTGTAGCTGAATGAACGTAGTAGTGTAGACTTGACTTTACAGAGCAAAATGCATACCACACTTGGGTCTGTACGCACCCGTCTCCTTGGGAGATCTCCAGAAGGCTAAACGATGGAATGTTAACACAATCTGTGCTACATCAATAAGTTCCTTTCAATTATACATCACTACAGAAGCAATCAGCCATTCTGTCTGGCTGCACCTGAGGGGCAGGTAACACTGCAAGGTCCATTAGGTTGGCTCGGCTGGGACCAACTACCATTCGCCTCCTCCCTCCATTGATGAAACTGTCAGCTCCAGCGGCCCTCCCTTCTGATCATTATTATTATGTGGCATTTTGTAAGAACTGGAACCAGAAAACAAATAAAGTGTAGGACACATTCAAAACTTGTCCTAATAAATAAAGCTACATTACAAAGTTGAAGAGTTAGCAAACTGGAACTTTAGTTTTAAATGGAGGATAAAAAAGAATTTTGCTTTAGAAGACACTGAGTAGGGGACTTTTCTTTCTTGAATCTGTTTTTTCTCACAGGGTAGACTTCTTTATACCTGGAGTTGCTGTAGTTGGTGGATTCTCAATATGTTCAAGTCCTGGTCTGCTGCAGCAAGAGGGAGTTTTGGAACTAGCAGTGAAGCAAACCACACACCCTCCTGCTCATTGGGTTCACACTCAGGTATTTATAAGCTACTTAGTGCTGTTAGTTGTCCTCATGTTTTAGTGTTGTTTTAAAAATTATTCCACTGTTTCAACTGTTATAACTCCCCTTGAGATCTTCAGGTGAATGACACTGTAAAACAATCTTTCAATAGTCTGCCCAGACTAGTATTCAAGTCAAATTTCATTTCAGTTTTGTACCTCATTGTCACGGTCTGCAGTGGGAGCTTTAAGTTCTCCTACAAAGGTTTCTCCTCCTTCAAAGGATAGGTAGTTTCTCTACGAAAGCATTTCCTTTTCCTTGAATTGAAAGCTTTACCTTTTTAACGCAACCCACTTTTCAAAACTAAATTTATGCAATTGCACACACAGTTCTCCTTCCTTTGTGCATCTGGCCCAGTATGCTGGGAGTGAGGGGCCTTGGGACTGGTTTGTGAAATAGCCACCTTCAGCTTTTGTTAAAGCAAATTGGCAGGTGACCAAGGCACACAGACGTGACACAGATTTGCAAATAGTAAAAGTGCAATTCTGAAAAAAAGAAAGAAAGTTGAGACATCGGCCAGGAGAAAGGGCAGCTGTAAGCTTGTATCTGTTTTATCTGCTGCAGTATGGAAACACGGTACGGGGACGCGGGTGGCGCTCTGGGTAAAACCTCAGCGCCTAGGACTTGCCGATCGCATGGTTGGCGGTTCGAATCCCCGCGGTGGGGTGAGCTCCTGTTGTTCGGTCCCAGCTCCTGCCCACCTAGCAGTTCAAAAGCACGTCAAAGTGCAAGTAGATAAATAGGTACCGCTTTATAGCGGGAAGGTAAACGGCGTTCCGTGTGCTGCTCTGGTGCCAGTTCGCCAGAGCAGCTTCGTCACGCTCGCCCCGTGACCCGGAAGTGTCTGCGGACAGCGCTGGCTCCTGGCCTCTAGAGTGAGATGAGCGCACAACCCTAGAGTCTGTCAAGACTGGCCCATATGGGCAGGGGTACCTTTACCATGGAAATACCAGAAAGTAAAGTGACTGGTGTCAAGCCGTGTGGACTCCTGTCGAACACAAGTCTCTTTAACAGAGCAAATACAAAGGTCTCTGCTGTGGTGATCTGGAGCTACACTTAACTGTGGTTATGTTTGTTTAGTTATATCATACTTGAAACATCTCTAGGCCGCTAATCGGGGCAAGCAAGGCATCTTTCATAAAAGCACGCTTCAAGAGAATGCCATTTTTTTATTTGGGGGCTTACTTTTGTGCTGTTGGAGTCGAGAAATATGCTTCTCTCTCGCTGACATTGTATTTGTTGACTAACATTTCAGTGTAAAATCAATGCCGTCTGATCACTTGAGCAAAAAGCATCCCCGAGTGAGCCCTAATCCATCCGGTACCATGTGACCATAAAAAGTGCTCCTACTGTTCTTAAATAGGTTAGTTTCATGCGCCATTGGAATTTCAATAAAATAACTCACTTTGAAAGATGTTCTGGAGAAGTATAGAGCCAGTGTTACTGGACCACACATGCTAATACAAATCCTTGTGGAGATTTCCTATTGATTTCCCTGTTGCTCATTAGGGACCTCTCAGAACCTAACTTCATAATTATCTGCCTCTGAGGCATCTCTTAGGAGTTTTCCTTCCTTCCTTCCTTTCCCTACTTTAATTTTTTAAATTAAATTCATAGTGGCACAGCACTGAAAGCAGTTAAAGGCATTAGCTAGTTCTGGGGAGAGCATGTCAAGACACTGGGATTAATGGTGATCTAGAATTGCTGATTATTATTCAAGGTTTTTTATTATTAAAAAATCTATGTTGTATCAATTTGTAGCTTTTAAACTGGGCATCTGTATCCCTAAAATGAACACTGTCATCTGAAGAGATTGCAAGCCTATGCCTTTTAACAAAAGTGTGGAATGATTATAGAGCCAATGCAACTAATCTTAGATATTTCCATTGCATATGATTCTGTGGTACGTTTTTCTTAAATTATGTAGTGAATTGTGAGATCTAAACAATAAGTGGTTTTGAATCTCTTAGTAGTAGTAAGGCATCTATCTATCATCTATCTATCTATCTATCATCTATCTATCGTTTTATTATGCTTTTTATTGTTAACTCTTTGGGATATTTTAATTTTTCTTAAGGGATGTATACTGTGCATTTGAAAATAGCTATAAAAAGAGTGGCTGGACTGGTTTCGAAATCATTGAATTGTAGACAAGGCCTAGTTTGCATGTCTAATGGGCTCTTGTCTTAATCTGAGCATATTTTATTGTGTATGCAGATAAATATATAACTATAAATTTCAAAGTACTTTTTTAATGCAAGATGTAGAAGGGCACAGTACTGTTCAGTTTTATTCCCCTTTCTGTGTGCAAGTAGAACATGTTTAGCCTCACTGATTCTCTGGGAGTGTTACCACTTCTGATGTTTTATTAGGTGGGGAACCTTGGCATCTGAACCCCTGTGTGCAGACTTCCAGTCATGCAACAGGGCTTTTCTCCCCGCTCCCATATGCAGTTTCCAGAATCCCTGAAAACCCCAGGGGACTTTGCAGAATGGTGTGGGTTGCAGAAGAGGTGGAAATTTATTTGCTGATGCAAGGGACGGTTCCCCAATTTCTGCTTCCACTTGTGCTATGCCTATTGAATCCCAAACCAACTACTTCAGTGCTTGAGTCCAACATGACAATATTAAATTTTCTTTTGACTTCTCCCACTTTCAATAGTTAGAAAATGTTAAACAAGATGTTCAACAATTGTTTGGCCATATCTTTAAATACAACTTTCATATAGTTCATCTGTTTCCCCCCCCATGAGGTCATTCCACATAGTGCTTACTTAAAGACGTGACCCAAGTTGACCTGCGCTGTGTCAGTCCAGATTTTACTCAGCATAATTTGATTTTCCCTGCAAAGGGTGTGTCCACTTTTTTATCCCAAATCCACTCCTGTGTGTCTGTGACTGGTAACTCTTTTTGGCTAACATGTCGCCATAACAGCTGCAAAGATTGATTGATATGATTGTAAGCTAAACACTGAAATGAATGCAGGCTTGCTTGTTACGTTTTTTTGGAGAGCACGGACAGCATTTCCTTTTAAAAACCCATTACCACTGCAGAATAATTTCTTCCCACTCTGTAACATTCCTCTTGGGAGCATTCATCTAAAAATACAGCTGCTCAACTCCTGGGACTTTCGAATCCCTTCCTTGCGGTCCCAAGTTCTCTGAACATCACACTGCTTTGTTTTAAGCCCGTATCGTGGAATCGGAGGAAGAATGTAACCATATATCGTTATCACTTGGAGCAATCTGCCAAATGACATTCTTAACTTTGGAGAATGTGTGTATTAGAATAATCTAACTTTTTCTTCAACCGGGAGGCGTGTAGGAGTGGCTTTTCGGATACTGCCCTGTCTGATTTACTTTCAAGCCCTTTAATTTCTCTCTCTCTCTCTCTCTCTCTCTCTCTCTCTTTTCTCCCTTAGTGTACACTTGGCTCAGAGGTGGCCTTGCGAGTGGGAGGCAACTTCTTCTTTGATCCTCAACCTGCCGACGCCCCTGCAAACCTCGTGCTCGTAGCTGGCGGAGTCGGAATTAACCCCTTATTTTCTATACTGCTCCATGTCGCAGACCTTCAAAGAACTCGAGAGAACAAAGGATCTGGCTACAAAATGGGAACGGCAAATTTGTTCTATTGTGCAAAAAACACTCACGAGCTGCTCTTTAGGGTAGGTTGCATTATATTATGGTGATGGTGGTGAGCATTTGTGCCCTGCTGTTCAGCCAAAAGGCTCCCAGAGCAGCTTGCAATCAATTAAAACAAGATAGCCCCTACCTGCAGGCTTACAAACTAAAAAAAAAAGCACGCAAGGGAAAGGGACAGGGAGGAAAGAGAGGGACATGCATAACACACAAATATATATATCCATCATATGCTTTACCCCAAGATATGCTTGGGTTAGCTCTGAGACTGATTGGGTAGAGATGAGCAGAGAGAGGGGCATCCTTTGCTGAGGTAGATGGTCTCAGTCTCTGCTGCCTACTCCTCCCTTGGCAGAAGCAGTCATAGTCTGCCACTCCTCAGTCAACGCAGCTGTCAAGTAACTGCCATCGGCTCAGAGGCGAGAAATAGAAGGGCAGTTGTGTTACAGGGAGCCTCCGAAAACCTTGTGAAGCAGTTCCTCTTCCGGGGAGGAGGAAAGCCCCACCTCCAGTGGGGAAGAGGCGGAAGGACCAGAGGATGCTGGTGGGAGCCTTAACACTGCTCCTGGGCAAGCCGGACAGGAGGGAAACACGCCCTTGCCATCGCCCATCCTGTGCAGTAGTCTAAGGCGCAAAGAGGGAAGGAGAAGGCTGGGGGTAACGAAACTCTTATGTTGGGGGAGGTCCAAAAGACGACCACTCCCAGGTTCTGCTAGCGATTGAGCCAGACATGAGCTTTGGGGCTCTTCACTGTAAATAGATTGCACCAAAATAAAGCCTGTAAAAGACAGGTTGGAGTCCTGCCTGGTTACTCTCGAGCAACCGCAACAGCCATCTGACAAGCAGCCATTGGAGTATGAAGGCCATACAAGGGAGGCCACTCCAGACACAAGCTGCTGCTGCTTCTCCTCCTCCTGCTCCTCTAGCTGCCCGTCAGACCTTTGCTCCAGAAGCAGCGGCCTGTGGAGACGTTGAACAGATTCTGGGAGGGGCATTTCTTCCTCAGTGGGCACGAGAAGTCATGTTCTCCTGCCAAGGTTTCCATCTTCCTTTTTCATCCTTGCTGCCAGGTCACATGTATGTGTTTCCTCCCTCTGCATCTGCAACTGCGCTAAGGAGGAGAAACGTTCACGAGAGGGGGGCAGAAAAAGAGTGGCCAGCTCCCAAAAGCTTATTTGTATGTTTGGACAGCATTGTAGGAAGTATTCCCCAGCTCTCTTGGGCAGTAGGAAATGAGAAAGTTCCATTATCCTTTGCTTGAACAGAGTGCTGTGCTCTTACACTCCTCTTCCAATCTGTGGGGTTGGGACTATGCATGGAAAGCATCTGCTTTGATTTATCGGGCTGTGGCTTGAGCAAATATCATTCGCATTCCAGAAACATATCCTTGGTTTGACGAACACATTTCCTGGAAGAATCACATGCAGTTTCCATGTTACCAAGCAGAGTTCACCAATCTGTGAAAATCTTCAGCCTTACATCAAGGGTATGTACTGTACGTTAAAAGTATTCACTGCATTGTGAGTTAGCATTAAGGGGACATAACTCAATTTGATTCTCTGGCTGCCTTTTCATGTACATAATTCTGGTCAGAGACTTAATAAGGAGTCTCTGTAATCCCTGTTGTATTTCCTCAAAAGTAATTCCCATTGTTGTCAATG
The DNA here is from genome assembly GCF_964106645.2 of Podarcis pityusensis. Lineage (NCBI taxonomy): Eukaryota > Metazoa > Chordata > Lepidosauria > Squamata > Lacertidae > Podarcis > Podarcis pityusensis. Next base: position 38,671,557 of record NC_138037.1, read on the forward strand.
GGCTTTCTCCCAGGCAAGCTTACATGGGATTGCAACCTAAATGCGACTTATCGTACCCAGAGTTGGACAGCTTCTCTGCTACATTCAGTGATCTTGTCTCTCCTAATTCTCATTTACCATTTTTTCCCTACAACTTTATATTTTTCTTGGTACTAACTAACTTGATCGTGTTTCACCTTATGCCACAGCTCAAAAGTTTTGATCCCTATCTGGGGTTTACTCTTGAGGAGAACAGACCTTTGTCTTAAACAATAAATCTAGTAAGGACTGCAGTAAATTTGTTGTAAACTGCCCCACGTAGCTGAAACAGACCTAGCTGTTGAATAATGGTGGTTTCTTCTTTTGAGTTTTTAAATAGCTTCATAATTTCCCTTATTTCTTGTGTTCTGTATTAGAAGGAAGAATATCTGCAGATGATCTAGAAAAACATATCTCCACGGATACTTTGTGGTATATCTGTGGTCCACCTGCAATGATTGAATCCATCTCCAAAGTGCTAGCAAACCTTGGTGTGACTCAAGATAAAATTTTCTTTGAAAAGTGGTGGTAGCACACAGCAGTTCTTCAGCGAAAATTAAAAAGAACGAAAATGAAGCGTGCGTGCACAAACACACACACACACATATATATATACATATACTATAATATATACACACTGATGAATGCTGAGAGTTTGCAGAAAATGTTCTTTTCCCTTTGCCCCAATGAGATCTTTATCTGTGAAATTATGTTAACTTATTATAAACCTGGCCAACCTATCTTTATAAAATGTACTGTGTTTATTTTTGTATCATGACAAACTGGTGTGTGAGAGAGTGAACTGTAACCTCTAAAAGTAAATAATATATTTCCTTACACATTTTCTGAACTTTTTATTATAACTATAATGTTTGGGACAAGAAGGGACAGACGTGGGCTGAAGGCCAAGGGGAGACTCAGACATATTGAGAGAGAACTGCACACAGGGGTAAGATCTACCTCTGACAGAGGGCTTTGTATTCCCCTCCCCTTTCTTTTTTCTTTCCCTGTTTCTTTTGTTGTTTTCTTTTTTAATGTTTATTTAGTTTTTTTATTGTATCATATGCTGAAAAGTTTCAATAATATTTTTTTAACTGCAAACACTGTGAAGTTTTGCTGCTTGTTTCCTCTCTTGACTGCTGAAGAGACAAGCCCGCTGTCTGCTTTAAAAATGGCTTGTCTTCTCAGCAGCATTGAAATAAGCAAAACTTTAGCTGCCCATTCTAGGTATTGCATGCTACTTCTTCAGTTACCTCTTAAAGCCATGGCTTTAACTCATGGGAGTTTATTGCAAGCAGCACAGGGGGTAGTGGTGAAAATACAGCTGCTGTGCATTTGTGCGTGCCAACAGTGTGTGAAGTACAACTCATGGAATCGAGCGTACTCAGATCCTGGATTCTGTGCTCATGAAATGGCCATTCTTGTGAAAAGTCTTCAGCAGTGTACCATCATAATGGAGAAGAGCATAAGAAAACCCATTACTTGGAAGGAAAATCCATTGATTTATGTGGGATTTGCTTTCAGCTGAGGTGTTCAGGGCTAAGTAACCTGGGTAAACAGGTCTGCATGCTAAGCTACCTAAGACTATCGTATCCTTATGACACTGTATAAACCAAGGGGAAAGCAGCTAATTTAAAGGCTGCTGTGTCACTTCATATCCATGGTAATTAGGAACTAATTATGTAAAATACCTTGAGGCTACCAAAGGTGTTAAACTGATACCATGATTTGGATTATAATGTTTAAGCATAAGCCTAATTACCTTGATGAGTTTTCTGTTTCCTCTGTGTAGAATGCTATATGTCAGCGTACTACCTTTCCATGAAATGGAAGGGAACTTCTGCCTGTTGCCTGCTGTTCAGCTTTGGTGGAAAGGGGACTTTTTTAAACAGAGTTACAATCTCTGTTGGCTTTTGCTGCTTTGACAGCCTCCTGTAGCCCATCCGGCATTCAGTTGCCCCTTCACAGACACCGTGCCAGGAACTCTCCAGCCAACACACTATCAGCATGAGTTTGAAGTGGCCTATTACCTTACTCTTGCGTTACACTAAAACAGCAGCCCTGGTCATTTGACTAGTGAGTTTGCCTGGTGTGTACCACCTCAACAAAGGAGGTAGGCTCACTAGTGCCCATTTGCGCTCCATATATTTAGATTGAGTGCCTGGAGGCTTATTCTCTTATGGAACTCCCTGTCACAAGGTTTCATAGCCACTAGCTTAAATGACTTCAAAAGAGTATTCAGAAAATTTACAGATGATCTATCTATGGTTATTAGTCATAATAACCTCCAGATTTGGAGAGTCATATGTCATTGTATACCATTATATACCTACCTCTGGACTTTACTGAGGCTTTTGCTTGGCCAGTGGGGGGAACTGGATTTGATGGACCTTTGGTCTAATTTGTTGGGTGGTCTTCTCTTTTATACATTTGGTTACAAAATGTTAGTGGTCTTTCTTGGTGTAGCTAGTTCTCGTTAAGTGCTGGAAACTGATTATTTATCCCATTTAGTTTGAAAATGTTAGAGATTCTGTGAGCACAGACTACTAAACTTACATTTGTTTGTAATGTCAGATTTTAATATTTTTAAAAGTCCATCTGCTATGTCCTGATTTTCTTCCTTATGTTACTCCTGTTAATCACTTGTGTTTCTTCAAGTCATTTGGAATGACTAATATACTTGTTGTAGGTGAAATGAATGAGATGCCAACTGGTCAGAGCAATTCACACAGTATGATTATCACAGATAGTCCCACATAAGCCTTCTATAAATGATGACTTCAGAAAGGGAGAAGTGGACTTTTGGCATGGATTGTGGCAGCTGCTAAAGTATTAAATCGTTAAGAAATCTGACTACTGTATATTTTTATGGTATAAACATCTCTGGAATTTAGTTATTGCAGGAAAAAAATGACATCCAAGTTACGGGTCTCTAAGGAACAGGAAGATCCTGATAATTTCCATTCATTATGGTGGGTTTTTATATAATATAGTTTAGCTTCAGGTTTACAGATATCTCTCTCCCTGTGTCACCTAAATAAATATGGCTCTCATGATTTTAGATGGTTATAATTTAATATGTTTAGGTTTTGTATACCCTGCCTTTAGTTGCCTATATTGAGTTTTTGTTACTGCTTAGTTGTCAATATGGTTCCATAATAACTAATTTTAAAACATACTTTTTTTAAAAAAAAAAGGGTGGGTGCAAGCACAATTGAGACATCTTCTGGACATGTTTTGTGTAACATGTCCAGCACTGCGAACACAGCCAAGGAATTGTTCTGTAGCGATGGATGTCTGATCAGAACCTTCTTCCCCAAACAAAAAAGGAATCTGCACATTAGCTGCATGCAAGCCTTGTCTGGACGCTTTGCGTAATATCACAGACGTGTCCCATTCTTTAATGTTGACCAATCAGTCTGATCAACTTGCAGGAACTCATGGGAAGGAGGCCTTACATTGTTCCAAATTCTTTTGAGTATTGTGGTTGTTTCAATTCTCTAAGAGTTCACCAGCCAGAATGGAAACTTAATGGGGCTGATGGCAATTATTCCAGGCACTTCAAGTTGGGTTAGATTCTAGTAACAGGCCCTTTGTACGCCAAACAGTGCTGATGACTAATTTATAGCATGCAATTTAAGAACATTTTTTTAAAAATCAAACTTGAGGGTGTTGTTAAAAAAAAAAAAAAAGTCTGCTCAAACCACCCAGCAAGAACCAGTTTAAAAACATTGGGCAAACTCATGACCTCCATGTTCCAGAAGTTCCTACCTCCTTTGGATCTAAAAAGCACATTGCAATATGAAAGATGGAATTCCGAAGTAAATTTTCAGTTCCCTCCTCCCCGCCCCCCCTTTTTTTACTTATACATTGCACCATTCCTTAGCTGCTGGCAGATTTAAATGGCAGTACTTGCTCTCCACTGCTAGGCTGTGGAAAGAGAATTTATTCTGATAGCATTAGCTCGCCTTGATTTCCAATGAGCCAGTGTGACATGTCAGTACCCCTATTTGAAAAGGGGAGAGAGGAGGAAATTGCTTGGCTCCGTGCAAGAGCATGCAGGGAGTGGAGCTCTTGTCAACTCGTATAAATATTGAGGATGCCTTTTTCTTTGAAATGCCAATTCCGATCTTTTTAAATTCTCTGAGCCGGAGGGAATTAATCTTCCTGAGAAAGGAGATTATCTATGACAGTAGCAGTGTCAAGCCTAAAGTGGAACTATAAACCAATGTTCTGTAGCCACCTCTTAATACAACTCTTTTACCTGTGATTTTAAACAGCTGAAAGAAAGGTGGAACATGATGGCTGACCCATTTGGGCTACAGTAGAACAATGGTGAAGCAGTGGGTTCCTACACAGCCCTGCTTCCTTCCAAAATGTCAACGAATACATATCCAAAAGATGCCACGCTTTTTATGGCCGATTTCTCCCCTCCTCCATCATGCCCCTACTTCTGTCAGTCCTTATATGGACTGACTACTACAGGAATAATGGCTTGTCGCTTTAATTGAGGATGTCACACACACCTAGGAGTCTCTAAAACGTGTCGGCGAGATGACCCTAGGAACAGGCACAGGATTCAAGGACTATTAATTGCAGAAAGGGTGTCTTCTCTTGCGAATTTCAAGCCTGCTATAGTAAGTATAAACTTAAACAACACAAGCATTTCAAATAAGCTGTTAACAACCCTATTTCATCTGTAATATTTTCTCCGAAAGAAAAACGAGATCCCCATATAATTACAGCACTGACTTGTGTTCTCTGGGCTCCTCACTAACTAGATATTTTACATTGATGCTTTACTTATGAATCTCTAGGGATTTCTTATGCTTCTTAATGGTCTAATAGTGTAAGCATTTTTTAAACAACTGCAGGCTACTATATAATTCATTTGATGTGAAACTTCCTTGATTGGAAAAGATGCAAGATTATTCATACAAACGAGTACCGTGACTGCTCATTTATCCTACAGGAGAATCTGATGCAAGTAAAAGCATATCACGTGTGGGAGAGCAACAGTCACCCTGACTTGACTTGAACTGGGGTTTACCAAACCTGAGCTTCATCTGCGTAATAGCAAAATGCATTGATAGATCAAAAGCAAGAGCAGTATTTTCCACTTTGCTGGCAAACAATGACTTGGGAATGGAGTGAATATGCCCTGCTAGTGTGAAGCAGCCTTCATTGAACCCCCAAAATGCATTTTAAGCTCCTGAAAACTAATGTGGCCTGTTTAGCATAAGAGCTGTTTTAAAGGGCAGCATCTGGTGGTGCTGTGTGCTTGCGCACACCCTCATTCTGCTTCTCCCTCAATTCTCTTTAAGACTTCACACTACTTTTGCAGCTGGGGAATTTGGGCGGACGGTGCATGCCTATCTGCTGATAGCAGACTGAGTGGTGCTTGCAAAATCTTAATGTTTCTCCCAAGATACTCCTTATTTTTACCTTGGAATGCAGAAGCCACGTGCATTTTACAAGTAGGAGCAGATGGGAGATAAGGAATCCATTCCTCGCTGGTCGAGAACATAAGTTGCATCACGGAGGTTAAAGACTCAGACCTCAGCTAGGATTAAGAAAATTGGAATCTCGCTCCCTGAGCTCTACTCCTTTTGGGTAGATAATAGCATGGCAGTTCTAACTCAATATAAGGCAACTTCCTATATCCCTAAGGGCATAAAGGAATGGAGCCTGTACGTAGTAACATAGCATAAATGCCATCAGTAGTGGGACCTTTTCAGCTATCCCCATCCTCTTTCCACCTCCCTTCATGTGCTGCTTTTAGCGCTTCAATCCTGGTTAGTTTGCACCACCTGTCATACCTGCATTGTGGTTTAATGTTGGCTTGCCAATCAAGAGCAAAGCATGGTTTAAGAGCTAGGCTGGTGAACCATAATTAAACTGTATATCCCTTTGGGGGATGCAATGGGGAATTGTAGTTCAAACAGCCCAGGATAGAAGCATCAAAGCCAGGAAATGGGCAGAGGAGCAATGGGGACTGCACTTGTTCCTGGCCTCATAAATAAGGAACTGAACTAAAAAGTCCCACCTAGATTTCTTTTATTTAAGGTACTTAAGAACAGCGGCACACATAGCTTCCATTTTCTGTACAATGAGGACTCTTTGACAATTATAGCAGCGGCTGACCTAAGGCAACATCCACCATGAATGGAGAGATACAGGTAGCTAAAGCCAAAGATAATATAATTACTAAGTTGAACCTTTTTCATTTTCACTAGCAGTATCTTGGCAACTACAGCAACATGATGTGAAATTAAGGCAACTTACATGAGCACCTCACTGTGGATTCTCTACACCACTCAAGAGACACAATCAGTACAGGCACACCATCTTAGGCAGGTCTGCATGGAGCAGGTACCATTTGTATGAACTGTTTTCATCATATGGGGGCTGGGAGGGCAACTACCCCAGTTTGCTTGGTTGTGGTGGGTCAAACACTGAGAGATGTGATTGTGAACATCATGCTGGCAGCATATGCAGCAGTTGCAAAGGCATTCTGATTCATACAATCGGCATCATTATGCTATTGGCTGGAGCATGAGCTCTCTTAACAGAGCCGCACGCTCCCACAGGCAACTGTGGGAATCTAACATATCAGTCTCAGTATAATTGTCTTCATTCGTAGTTCCTACTTTAGAAGAAATAGCAGTCACATAAATATCACTGGCTCTGATGCTACCAGCACAGGCTGTCTTCATAAAAATTAAGGATATGATATTGGCTCTGTGTTCTGTCTGCATCATTTCTTTTCTTGCCCTTTTCTGTGTGATGTATCAGTTTCATAAATTCAGGCACACATCTGCACCTGTACAATAATTTCCATCTAGACAGTAGGTGTGTGTGTACACATACGTACATACATACATACAATATTGTGACCCTACTGCTTCACAACGAAAGACTTTAAGCATATCATTTTCAGTGTTATTTGCAATTATTTATTGTAGGATTTAAGAGTTTCAGATGGTCATCTTTAATAGTACTTTTCTTTTTAAACCAGGACAGCTGGTTGTCCTCTTCCAGTGAGTGTAAAATGCAACTTATTTGTCGCTGTATTACTATCACTCTATTTCCATCTATCATATTAAAAAGACATTTGGCCTATTACTGTTCTTCAAGAAAACAGACTTCTGAAAGTCTGATTCAATCAGTTGTTATTGCAACTGCCATGGTTAATATTCAAGAATTAATTTATACCTTGCCAGTTAAAAAATGAGGTGTGGTTCAGGAAACACGTCCCAGTGGAGTGATCGTGGGACAGAAAATGTCCGTAGCCTTTGAAGCAGGATGGCTGCTTTGGTGTGTCTTGAGTAGACGGAATAATTTCGAGGGAACAGAATGCATTTTTTAAAAAAGTTTTTCTATCTAGATAAATTAATCAAGATTAAAAGAGAAATATAATTTTCAAAACGCCCATGAGAAGGCAGGCAATGGTTGGTGTTATCTACACACCTTTGCACTGGTTACTTTATAGGGGATTGTATCCACAGTAGCATGTGTAACTAATTTTGGTCAATAGAGCATTCCTGCCCTCTCCCCATTGTAGCTCCCTGTGCCCCTCAGGACTGGGAGGTCTTCTGGAATGGTGAGTGTAGGCTGCAGATTTTTAGGATGCAGTAAGAATAAGCTTGGGACGCAGGTGGCGCTGTGGTCTAAACCACAAAGCCTTGGGCTTGCCAATCAAAAGTTCAGCAGTTCGAATTCCCTCGATGGGTTGTTCGGTCCCTGCTCCTGCCAACCTAGCAGTTTGATGTAGAACAGAAGGAAAAAAGAGCGATTAGAAAGTAGTTGTAGGAAAGAGTAAATAATAAGAATGAGTGGGACCAAAGTCAGTAGATACAAATGACAATGGCACTGCTGAGGCTACAATAATCCAGCTAATGGACCACAGGAGCTGATAGGGATATATTCTCCATTTGGAGCTAGCAAGGGTTTGCAGCCCAAAGCATTGGTAAGTACTTGACGGTTAACACAGCTCTTAGGCTTATGTTCCTCTCCTAAACCAAAGACACAACAGTCACGTCTCTTGGGGTTGTGCTATAGGCACCCAGCAGCAACCACGAGAACCACTGCGAGCAAACAAAAAATGCAAAATGAAAGAACTAGAAGAAGCAAAAGAAAGGTAAATGGGATGGGGGTGGGATTTTGAACAGGGTAGATCTAGCTTGTTTCGATTATGAACCAGCAAGAGGAAGTTAGCCTTGATGCTGCTACTGTGTTGGTCAAAGAAGGGGCTCTGCACCTTAGGATGTGTTCACAGGACTCAAGGGTACCTACCCTTCCACCAAAATCTGTAGACTAGCATTCTAGAAGGGTCTTAACAAAGGCTCTGTGCTTCTATACAGAGATCATGAAGAACAGTAAACTACTGCAGGAATTAAAAGATTCACAGCTTTTAAGTGTATCTAATTTTGTAGTGTCACTGATATATATATTTACAGATTATGGCACAGGCATATAAAAAGGTAGACACAAAGTTATTTGTATTTAAGCAGCAATTAAATGTAAGATTGGGGCATGGATATTTCATGGTTGCTTCAGGGTGAGATACCCCTATCTAGAATTCCAAGAGTAATTAAAGTTATTTACAGTCCTGTTTTTCTAATATTCGGCTAAGTTGCTGAAGCCAAAGTAAACATTCTTCAATTACTTGGGGGAGGGATTAAATTGCCTTGTGTGTGTGGAATGAAATGATTTAAACTATCCTTCCATTATCTTTTATGCAGCCGTTTGAAGTGCTACAGCTTTGTTTTAAAGTGTTCTGCAAATTGCAGTTTCTTGCAGATGAAGCTGACAGTTTAAAAAATAGCTTAAGTATGCATGATGTGTACCTAGAGACCATGTTTTATTGAGTCAAAATACTTTACAAAGAAACTAATGGGAACTATCAAACATAAATCAGCTGGTAAAGAAAAGCAGCTGTATTGTTTATAGACTTGAGTTTGAATTTGTGAAAGGACAGAAGGCATTTTCAAAACACTTTACAGATTCTAAACATTGCCCAAATGTGAACCCAGGTGGGTTGCTAGGTAATGCAACTACAATGTATACATAAAAGGTGACTGAGAATTAATATATATTCAAGAGCATTTAAAATTCCAATAACACAAGTTTTATTGTAAAGATTAATATGCCTGAAAAATAAGAGAAAAATCAGTGATTTTACATCATGTACTATCAGTAGGGATGGGCTGAACAGCAAATCCCAACCTGTTTCAGTCTCACTGATGCTCAATAATAGGTTTTATGCAGATTTTTTTAAACAATACATGGGAAGTCTGCATTTAGACCATATGCACTTTACTACGTGAAATAGGCCATTCACTATGCAATATATTAATTTCTAAAACGTGTGTTTCTGTGTGCACCTTTTGCAGACTAAAACTGCATCACAAAATCTGGAGAAACAGAAAATCAGGCTGAGTTGCATTCCAATCTGCAAGTAAATTTGGGACTGTTTTATTAGGCCCGTCTGCTGTGAAAAGTGGACCAAATAAATGCCTTCCCCATCCCTAGTTGTCAGCTGAGAAAATGGTGTATTAGTTTGTGCATTTCAAGACCATAGTGGCTTCTATGTTTGCTAACAGATTATTTTCTTGAGGAAAATTCTCAGTAAAGACTCACCTGCTTCCAATACAAGTAGGTGATAAATGCCCCGGGTCCTCCGTTTTATGAAATATACACAAGTTAACCAGGTTGTCTTTTACATGCATTTTGTTTTATGATCTGTTTTATGTGACAAGTTGATTAGCAACCTAAAAATCTGGAACATAATCTTGATTAAATGGTAATCGGATACACTGAGTATGAATGAGATTCTTAAGCATATAGAAAATCATTGCGTTCTCTTTCTCTCTCTGCCACTAGTGGTTTCCCAGACAAAAACACTTTATTGCTTTAGATTTTTTTTTGCAAGAGATTAGTAATTCCAAAGGCATACTAATAAATGTGTTTAAGACAAATGCAATTTATAGCCACTTCTTTAAAGCTTCTTATATCCTGAACTCCCATTTCACAAAACTGAATAAAAATATGGTGCACACCAATTATACTTTGTTTAAAAATATGAACATATAAAGCACAGGACAGTTTCTGTTTGGTTGAAAAAGCAGCTCAACACAGTTTCCAATATCCATGGGTTTCCCTGGGTGGCAGAAAAAGCCTGAATAGGCTTGCATACATTGCCAAGTGGAAAATGCAATAGGACTAACATTTCCACTGTGTACCTGTAGAAAACCAGCAATGTGAAATCAAGTGAGTTTCTTACTTTGGCAAATAATTGCCTCTCTCAGTCGAACTGACACCCGGCATCGAAACTGGTTTCTGTTGCTTCTGCCCCACAGCTCCAATCAGTGTCAGTTGCAGTGCAATGGTCTTGAAATATTTGGCCCTCACAGTTTTCATGCATGCCTGTCTGCTCCAAACACAAGCCTCCTCCATCTTGTTCAGCATTATGACCTGCATTCCACTTTTCTGCAAACACTTCATTGTTGTAGAGAGGCCCGTCTCCATGCCCAAGAGTTTCGGTTCCTCCGTCTTCAACAGCAGCCAGCTGTTGATCTGAGATTACTGGGAACTGCAAGCCACTTTCAGTTGTGCAGAACTGTGTTTCTGAATTTCTTGCATTTTCCGTAACTTCTAACTCTTGCATTTCTCCTGTCTGGTGCCGCTCTTTGGCACTTAGTTTTGCCTTCAGAGATTTCTTGGCTTGCTTCTGGTGTCTGTCTTCTTTGGAGAACCTCCAATGAAACTGCAAACAGATATAGTGATAAAGGTTATGTTAAAAAAAGAGAGAGAGGCACCAGCAGAAATCTGTTTAAATTCAATGCTGAATGTTAATTTAATAGGTGTGATGAGATGAGACAGGTTGTGGATTTCTATTTTTAAACAGGAGCACTTTTTAGGAAAGTGAAATAGCTTGGCTTGTTAGCTCTCCTGTAGGTACATGCTAAGCTTCTCTTAGAAAACAGCAATCTTCTTAAACGGCACATTTTGATCTGCATTTTAAAAATGTGTTAACCTCCCCAATCTCTTCTATGAACTAGCGAAAGTTCACAGACAGCATATGTAGGACGTTTCCTTCATATATGGCAATGGGGAGCTGTTACGCACCCAGTTTTGTACATCTCGCCCACAGTAAATGAATGAACAGTTGCAGTACAAGGTATTGTCCTCCTGCCTCCTACCCTCCAAACTCAGATAGGTGCAAGGTATGATGTTACATTTTTATTATTTTTTTGAAAGCAAGCCCAGGTAAGGCACACATACAGAGCCATGTTGATTAAGACAGCATTGCTTTTGGAAAAATATGCTCGTAAGAGGAAACCTTGCCACTTATGCAAACAAGTGTTTGAAAAGTTTGGTATGTACACTATTTCCAAAAACCAGCATGCAAGCCCTCTTTGAAACCATTTTAATATGAAGTTCACTCAAGTAAGTACCCTGACGTAGTGTGCTCTTGTCTTAACGTATCTCATGAGCATGTCACATCTGGCAACTGGAGTTGGTAGGTACACGGTTATTTCACTATTGCTATTATTATTTCACTGTTCTACCATAACTGGCATAAGGCATTAATTTATCCACATGGGTGGATCAGCTCACCCGTGTTCATGTGAAGGGGATGGGGTTGGGGTTTTCACATCTATAAGAAATGTGCTTTCATTTTGTTTGTTTTTTAAAAACCCAAACACAGAAAAAAACAGATGGAAAAGTATGTCTGAAAGTATGCTAAGACTTCTGCTTATTGCTATGATAACTAACCTGGGCCAACATCATGCCAGCCTGTCCACCTCATCCCGATCTCATAATCTCTCATTTCATGGCACAGAAATGCTGACACTGACTTAAACCAGATTATATATTTCCATTGCACTGTTATAATTTCATCAAGATTGCTTCCTTCTGTTTATCTCCAAAATACCTTCAAGCTACAGAAAGATACCCATGTGTGCATGCAGCTGCCCAACTATATATAACCTCCCTATCTATATAAGTCACTTTTTAAAAAGATTGTTTTTAAGATATAGTTAAACCATGCACATTTAATAATTAGAAAATAACATTATTGAGGCCAGAATGAACAGAACGACACAACAGCACTATGTATAGCTGGATGCTAAGTCAACCCGGTGTGCTTTGGTTCTTTTTTGAAGGTTAAAAGTCACAAATGGAAAAGTTTGTTAGCTTGTAGTCCTACACTACACCTAAGTGGTAGTGTACTCACACCTAAAGTGTGAGTGGACAGCAATTGAGCTACTCGAGAGTTATGTGGAAATTCAAGAGTTATGTGGAAAATCTAAAGCTGAATCCAGGCGGGGGTGGAGAATCTCATATACCACACAGAATCCAGCTCTCTTGCTGTAATGGGAGAAAGGAGGACGGGACCTCTCACTTATTTTTTCTTTAGTTTAACAACTCAAGACATAGTTCAAAAGTGTTCCACAAATCTTTTAAACCACAGCAGTGTTAAACAAGCTGTTTCTACTGATGTGGAAAATCAATTAGACTATGACAGCTTTGCCAAAGCAAACACACAGAGCAATTCAAGGCCATATACCTTAGACTGTTTCTTCTTGGTTTTCTGGGGCAGGAGGGGTCTCTGAAGAAAGACGATCTGCTTAGTAGCCAAATTCCCATCCCTATATTAAAAAAAAAAACAATATAAAAACACAATCCTACAAATGGCTTCCATTTATCCGGAGCGTCCTTTAAAATTCAAGGAACATTTCATAACCATCCATTAAAATCAGTGTTTAACAAGATCCCGAACACATTGTCCTTTGCCAGACTAAAACACTAGGATTGGCACTTAAAACATTCAGCTCTCCAGAAGCCTCTTTTTCACTCATGTCTATTGCGTTGTGATACATTCTGACAGTGGTACAGTATACACTTTGTCTGCCAAAATGTTCTGGAATTGAGGTACAAGCCCTTAATAAATGAGTCATTCTAGAAAAGTCGGTCCACATGAGGGATGTCTTTGAACTGTAATGGATCCTAGCAAAGAAACTACAAGGCCTCTTACACTGCTGATTAACATATTACATAGCTGTGCAACAAAACTCAAAATAAAACTAAATACACAGATTGACCCTTAATTCAACTTAGCTTAAAGGCTCCATGAGCAGATCCAAGAGACCTTGTGGACCAAGGAAGGAGGAGAAGAAACACAAGCCTGAAGAGCAAAGATGACAGCCAAGGAAAGGCTGTTTCATGTGCTATTTCTGCATGTTTACATTGGTGGATTTGACAAAAGAAAATCTGTTCCCACCACAAGGTGATTTACTGCATGAAGGAGAGCTATGGGAGATACAGAGTCTTTATTTATATATGGTCCAATGTGTATTTTTATTATTGTCGGACAAAGCAGATTCAATGGGCCTTGCCAAGACATGGGTTAGCTTGCAGCTGGAATGCATGATTCATGAACAAACCAGGATCTGTGTGAATCTGTACCAAGAGGGAACAGCCTAAATGAATTCTAGATGGATAGCTGTGCTAAGCTCTTGTATCAAGCACTAACGAGAAAAGAAGTGCCCCGTGACACCTTAATGAACATTCAGGGACTAGAGTCTACTTTGTCATGTGCATAAAGTACAGGTAACATCCCATTTGTGCAGGGATTGTATTTCTGGCCCCCCACATGCGTCTGTGGAGCGCGCATAAGCCCATGCTGTATTTGGACCACTTCCAGATCTGCAGCAATGATTGTGTGTGTGGTTGGCATCAATCAGACACGTGTGAAATGGTTGCTACCTGTACATGACAGACCAACAGATGTCTCTGCATTTCATGGCCTTTAGGCCCCACTGTTCACACTCCCCCACTGCCACAATAGGCATGTATCTGCCAACCAATAGACTTCCTCCAACTGATGAAGTGGGCTTTAAATTTGTTTGTTTAAACATTGGTATTTAAACTTATGCTGTAAAGTGGCAGGTGAACCAGGTCACTGAGATGAAACAGCATCTGAGAGGTGAAAGGGAATGCTCAGCCCCCACCGTCAGCAGGAAAGGAAAGTTAAAACCATTGGTTAGCATCAATTATCTGAGACGGGACTTGCGTCTGAAGCCCAGAGATTCTGCACAGCCTGCCAAACGCCTCCCGTTACTCGCCCTGCTGGGCAAACAAAGAGGAGGAACTGAAGCATTTCATGCTCGTACCATGATTCTCACAGTTGTGGGATGCTTTAATGCACACGGATAGGGACCCCATGCTATGAGCAAGGATGGCTTTTATGGCTGACTCCCATAGGCTTTTTCTGCACCGTACCTGTTTGTCTTTACAACTGGAGTGGGAAGCACACAAGTCAGCTGCCAGCCATATATGGCGAGAGAGTTCAGCAGGGGAACGTAATCTGCCTGCACTCGAGCCCCCTGGGGAAGAGAAATTAAGCCGTTAAGAGTTAAATGTGAAAAGCGAGGCTATTTTATAAAGGTTGTTTATTTACGGGTGAGGATAATTTCTGCCAGTTCAGCAAAACAGGAGAAGAAATAAATAATGAAAAACAAAAGGAATGAAGGGTCATTTTTCAGTTCTTGCTGAAGGGTTAAATAATTTTGTTTAAACAGTAGAAACACATTTCTTTCCATGCTCCAAAACCTTCCGTGTGGCAGCTGATGAATCAGATCTACAGGACTAATTCATTTTGTTTTGTTGGAGATCCCCTGGATAAATGGCCTCCTGCAATATTAGCTGAAAGAGAACAATTACCTCCTTCCAGACAAAAGGGTATTCAAGCAGTACAAAAATCCAGCTATGCTAACCAGGGCTAATTCTGCTCTGAACTATACAAGGTGGAGCTGCTGAGCAATTCTGTTAAAATAAAGCGAGCAACTTTTAAGTTTACACCAGTTGAGCCCAGTGAATAGCTGCTCCTATGATTTCCAGAGCATCTCATGGTGTGTGAAATGACATTATGGTGGTAATGAGTACAGGTCATTTGCATCCAGCAGCATGAAAATATGGATGCAATCCATTTTATTCCTTTTGTCATGCACACAGACACAAGAGCACAGCCTGTTTGTTATGTTTCATCAGCAAATGCACGGGTGAGATAAAAATGGTACCTTTCACTTTAGAGTCTGGCTCTGCCAATTGTCTCAGCTAATATACGAGATCAAATAATTCCCTGCAGTGAAGTACAAAATGGCAGCTATGACAGACCACTCCAGAGAGAGGACTAATCAACAAATTTTCATCTTAGCTTTATAAAATATGCTCCAGTTCACTTACAGTATTATAGCTCTATATTGGTATTTTTTTAAAAAAAAAAGCTGGAAAAGCATTTTAGTGCTAATTATCAATTAAAAAATTTAAAAAACTGATGCCAAGCAATGTCATTTGCACTGCTGTGGATGGAACATAGTGGGATGTAAACACAGAAAAGGCACAATATTCCCAACAGTGTGAAAAGTCAGCTGCAATTCTACTTGTACCTTATAACAGAAGAGCAATAGCGCTAGGAGCTACCTATCTGGAAACAGTCACAGTCCACTGCATTAATCCTCGCAACAACCCCCTGAGGTAGGTCGCCATTACTCCTATTTTACAGATAGGGAGCTAAATTTTGAAGCAGTGGCTTGTCCTAGGCTACTTGTCACTTCTGCTTTGCTACCATGATTTTGGAATGAAGCTCACCATGCCACAAAAAGTACCCCTTCCCTTAATTTCACTCTTCTTGTTCTCTCTCCTTCCCCAAAATTCATTTTGCCTATCACTACCTGCTTTGTCCACTTGATCACAGGATCATAGGACTGTAGTGTTGAAAGGGATCCTGAGGGTCATCTGGTCCAACCCCCCGCAATTCAGGAATCTCAGCTAAAGCATCCATGACAGATGGCCATCCAGCCTCTGCTTAAAAACCTCCAGTGAAGGAGAGTGAGTACGTTCCACTATTGAACAACTTTAACTTGTCAGAAACTTCTGCAGCCTAGAATTGCATTAACTTTTTTTGCTCCTGCATCACACTGTTGACTCATGTTAAGTTTGTGGTCTACTAAGATCCCTAGATCCCTTTCACATGTACTGCTGGCAAGCCAAGTGTCCCCCTTCTTATACTGGTGCAGCTGGTTCTTTCTGCCTGGAACCTGACATTTGTCCCTATTAGAATTAATTCCATTACTTTGGGCCCAGTTCTCCAACCTGTTAAGGTGATCTTGAATCCCAATTCCATCAACTGTGGCATTAGCTACCCCACTCATCTGGTGTCATCTGCAAACTGGATGAGCATCCCCTCAATTCCTTCATCCAAGTTGTTTATAAAGACATTGATGCTCAAAAGGAGGAACTTAAGGAGTCCAATTTAAAGACCAGAAATACCCAGAACCTCTCTGATCACTGGATACAGATCTGTTTGGCTTTCCATGAAGATGTAATACAAGACTCCTCAGAAGCAGCTGGCAGGACCACCATTTACAGGCAGGTCTATGAAGAAAAATGGGGTTGGTGAGGGACGATCAGTATCAGCATAAACATGACCCATTTCCTCTAGAGCATAGCAGGATGCTTCTGACAGCTATCACAATCACAACAGGATAACACTGCCTCCTATATCAAGACCCCGTAGTATCTTGCTGCCAAACAGATTTCTTTCCTCTTGATAAGTTTTTCAAATAGCCCAAAGCCCAAGGGTCCTAGTTACAAGGGAGCACCACCCATTTCTGTCACGGCACGCAACAAGATGTCAAAGCCTGAGACTAAGCCATTCTGGCAAATTGGGGCATCCTCTTGGCATCTGCAGAAGCTGAATCATTTCAGTGCTGCACGTTTTTCCCTGCCACAGACTTTTTTTTCTGTGACACAAGGCTGTAAAATCCAAACTGGTCTCACTTGTCAAACCAGCACTCTCTTCAAGCAGATGCCGTCTTAGACCTTCGCACAAATTCAGGAAGAAAAAAAAGCCAAGCGCTGAGCTGAGCTGAGCTTCAAGTTCTTTCAACATCTATCAGCTCGATAAATGAAGGCAAAGGTCAGTTTAAAAGAGCAGTGAGCAGATTTCTAGACAGCCAAGTGCTGCTTCTCTCCACATTTTACTACAAAGTGTTACTGCCATTACAATTGTCAGGTTGCCCAGCCTGCCCTGTAAACTGGATCCTGTTACACGCAAGGAAGTATATTTTCATTTGGTTCAGATTAAGGACCTTCCACAACCCTTGGGAATCATCAGCCTCTCCTTAGCTTCGGTGCCAAATTGCTGAGGACCCCTTACTCTCGGAGCTATGTGCCATCTGGCGAGTCTGCCTCCCCTAATAGTAAGGGGCCTTTGGGGGCTTACTCCACAGCAAGGCCACTGAGGATGCCTAGCTGGGCCAGCTGCTGATGGCAGCCATATTATATCACAATGCCTCAGAAGGCAGCTCAACGTATGGGGCACAGAGAAGAAAAAACACAGGTGTCTTCAGGATCCAAAAAGCCAGCTGTCTGCAGTGGAACCTGCTGAAATGCTAGACCCCATCAGCTGCTTAGAGGTGCTGTGGGGTGGTGTCAGGGCTGCATCAAATAGATTAACATACCATCCAGTAGCCGAACAAGGGGAAAAGCATTACGTAGGAACATGAAAAGTTGCCCGTATACCTATCTGTCCACCAAATTCATTGTCATCTACACTGACTGGCAGTGGTACCCCAGGATCTCAAGCAGAGGATCTTTCACATCACCTGCTGTCTGATCATTTTAAATGAAGCTCTCAGGGACTGAACCTGCGGTCATCTGAATGCAAAGCATGCTCTCTGCTGCAGAGCCATGCTCCCTTCCCAAGTCTGAACAGGTCAACCAGTTCTGTCCAGTGACAATGTAAATGTGAGAGGGGAAAGACTGAATTGCTTCCTACCCAAGGGCAGCGCCATTAAGCATTTATCCTTACAGAAAGTACCGTATTGGCCTGAATATAAGCCTCTCTTTCTTTCCAAATTCCAACCGTGGAAAGTTAAACTGCAGCTTAAATTCGAAATCTTACAAGAATTGGCTTTTACGAAATCACTGCTGAAACGGATATACGGTAAAATGGAACGGGTGTGAGTGCCTGCGGAATTTTAAGGGAGCGGCTTGTATTCGGGTATTGCATTTTTTCCTCCCCCCCCCCTTGAATTTTAAAGGTGTGGCTTATAGTTGGGTGCTGCTTATATTTGGGTCAATACGGTAGCTCCAGGTAAGGAAAGTAGAGAAAACTGTGTGTAAGTTGCAGTGTACATGTCATGAAGAAGCAGCACATGGGAGCATCTCACAAAACTAACTACATGCGGTTTTCTTGAGTCTTCTGCCCAACCCTGCCACATGCCTAAGTGCCTTACGTCAAGGAAACGACCTGTAAAAGTTGCATGTATGTCTTTCACATTTATTTCAGGGGAAATAAAAAGGGAAGCTTGATCAAATGTTGCCAGCAATGATCCTCGGAGTAACTAGAATGACAAATGAAGAGGGCAGAAACAGCATGTAGAATACACTGCCTCTGGTAACTCAGCAAAATATGCGTGACTTGCAGCTACAATGATTCACTGCGCATTGTACTGAAATCTGAAAGGTGACAATGCGACAGTTTAGGTGGCAGCGTTCCCCCCCCCTTACATAAAATTTCAAACTCTACCATGCATGTAGGACCTAAAATAAAATGCTAGGATGTATCCTTACGTCCTGGAAGGAGGATTTCCACTTATGATTCCTGCCAGCTTGCCATGCCTTCCTTCAAGATGTCGTAAGTTGTAGACGTTTAAGTGAAACATTCCACTCCCTCCTCTTATCCCCAAATTCTCTCTTTTTATTTTTATTTTATGTTGTGAACCACTCCGAAATTTACAAATGAAGGGCAGTATATTATTATTATTATTATGATTATTATGATTATTATGATTATTATGATTATTATTCCAATTGACAGTAAACATTATATGGCTTCTCAGTATGCTCAGTTTCCATTGTTTTCTTTTTAAGTATATTTGTTCTTCTGAAAACCTCAGAGCATGTCTTCTTGTTTTTTGGTGGCTCCATTTTGGCTCACCACCTGCGTTTGCTATTAGAGGAAGTGATTAAAGGGCACTAACAACCCAAGCATTTAAAATGACATTTCATACTTATCACTGGAGACGGCAGAAATGTTAAGTTGTAACCCAATCAACACGTAAGGTGAATCTATAGCAACAGCATACGATTTATTTATTTTTTAAGCTCAACATAACAAGAAATGGTCAAAACCTCGAGACAAAAGATTTTTTCTTTTAAAAAAAACATAGTCGCAGGGAGTTGGGGGGGGAGATAGTGTGGGCTGATCTACAAATCAAACTGAGAGACGTTTCCTTCTGTGAGAGAGCAAGCGAGCAAAAATTTAATGAACTCATTCTCTCATTCCCCATTCTCCTGCAGTTGATAAGTAATCTCTGATCACACCTTGAGTGTCAAAAACCAGAGCATGTTGAGATGGCTGTTTTCCTGTCTTGCAGCAGATAAAAAGAATTCAATTTTACTTATGATTCTGTAGGTTTTTTTCTTCTTCTCTCACTCAGCAATAGTCTAGCTCATTAGGAAAAACTAGAAAGCTCTGCAATTTGAGAAATAAGAGGGGGGAAATATCTAGGCCAAGTCACTAGAAAGGAAAACAACCTGCATTAGCAATTTTATCTTTTTCCTCCTGCTGCAGATATAAAAATAAAACAAAATTGAGAAACAAACAAAATAACAAGATCTAGAAGCCATATAACACAGGGGGGAGCTCATTTGCAGCAATTAATTCCCCATGCCCAATCGGTGGATTGAAGTTATTTTAGAGTTTGAAGCGATGTAACTGGCCATCAATCCACCTCAACCACTTGTTTGTTGAAGAAAGACAGATGGCAAATCTGCAGCATGATGCTCCCTATTCTGGACTACGACTTCCATCATCCTTTACCATTAGCTAAACTGGCTGCAACTGATTAAATTGTAGTCCAAAACTTCTAGAGGACACCACCATGTCAGAGGAAGGCTACGACAGCATATGACATAAGCAGCCCTGATAAGTGCCTGGTAACTTCCACCTTTGAAACCACAAAGAAGGGCACAAGCCACAAACGAATACAGGCAGTGAGGCCTATGGACTTCGCTAAACATCTCTCCCCCAAAAGCTGAAAAGAAAAGAGGTTCTGACTCAGTTCCCCCCCGTTCTTTATGATGTTAGGGAATGCTCAGCACACACAGATGCGCTGGACGCTCAAGGCATTTCCTGAAATGAAAAGGTCAGTTCTTCATTGTATGGAGCTTCTTTTATCGATCTCAGCTTTTCCACAACAAGAATCTGTAAGGCTGCAAGCACACTAACAAGGGAGTAAGTCCTATTGAGCTTACTGGAACAGCCTTCTGAGTAGACATCTACAGGATTGAGCTACAAGTCCAGCTTGGAGTGAGTGGAGCAGAAAACCAGTGAGATGGGTGGGTATACCAATGGAACAAGCACCCCGTCTCCAGCATCAAACAGATAATACTTTTAATATTGGCAGTGTGCCAGATGGAGTACTTGGAAAGGGAGGCAGAATCACAGATATGCTACTGTGACCTATCCTTTGCACCACACCACACTGCCCCTATGCAAATGGGTCTATGTTGCTACAACACCTCATTCACTGACCTGGCATTCAGCAACGTACTATTAAGACAAAATGAGGACCCTGAGTGGGAGAAGGACCATAGGGAGCCAGGGCTTAAGTCAGTTAATTTTAGCCTCTGGATTCAATTATCTTACTGGTGATGGTTCTGGTGGGGAGGTGGACTACTTCACCTACTTCAAAATGTGGCATCTGATTCCTCATGCATTTTGGGTCCTGCTTGCTTATGCTACAGAAAGTGTAAACAAAACTTACACTAGAGAAAAGCTCACCAGTTCCGCCCCCTCCCCGGGACTTTCATTCCAACAGAACCAAACCTAAGGTGTATGCTCAGATTCTTGAAATCTCTCCCTGCTTGGAGATTAGGGTGTGCAGAACATTAGACTGTAGAAAAATAACATCTCTCAGTCATTTAGATTGCAGTTATTAAAGAATTTGGAGGTAAAAAGCTATACGCAAAACCATGCATTTCAGCTAGGCTACTTCTAAGGGCCCAAAATTCAGCCAATTCAGAAAAATCTTGCCATTATCTTTGCTTTGTACACTGTATCTTAAGTGTATTCTGCTGAAGGACAAAGCTGGCTTGGTGTTATTTGCTTTATGAACTAAGTAGAGGACAAGTCCCAGTTCCCCAACACACACATTTGCTAATTTCACCCCAACACTCTTCCTACATGGATTCACACACACACAAACTTCTTATCAAGTAGTTACAGGAATATTAAACTCGAGTGTGCCTGAATTTGTGTCAGTGTAACCATGTTTGGTAGAATTCTGGACGTTTATGTAATTCAGACATACAAATTATAATGCACTTTTGCATTCAGTTGGGCCATTGTTCACAACATTCTGTTTTACTTAGCATTTTAGTTTGAAAACCCAAGTTCCACTATCTCTGCACTTCCTGCAAGATTGTATAGTTGAAGGAAAGAGCCTCTAAAATGTATGATAAGCTCAGAGATAAACAATGGCGAAAACAGCTTGAAAAGGGAAGTTCTTTTTATTCAGATGTCTGTTTACTTTCATACCCCTTACTTAGTACAAACACCATACAAAAATGGTGTAAGAAATGATCCCTATGTTCAAAGTGCAGCACTTTTAAACATTAAGGACCGAAACTGCTGCCAAGCTACGCTGTTACATCTAAGAACAGTTTCTACAAAACCTGATCCTTGGCATTCTGAATATTTCTAAGCTAAACAGAAACACGCACACATCAAAAAAGCCTTTTAAAGGGAAAAAGCCCAAATACACATTGCTCAACAACCCCTTTCTCATCCATATAGAAAGAGAAGCCCAAAGGGCACCTACCAAAATCTTCTCCCACCTTCTTTCTAGGTCACCTTCAAACAGCATCCAGGACCTTTCAAAGGGCTGAATTTCACGCTCATCACTTTTGGCCCCCTGTTGCTTTAGACATGCGTAGTTTGTTCAGCAGCAGGCATCAAACTGTGTTGCTCAAGCCCAAACTCACCACACATTTAACAGATCGAGAATGAAGGCCAAAGCAGAGCTGGCTCTTCATAGACACTTCCAGAAAGAACAGCAGATCATTGTATTTACATCGCTCCTGCTCACCCACCTCGTAAAGCCCAAACCCCTCATCAGTAAAGAGCTCTGCTTTATGAATGCTCTGCAGCAAAAACATGGCTACACAGTGGAATCATTTCCACTAGGCAATCTGCCATCTCAACAGATTGAAACTGTGTACTCATACTTCGTGTCAAAATGCTGAAAATGCACAGCAGCAGCAACCACAAAAAAGGCACTCCAATGTCTCCAGAAGAGCTGGAGAGAGACAACTGTCACCACCACCTAAATTCTCTTAAGTCACAGGAAGTATTTTCAGAGAAAACCTTCACTCAAGAAATGAAGTTTCACCAACATCGTGCAGCCTGGGAATTATTTTGCAGAACTTGCAAAAGAATCAGCTTGCAAAGGAATTATCTTCTTTTATTTGGTGCAAAAACATGACAACAGGCAAGATGTGGGGAAGCAAAGAAAGGTTGGGTAGGCTCTGGTTAACAAGGGACTTTTCTATGCAAAGAGAATTAAAATCAAAGAGGTTTCAATGCTAGATCACACAAATTCTAGTGGAATTAATGCAGCCCAACATTTATAGGGTAGAAGTAATAGGGCAGCTTAAGGCATGTAATCATTAAGAGGCCCCTGCTCAAAAAGACAAGAATGCCACAGTTTGTTCTAAATTTTAAGAGTTAAATAACTCAGCACTACTGCATCCTGTCTATTACTTGGCAAGGACTACATACTGTGACAGCTGGAAGCTTTACATTCTCTACTCAGTGACATTTTACACACATACCGAGCCCATCAGAGTGTTGAACATGTTCCCCTTGCTTACACTTGGGAGGCTCCTCTGTTGTTAGAAATTAAGCATGCCGTGCTTTTTGTCCATAAGGAGATGCCACTTCCTGCTCACACTTGATATAATGCACACAAACACAGTTAAATGAAGTTGTGAACGAAAACACAACTGAACTTACACTGCTAAGTGCACTCTTACGGCAGGACACACACACACACACACACACACACACACACACACAAAATTATTTGGGAGAATCCTAAGGGGCACTTAGGTGTTTCATGCCCAAGAGGAAGGGAAAGGAAACTTACGGAAAATAATTTCACATTTAGCAAAAGCTCTACTGTGCAACCTATGCAGACTTAGGGTTTAGTCTGAAGGAACACAATGCACCCAGCTTGCTAATGCTAAGCAGGTCTGGGTCTAGTCAGTGCCTGGAAGGAAGATGACATAAGACCCTATATATGTCAAACTGAAAAGATAAAATAATGATTTATTCTTATGTCCTATAATTTTGTATGGGTGGGGCACTGAGTAGAATGATCTACCCTTGGAAGCTGATGGACCCAATTGGTTTTCTGATGCCTCCTGCAGGATATTTCTGCTAATAGGACTGGTAGTTCTGACAACACACTAGTCAGGTTCAGGAACCAGGAGACACCCTGCATGGTTAATGCAATCATTCCTAGATCCCCACCTTCTTCTGGAGAGAACCCATTCAGCTTTGTTTACTGAGGAGTTGAAGGAAATATCTAGAGCACTGAAAGAAAACTTATATCAAAACTTACTAAACATGGCCCAGAACTAATTTCAGAAACCAATTTGTGATGGCACCCTAAACATTCTACTTCACCAGCACTATTGTGTCCAGTTTTGTTCAGGTGGACTGTTCTAAGTGTGGACCTCTATATTTTAGTCCTCCTGAGGATAGTGACACTCACAGCAGTTTGCTGTGACCAATTTATGGCACACTTTGTAGATAAAGGTACTTGTGTCAGTTCTGACTCCACAGTTAGAGAAAACATTATGAACACAGCCACGACTCCTACTTTCTGTGTTAAACTTGTGCACCTTAAAGACAGGATTCTTGAAGAAGTGAGACTATCCACTTGTGTTCTTGATCCTTCGAGGGTGAGACTGGTATCCTTCTGAAAAGAAGCTAAGGGGGCTGTCTCAAAAGATAAGACAATCAGGCTACTTACAATGTAATTCAAACACAGGGCTAGGAATAAGCATGGTCTAGTGATTCTGATCTTTTTTTAGTATGTAGCTCAGAAATGCTTCAGGATTCAGCATTACCACATGGCAGCTGGTACCCATTAGGTGGGGAGCGGGGAGGCAGAGTATCTAAATGTAGGCAGAGCCAGGAAGTTGCAATAGGCAGAACTAATGGGAAATGGGGCACTAAAAGGCTGCAACCATGTACACACTCACATAATGGAAACTCAACTTGAACACAGTGGGACTCACTTCTAAGTAAGATGCATGGCACTATGTAACCCAATCTAATGCATGCTTACTTGGAAGTGAGTTCTGTTGAATGCGGTAGGATTTGATCCCAAGAAAATATATATTGGATTTCAGTCTTAGGATTTCCTTCCCACTTTTTTTCTGCTGCATCTTTAACAGCAGCCTGACATGCAGAAAGTAAACAGGTGAAACACTCAATAACATGACTATATAGAAAACAGCTTCCAGTCTGAGCTTCTGTATGCATACTTAAAACTGTATTTGCTCTTAAACTCCCAGCATGCCTTGTATAACACTCTCAGCTGCACTGGCTGCCAATTTGTTCCTGGGCACAATTAAAAATGCTGGTCTTACCTTTAAAACCTTATATAGTCTGGGACTAGAATACCTCTTTTCATGAACCTACTTGGGAGCTTCATTCAACAACTGAGCCCCTGTTGATTATACCCTTATCATCTGAAAAATGGCAGATGGCGACATTATAACCTTTTTAGCTTCAGTTACTAGAACAGCCTTTCTCAACTCCCTATGTGTAGTTAAGACTACAGCTCCCATCGCCCCTGACTATTGGTAGCTAGGGATGATGGGAGCTGTAGTCGAATAACATATAGGGACCCAAGGTTGAGAAAGGCTGTACTAGACTGTAGAATGGCCTCTCCAAAGAGACCCATGTGTCTACTTTCTGATGCATCTTTCCATGAACAGCTAAAACTTAGCTTTTAATTACTCTGTTGTCCAGCTTTGGCTGTTTCTTAGGCTGTGTACACTCTAAACTTCAAAGCACGTTCTTTCCCTCAATTCTGGGCACTGTAGTTTGTTAAGGGTTGCTAGGAATTGTAACTATGTGAGGGATAAACCACAGTGCCCAGAATTCTTTGAGAGAAAGAATGTGTTTCAAATGTGCTTTAAAGGTGTCGTGTGAATACTTCTATTTCAAAATTGTTTTTAAGTTTTCATGAGTTATCTTGAAACACACAGAAAAGCAGGTATAAATGTTTTTAATATACTGCTATTAATAATAATGATTTAAAAACAGACTGAAATAATTTGGTATATATGTGTATAAATTTGCTAGGAATTGCTAGCTCTGGAGTTAAGCAGGGATAAGCAGATGTAATATAAAAGGTTTTTTTTTTCTTTTTTAGGAGCTGCATGCTTGATGTTAACCATGCACTTAAACACTGAGTTGATTAAACACATAGCAAGAGCCAAATGACCTGCAAAGCACATTTGTGACATTCTTTGTAACTACATGCATTCTATTTCGAGGATTCCAAAAGCCTTGCAATAAACAAAGGAGACTTGACTGGCACCACAAAGACCCTCATTTAAAAATGATTCAGAGCCCTGCTTTATGTATTACATTTTACCTACCTTTGCAGGGTGGAACCAGTGTTTTTTTCTCTGTATGTACTGATGGTAGGGTATGTACTGATCCGGGGACAGTCCCCAGATTTACAAATCAGTGCCCATACAAAATCCATTGAAGTTGAAAAGTGTCCCTGGATTCATTGAAAATTTTTTGGTAACCTTATGGTAGGGGGGAAGGAAACAAAACAAAAAAATCTATCCCTCTCTAAAGCTCCTTCTTAGCTACTGTTTTGAGAAAGCTGCAGCAAGGGTGGGGACAGGATGAAAGCACCTTTCATACATTGTTCAGCATATATGTAGGAAAATGAAATGTTTGAAGCTGCTCAAATATCCCAACACTAGTTAGTTTTATCAGTGCAATATGAAACCTCTTTTTAATAAGACATGAAAAAACAAAGTGGGTAACAAATTAATATAACAACTAGACCTTTCACTGTTTTCCCTAATGCTCCTTTGGGTAGTCCACTGGGATTGCTGAGAGAATAAATTTTAAAAGATTGTAAGAAATCTTGGATACTGAGAATTGCTAAATAAGTTATTGCTAATAGACGCAGCAAGCAAGATTTTTTTTTTTTTAAAAACCTATTAGTTTCTCATTAGGTTGTGATTCAAGATATTAGGAAACAAACAAAAGCAAAACAACACACTTACTTCCAGAACAGTCCATTGTTCTACAACAATAGCATCATAGCCTTGTATACTCTTGTTGTCTTCCACGGAAATATCTTCAAAGATGAACACGCCATCTGTCATCCCCTGGAAGGAATCTGTGCAGAAACAAATCGTTTCTATAAGCTACACAGTTAGGATATCCTATGAACATTTTTAAAGAGTGTGTGTGTGTGTGTGTTCATTATCACAATCCTAATTTCTTCTCAGCATGTTATTTGCAAAACACAGAGAGAGAAAGACCCCTGCATGGTCCAACTATATTAAAATGAATGAGACTAATAGTAGGTGTACAAATGAATCCTTTGTATGCGGTGCTGTGCTGCTAGCACCCATTATAAAACAGAATTGCACTTATTTTTATTGGCTATTTACAGATAAAAAGATACGTGCACATGCAAGCTTGGTGGTGGACACTTCTGGAGCTTGAGGAATTTCTTCCCTTCTCCTTGACTAGTATCTGAGGCACTGACCTAGCCAAGAGGCATGGCCATGGCAAGAGATGGGATTGTAGGGATATCAAGCATGCCTTACAACTTCCCCAGCACTGGATTCTGTTCCTCTACCTATGAATTGTGCTTCCTCTTTTCCCTGGAAACTGCAAGTCTGCAGTAACACCTGCACTGGGCATTTTCTTTGGAAGTCAACAATCATAGATGCAACTGAGTTGCAGCTTTCAATGCAGCCTTTGTTTTAGGAATGGTCAGAATATTTAATGCATCCCTTTTCTGTTTAGGGAACAAAGAGTTGCGGCCAGAATTTCTCCACTATCTCGAATCATTTGTCAGGTGACTGGTATATTGGGCACTGCTAGTTTGGATGAGGTTTTTAGGAGGACAGCTCTGTAGCAACAAGTGTTTTCTCATACAGTGAACCTTTTGAGTCAAGATTTCCCGATTACTCTTGCCTTTCTTGAAGATTTTTGATGACCACACAAACCTTCAGCGCATTAAATGGTGGTGGTGACCCTGAATTTGGGGTGTTTTGCCCCCATACTTAAAAGAAATATCTAGTATGCCATATATATACAATGCCATATAAAGACACAAGAAAAAACTCCCCACATACTAGGGCATGAATGGGGGGGGGGGGGGAGATGGCTCTCCAAATCACTGCAGAAGTGTTTGAAAAACTGCAAGTGTCCATAGTTAACCTGGCATTAATAAACAATTTAATGGATTTTACTGTAGAATACCTGCTCATGCACAAATCCTAGCATTCCCTTTTGGGAATGCCAAAGTAACTCAATTTATTATAAGAAACCCCATGCAATAGCCTGGTTTTGAGTAGAGGCATACCTGCTTTAGTAGCAGTCATCCAAAAAAATATTGAAGCTCTTACAAGGGCTTTTTGCAGTATCAGTCTCACATTAACTATCACATCTATTTAACCCCTCTCCTCTCCAGAAAGCCCCCTTTTCTTAGCAGTTAACTTGTTTTCACTTAGCATATAATTAATCCAGTGGATTCCAGCACATTACACCAACACAATTAATTTCAAAAACTAAATGATAAAGTGATGGCTCATTTGTACTAATAACCAGCTCGGCATAGCCTTCCATTCCATTAAAACTAAAAACTGCTTCTATTCTGCCCAAGCTTTGTTATAATTTTTCACCTTTTACCTTCACTAAGCTCATGGAAAAGGTTAATCCACCCTCCTTCATGGGAAAAGGTTCCATTATCACTGCATTTTTTATTAAGGTAAGATGCTCTCCCACTGTGCTCAAAAGGCTATTTTCACTTGGGTATATAAATATTTGATGATGTTCTGCTGGGCAAAATGTCATTTTAATGTTCCTGCACATGATTTACAAGATGACTATGGGAAAAGATTTCTTATTCTATTGTGACAGCTATACTAGTGGGAAGCAATGTCTCCCTGTGTTGTTTGTTGTCTTTGAACTATTAAGCGTCATGCACAAAGCCTAACCTTTACGTTATTGTTATTGCTGCGAAAAAAATCACTGCCACAGGTACAACAAAGAAATGTGCCCTCCACCTTTGCCTCTGGCTGATGCTCACCAACATATATGGGCTGTTTCCCACTAACATTTCCTACACTGATAATGCACATGTCGGTGTCATCCGTTAGCAACGGGTTCCAGGAACCCAAACATGTGACAAAATAGGTGCATGACTGTTGTCATGCACAAGAGTTTATATATGCAGGACACACATTTATATATGCAGGACACACATGGAAGATATAGGAACTTAACCCCGTGCAAAGTTCCTCTTTATCTTAATTCCCCCTCCCCCAATCTACTTGCTCAAGTTTCTATACTCAATACTAGTCATTTCACTTCATGATGGTATTACTTAACATTAAGTGGCAAAATGTCCAGTAGGATTCAGCTAATAATTAATTTGTGATTTTTATATTAAAAAATTATATTATTATTTATTTAAAATCACATTGTTCAGTCATAGTGTCATAACTATACTATCCCTCCCCATTCCCTTCCTCCCCAGAAAGAAAAAAAATGAAACAGAAAGGAGAAACACACACGTTTGAGGAACGATTTGGTAAAAGGTTGAAGGTGTTGTTATTCTGTGATAATATAATTCTGTTTAGGTTGCAAAACCAAAACTTAACTTTCTTCTTTGAGGTGCTGACTCTTACACTGTCTTGCAATGCCTACAGTTCTATATTAGGTGAAACTACATTAACTTCAGTTTTCACAACCACAGGTAGAAAGGTGCCTTTAGGAAACAGCATCTTCCCTAAGAATGTATTCTACACATTAGCAGCACATCTCCCAAATTCCAAGTGTAAACTGATTGCCCTATTATGGTTGTTCACAAAGTAAACTCTTTGTGCTCATCTTGCAACCCCACTTTTGAAGGCATTTTAACTGCAGAATCTGACATTAGGAAACTCCCCTGGAGCCCTGTTGTTATGTAAATTCACTTTTAATGTGTAAACAACAGAATAATACTTCTCCTATGTTGTATTTGGGATATTAAGCAATACGTTGATAAGGAGCCAGAAATAAAATGTTTGCCCTTAAGAAAAACAGGCCTAATTGGTCTGTATCAGGCCAAGTGACTCATAGTTTCAAAACTGCAGTTTATACATATAAAATAAATGACCATTTGTTTCTGAGAACGTTCAGTTGCAACTTACATGGGTTGCCAACAAGCTAGAAGAAAGCATTCCATCATGTGCCCTTTAGAATTTCCTTTGCTGCGGGATGAAAAAATTAAGCCTGGCTGTTAATTTCCCCATTTAATTTTAACGAAGATAACTAATTTCACTGACTACTCCACAGGCAGGAGCGTGAGATGGAGAAGAGCCTTCTAGAAGCTGCCTGTGGCTTGACTTTGGGCTGGATCTGAAGACCCTACTTTGCATGAGCGGAGAGTGAGGGTGTGTCACTGATCTCCTCACTTTTAATTACTTACATTCCAGGCAGCTGCTCTACAGTATGCCCCCACCAATCCTCTGGAGCCAGATTTCATAGGATGTAACACACTGTGGGTATAGGAGGGGGGAGGGGGGAGTGATGATCCCCATATACAAGCGCCTTCCACTCATGTGGTGGGATTTCTGAATCTAATTCCACATTTCATGACTCTCACGTAAAAATATGTGATACCGCAAGTTGCTGAATACTTATCAAAACCTAGAAAGAAACTTCCAAAAACATCCCCAGCCTAGTCTAACGAAAATCAAATCTTTGTATGTATTTATAGACTTGTTTTCTGTGTTCTATGTAGTTGCATTATCGTTTGCCTCAAAATATTATGGAATTAATATCCATGTTACTGGCATAATCATCATCATCATCACCACCACCACTACCCAACAACGGTGCTTCAGAGTGTAAGCAGCCCTGACCTGGAGATTGTAACGTGACACAGAAGAAACTGAAAGGGGTGGGAAATGGAGGCAGAGGTAAACAGGAAGGAATAGGCAGTTGTTTCAATTGCACATGCTTAATCTTAGGTACAGGTTAAGCTACTAGAGGGCATGGGACAAAGGGGGCTGCTCCAAAGCGTTCATGGAAAAGGTGGGCTTTGAGGAGAGATTTGAAGGACGTAGGAAAAGTGGCATTGCACAAGCATTCTAGAATGCAGTTTCAACCATATGGAACAGCAAGGGAAGAAGGGCTTTCACATGAATATCACACAAGGCAGCAGAGGCTGCTCCATTTGGGTGTATGGGGCACTTGCTGCCCTCAGTCAGCCCCCACCTACCTCCCTTCTTCCTCACAACCAGTCCAGGGTGTAACCTTCCTCCTCCTTTGTTTCAGCATTGTCCTTGAGCAGGGAGGACGATGGGGAGGAAACTAAAATTACTTGGCTTTGTCTATTAATGGCTGTGGTTGCATCAGTCATTGCCTCTGTCTCTGTCTACTGTTGGCCTCCTGTCTTATGCCCCACCAGTCTCAATGGACACCAGCCACCACTGCACACACACACACACACACACACACACACACACCAACCAACCAACCGAGAAGTGGGCCCTAGTCCTTGGAAGCGTATGTCAAAATAAACTTGTCTAAGGCTACCTCACTGGAACGTGGCAACACTAGTTCTATCTTCAGACTGGTAGCACAGTCATTAAAATGAGCAATATGAACAATATTGGGTTCAGGGGTATGGCACATAATGCAGCAGCCCGACTGAAGCTAAGCAGGTCTGCATCTAATCAGTGCCTGGAGAGAAGACTGCCTAGGATCTTCATGAACATTGCCTTGAGTTCCCTAGAGGAAAGACAGGAAGACAAATAAAGCTTTGTGTTTAAAAACACACAGAGAGAGAAGCAAAAATGTTAAATATCCATGCTCAGAGCTTTAGCTCCCAAGCCAAGTTCTAAAAATAACATTTTGTTTCCTACAATAGCACCAACTAACATATGGCATCTAGCACAAATACATAGGCTTTGGCCTTTCATTTACATAAACTGCTGTTTGGAAATCTTAGAGATAGATCAAGACTGTGTATATTACTATTTCTGAGTAGTCAAAAGAATAAGCAGAGTTGAAGTATATAGCTCAGCTAAACAAAAACTGACAGATTTGATAGAGTCTCATCCTTATCACCATGCGTGTTACAAGTCAAGATTTCTGTGTTCAGATTGTAAAAAAACAACAGCTGCCTATTTCCCCGTTAGAGCACAACAGAATGAAGATAGCAGAGGAAGAGAGCTAGCAACTGCAGAATTAGTTTGGGGTTTGTAGTCACCACTCATGATAGAAACATATCATGGTGGTGAAGAAGAAGAGGAGGAGGAGGAGTTTGGACTTGATATCCCGCCTTTTACTCACCTTAAAGAGTCTCAAAGCGGCTAACAATCTCCTTTCCCTTCCTCCCCCACAACAAATACTCTGTGAGGTGAGGCTGAGAGACTTCAGAGAAGTGTGACTGGCCCAAGGTCACCCAGCAGCTGCATGTGGAGGAACAGGGAAGCGAACCCAGTTCACCAGCTTACGAGACTACTGCTCTTAACCACTACACCAGACTGGAGGAGAGGACAGAATGACATTTGATTGTGCTGCATCAAAAGGACTATGTGTGTGTTTGATGTTTAGTTATTAAACATCAGTAAAACCTGTACCTATGGAAGTGCGTTGTTACTCACTCAGAAATAACATGCATACTTCATGTGGTTCTTTCAGATATTGGTATGCACAACAAAGCCAATGGGGAATAAAAAGCTGAAAAGGTTTTATTTTTTATTTGCATACACATTGGTGTTTATGAGTTCTTTAGGCAAGTGACTATTGCAGAACAAAGGCTGTCATGCAGCAAGTGCTTGAAAATATTGGTGTTCCCATACTATCACTAATTGTATATAAGCCAGGAGGACTGGCCCAGGTGGCACACTCCAAGACAATACCTGTAGCATTAAACAGCCTCTTCCACTTCCTACTGCAGTCGCTGGGGGAAGCAACAGCCTGGACATAACAAAGAACCTCTGCTCTAAATTTCACCAGCCTCCACAGCAGTACTTTGAACTACTCACTGCAAAAATTCATCTCAGTCCAATGATTTCTTGCAGCTGCTATATCTTCAGCTGTTCTACCAAGCTCCACGGCTCCTAATGACTTTTCCATTCATTTCTGTCAGAGCTCAGCCCAGACCAGGACCACAGAGGAACCTCATCTGAAGAGGAGGAGCAGGACTTGGTCCAGCCACACCAAGGAGCCCAATGTCATAGTTGAGCAGCCCAACTTACTCAGCCCCCAAGAAACCTTTGCTGCCCCTTGCCAAACCATAATTGCCTCAGCCACAGGCCATCCCTCTCCACACCCAATTCCCCAGTAGAGGTGGAGTCAGGCCCAGCAATAAGCCCAGAGTTGATGGAGGAGTGCTTGTCTGGCAGTTAGGCCTTCATTGGGGGGGGGGGTTACTTGGGAGGAGGGAGAAGACAGAGAAGGATCAGGTATGTACTGGAATCCAACAGATGAGCAGGAAGGGAAAGCAGCTTCCTCAGAAACTGTAAACATCCCAGGGTTACTGGGAAAACAGTTCCCTACTGGGCTTCCATAGGCAACTCTAGCTCATCCTTGCTTCTGAACCAAGGCCAGGCCAAGACATTGGGGGAGACTAATGTGGTACATTATCTTCCAAAAAAGGGGGAAAGCCAGGATAAATTGGGGGGAACAGCTGGGAAAGCTGCTGCCACTGCCCCTCTTCCCAAGAATGTTCCACTTGAGGCAGCCACTTCACTCTTCCTAATGGTTTAGAAGCCTCTCAACACTGAGCCTGTGCATGCATATAGTTTACACACATACTCCATGGGCTCTGGTTTGAGGCTTTTATGCAGCCTATCTTGAATTTTAAAAGATCCATTTTCACAAAACAGCAAAGAAGTTTTGCAGGAATTAAAACTCAGAAGCTTGAAAATTTGCAAAGGTGCTGCTGCTTCAAAGACTGTTCCTGATTGACACCAACAAATAATTTGCACTCAGTATGGCATGTAATTTCAAGGTGTAATTAGCAGAAAGAGGGAATGTTCCTTTTTGCTAAGAACCTATCTGAAAGAGTGGAAATTGAAGCAAGAGAATGAGGTGCTACTTAGGCACATCTGCCTCATTTCTTTGATTTCATACTAAAAAAGTGTTCCTACCACTTATATATAATGAATATTCTCACGTTTTCATGTTCAGGTTCTGAGCACTTTTTGTGAATTCTAATAGTCACAAACAAAGAGAAAATAGCTGATCTTTTAAACGAACGAAGTATATAAACAGAGTAATAATCTTGAGGGAAATTCCGTACCATTTATCATTCCAAGACTGAAGATGGCATTCACCAACGTGCTCCCTTTCCGAAAGT
Organism: Podarcis pityusensis; assembly: GCF_964106645.2. Classification (NCBI taxonomy): domain Eukaryota; kingdom Metazoa; phylum Chordata; class Lepidosauria; order Squamata; family Lacertidae; genus Podarcis; species Podarcis pityusensis. The sequence continues at coordinate 38,705,294 of NC_138037.1, forward strand.
GATCTGTCATATGCTCCAGCCAATTGGCTTCCAAGCTGCAAATACTCTGCCCATCACTGGTGATTTTCACAGGGATTGTTAAACTGTAGTACTGGCTGGATCTCTGCAAAGCCTTTGGCTTGTTGTAGACAGCAAAGATCTCGGTTTCTAAAAAAAAACACAACCATACAAAGTGCTGAAATAGCAATAACGATAAAAGCAATGAAAATAGTGCACCCTCTCTCTAGGGTACAGTCTGCCAGCATAAAGAAGTAACACATTAATAAGCACTATTAACTGAGCTTTTCCCATGTATAATTAAAACATTACTGGGTCATTAACAAAAACTGTTTTTCCACCATGCTACAAAATGACCTATATTATTTAGCAACAAACTAATAATTTTAACCATAACGCATTCTTGCCAACTGAATTTGTACGACCAAATAAAGCAGGAAACAGATTTGCAAGGCATTAGCAGGACATAGGGCTGACAAAATCAGGAAAATACAGTTGAAGATAAAAACCATGACTGCGTACTTATACAAAATATATGCATGAATTAACAGTTATAAAGATGAATGAATGTGATGTAGCACTTGGATACACCTTAAGTCCTTCCTGCTGCTCCAGGCTAATGTAGCCATTGTTCTGGAAGAAGAAGTGAAGTTCCACATGACACCTTTCACATTAATTCCCACTTTCAGAGGTTTCTTGCAGTTAAGGGCCACTTTGTTGTGAGAATACTAAAGAACTTCTCCAGTTCTGTGACCTTGACGTCTAGGCACAGGCACACACACACAGTTAATGATATTTCGGGCAGCACCAACAGAACCATAGTTTCGAAGTAACAGTTCTGCTTTATTCTCACTACTCATATCACATCTGGAGTACTGCGTGCAGCTCTGGATACCACACTTTAAGAAGCATACAAACTGCAACAAGTTCAGAGGCCAGCAAATGAAGGTGGTCAGCACTAAATAAAACAAGTCCTATAAGGATAGGTTGAAAGAAATGGGAATGTTTAGCCATAAGAAGAGAAGCCTGATAGGGGACATGATGAAATTTACCAATCTTTGCAGCTTAGAAAGTTAAACTTTCCCCCCAGATATCCATGAACTTGAGTTTGATGAGCCTTCCTCATGGCTGCAATTTGCGTAACAAAAACTCTGGTAATTAATTTCAAATCTTGTTTGAATGAATGAATGAAACTTTATTTGCGGCAGCCATAGGCCATAGCAACAAAAGAACATTGCAATGTACACAGAACAGAAATAAAAAGTTGATTATATAAAACACAGTTTAGGGTCCTGAATCAGCAGTCAAATGGTGGATCTTATTCTGATTGCCCCAGCTAAAAACCTTGCAACCTTTGCTGTCACCTGCTCATCTTGATCTGCCAAGAGAAAGGACACTGTGGCAGTGGTTGGGCAACCTGGAATGGACAATAAAAGAGGGGTGATAATCTCATTCCAAAGAGTGCAAGCAAGAAGGGCGTGCTGCCATCTCCAATTCGGTGCTGCCATCTCCACAGGGACATAAGCATTTTCCGTGTGGAATCTGTTGGAATCATCTCTCAAGTACAGCTGAGGGCAATACATTCAATCTTGCGAGAGTAAAAGCTGATCTATATTTTGGAATTGCTAGGTTATGCAGATAGGATGCCAGAGAATCAAAATGGGAAGGTGGATTTGTGGCATGCCTTTCTCTGATGTCATTACAGATAAGGAGTGAGATGTACATAGCAAACAAGCAAAGGGGAAATGGCTGCTGAGCTGTACCCACCATTGTGAGGCCTGAAGAGGTGATGATGATGATGCCTCTCCAGCTGCTGTTATTGGCTGTGGGCGCCCTGTGATGTCACATAAGCACATGGCAACTCAGTGGATATACAAAAGCAGCCCAAGGGGAAAGCCCAAGGCAAAGCTTGAAAAGGACAAAGTGGACAACAGTTGTGTTATTCAGTACTTGGTGGTCTCCTTCTGCATGGAAGCGAAGTGGCAAATGGAAGGAGGCCATCATCCGTCAATGAGATGCTGTGGAGCAACGAGAAGGTAAGTGTACCTGCTGAGCAGGACCACAGCTTGAAAGGGGCAGATATCCATGGTTGGAAGCTGGAGATGGACCTGGCAGAAGCTGTGATTAGCATGTGGAAGCCCGGGATGCCGCAGGGCTGAAGGAGGCTGAAGTTTGTGCAGGTAAGCTGGTTGAAATTCACCTTCAGAAGGCCATTGACAAAAGCTGTGTGGATATTTGTGAGTTGATGCTGGGGTAAGTATGAATGGAGAATGTGGACATAGGTCACCCACCAGACACAGTATGACTGGCAATTGCATGTTCAGATAGCGGTGTAGGCTGTCCTTCAGGCTCTGGGCGAATGAACCACTGGATATTCACGGGCAGAAGCCAGTGGAGGTTGGGAGGCTGGCCAGTGGAGGTGGCTGGATGATAACTGTTGAATGAGGGCCATTCCCCTCGCTGTATCTGTGTTTGCCTTTCATGGATGTCACAAGCCGACGAAACTTTCCCCAAAAGCAGCAATGAAGGGTACAGCAGAGCTTAAGCAAGCCATCTTTTACTTCTAAATCAAGGTATTTCTAAATACATCTAAGTAACATTCATGACATTCCCCTTTCCAGTACCAGGATGGGAGACTGTGCAGATGCATCCCTAAGCAGTTGCCGTGGGCTACAAACTTCCTGTGATGTCACAAATGGACAGGGTGGCTAAGGGGAAAGAGGCAGTTACTAGTGAGTGGAAGAATGGAGAAACCTCAGTAGCAGGTTCAGGGGAAGTTGGGGTAGGTAGGCAGGGCCAGCTGGATAGGCAGAAGTTGAATATTGGCTGACTCCCTTCTGTCTACTTGCGTTGCCAACATTTTACTCTCTCGGGGCTCCTGTACCTGTCTCGCCTAAATCACTTGGCAAGAGCCCCAGCCCTTTAGCGGTTCCTGCATTTTTGCAGAGCTCCAAAAACCGCGGGAAATAAAATGAAAAGCAACAATGAGAATACAGTTTAAGTTGTTAACAGATGCAATAGAAAGAGGAGGCTTCGCCCTGTCAGATCTGAAATTGTATTATGAAGCATCCTGCCTCTGTTGGCTAAAGGAATGGATGTTATTAGAAAATATGGAATTGTTGGATTTGGAAGGTTATGATAATAGATTTGGGTGGCACGCACACTTATGGCATAATAAGACAAAAGTCCATAAAGGATTTGGAAGTCATATATTTCGAAGATCTTTAATAGAAATTTGGGATAGGTATAAAAACCTATTGGAACGTAAAACACTGCATTGGTTATCCCCACTAGAAGCAATAAGTGTGAAAAAGGTCAATATGAGTGGAAAATTGATAACTTATGGGAAATTAATACAAAAGGAAGGAAGCAAATGGAAAATAAAACCATATGAAGAAATTAAAGAATATGTCAATGACTGGCTGCACTACCGCCAGGTCAATGAAATGTTTAAACAGGATTTTAAAGAAAGAGGATTTGATGAAAATAAATCAAAGTTTGAATTAGAGATGTTAAGTAATGATTGTAAAATTTTGTCTAAAATGTATAAATTGCTGCTTGAATGGCATTTGAAGGATGAGGAGGTAAAGTTGGTTATGATTCACTGGGCTAAGGATTTTGGGTATAATATACAGCTCAGTGACTGGGTAAAATTATGGAAAGAAGGTTTAAAATTTACTGCATGCAATGCCTTAAAAGAAAATATGATGAAAATGATGTACAGATGGTATATTACACTCGTCAAGTTAGCTAAAAAGTATAAAGTTAGCAATAAATGTTGGAAATGTAAAGAAAAAGAAGGAACATTTTATCACATGTGGTGGGAATGTAAAATGGGGAAAAGCTTCTGGGAGATGATATATAATGAGATGAAAAAAATGTTGAAATATACATTTATAAAGAAACCAGAAGCATTTTTACTGGGCATTGTAGGGAGTGATATAAACATAAAGGAATGTAAGCTCTTTTTATATGCAGCAATGGCAGCAAGAATATTATTGGCCCAAAAATGGAAGCAAGAAGAATTACTGACTAAAGAAGAATGGAGGACGAAACTAATGGACTATGCAGAACTGGATAAACTAACAGGAAGGATTCGAAATCGGCGGGGCCAGAAATTCACAGAAGACTGGAGTAAATTTACGGATTATTTGAAAAGTATTTGTGAAGATAAGACGTTTGTAGGCTTGCAAGAAGTTTTGTGAGGAGTATTATTGGAATTACTGCAAAAATGGATAAGGGGGAGGATGATTAGTTAAGACATTTAAAGGTAATATAAATTTAAGAAATGCATAAGAAGTGGTTAAAACAGTGGATCATCAGAGGTGCTGATGGAAGTCCAAAAAGATTGTATAAGTGATAAAGTTTTGTGGTACGTATGTTAAAATTAATAAAAATTATTATAAGAAAAGAAAAGCAACAACCCTGCTGGGTGTCCCTGAGCCCACTCTCAAATCTTGTTGGTTCTGATTGTAGGCACTGTTCACACTTAACATGGGCATTACTCTTTCCAGGCAAAGATTGTGCCCTTTAACACTCAGTGTCCAAGTGGGTTGTGTGTGTTTTTTGCCCCAAGCTGTCTCCATGAAAACCCACTATTTAAAGCAGAATCAGAGTAGACTGATGTTTGTTCCAATTGAGCTTTAAAGAGCAGGTTTTCACAGGGAAAGCTCTAGGGGGGGAAGGGTGCTCAGACACATAGCTTTAAATTGCAGATTGTGTCTGGAAAGAGTGGAGTTAAGTTGATTGTGGATAAGCCCTTCATCTGGGAAAACAGACGTTTCCCCATCACAGTAGACTTTACAATTCTATAATGTTCACTGTGAGCAAGATACAACATTGTTCAGAGTTTCCTAGTAAGAATAGTTGGGTAAGACTAGATGGCAGAGTGATTTGCTACAATCCTGAGCTCCCCTTCCCCTCGGCACAATTCTTTTAACTGTCCTTGTACTGTTAGAGTTCATTATCAGTTGCCCAAAATCCATACTGCTGCAGTGATTATACTCTTGGGCATTCTTGCAAGCCTCCACAGGTTACTTCTTTTAGGTTGTTGATAGCTGTGTTCCTTTATCTACAAGCAATTGTATTTCAGTGTAAGAGGTTGTTACAGGCTGCTGGGTCACATTTTTAAGTATTCCAGATTTTGTATTTATTCCCCAAACAACATTGCCCCTTTCACTGGCCTTGGCCTATTTGGTTAATCTGGGGGCTTTGGTCTGTTTGCTGGTTATAGGAGCGCACGACTCCCTTGTTGCAACAAGCTACTGGTCTGTTTCCAGGCATAATTCAAAGTGCTGTTTATAAAGCCCTATATGGCTTAGGACCAGGCTATATGGAAGACCATATTCCCTGCTTGGGCTCTAAGACCTGGGGGAAGTCCTTCTCTCAGTCCCGCCGTCCACACAGGCACACTTGGTGGGGATGCAAGAGGTGGCCTTATTGGTAGCTGCTCCCAGATTTTGAAACTCCCTCCCTACAGAAGTTAAGACTGGTTCCTTTCTTGTTGTCCTTCTGCTGGCAGGTGAAGACTGTATTATTCCAACAGGCTTTTGTGAACAGGCTGTTTTTAACAAAGCAGCTGGTGATGTGATGGTTTTATTGCAACCATCTGTATGTTTTAATAGATAACACACACACACACACACACACACACACGTATGTATATATGTTTAATTGTTTTTAATGTCCCTCCCCCCAATGCTTTTAACTATTTCTATTTTATCTATAAGATGCCTTCAGTCGTGTTGGGGGGGAAGGGGGGATGTAAATAAATGTAACAAAAACAACAACAACTTGCTTCCTGTGGGGGATTTGCCCTCCTAGGTGTGTGACATCATACTGGGTCATAAGGAAAGAGTTAACTAAGTGTAAAATGACTAACCAATAGGAACCCAAGGGGAGGAGTTGGAGTTAGAGTTAGAGTTAGAGTTAGAGTAGTTGAGAAGTCAGTCTGAAGTTAGAGAAGGGACGGAGAGGATAAGTCTGTGGGTTGGGCTAGTCTGATGTGAGAGAGTGAGAGAATCTGTTAAGAGGAGTCAGTCAAACAGTTGATATAATCAGTCAGAAGGTATTAGGAAGGTATAGGCCGGTAAAGAAACTAAAGTTAAGAAACTGACGAGAATATTATCTGAGAAACCATTAACTTGTTAATACTTATAAAATAAACTTGTTTGTTTGGTTCAATTTTGACAACTGTCTGGACTCAATGTGTACCCGAGAGTAACGGGTTGGTGGCAGCGGGGAAGTGGGCACAGTGGTGGCACAGGGATCAATAGACTGTTAAACATCCGAGGGACCCTGTGTGATCACCACACTCCCATTTACTTCAGGCTGCATACTTTAGTAAAGTGATCCTTTTCCTCAAAAATTGATGAGTCCTATTGAGGGTTGTGCTGCATTTTGGAGGCCTGCATTTGCCCATCCCTATTCTTATATACTTCTGCTACATAAAGTGAAACCAGCTCTTTTCTTCACAGGTTTTTGTTTGCTTTTCTTCCCTGTTTCTGAGTCTCTCTTTCTTTCACCTTGTCACCAAGGTGTTCCTGAACAGCGAGCTTAGATTTCTTTTGTTAACTTCAAATGCTAACCTTACTTTACTGAACAAAGTGAAGCTATCTATTCCAGCTTGTAGCTGCCTCTTCCTTTCCCCCCTAGTTCTCGCTTCCTGCGAGAGAGAGCGCTGACTCCTCTTAAAAGTGACATACACTTTGCAAACATCTCTCTTAATAGAGCACTATAACATCAATAATCTGTTCAAGGAGGGAAAAGTAGTTCCCACAGGAGGCAGATAATGATTTTTTTTTTCCAAATAGAAAAATATATGCTTTAATTAAGGCAGAAACAAAGTATTGCAAATACTAACAAGCTTTCCAGACAAGCTGTTCTTAGGCACTGAAAAAAACACATTCACGTTTAATGCACAAGAAAGGTTATTCTATTAAAAATCTCTTTTGTCTTTAATAACTATTGTACAAAATTGTTCTGCGGGGAAAAGACAGCACATGTATATTCCAATTGGCCTTGCAGTAACAGTAGTTATTTAGTCATGCCACATAACCCATGTTAACAGCATTTTTTTTTCCAGTTTCTAAATAAAAAGCTCATGTTCTATATAACCTTTGATTTTAAAAAAAATATTTCCCACTTATCCCTCCCTCCTTCCCACAAAAAGGTTTCAGCATGGATCATAAAACTTTGTTTAACGGCACACTTATTAATTCAACATCACAGCTTCTGTTAATGATATTGTGTCATGTAAAAACAAGTACAGCAGATCTGCAAGATGAAGCAGGATCTATTTAACCGAGCATCCTGTTTCCCATGGTGGCCAACTAGAAGCCTATGGAAAGACCACAAGTAGGACATGAGGGCAATATAACGCTCCCACTTGCGTTCTCCAACATGGTGCCTCTGATCCTGGAGGCGGTATACAGCCATGATGAATAGTAACCATTAATAGCCTTGCCTTCCATGAATTTGTCCAACCCCCTTTTAAAGTCATCTAAGTAGGTGGCCATGACCACAGCTTGTGGTAGAAAACGACATAATGGGCAGATGGTTGCGTTTGTTTCTCCAAAGGAGACATATATACATACGTACAATTCAGGGGCCAATAAATGAACCAGCAAGTGGACATAATAAAGGAATGAAAACCTGCAGTTTAATTTATCGCCTTAAACACTATTCTGCAAAGTTTGATATTCGAATGAAACAGCGAATAAAGGATTAGAAAAACAGAAAGACGTTCAGTCAGGAATTAGCAGAATCAACAAAATGTGAATGTTAATCTGAGCCTAGGAGCGTTGAGATGTGCAACAAGACTTGATCCATTATAGTCATCATTACAGTAGCCCTTTAAATGTGCTCACTACATTGCTGTTCTTAGCTTGTTACAACAAACCTATGAAATGCACTATATATGATGAGGTTCTGGTATCGGTGCTGATATTGCTTAAGCTGTTTATTTATCTGCTCCTGTTGATGTTTTTTGGTTTTATGCCTATTTTACTGCACCTTGACCAGGGATCTCTTTAACAATGAAGCATGGATTAAAATATTTTAAAATAATAAAAAGAAAGAACATGAGAAGAGCCCTGACATATCAGGTCAAAGGCCAATCTAATCTAGCATCCTATTCTCACAAAGGCCAACTAAATGATCATAGGAAGCCTGCAAGAACTATGTCAGTGGAGGCAGAATGTAGCCTTACCCTCCATGAATTTGTCTAACCCTCTTTGAAAGCTATCAAAGTTGGTGACCATCACTACTTCTTGTGGAAGTGAATTTCATAGTTTGAAGTATGCACTGTGTGAAAAGGTATTTTCAGACAAACACACGAAGCAGTATGATACAGAACCAGACTGTTGGTCTCTCTAAGCTTAAGGCTGACTGCTCTGTTAGGAAGTCTCTTATTGTTTGGAGTACAGGACTTGCTATCTGGGTTCTCTTTAAATGGATATTCCAGTGGCTGAATCTCATGCCTTCTGTGTGCAAAGCATATGGCTCTGCCAATAAGACACAGGCATCTCCCTCCTCTATTTAATTTGATTTAAGAAGCAGGACAGAAGGATAATGGCTAGGACACTTCCTATAACTAAGAAAAGATTGATCTCTAGCTCACTAGTTCACAAATCTATAACCCACAACAGTTAAAATAAGTTGCATACCATAATCTGGGGTGTGTGCATTGCCATCTGTTCCAAAAAACCCCCCAAACCCTCTTAAAAATGCCTCTATTTTGTTTTACAAAAATCAAACAATCAGTTAATAAGGGAATTTGGCACAAAATGTTGTAATGATGGAAATTTAGGTTAAAAATAACATTCAAAGGGGTAAAACAAGAATAAAGCACTTTCTTGCCAGATTCCTAAACTGCTTTTTGGGTTCAGGTACATTTTAAGAATTTGGATCAGACAGTTTAAAGAAAATTCTGAGGAAAAATGCAGGGTCACACACATGTAGTTTTATCCTGTAGCTGAAAAACACAATGTTAGAAATCTTCAAATTCATGGTATTTGTCACTTTAAAATGTGTGAATGCAAATTAGTAATCGTGGAATATGATTGTTTTACACGAATAAAAGATAGATGTAGAGATGCTGATTAGGCAAAACCATCCAATTGCTGAGCCAAGATTTATATAGATCAAGAGGGTTGTTTTATCATTTTGTAGTTGTAGGAAACAGGATAAGGATTTTTCCCAGCCAAGGACTTTACAATTCAACGTACACATATTAAAAAGGAACCCAATATTATTTCAACATAAGCAATTATGTTTAAATACTGTTGTAAATGGAAACATATTTATATTCTCACTAAAAAGTTAAGAATACACTTGTGGATAAGATATAACATTCTGCAAGTCATATGTAAGGTCAACAAAACACATGGCTAAGTAAAGACCATTCAAAGTTACAAAGTAGTACAAGACAAGGGGGGGGGGTGAAAAACAAATAGTGTCATTAGAAGAAGAAAAGTCAGAACTCTGGAGCAGAAGATATAACAAAGTCCTCATTAACAAAGCCTGGTTTGGCAAAAAAAATGGACTTCTGAAAAGGAAAGGGGTATGTGGAGAAAAGGTTGCCTTGTAAAAGATAAGGCAGATAATACCCTGTGCTCACATGGGAGGAAGAAAGATCACTGCCAAAACTGGAATAAGTTTTCCAGGTTAGGAAAAGGAAGTGCTGTGGTCACAAAGGGATAATAAAGAAATCAGATGCAGTGTGGGAAAATATTTTGGTACAGGAAGATACCTCCTTTTCTAATCCACACACAAATAACAGAGCACACACCCCAAATTTGCAAACCGTTAGCAGGTAAAAAAGTGGATCCACAAGTAAAAGAGATAACATCCCAACAGGGCATCGGAACAGTCAGAAAATATATTGTTTCCCTGGTTTCTTTCAAGACGCATTCCTGCAATTTGTTGCATTTTATCATATGCGACTTTGGTCCTGTCTCCTCTCCGTGCTCTTAATTCTATCACTGTGACATCCTACCTTATTTCTGTGATGGCAAGCTGTTTTAAACTGTTTTTAATAATGTGTTGTAATCTTGCTTGGGACCTTGGGATGAAGGACAGGAAATAAATTATAACCATCATCATCTTTGACACAAAAATCAGAAGCAGGCCGCAGAATCATGGGGTCCCCCAGCTCCTACAAGCACCAGTTCCTCCCATTCTTACCCTGCCTGCCTTAATCCTGTTTAAGAATTGCAATTTGCATCAATCTTAACCATGGTGTGGAGTCAAATGAGTTTAATCCCAATTCAGAAAGCTGTGCAAACAACACAACACAAAATACCGTACTTTACTGGTGATGTTAACATGGAAGCAAACAACAGCTCTTGATACAGTTACAGATAGGTAGCCGTGTTGGTCTGCCATAGTCAAAATAAAAAAATCCTTCCAGTAGCACCTTTAAGACCAACTAAGTTAGTTCTTGGTATGAGCTTTCGTGTGCAAGCACACTTCTTCAGATACACTGAAACAGAAGTTGCCAGATCCTTCTATATAGTGAGAAGGTGGGGAGGGGTATTACTCAGAAGGGTGGTGGGAATTGGAGATTGGCAGATAGCTGAGATGAGCCTGCTGACGACTCTTAACGACTGTAATAGGTCTTACAGGAAAAGGCAAGGGGTGAGAAGGTGAGAAATGGCTTAGTCATGTATAATGGGATAAGAATCCAATGTCTTTGTTCAAACCAGGTTTCTCCATGGTTTTAAGTTTGGTAATGAGTTGCAATTCAGCAGCTTCTCTTTCCAGTCTATTTCTGAAATTCCTTTGTAGTAAAACAGTTACTTTGAGATCTTGTATAGAATGTCCTGGGAGATTGAAGTGTTCTCCTACTGGTTTCTCTGTTTTGTGATTCTTGATGTCAGATTTATGTCCATTTATTCTTTGGCGTAAGGTTTGGCCTGTTTGTCCAATATAGAGAGCTGAAGGACACTGTTGGCATTTGATGCCATACACAATGTTAGATGATGAGCAATTGAATAGTCCCGAGATGGTATGTGTGATGTTGTTGGGGCCGGTAATGGTGTTGTCCGGGTGTATGTGGCAGCAAAGTTGGCATCTGGGTTTATTGCAGGCTCTGGTGCCAGTGTCCGTGTTAAGTCTGGTTGTAGTATTATTGTGGGTTAGGAGTTGTTTAAGATTGGGTGGCTGTCTGTAGGCAATGAAAGGTCTTCCTCCCAGAGCTTGAGAAAGAGAACTGTCATTGTCCAGGAGAGGTTGTAGATCTCTGATGATGCGTTGTACTGTTTTAACTTGGGAGCTGTATGTGATGACTAGAGGTGTTCTGTTATTTTCTTTTTTGGGTCTGTCTTGCAGCAAGTTCTCTCTGGGTATAAGTCTGGTAGCTACATACCAAACATACCAAACAGTCCATTGTATATAGCCAGGCACTACGTTACAGCCGCATCTGTTCCAATTCTACAGACAGAGACTCTCACCTAAGAGATCTACAGCAAACCTTTTCAGAACTAAAATACCCAGCAGATGAAGTTAGACAACAGATCAACAGAGCCAGACTTATACCCAGAGAGAACTTGCTGCAAGACAGACCCAAAAAAGAAAATAACTGAACACCTCTAGTCATCACATACAGCTCCCAAGTTAAAACAGTACAACGCATCATCAGAGATCTACAACCTCTCCTGGACAATGACAGTTCTCTTTCTCAAGCTCTGGGAGGAAGACCTTTCATTGCCTACAGACAGCCACCCAATCTTAAACAACTCCTAACCCACAATAATACTACAACCAGACTTAACACGGACACTGGCACCAGAGCCTGCAATAAACCCAGATGCCAACTTTGCTGCCACATACACCCGGACAACACCATTACCGGCCCCAACAACATCACACATACCATCTCGGGACTATTCAATTGCTCATCATCTAACATTGTGTATGGCATCAAATGCCAACAGTGTCCTTCAGCTCTCTATATTGGACAAACAGGCCAAACCTTACGCCAAAGAATAAATGGACATAAATCTGACATCAAGAATCACAAAACAGAGAAACCAGTAGGAGAACACTTCAATCTCCCAGGACATTCTATACAAGATCTCAAAGTAACTGTTTTACTACAAAGGAATTTCAGAAATAGACTGGAAAGAGAAGCTGCTGAATTGCAACTCATTACCAAACTTAAAACCATGGAGAAACCTGGTTTGAACAAAGACATTGGATTCTTATCCCATTATACATGACTAAGCCATTTCTCACCTTCTCACCCCTTGCCTTTTCCTGTAAGACCTATTACAGTCGTTAAGAGTCGTCAGCAGGCTCATCTCAGCTATCTGCCAATCTCCAATTCCCACCACCCTTCTGAGTAATACCCCTCCCCACCTTCTCACTATATAGAAGGATCTGGCAACTTCTGTTTCAGTGTATCTGAAGAAGTGTGCTTGCACACGAAAGCTCATACCAAGAACTAACTTAGTTGGTCTTAAAGGTGCTACTGGAAGGATTTTTTTATTTTAACAGCTCTTGAAAAATGGATTTAAACCAACTACAAAAAAAACAACAACCCACAACCCAGACTGAAAAAGAAAACTGATAGTAACTGAAATATATTCTTAATAATCTGGCTGTTATTGCACCCTTTAGCTTTGCTAGTCTCTACTTTCTTCTTTGTTTAAAGTTCACAGATTAGTTCGTGGCTCTTCTTAAGACTTCAGTTAGCCATGCCATCCCCCAAAACAAAAGAGACAAAGCTATGGTTCTTCTGGTTACATTTATTTTGGTTGAATTTTAAAGAACTAATTTTTTTTAAGGCAATTTCTGCTAGAAATCCTGCACTGGCAATATATGGCCCAGGGCTGATCTTTGTTATCCTGTTCTCAAAGAAACAGAGGAGGGGTCATAGAGATCAGAGATACAGCAACACGTTTACTACATATACATAGCATGTTTATTTTGTACACACTTAAATGCATACCAGCCTTTTCTGACCACAGTAATGTGAACAAGCCATTGATATAGATTTATTGAGTTGCTTATGTATAGAATTTTTGCATGGCACCCCAATTTCTGAGCGGCGTGAGATTCCAGGGGTTCCAGGCACTAAGCAGGCTTTGCGTTTCCTTTTGGGAATGAGGCACAGCGGAGACAGTGGTGTCTTTATTATAAATGGTTTATTTACAACCTGAGCCTGCTATGCATATACAAGCTGAGCCAGCCTACGACTTAGAAGTTCACAGCAGTGAAACCCTCATCTCCCATTGCCACAGCCTTGGATTCAAGAAGAAATCAGCCATGGCTTTCTCTCTTCCCTTTCTGCCTGTAGCTATTTTCTCTAGATCGCAAGGCAGCAAACTCTGCTCTAAAACACAGGCTTTGTCTTTCCAACTCTCTAAGAGCTAGAGGAGGGGCCCCACCCATTTGTCATCTGGCACAGAGCCCCCTTTCCTTTGTTCTCTTAATGACCCATCCAGGGAAATGCCCTTGCAAAGTGAGATACATAGCAATAAATGACAGCTCAGAAATGCCGTAAATTGCAAATGTAGCTGTAATTGCAGTTTAAAGCAAGGTCCCCCAAAATAACATGTTGGGAAGAATGAAAAGTCTGTAAAGGGTATTCTGTGACAATTTACGAATTAAGGGGCTGCTGTGTGTCTATCACACAAACCTGCTTAAAAGCAGAATCATGAGAGGCAGTTACTATAAACTAGAACAGAAGATAGAAAGTAACCTGAAAATCCTGCCAGATGGGCCTAATTAACAATTTCAGAATAACTTAATAAATCTTAGCTGTGTGGAAGAAATTATACTGCAGAAATGTGTGTGAGTGTCCTCCCTCTAGTTTGAAAGAGAGATCATGTGGAATTGAATCCTCTAAGGGAAACATGGCAAAAAACAGTTTTAGATATGTGTTTTAAAATAGTTGGCAGGCTCTATGGTGTTTTTCTTTTTATATAACACTATATACAATTTTATACTACATTAACATCTTGCAAGAGATACTAATGTAGAAATCTAATAATCTATGTGCTTGTTTTGAATTAATGTAGCACATTGGGCTTTTGTTCAAAAATGAATGGAAAGGAATTGGGTTTTTGGGGGGTTGTTGTTTTTGCTGCTGTAGCATTAGAAGTAGTAATTTTGCTCTCAAGTTACAAGTTATTAAGCAATCTCGAGAAACCAAGTCCAAAAAGGGGGGCTGTAGAAGTACTGACTATACCTTGTGATTAAAATAATAATAGTAGCTGGCATCATCACAATTATTCACAAGCCTTCCAAATTTGAACTCTTGTACTACTCTAAATTAGTATTGTGAAAGTGACCTACACTGCCTCTGATATAGTCCCAAATGCTTTGAACTTTGTATCCTCTCTCTGGGAATTTCAAAATTCCCTGGGAATTTCCATTTTCTATCAGCAAGTAGTAAATGGAATGAAAGTGCAATCTGGAGGTTAGAGAACATCAGCTCTGCAGGGAGGAAACAAATCCAGAAGGCAGTGGACCAATTTTAACTCCTTTTGGTTAAAAGCAGGGATATAAAAAGTGGAGTCTGTTGAGCATCAACTTTTATGACTGGCAAGTTGTGACCTGTTCGTAAGTGATCTAGAATTAGGGTTTAACTTGCACAAAAGTGGAGAACAGACATGATTCCAACAAAAGAGGTGGGGCACCATAAACTGCTTGGAATATGCGGAACCAGTAGGTATGACGAATAGAATAGAATAGAATAAGAAACAGAGATTAAAAAAAAACCTTAATGAGGATTGGATGTTATATATAGAATATGTGAAAAAATATTATCAAAAGACAATCAATGTAGCAGGATCAGCATAATTCAGCAGCGTAAGTTATGAGATAAAGAGAAGGAGAGAGGAAAATTTAGAAGAACAATAAGATGCGGATAGGTTGGGAATAGAGAGGAAACCAGGGAAGGAGTGGAAGGGAAGTATATGAAAATAAGTTTTCTTTTTTTCCTTTCCTTACTCTTTTTTATTTTCATTTTTTAAAAATGCAACAGTTGTACTATTGTTGATATACCAATGAAGAACTGTAATATAAAAGCATATAAAAACAAACTGAAAATGCAATAATAATAATAATAATAATAATAGAATTAGGGTTTAACAGTGTTTACTGATGACACCAAATTGTTCAGGATGCTAGAAGTAAAGACAAATTGTGAGGCGCTCCAAAAGGATATCACTGAACTGGGTGAATGGGCATCAAAATGGCAAATGTGGTTTAATATAAAGTGATGTATGGGGGGGAAGGACTACTCACTGGTGAAACAGACCCCTTGCCCCCACTCCTGAGGACCAATTCAGCTGACAGATGGGCAGGATCATCCACCTATCAGTGACTTGATGCAGCTGTGGCCTTGCTCACATGTCAAAATTGACCCACAAGGTGGGGATGGGATGATAAAGATCTGGCCCACCAGGCCAAAAAGATTCCCCAACCGTGGCACATCCAAACTATGAAATTTGTTTCCACAAAATGTGGTGATGACCACCAACTTAAAGAGGTTTAAATGGGGATTAGCTAGTAAGGCTATCAATAGTGTTAGGAGCATAAGGAGCTGACATACTGAAACAGACCACTGGATACATCTAGCACAGTATTGTCTACAGTGACTGGAAGCAGCTCTCCAAGATTTCAGTCAGTAAACATTCCCAGCCCTATATGGAGATGCCAGGGATTGAACCTAGGGATTTCTGTATACAAAGCAGATGCTCTACCATTGAGTTACAGCCTTAGCCATGATTGAAAGAAGAAGAAGAG
The DNA here is from genome assembly GCF_964106645.2 of Podarcis pityusensis. NCBI lineage: Eukaryota > Metazoa > Chordata > Lepidosauria > Squamata > Lacertidae > Podarcis > Podarcis pityusensis. The sequence goes on from NC_138037.1 coordinate 38,721,047, forward strand.
GAGTTTGGATTTGATATCCCGCTTTATCACTACCCGAAGGAGTCACAAAGCGGCTAACGTTCTCCTTTCCCTTCCTCCCCAACGACAAACACTCTGTGAGGTGAGTGGGGCTGAGAGACTTCAAAGAAGTGTGACTAGCCCAAGGTCACCCAGCAGCTGCATGTGGAGGAGCAGAGACGCGAACCTGGTTCCCCAGATTATGAGTCTACCGCTCTTAACCACTACACCACACTGGCTCTCAAGCTTCTGAAAGCCTCAAGCTTCTGAATACTGGTTGAGTTCCATTACATTCATATCCTGCTTGTGAGTTTCTCATAGGCATCTCCTTAGCTACTGCAGGTAACAGAATGCTAGACTAGATAGGCTCTTCTTACCTTATTTACCTTTCCTTTTATTCCAAGCTAATTCTTCCTCTAATACTCAGTGAAAGCTTGCTTGGTCCAGGAAATGAAAGCCTTGGATTCTTAGAACTGCTAGGGTAAATGCTAATACTGCCAAGGGTCCATGACAAACCAACATCTCTACATCCCAAGTACCCTGTTTATAACATGGCTATTACGACACCTACCTGTAGCACTCCTGCAAGAACAAAGAAGATTATAAAGTGCATTCTGCATTATCAATGAAAATAAATGGCAAAACGCATGAGTTTATTCATTAGTACAGCAAGCGGCAGAGAATCTGGTCCCAATACAGCATCATGCTAACCTGCCCACAGTAGACTTGGGGGACAAACTTGAATTCTCACCTTGAAGTTGCCCTCCATTTTCTCCAGCAGAGCTTAAACTGAGATGTTCAATGACCTGCCCTTCACCTCTCAAGTCTTCATTGGGGTCCACACACTGGTCAACGTTTTCCTCCCTTGCTGCTGGGACTTTGCATCCATTAGTGCAACCAGCTTTCTCATGATCTGATGAAACACAGTCCTCAGCAAAATCTGATGGGTTTTTATCACCTTTTAGTTCCCTGGAGCTGTTGCTGGTGGATATTACAGCACTGCTGCTCTTGGAGTTCATTTCAGAAGCATATTGAGGTATTATTCCAACAAACCTCAAGCCCCGACTTGCTGCATCTTGAATCTATAAAATCCAATAGAGATTACATTTTAATTTACAAGTTGTCCTTCAGGAATAGAAGTGTTTCAAATATACCACATGTCAAGTGAAGCTGTGTTGTTTTATGGTATAGATTCCCTATCCCCCTCCATACTGCATGAAAAGCCTCACTGGATTTGTATACTGCATTCCAAGGAAGTCTGACATGAACTCCTTTAAGTATTTTTTTAAAATAAAATGTGAAAACACAATGGTATGTATTGTTTATATATTCTTTGCATACTCTCAATGAAAATGGAATATTTCTGATTTGTTACATTTGTTCTTCTATTTAATAATGTTCATGTAGAGCAAAGAAATGGCATAGATGCAATGTGCCACTTCTCTTACAAATTTCAGGCTATCCCTATTTTTTTCCCCTTGCATCTGCCTTTTTAAAAATATTTCTATCACCATTCAGATTCAAATTTAAACTACCATGATAGAACTGAAAAACAACTGCAATATATTTATATAAATTTTTAATCCTCCACCTCAGAACAACTTAACAAATATTTAGCTCTTTAAAAGTATTGGCATACATTTGGAAACAACTTTATTGTTTCAGAAGGTTCTTCTAAATAACTAGAAGCTGAGATACAGGGAAGAGCTGGTGGAGAATATAAAAGCAGAAGGCACTAAGAGAAAAGCTTATTAAGAAATAATAATTTTAGGTTCCTAAAATGGGAACCACATAGTGCTGACTTCAGAATTTAGAACTGCAGATAATTCATGATTCTAGGAAAATAATAAAACCCTGGAAATATAAAATGCATGAAAGAGGAAGGAACCTGGTATTCCTGAAGGTAATAATACTGAAAGCAGAACTACAAACCATAACAATGCAGAAAAAGAGCATAAAGAATCACAGAAAACAGATGTGATTGTACATGGTTATTTTCATGACCTGGGGTGAGCTTACTGGAAGTGGAAGATCAAGGGTTACTAAAGTACAAAACAGAGATACAGAAGAAGTTCTACAGAAACAATAGCCGTTTTACAAGATGTCAGAAATGGAAGAAATAAAGTGAACATTTTTTAAAAAATCTGAGAAGTAAAAAAAAACCTGAGACATAATAGCTTGATCCAAAGAAGCATGGGCAAAATTCTGCTCATACTACTAAATCAAGCATTTATGCCCCTTTCCTACAACAGGCTTGAGCATCCTCCAGAACCACTTGTGATAAAGCAACAAGGGAGCAGCTGGAGATGGTAAAACTGGCAGAAAAACTGAGAAACTCCTACTACTGAAGAATGCTGGAATGCTCAAGTTGCTCTTTGGTTACAAGCCTGTGGTAGATTTCCTTGCTTTTTGGCACCTAAATCTGCCTAGCTGTGAACACTAAGGATTAGAGGAGTTAATGAACAATGAAAGAGGAAAAACAAGTTACTACAGAAATGAACCAAGAAAAGACTGTGTGTAGTTTGTTACTATGATAGAGGTGTGTGTGCATGTGATTATGTCCCCTGTCATCCAGAGCTGACCTGCTGGCCCCAACCACCATGTACTTCACTGAGGGTCCAGCAACAGAGCAGAGAATAATAGGACCCAAGGCTTGATTTTTTGATACTATAATGAAAAGATACAACTGGCAGACTGCTTCTTTCAAATACAGGTAAATTCACTGCTGTGAGAAGAGGCAACACAGTGGGAAAGCTATATTCACTCATAATTAGGAGTTCAAATAAAACCCCATTACAAAAATAAATGGTATTAGAATGAGATGGGTCTTGTCTCTCCCAACCATCCACTTTAAGCACGCAGTGTCAATGTATTCTGTTATTAGAGACCAAAATAAAGACAATGCAAGCTTTTTCAAATGCAAATAAGGTGGAATCAATTCTCCGCATCAGCTGCATGCTGACAGAGATGGCAGTGTAGAGAAGCAGTCGTTTTATTCCATCCCAAGGAAAAAAAACACACCATAGGAAACTCATTCTATCTTTCCCCCAAAATGTTATGAATCATCCAATTTCCTGATGGTCATGCTACTGTGCTAAATACATACAAGACACCTGGATGATGGAAGAGACAACTTCCTCTCTTACACCATTGTTACAGTTTATTTGCTGAGCTGTGTGAAGGCAGGAATTGAAGCTTGCTTCCCCCGGAAAGCCAGAAGGTCACAGTTGCAGGATTTTGGAACCAGAGTTTCAATTTGCTGATACAATGCCAAGGTGATGTGAACATCACAGTGGAAGCTCTTTGTCAAAATTAATAGCCTAGCAGAGGTAGAGTTTAAGCTTTCTGACGGAGAAACAGTTTGATGGGCCCCTGTACCACAGAAATGGACATAATCTGTTTTATGAGTATCATAGCTAGGTCATAGATACTGGTGTTCCAGATGAACAAGGGACTGGGAACCAGGAGAACTGAACAACTCCAGGCATTATTGGGTGAGACAGATTTTCTGGATCGGTTTCTATTTTTTATTTTATTTTCATTAAAAAATAGCAACTTAGACCATGGAAATAAGAGAGTAATTCGGGTGTGAGGTCATGACAAGAAGCAGTTTTTGGACATTTAGCCCAGAGTATACACAGCTTGCCTACCTTTGCATGCACTTGCCTCCATTTACTCAAATATCAGTGGATGATGAAGCACGGGGGTAACCTTTGTTACCCCAGGATTAATAAGGTGGTGATCCAGGTAGCAAATCCTGATGTGTAGCAATTTTAGACAGTCTGTCGATTGAAAAACCACTACCTGCTCTAGTATGCTACTCTTGGACCACAGAAGCAGAAAGCGGTTTGGGTAAAAGTTCGTGACTAGTAGCAATTTCTGAAATTAATACCAGCCCCCTCCTGCCCCTGGCATTATACAAATAATTTGCAATGCATTCATTATTTGTCTGCAATTAAATCTTGTTCATATTTTGAGTGCTAATCAAAACTGCATTTGCATAGGAGCATGCCAGTCCTCCTATGAAACAGAATTTCATTTGAGGTAGTGTAGCCTAAGAATTAAGAGCATGAGCCAGAAGCTCCCTATTCAGATTTGAACTTGGACATGCGCTCACCTTAGGCAAAGCACCATGTTTAAGGATCAGCCACCATTCCCATCTAGAACATGGGGATAGGACTACTTGTTCATCTTAGGATTGTTGTGAAATACTTTAAGATGATACTACTACTACTACTGCACTACTACATTATTACTACTACTCCATGGTTGTGAGATGGTTGGCATCTGTCTCAGGAGACAATGGGAGTAGTGTGCCTTTGGGGGTGTTGGAAGGTTGCAGCGCCTGCTGTGGCTACAGAGACAAATATGGGAGAGACATGTTTTGTTGCAGCTGGGGCAGAGGAAGGCGTCCAGTTCTGCTACTGCAGATACACCATAACATTTTCTCTCTCTGTGGTCCTCCCAGTGGTCATTCTTCCTCTGGTCATTGCTGTGGATGCACGACCTGACTGCCTGTATTCAGGCACTGTGGTTGTCTGCAAGGGATTCCCACTCGGCGGGGTTGATGTTTCCAACCTTCATGTCATGTTTGCAGGCAATCTTTGTAATGCAGAGTTGGTCTTCCAACGAGGCTGGTGCCTGAAGCCAGCTCCTCATAGAGCATCTCCTTGGGGATCCTGCCATCTTCCATTCTGTGGACATGGCCATGCCAGTGTAGACATCACTGAGACAGGAGTGTGTGAACATGCTGGGAATGTGGGCTTGGGAGAGCACATCTTTGACACTTTGGCCTGCCACATGATGCCCCAAATCTTTCTGATGCAGCACATGTGGAGGCATTGAGCTGTCACTCCTGGCACTTGTAAGTTGCCCACGACTCACTTCCATAACTGCTAGAACTTCATCTTGGTATTGTACATTAGTACCACATTCTACCATTCCCTTTTGTAGCTGCCTTGCCAATACACATGTCCAGCTCAGCATCAATGGAGAGGTTGCTGGTTGTGGTGGAGACCAAGTAGACAAAATATTCTACCACCTCAAGTGTGTGGTCACCAATGCTGATGCATGAAGTGCTGGTGATGTCCTCACCTAGGATGTTGGCCTTCTTCAGGCTAATGGTAAGGCTAAACCCCTCCAGGTTTGGGCAAAATGGTTGATGAGCATCTGTAGAGCTTCCATTGCTACTACTATTACTGCTGTTTACTAAGTAGCTATAGCAGCAACAAGGAAGATAACTGCACCACAGGTATGCAATGACTGAATAGCCTTAGAGACCACTCGTCAAACTACTCCAAGCAACATACATGCTGAGCGTACTGAAACACAGCAGTATCCATAGGCTCTGGATGATGTTCCTACCCTCAGGGAACCCCTTCCCCATCTATTTGCCTGCTGAGGAATCCATGCATGGCACAGAGGGTTCTGAGACCTATTGCCTTAAGCAAACAGTGTGCACCCAGAATGCACTCAATACTTTCCTGCAGATGTAAGATCAGATACTCAGGCATGTTGACAGCTAGCATGAGACTGCAATGTAAATTAGAACTGAGCCTCTTGGTAAATCTCAAGTGACTTGAATCAGGACAAATCCTTTTGTTTTTGCTTTTTTAAATCACACTACATGTGTTAATTGACTTATCAAAGCCAGGATGTTTATGTTATCACAAACTATTTTATGAATGGTCAGTTTTAAGAAGCTAATGATTACTGTTACTATTTTCAACATTCCATTTCCTCAGACCTCCTTGTTTACACACACACACACACACATGTGTATACAGTGGTACTTTGGTTCTCAAACTTAATCCGTTCCAGAAGTCCGTTCCAAAACCAAGGCGCGCTTTCCCATAGAAAGTAATGCAAAATGGATAAATCCGTTCCAGCCTTTTAAAAACATCAATTTAACATGAATTTTGCTATCTAACAAGACCACTGATTCATAAAATGAAAGCAATAATCAATGTACTGTACTATAAAAGAAATAAGACAGTATTGTAGATGATAAAAATTAAAATTACATTTTTTTTCTTACCTGCACTGATGATAATCATTGTTCGGATGGGGGGCCTTTATCCATTTTCACAGTCACACAATCAATCAGTAGCTGGACTGGGTTCCACACAGTCACAAAAACAAATTAACTGAAAATGCCTCAAAAAACACAAAATAGATAGCAAAAACAAAAGCGCCAAACTTAATCCATTCCGGAAGTCCGTTTGACTTCTGAAGTGTCCGGAAACCAAGGCGCAGCTTCTGATTGGTGCAGGCGCCCAGAAACAATAGCCAACAGCCACATTGGACGTTCGGCTTCCGAAAAACGTTCAAAACCCGGAACACTTACTTCCGGGTTTTCGGCGTTTGGGAAACAAGGAGTTTGAGAGCCAAGCCATTTGAGAACCAAGGTGTTTGAGAACCAAGGTACCACTGTATAAACACCTGGAACGCGGGGATAACACATAACACATCTGATTAAATTGACTGAAATCCATGCAAGTTAATGCCAAAATAAATCTGTTAGTTTTAATGGTGCTTCAAGACACACTTTGTGTTTTCCAGCAAGTGCAATGTTCTAGATAAGGCAGTTAAAAGGTTTGAAATTCCAGCTCAACCCTGAAGACAATTGTATGGCTTCAGATAGCTCGCTCTCAAGCTATGTACACAATAGCATTTACTCTGGCTCCAGCGCGCTTCCACCGCTGGTGTTTGAAGTTGGGTACACATGATTTTGGCACAATCCATCTATCCTGCAGCTTCCTGAGAAATAATGCTGCTTGCTGCATTTCCCCTCAAACCAGCTTTCACCCAATTCATAAACATAAGCCACATTCATTTTGCAGTTAAGCCAAGGTGTGCTCATTTGAGGCAGCCGCTGCACATGCACAGATGACAGCTTCATGAACGGGGGTTGGGGGTTGCAGGCACAGGGAATCCAAACAAGTAATGCACACTGAGTAAAGATGTCCCCACCCCGGTGTGTACAGAAATGTGCATTTACGGCATGAAATGCAGCAGAGAGAAATGACCTCGCTGCCTTTTAACCTATGAATATTTACATGGCCTCAGTCTAGCCTACCTCCAACTGTCTATGGCAGTAACATGGGAATGCCCCATATTTGTTGCCCTGAGCCCCTTCAAGCAGAGGCAGGGACACATTTCTGAAGCAGCTTTTCCACCACTATCAATGTCATCAAGGAAGCCTTTAAAGTTTCCCAGGAACACAGTTTTTTATGACCACTGCAATAATATATGAAATATATTAGCACAGGTAAGAGGCTACGTTTATCCTCAGTAAGTTTCAATGCACTGGGTAAGAATCTTATTTTTAACAAGGAGAAAGCACTTATGACAGTAGATTGGTATTCAGTCCACTTTCAAAGGCAACTAGTCCATACCACATGGTTCAGATTAAGCTGTATATTTTAAAGAAGCTTAGTACAAATAAATTAACTAGCAGTTAAGCCACAGGGATATCAAATAACCTCACAATTCATATTATGTGTGTGCTTAGTGAAATTAATTTCTACACTGCGTGGAGCTACGCCCCACATTATACAGTATGAACTATATAGTAATAAAGTACATTTTATTGACATGAACAAAAAGTTCACTGCACTCTGCCATGAAAGAACAGCTTTTACTTCTGAGCTAGCATTAAACTTTGGAATTCATTTACATTTATTTTTAAACCAGAATAAATATATGATCCTCTCTGAATAGAAACAGATCTTCTAGATTAACAGCAGATTTTACAGGCAGTGCATCATACTTGGCCAAATTTATATTTAAAAACTGAACCACTGATAAACAAATGCAGAGAAGGTGGGTCTATTACCAATGAGACACATGGAGGCTCCAGCTTCAGAGGCACTATTGCTCTCTACAAGGTGCTGCAAAGTCAAAAGTGCGGATTAATTTTACTGATTTTCTGTATCTGCTGAAGGCTTTGAATTACAACATTTTTAAATCTAAAAAAAAAAAAAAAAAAAACTTTTAAAAAAACCTTTCAAACTGACCCTATTTCTCAAGCAGCAAATACATTTAAGAAAGCTGCATGAAATCTGTTTAACTATAATATTTGCCAGAGTATGTGCTATGTTCAAGGCTTTGTCTCAAAGATCTTCATGCAGCAGTGGGCTGTAAGTACTGTATTTTTTGCTCTATAAGACTCACTATTTCCCTCCTAAAAAGTAAGGGGAAATGTGTGTGCGTCTTATGGAGCAAATGCAGGCTGTGCAGCTATCTCAGAAGCCAGAACAGCAAGAGGGATCACTGCTTTCACTGAGCAACGATCCCTCTTGCTGTTCTGGCTTCTGAGATTCAGAATATTTTTTTTCTTGTTTTCCTCCTCCAAAAACTAGGTGCGTCTTATGGTCTGGTGCGTCTTATAGAGCGAAAAATACGGTAAATGATCTGTTTGCACATTCCTATTTCTGTGGTCAGCTCTGATAGCGACATAAGTTGGTTTGGGTAGAAAATAAAGCCCTCATTCAACCTCTCTCTTCCTGCTTCTCAAGCAAGTGATTGGTGCTGAATGAGCCAAAATTTGCTACCAGGGAAGAATGGCAGATGAAGCTGATGGATTACATGGAATTGGCGGAAATGACTGGCAGAATCCAAGACCAGGGAGAAGAGTCGGTGGAAGAAGATTGGAAAAAATTCAAAGCTTATTTACAAAAATACTCTAAAATTAATGAATGTTAGAAAGATGCTGGAGAGAAGTTATATGACTTTAGCAGAAATATTATAAAGAATTAAGTATGAATAGCTGATATTGGGTAAAAATGTAAATTTAAGTCTAAAATTTCGTTAAATTAAATTATGGAACTAAATTTCTGAAAGAGGGAAAGGACTTGCTAGAATATTTAATTGAACTAGAATACAAAAGAGGTGTGAGGAAGTCGAGGAAATAAGCTAATGAAAGATAAGGATATGAAAATATGGGGTTCTTTTGTATGTTTGTTTGTTCTCTTTTGGGTGTTTTTTAATGTTTTTGTTTTTTTTTTCTTTTCTTCTTTTTGTATTGTTGATGCTTTGTATATTTCTCTCTTGTTTTTCTTTTCTTTTTTGCAATGTTTAAACTTTAATAAATATTTTATTAAAACAACAACAACGAATGAGCCAAAATTTGTTTGGGGGGTATGCTTGTTGACCCCCAGAATAGGCTACCACAAATAAACAAATAAAAGGATCTTCCCAAGCAGTATGGAGCCTAATACAGTGGGGCTGAATGAGGTGTCTGCAATCACTTAGCTTTTATAAGCTAGGTATACTGTACAGTGTACATCCTTATAGTCTGTCAATTTTTTTTTTGCATACCAGATTTTGGAAGAATTTATCCCACACATATACTTGGCTCTTGGGAGAAGCTAGAATATAAAATAATACCGTTCAACTTTGGCAGGATAACAAGAAAGGTTTTCCAGATTGGAAAAACATTACAAAATTGTGTGCCTTTATGTGCCAATCACCACACCAGATATGGGCAATCTGGATCGCTGGTTGACAGGACCTGAAAGGAATTTTTCTCCCAACCTGATTGGCACTTGTTTGTTTGTTTGTTTGTTTTGCCTTTTTCTTAGTGAAACATATGACTTTCCTCTGTTGGGCAGAATAATGTATATTCAAGGGCAGAAATGGCACTGGGCAGGATCAACATAGCGAAGGGACCTTAGTGCAGGATTGGCCATGGCATTCACCCAAGCTTGGGTTTGGGCCCTCTGCTTGGCTGGAATCCTAACTCTGGTCACCCAGTAAGACCTTGCCAGCTTGGTTGCACCTCAACAGGATTCAACACTGGCCAACTCCCATGGAACCGGCTTGGCGTGGTCCAACCCTAGCTAATCCCATTCCACCAGCATGGGGCGAGTGGAATGATGAACAGATCCTGTCCCTACTGCTATATCAACACATATCCTGCCTGCTACAGTCAATAAAAGATTTGGCTTGATTTCATACCAACACCTGGTGTCCTGTTTGGTCATTTGCTGCTGTTCAGGGTCACAGAATGTGCCTACCTGGGCAATTTAGAATGACATGAAATACCTTTAGCTTTTAACTTTCTTGTTTCTACTGCTTCGGATATATTTACAATAAAAAACAAATCTAAACAAATTTTTGCTGCTATAAACTTTAATAACTTGAACATATGTAATAAAAAAATGTCTTGAATTAAAAAGCAATTGAGTACATTAAATGTACAAGTTCCCCAATGCTAATAAATAAATATATAAATAGATTCCTAGCTGCCGGATAACTTACGCAGCTCAAGAAAAGCTAACAGCTGAACCATTTGGAGTTGACCAGTCCAGTCCTCTCTGTTCATAGTTTTCAAGTGGGTTTATAGCATCCATGAGCACAATAGCAACCACTTTGTGACAGTTTTGCAGCAGCAGAAAGTCACCAAGACTGGGGCTATGCAATGGGCACTAAGTAATTTTTTGTGTTCCAGAATCAGTCTATGTAAAACTCTTGACATAAGTCCAGAATTGGCATTTGAAGGAATTGCTCAACTTTGCACTAATATGATGATTCAATTTTTCAGCTCAACAACAGACACAGCAAATGGGTAGTGTTACCCTTTCAATCTCATTGCCTTATTTGTACATCATGAAAAGTACTGACTCACCTCACAGCAAGGGGGGAGGCACCTAAAGTTGGACTACTGGAGACAACTATATGTATAAAATATTAATGATGGCAGCCTACCTCACAGAGTTGCAGCAAAATTGAGAGGATAATATTGATTGTCTTTGGGTCAAGACTGTTGACAATAGTCAAACTACAGTTAGGCAGGTGCTTAAGAAAGGTAAGTGCTAACCTTCAAAAATGGTTAAACAGCAAAATAGAGGTCAACGCATCAATTCAGATAGGCGGGGGGAAAGGAAACTTTATGTGAATACAGCTTCTGGACTGTTGGTGAAACAAAAGGTTTGTGCACAATACCACCTTAGATAATAGTGAACTGTGGGGGTTGCATATACAGGATGTATATGCATTTCAGATAATGCATTTAGGATACTTTCCCAAACCAGTGGTGGTAATGCATTGGGTACAGAGTAAACGGGGTGAGGGGGTATACACAACTATACCTTTAATGCACTTTCAAAGAGCATTCTTTCCCTCAAAGAATTCTGGGCACTGTAGTTTACCTTTCGCAAAGTTACAATTCCCAATAACCCTTAATGAACCACAGTGCCCAGTCTCCATGCCTCATCTGCCCATCAAACTTGATGAAACTTTGGCTAGGTGGACAGGCAGCTTACTGCTCTTAATACCATACTAACAACTTTGAATTAAGGTTCTCACTATCACTCCAATATGTTTGCCATGTGTCCTTTGAATGCCTCCAATATAGTTACAAGCCATGTCCAAGATCTCATAGAAGGAATGGGCATAGTGACGCAGCAGCAAGATGAGGGGTTTGCTTTGTTTTAAAATAGTAATTAGAAATAGAAGCAGATGCATCAATATTGTAACTGCATTTAAATATTAAAATGCAGAAGTGATTTTAAAAATACTGGTTATAAAATAAGTGAATAGGTTTTAGACTTTTTAAAAAAAGAATTCTTCTTAAACCAACTCTTTATTTTGACTTAAATCTTTACAGCTGCATCAATTCCTGGAGGAGGCTTGGCTTATAAAAGGTAGAGAAACCTCATGCAATATCAGAACACAACAGTATAGAGTGCAATAATAGAAACTGAAATCTGTGCCTAGATGTTATTAATTGTTCACAGACAGTTCTTTTTCTTATCAATTTTAGTCTGTATGTTACAATTATCACATCATATATCTTGTACGTGCTCAGTATCAAGTATTCCACCAAGCACCACATAAATGCAGCATAACGATGCAATAAAATGAAGACACATGGCTGACTTAGAAAGATGGGTGTTCCAAACTTCTCTTAACTGTTTTGACGCCAGCAACTGGAATTTCTTGGCTTCCATCCAGAGCAAATGTTCACTCGAAAACTACTAGTATGCACTAATTCAACACAGCTTGCAGTATTTTAGATTGACTTGGTTATTTTCACAAACTAATCATTGGAGCAAAGTGGTTACTTCACTAATACCTTAAAGACAGGGTTGGGATATGATTCATGCTCCAAGAAAGAATGCAGGAGCAACAGTTTCTGTGGAAATGAAACATCAGTATTTAAAGCAGGGAAGATCAACTTCTCTATGTTTGAATGGACACTATGTTATCAGGAAAAAAATACATCCCAAACTATAGAGCTAGTCAGGTTCTATAAAGTTCATTTACCTGGTACAGGTATGGAACATGCATTTAGATTATACATAGCCACAGTCTATGGGGTGCGGTGCTCATCTCGCTTCAGGCCGAGGGAGCCAGTGTTTGTCTGCAAACAGCTTTCCAGGTCATGTGGCCAGCCACTTCTGGCGCACAGAACACCATGACGAGTGCCAGAGTGCACAGAAACACCGTTTACTTCCACGCCACAGCAGTACCTATTTGTCTACTCACGTTGGTATGCTTTTGAACTGTTAGGTTGGGCAGGAGCTAGGACAAAGAAACGGGAGCTCACCCCATCGTGCAGATTCGAACTGCTGACCTTCCAATCAGCAAGCCCAAGAGACTCAGTGGTTTATTATACAGCGCCACACATGAAATTTAAATACAGTAGTAAACTAATTAAAATTTGGTGGGGGTAGATGAAATTGTTCTTAGAGCCAGATTCAGCCTGTGAGTTGCTAACTGACCATCCCAATTTAATGTAGCAAAGCTATTTCTGGATAAGGGATTTTTAAAAGGTGTGTCCGGCATCAAATTACTTTCTTCTGTCCTGATGTATAGGAGATCCTTCTTTTGCTTTTGAAAAAGATAAATCCAGTCACAAAGTTGAGTATTGCTGCTTAGTATGTATCACCCAATAACCAAAAGAATGGACAACACTTTTAAAACAAAAACCCAAAATACACCTAATTTCTATGCTTGTGAGATTGTCATACATCTTGACTGGAAATATATGTAGAACAGAGATAACCCTCTTCAAACAATTTCCTGTTAAAAGTTACACAAATATGCTCTGACAGGTGGCATGCCAACAAAAATCTTCAGGCAAAAGGTACTGAGAAAAATATATATAACACCATGTCAAATATTGCTGTGAAATTGTGGCTTACTTACTTACACATTCAAGCACCATCATTCTTCATTAGTATTTCTCTGAGGCCATTTGTCAGAAACCTCCCATTGACTTTTGCGTTGTTTAGAAGGTTCATTTGTGAAGAGACACTTTTAAATTTGAAAGCAACTTTTCGGTTTTCCTTGACATTTTTCATAAATTGATACAATTCCTTGGTTAAGACTTTGATGTGAACATATGTGAAAGAGTAGGTTTTGGAAACTGCTCCCTTCTATAGCATTCAGAGAAGACTCTGAATTACAAAGAATGAAGCACAGTTTATTTTTAACTATAGGCTGTGATCTTTCCAAAATGACTAACTATTTTCACTTGTGTTCATCTTAAGAACATTTTTTTGATTATCGGGTTAAAACTTCCATGTAGCTGGGTCTACTACTACATCAGCATACAGTTATTACAATAAACTGTACACTTTACTTTGCATCTGGTTTTAAGGATATTAGCAGCCAATATTATAATTTTAAATTACAACTCACAAGCAAAGCAGATTTCTACTACATTTATGCCACACATGTTAATTGCAGGTAGCAGTTTATACCATATGAAAGCTGGGGACTATTGCCATAGATAGAAGTAAGGATGCAATCCACAAAGGGTCTGCGCTGCAACGGCTCAATGATCTATGAAAAAGGCACAACTACAAGTATGGATACTGCATGGTCCAACAGCTGTGCAAAAATAGTTGATATTACTAATACTAGTTAAGGTAGCAAAAACGGTTCCCGCTAATAGGGCATTCTGGATTTCCTGCAGAGAATGTTAAACAGTTGTAATAGTTGTGTGGTCTACAGCAGATGTGGCTAAGAGATGTTGCTGGACTCCAAATCCCATCAGCGGTAGTCAACATGGCCAATGACCAGGGATTATAATCCAACAACACCTGAATGACCACATGTTAGTCCATGGACCGAGTGCTAAATCCTAGATACCAAGAATACATGGTAAGGGGAGTACAGGTAAAGGACCCCTGGATGGTTAAATGGGTGGGGAGGTTGCCAATGCAGGTCTGCAGATTTTGTTCTAAGGCTGGTTATATACCAATTCTATGTATATGAGCGGAATACAGTGTTTCATCACTGGCAGAATTAATGCAGAAATTCACAGCTCTAACACGTTCACTTCGTGAACATAATGTAGCTATAAAGGAAGCTACATAAATCCTGTTTCCAAGAGACAGCAGCTGCTCAGGTTTTAAACTAAACACTACCACCATCAAATTTAGCACATTTCTAACTGAAAATAATCTCATACCTAAATATTTCTTACGGTCAGGAAGTTCAAGTTAATAACCTTTATTTTTCAGCCTTTCCCCCATATATTAAAGTTCGAGTATCCATAAGATACGTAAGTTCAAACTGAAGAACTACCCAAAGCACTAAACCTCCACTACATTAGGTCTGAGTTCTGCAAGAATATTACAGAAGATAAATAACACATGCTGCTCATTTGACAGTGACTCCTTAAAGTTCATAAAATGGAGGTGATATTGTAAACATATCCATTTAATATTGAACTCTAAAAGCCCTCTTTTGTAGGTAATGAACTAAATCTGGTCTCATTGTCCAGAAATATATTTCCCCAGCACCATGCACATAGGAAGTTTCATTTGCAATTTCTGTGTTGTCCTTGTAGAACTCGGAAGAGAGGAGGATGGGGACAAAACTCGAATTAGTTGACTCAACTTATGATTGAGCCATCTATAGTCAGTCTCCCTGTCTTCTGCCCTACCAGTCCCAATGGGCTCCAGCCACCACTGCCATACACCTGAATGAATAAGGCCTGTCAGTGTTCAGAGCTCAGTCGCATTCAATAACCAACAAATGATTGCTTTGTGCCTCATCCCTCCATTCAATTCCCATATTAACAAATTCAGGTTTTACAAGGTGGGTAGCCTTGCCCCTACTGCCCACTTCAGGAGTGCTAATGCTTTTACCACCCCCAGTAGTAACTGCATGTTATGCAGAACAGGTGGGCAGCCTTTTTCCTGCCAAGAGCCACATTTTCTTGGATGTTTTGAATACACGACATCAATCTTTGCTTTTCAGCACTGAAGTTCTCCATGCAAAATCTGGATTAAAAGGAAATGTGTCCCTAATATGTGTCCCAATGAACAAATCATTGGGACACATATTAATGCAACATAATCAGATGTTTGCTTCAAATTTTCTTTCTGGTCTTCAGGGGGGAAAGCCCTGGAATGCTGGGGCCATGTACTATACACATCTACCACATCTATTTTTACATTGGCCAGGAAGATGAACCTTTTAAAAAAAGTCCGTGGGACAAAGGATTACAAAAGCAAATCTAGTCCCCCGGGGGCACAATGGAATACTTTTGCTACAATCACAGAGTGAGTTTCTGAATACCAAAGTTATACTGCAGAGTAAAAATGAATGTAAGGTTTTTTTTAAGAAGTGTAACCAAGAACATATGTTGCTCTTCACACCATGATACCTAATATACAATGTGCACTATTTTCCACAATCCTTTGTTTTACATATGCTTTCAAAACATTATTGCCAAAGACAGCTCTCAGCAGGAGCACTCCTGACCAGTCTTATTGCTTTATTCTAGATTATATCTATGTCAAGATCCTTAAACAAAGAGATGGTTTCTGTTTGCTTTCTAAGTGTGCGGAAAATAAAGCCCCAAGTTCAATGCTTTGAGAGAAGCCCTTATTATGAAGTGCAAAGAAATAAATGTAAAAATGCTATTTTGTAAAGACTTTGAGGAAAGGACAAGTGTTTTCCTGAAAGACAGGAATGGTTTCAAAGCGTTTCAGATCACCTAGATAGCAAATCCTTTGGGCAATAAGTAACATTACAGCAGGGTCATTTCAGACTTTTCTGTTTGAAGGCCACAAGCAGTTTTCGTTCCAATTTTTCTCCATTAAAATAATAATAATAATAATTTGCTTTAAGACAAGTTAAAAACCCAAGATGTATTAGGATCTTTTTGTGAGAAATGACGACTAATGTCTCAGATTATTGAACAAAAACAAAGAATGCATTCATAACAGGAAACATTTAAAGCAAATGAACAGCACAACAGTTTTATCACTCTGGCCATGTGTTAAATCTAGTTTATTTCAGGACCGCAAGCAAAGAATTATATATTTAAACAATTAGTCAGAAATTATGGAATGCAATTTATATAAAAAAAAACAACCACTGTATGTTTAATGAAAAATGTTGGGATACAGTCATTTCCCTGTTCTGTGTTTTGATGAAACATTATTCACTGTAGATAAAAAATGTTTTTATATAGCAGCAGACGCCCCTTTCCCATCTGTTAGAATGCATGCATCTGTTCCCAGATGCATTTTTGCTCTTAAGGGTTACAGTGCCCACAGATTCATAATGTATTTTAAGTTTTCAGCTAATTTATCTTTTACACTTAATTAGTGATCAAAACCAGACATAACTTCTCCATGTAAACCACGAGGGTATTTTATGCATTTGAAGTTACACTGAACTCAGTAGGTGTGTATGGGTGTGTAAAATGTAACTTCTCCACAAGTAAAATCTTTGACATTGGTCTCAGAAAACCTTTGATCTTCAACTTCTAAATATGACATTTGTTTAGGAGTGGCTAAGGACTTTCTACCCTCCTGTTCTCATTTTATGTAGGTTGCTACACCCCCCCCCCATGTTACACACAACTCACAGTAATATTTAAAGGTCAATTTCCCTCAAACTCATCAGCACAAGATCACGATTCCCCAAGCAACTGTAAAAAGGCCACAGATTAATTCAAGGGAAAATGAGAACTCTGTGAAAGCTGTACACAAACGAAGAGGACGCTGAAACGAGAACTAGGGGAGAGCCACAGAGCGCAGTAGTATTAGCAGGGGTAATCAATGTGTGCCCTTCCAGATGTTGCTGAGCTACTCTCATCTGCCTCAGTCAGAATGGCCAATAGTTAGGGAGAATCAGAGTTGCAGTTCAACACAGGGGCAGAGGAAAGGGGTGCGCAGGGTACTGTGCGTCCCGGGTGTCACCACTGAGGGGGGGTGACAAAATGCCGGGCGGCACTCACCGCAGGGCCTGCAGCGCGCCCAAGCCACACGTCTCTGCTGGGAGAGATGTGGTGGCTTGGGTGCATGCAGGCTCCGCGCTGCCCAAACGGTCCGCCTGCTGGCTCCCCCCCCCCAGCTGTAGGGCGGCTGAGTGGGAGGAGGCAGGCAGACTCCGGAGGCCCCGCAGTGCGCCCTTCCCCTACGGGTGCCTCGCCCTGCCCCTATGGGTGGGTCACCCCACCCCTGGGCACGCCGCCCTAGGCGCCTAAGTGGCTTCCGCCACCGCTGGTTCAACAACATCTAAAGGGCCACAAGAACTATCTGTGGAGTAGAGAATAGTTGCAGATATAAAAGTTAATCTGGGTACTGAAGAAGCGCCACCATGTTATTCATAGGGGACATTTTTTCTAGTACAACACCACAGATGGCTATTTTCAAAGTGTATTTTTAAAAAACTTGTCAGTTTCTATAGTCATTAATTTGCTACACATAATTGACACATGCAAAATTCTAATTTTCATTAGAATAACACCTGTTCTAAAATGATGCAGCAAATCTCAGATATGGAGCTAGCAATGACCCCCCTGATAATTAATGCATTTTTTTTCTGACGTTGAACTTCACCACAATATTTGATAGAGGCTTTCCAAAGGTAACATACCATATGGGGCGGGTGGGGGGATACAGAGAGAACACATAGGAAGTATGTTACCTTTCTGCACTGCTTGCAAGCTGATAAAGGCACCTGGCTGAATCTTGATTTTGGGGGAGAAGAGAGAGAATAGGATGCTAGCCTAACCAGGGACAATTAAATAGTTCCCTCTGGTGCAGGTGGGAGTGAGGAAAGACACAAGAGATTAGGCATGAGTGGTGAGGCATTGATGGCTTACAGTGAGTGCTCAGTATCACCTACTTCACTGTCCACCGTGAATCCTGGATTAGTTCCGGGAACCCTTGGAATCTTGCACTGCTGTGGAGATTAGGATGCCATGTAACAATATATATGGCCCATTTTGATTCAGCTAGTGTGTCTCACCTGATCTTCCGCCCTTTTTGCATTCTGTGGGCCCAAAAAGCTTGGAGCTGAATTGCATTAGGCATGAGCAATGTAAAACAGGGCTTAATATTGCAACTAAGAGGAAAATAGTAAATCTCAGTATCACTTACACCAGTTCTAATTTTTAGAACTTGATTTCAACAAAACAGATGAATATACCAGAAAGACAGAACAATGTGTTCCATGGATTGGGGGGTTGGGGGTTGGTAAACATTAGTACCTTAGTATCAGTAGTTTCAAATGCAATCTGTACTGTTATTTGTGAATATTTTGCTTCTACTGTACTTACTTTCTTTATAAGATCTGGCATCTTTGATTTATCTAGAAGGTGGTCTGAGGAGAAGCAACTTTCTATCTCTAAGGTATTTCCTTCACTGACAGCATCATTTTTCAGGGATCTGAAAAGAAAAAGAAAAGAAGGCGTTTTTCATAAGAAGGTGACAAGTCACCAAAAACTAACATGTTCTATGCATATCTCAGACTTATTGTAGTTCCTAGACAAGCAGTGAAACAGAACACTCAAATGTGTAACAAGGACTCTGAGATCAATGCATTTCCTGTAATAGTAAGAAATTATTAAAGTATTATTAAAGTATGAGAGTCTTTTGAAACTGAGGGCTAAACTAAACTTGTTATTTAAACATTGTAACATACATTAGGTATCTTAGAACATGAACTGCATGATTAAATGTAAAAATAGAAAATAATTCAAATTCTCTCTTTTTTGTTTAAAGAGAAAACTTAACAAAATACTACCCTGTTGTCATGTACTGCCTACTGCCTTAAAGCCATAGTCCTATATTTTTGTCACACGATGAAATATCACCCTTCTTAATTTACCAGCCAAGTTGTTTCGAACAGGAAGAAGAGCACAAAATTGCTGCTATGGTTTTAAGGGAATTGCAAAGCTCTGTGCTACTTGAGCCAAAATGGTAGCTTCATATTAGCTAAACAGCAGGGAAAACAACATACAATCTTTTGAGTATTCCGCACTGATCAGTACCAGCTGTCAGACACTCCAAATGCTTGCTCGCTACAGATGAAGGTGGTCCCTAGGTACTTGCAAAGCTTCTAACACATTCAGAACTATGAGACTGGGACAGTGAAGAGTGAAAATGACTGTTAAGGCAGTCCAAGACTGCACTGTTTCCTGTGGGACATTATAGAGAATTTCCAAAAAGAGGTCACATTTTCATTTTACCCTACATGCCCCTTTCTCTTTCCTATAACGTTAGGACTGTAAACAACATGGGACCACTCATGCCCACCGTTAAAGGGGAAGGGTAGGCTCCTTTTCAGATTTCTTGGGATCCATTAATTTCCTTTTCCAGAGGTGGAGGAAAAAATGTTTGTAGATTATCATTCCTTCTCGTGCAATGTCCATTAGCTATGCAGCAAAATGGTGCCAACTACATTTGAAACGGTGGTTTCTGAAATATACTCAGAGTCGCAAAGTGATTTCATGCTCTTTATTCAGCTCATAGTGGTGAGGAGGAATGAATGAAAGTCCCCTTAAAGTATCTGCTTTATATACATTATTTACACAATGGGCTGCACATGACTGGCTAATTCCGGAATTCTACTGTAAGCCAATCAGGTTGTGGATTCGCTTCTATCTGGAGAATGATTGGGTGGTTCCTGCCAACCAATCTTACTGCTGCATTGTTCTAGAACCAATCAGACTGCTGCAGTTTGGATCCTATTCAACTCAGTACATAACACCCCTCCCCTCTAAGTTCCAGTCCTGCCCGGGAGTTCACATTCATAGTTCTCAAGGTACGCCGGCAGCCTACGTGTACGTTGCGGCCTGGGGTGTTCCCTGGTCCGGGGTTCAGGTTCTGGCTCGTGTTCCAAGGATGCTGGCTGTGATGGGGCTGTTTGGTCTGGCGCAACCGGCTCGCTCAGTCGTGGTTCTGGTTCTGGTGTCCTTTCGGCCTCGCGTGTCCTCTCTGTATTTACTGATTCTGCACCTCCTGCTGGCCCCTCCTGCTCTATGGGCCTCACTGCCCCACTGTTCCCTTGGGACTCCTCTGACCTGTCCTCCTCCTGGTTTTCTCCCGGGAATCGTCGCCGTATCTGGTTGCAGTGGCGGCGCCAACATTGCCCCCCATCCGTTAGCACCTCGTACGACACGGGGCCAGTGACCCTGGTGACTGTGGCGGGTACCCATGCTGGGCCTGCCCCAAAATTCTTTGCGTACACTGGGTCCTGGGCCTCGAAGGTCCGGGGGTTCCTGCCTTCCCCCACCACTACCTCATTCTGAGCTCTATCGGGGTGAAGGCGGTCCAATCTGATTGCAAGGCGCCGACCCATTAGTAGTTCAGCGGGGCTCTGGCCAGTCGTTGAGCTGGGGGTGCTGTGCTGTGCTAGAAGGAATGTGGCAAGGCGGTACTCCCAATCCCCTTGTGTCATGCGGCGAAGGGTATCCTTGGTGGTCCGCACCATGCGTTCTGCTTGGCCATTGGTGGCAGGGTGGAATGGCGCCGAACGCATGTGGCGGATGGCGTTCTGCGCTGTGAAGGTTTGGAATTCTCCTGACGTAAATGCAGTCCCGTTGTCTGAGACGAGAGTGTCAGGGAGCCCGTGGGTTGCAAACAGCCTGCATAGTACCCGGATGGCTGCGGACGTAGAAGTGGACGGTACCAGTGCGACTTCCAGCCATTTGGTGTAGGAGTCCACCACTATGAAGAATGTTTTCCCCTGAAAGGGGCCAGTGAAGTCCACATGCAGGCGTGACCATGGTGCTCGGGCGGACTCCCAGGACTGGACTGGGGCCCTTGGGGGATCTGGGCGGGATTCTTGGCAGGCCTGGCAGTGTTTGACCCAGGCCTCTATCTCTCCATTGATCCCCGGCCACCACACATAACTCCTGGCAAGGGCCTTCATTCTTACTACCCCTGGGTGTGTCTCGTGTAGGGCTGTGAGGACCCTTTTGCAGAGGGGCTGGGGAACAACAACCCTGCTTCCCCATAACAGGCACCCCTTGTGGGCCAACAGTTCGTGTTTGCGGGTTGTATAGCCGGCGAATTCTATTGTATAGCCGGCGAATTCCACACCCAGTCCAGGACCCGGGAGATGACCCTACCTTTCTTGGAATGGTGTGCAACTTCTTGTGCCTGAATGGGGCGGTCGGGAAGCAGCTCCAGGCTCATAACCTCTTGTGCAGGTGCTGGGTCAGGGCCTGTTTCCGGTAGTGGTAGCCTGCTGAGGGCGTCCGCATGGCCCATCGCCTTCCCAGGGCGGTGAATCAGTGCGTACTGGTAGCTGGCAAGGAAAATTGACCATCTGAGGACGCAAGGAGACAGCACTTGGGGGGTCTGCTTTTCAGGGGCAAACAAGCCAAGCAACGGCTTGTGGTCAGTCACCACGGTGAAGGGCCGCCCGTACAAGAAATCATGGAATTTTTTTACTCCCTTCACGATTGCCAGACCCTCCTTGTCGATTTGCGAGTAGTTCTGCTCGGTTGCGTTGAGTGTCTGGGAAAAGTATGCCACCGGTACCTCTCTTCCATCCGGAAGTTGGTGTCCCAGGACAGCACCGATGCCATAGGGCGAGGCGTCGCATGTTAGCACCACCGGCAGCTTCTCGTTGAAGTGTGCCAAGACGGAGTTTGAGACAAGCAAGTCCTTGACTGCCTGGAATGCGGCCTCCTGGCGCTGGCCCCACACCCAAGGGGCCCGCTTGTCCAGGAGTCTGTGTAGGGGCTCCGCTACCACCGCCTTGTGGGGAAGGAAGGAATGGTAAAAGTTCAATAGTCCCAAGAAGGCCTGGAGTTCAGTCTTGCTCTTGGGCGCTGGGGCATCACAAATGGCCCGTACCTTGTCCCCAGTCGGGTGGACCCCTTCTGCGTCCACCATAAATCCCAGAAAGTCCACCTGAGGCACTCCTAGTAGACATTTTTCCCGCTTCACCTTGAGACCTGCCGTCTGGAAATGGTGCAGAACGGTGCGGAGGCAGTCCTCAAACTCCTCTGGTGTGGACCCGGCAATCAACACATCATCGAAGAAGGGGGTGACGCCAGGAATCCCTTTAAGGAGAGAGTCCATTAGATTCTGGAATATGCCTGGTGCCAACCTGACACCGAATTGCAGCTGCTTTACCCTGAACGCTCCTCTGTGCGTCACAATCGTCTGTGCCTCTGCTGTGGCCTCATCTACTGGCAGCTGTTGATATGCTTGGGCCAAGTCCAGCTTGCCAAAAATTTTCGACCCAGCCAGGGTGGCAAGGACATGGCTGACCACTGGCACTGGGTATGCATGGGCCGTGAGGGCCTTGTTTATGGTATATTTGTAGTCTGCGCAGATGCAGACCGAACCATTAGGCTTGACGGGTGTGACGATTGGGGTTTCCCAGGGGGCATTAGGCACCGGCTCCAGCACTCCTTGCTCCACGAGTCGGTCCAATTCCTCGTCTATACGGGGTTTCAGGGCGAACGGGACC
Organism: Podarcis pityusensis; assembly: GCF_964106645.2. NCBI lineage: Eukaryota > Metazoa > Chordata > Lepidosauria > Squamata > Lacertidae > Podarcis > Podarcis pityusensis. The sequence goes on from NC_138037.1 coordinate 38,743,733, forward strand.
CGGCGGGCCTTGAGCCTGACCAGTCGTACTGCGGGGTCAAGCTGTAAAGCAATGTGGGGGGCATACACTGTCCCAATTTCCAATCGAAAACTCCCGGAAATTCCTTGCATATGGCGTCCACGTCCACTTGTAAGCTAGTGTGGTTCACCCCGGTGACGGCTAGCCCCAGTGGTCCAAACCATGCCAATCCCAGTAAGCTAATGTAGGGGCCCTTGACCACAAGCAAGTCCAGTTGCCGCATCCGCCCTCGGTATTGCACCCTGAAGGTCCCCACCCCCACTGTGGGGACCTTACGTTTCTGGAAGTCCCGGAGGGTGAATGGGGCCGGCCTGAGTTTGGGACCCCCAGTAGGACACAGTTTCCTTAAGGTCCTTGCCGAGATTATGGATAGAGTTGAACCCGTGTCAAGCTCCATGCGGCATGGGGGCCCCCTCTATCTGTACCTCTACATAAATTTTCTCTACGTTGGGGTGGGGCAACTGGTATACCTGGCAGTCCGTGAGCTCCGTCGAGTTGCCTTGGTGCGTTGGGCCCCGGGACCTGGGGCTCTTGGATTGGTCATTTGATGCCTGGTGTCAGGTGGGCCGAGCCCGACACGCTGAAGAATATCGCCCTCTTCTTGGCGTCTTCTTCGTCAGTGACCCCTTTGGCTTCTAGGAGGAAGGTGAAACGGGAGGCGTACGCTTCCCACTCTCCAGGATGCTGGGTTGAACGGCGAGAAGCTGCTGTCGGTTGCCATTCTGAGTTCCTTGTGTCCCGGAGCTGAAGCCTAGATACACGGTGCGAGGCAGCGTTGCGGCAGGTGGCGGTGCTGCGATGCTGTGTGTGGCAGTCAGCTCAGCGGGATCCCATCCTCGTCGCCAGTGAAATATACTCAGAGTCGCAAAGTGATTTTATGCTCTTTACTCAGCTCATAGTGGTGAGGAGGAATGAATGAAAGTCCCCTCAAAGTATCTGCTTTATATACATTATTTACACAATGGGCTGCACATGATTGGCTAATTCCGGAATTCTACTGTAAGCCAATCAGGTTGTGGATTCGCTTCTATCTGGAGTATGATTGGGTGGTTCCTGCCAACCAATCATACTGCTGCATTGTTCTAGGACCAATCAGACTGCTGCATTCTGAATCCTATTGTTCTAGGACCAATCAGACTGCTGCAGTTTGGATCCTATTCAACTCAGTACATAACAGTTTCCCAATATTTGGGGGTTTCCTCAGGCATGCCAAATATTTGCGTGGATTTTTTTTTTTTTTTTTAAGGAAAGGAAAAGAAAGCTCAAAACAGCCTGACAATAACTGAGGTTATCAGAAGGCAACGGAGGTTGAGAGTTTGTTAGAAAAAGAAGAGAAAGTTGCCTTAATTTTTAAAAAGTGCAAATTCACAGTTGGAAGGAACATCAACGGTCACCTGCTTCAGTCCCTTGCCAATGAAGGTAATCCCCTGCAGAAGCATCCCTGGAAGAAACCCAGAGTCTGCTTAAAAACCCATAAAAAAGAAAAGCCCACCACTTTCCAAGACAGCTTAGTAAATTTGGTTGAAATCTCCTTTCTTGAAATGTGAAGGTACAGTGGTACTTAATTCGTTCCAGAGGTCCGTTCTTAACCTGAAACTGTTCTTAACCTGAAGCACCACTTTAGCTAATGGGGCCTCCTGCTGCTGCTGCGCCTCCAGAGCACGATTTCTGTTCTCATCTTGAAGCAAAGTTCTTAACCCGAGGGAATATTTCTGGGTTAGCAGAGTCTGTAATCTGAAGCGTATGTAACCTGAAGCGTCTGTAACCTGAGGTACCACTGTAATATTTACTATTTAGTAAAACACCATACCAGGGTGTTCGAACCCTGAGTTCACAGTCAGTAAAAAAGACTTCAGAGTATGCTGCCACAAAAAGGGCACTAGCCCACCAAAACACAGGCTGATATTCTTTGTTTTCTGTTTACCCTTAATTCAAACCAATGAACTAACAGTAAGAAATCCACAAACTTAAATCCACAAGCGAATAGTAAAGAGCACAAGCAACACGGACACAACCCCCCCACATACATTAAGCAGATTAGAAACATTACCACCTGACCCCACCCCCACTCACCATGCCCCCCTCCACCTCTTTCCCCCTTTTCTTCCTAACGTAACACTAATGTCTCAACGAATGAAACTGATCTGTAGAAAATGTAACTTGAAAAGAGAGGCATTGGACATACTTTTGTAAACCAAGAAATCTTTAATTAAAAAATTAGGTTAAAATAAAAATAGAAATCCACAAACTCCATAGGTGCTGTTTCCCTGGGGCCCTGGGTACCCAAGCACCCACAAAATTCCCCATGAAGGGTCTGGGCACCCATAAATTTCAGCACCAGGGCCATGTATGGCACCCATGATCCCAGGCACCCACGGTCGTGGGGCCAAGCTGGCACTCCTAACAAACTCTGGGTGGCTTTGGCAGAGACAGTCATTATTTGGGGTCATTACTCACACAACTCTCCCTGAAGTTCTGCGGAATACGTAGAGGGCTTGGGAAGCTATGAGATCTATTTTCTCACTGCTTAACATGAAGATGGACTTCCTTTGCCCCTATTATGTGAATGTGATAGAATTTGGGAGAAATTTAGGTTGAACAATTCTTTCAAATATTCATGTTTTAATTCATATACAGTCGTACCTCGGGTTACAGACGCTTCAGGTTACAGACTCCACTAACCCAGAAATAGTACCTCGGGTTAAGAACTTTGCTTCAGGTTGAGAACATAAATAGTGCAGCAGCGGCGCAGCGGCAACGGGAGGCCCCATTAGCTAAAGTGGTGCTTCTGGTTAAGAACAGTTTCAAGTTAAGAAAAGACCTCCAGAACAAATTAAGTTCTTAACCCAAGGTACCACTGTACATGGCAGCAAAGGAGGAGGAAATGGTTTAAAGAGGAACTTGACTTCCTGTTGTATTACTGAAGACACTCAACTCTCTAAAACCAAATACACCAGTGCTTGGTCTGTACAACTTGCATTCAATGAATAAAACAGATCCTGCAAAATGCCAATGTGATGTAACTTTCAAAACCGTTAACAACTTCAAAAAGTGATGTCCATGTGAATAAACATATATATTCTGATACCATTACTCAAAACGGCTTCATTAAAAGCGTTTTATTTGGGGAAAATCTGCTAAGACTACAATCTGAGTAATTCTGTAAAGCAGTTTCAGGCTTCATAACTGTTTGCACTGCGACTTGAAAAATGGCTTCCGATACTGCGAAACACAGGGTGGACAGGAAGCGCAAGTGTCTCCGTAGTGCCAGAAATAGAACTATACCTTCCTCCAGGATAAAAGGTAAAAGTTGTATTTCAGATGATACAAAGAAGTGCAGGGAACAGGAAGGGCACGGCATTTGTACTTCCTGTCTCCACCACGTTCTCTAATGAACAAAGCTGCTTGAAAGGAGCTATGTGTAAATGCTAGTATGTACTCTTCTATTAGTGACTCTAATTCTACTACCTTACTGCTCGTGTAAGAGAAGTGTGTTTAAAATTGATGCATATTTCATACACAAGGGAAGAGCCAGAGCACAGTGGTAGAACATATGTGTGATGGGACGATGAGCTGCTTGTGTGTAAAATCCTAGTCCCTCAGAGTTTGGTCAAGTTTGCAAACCTCTGTCTGTAACGGAGCCCCTTAAACATGGCTCCGTCAGTCGCTGGCAGATTCCGACAGTGGTTGCTTTCGGAATCGCTTCCAACATAAAAGCTCCTTAACGGAAACACGTCTTCTGGACTCTCTGCGTGACAGTTTCCGGCGAGGAGTGGGTGTCCCTACAGGAGGTCCTGAAACCTCCCCACTGTTTTCGCTGGAAGTGTCTCTGAGCCATCCCTCCAGCTCCCTTTCCCTCAGCTCAGCTCCTCTCCCCCTACTGGTTCCCTCTTCAGCTGCTGAGTCTCTCCCAACCTGTGTGAGCCCTTTCACTTCCCTTCCTTCCGATGGCAGTTCCCTGACATCCACCTCCCCTCCAGGGCCCCCTTCATCCCCTCTCGCCCCCTCCTCTACGGGCGGTGAGGAGGCAAAACCCCGGAATGAACTTCCTTCATCTTCCGATGTCCCGAACACTTCTCTCCACCTGTTGCGGTTCCTGGTCTCGAAGTACTCCTCCTCCTCAGAGTCCATCTCCCCTTCCCCTTCCGATTCCGAGAATCCTTCCAACTCCTCCTCCTCATCGGTGGTCCCAAAGTATTCCCTCCGGAACCTCTCCACAGGCTGAGGTTTCCTTGGGAACCTTTGATGGAACGTTTCTATCAATACCTCGTCATTGATATCTTCTGACTCCGGTTCTCCTTCCCACGCTACCAAATACTCCACCTGATCCCCCTTCCATCTGGCGTCGAGGATTTCTGCCACATGGCTGCTGCATTCCCTTTCTTCTATGACCGGTCCCCGAGTGGCCATCCCTTCTCGTCCCCCCTCATACGGTGACAGTAACGACCTGTGAAATACTGGGTGCAGTTTCATGTGGTTGGGTAACCGGAGCCTGAAAGCCACTGGGTTGACCTGTTGAATGACCTCAAAGGGACCCAATCTCCTGGGTCTTAATTTCTTACAACCTCCTTTGAACGGCAACCCTTGGGTTGACAGCCACACCCTATCTCCCACCCTTATGGTTTCACCTTCCCTTCGGTTCTTGTCTGCCTGCCTCTTGTATTCTTCCTTCGCCCTTTCTAAGTTGAGTTGGAGCTGACGATGGATTGCTTCCATTTCTTCTACAAAATGCTCGGCTGCCGGGACACCCCATCTCTCCCCTTCTCCCCCTGGGAAAGCCCTGGGATGACACCCATAATTAGCCAAGAAGGGGCTCATCCCTGTGGACACATTCTCGGCATTGTTGTAGGCAAATTCCGCCAGCGCCAACTTTTCTACCCAGTCATTCTCTCTGTCATTGACATAACACCTCAGGTATTGCTGGAGGACCCCGTTTGCTCTTTCCGCCTGCCCGTTGGTTTCAGGGTGCCTGGCAGTCGAAAAGTTGACCTCCACCTGCAGTAAGCTCATGAGCTTCCTCCAGAACCTGGAAGTAAATTGTTTTCCTCGGTCTGAGACCACCCTCAATGGCACCCCGTGCAACCTAAAAATGTGTTCTACAAATAACTTCGCTGTCTCTTCCGCCGTGACTGCATGCGAGCAGGCTACAAAGTGGCACATCTTTGTTAGTAGGTCTACCACCACCATGATGGCTGTTTTCCCCTTGGACTTCGGCAGATCAGTCATAAAATCTATCGACACTGCCTCCCAAGGTCGTTCTGGGGTTGGTAAGGGTTCTAATAGCCCCGCCGGTGCCCGCCTCTCCCCTTTGGCTCGCTGGCATTGCTCACACCCTCTTACATACTCCCGTACATCTTCCCTCACCTTAGGCCACCAAAATTCCCTGGTGACCAACCACATGGTTTTGTGTTGTCCAAAATGCCCCGCCGTGGGGCTGTCGTGCAACTGCTTGAGTACCCTCCCCCTTAAGTCTCCTTCAGGGATATACAGTGCCCCTTTGTAATACAAAGCTCCATTTCTTTCCTCGAAACCCCCTGGTTCCTCTCCCTCACCCCTAAGACCTCTGAGCTTATTCTGGGCGTATTCATCATTCTCTGTTTCCTCTACCAGTTCTCTTTGTCCCACCAATGCCGCCCCACACACCCAGCGGTCCTCTGGAATGACATGTCTCTCTTCGGGTGCTCCCTCCCCCTCCAAATATTCAGGTTTGCGTGAGAGAGCGTCCGCCCTAATGTTCTCTGGGCCTGGCACGTAACAAATCTCAAAGTTAAATTTGGAGAACTCCTGGGCCCATCTCACTTGCCGTTGGTTGAGCACTCGTGCCGTCCTCCAATACTCTAGGTTCTTGTGGTCAGTGCACACTTGCACCTTATGTTGTGCGCCAATTAGCAGGTGCCTCCATCTCCGGAACGCCTCATGAATGGCTAGTAGTTCTCGGTCATACACCGTGTAGTTCCTCTCGGATTTGTTCAGCTTTCGCGAAAAAAAGGCACACGGTCTCCACTCTGACTCCTCCTTCCCTGGCTGCAGAAGCACCGCCCCAATAGCTCTGTCTGATGCGTCAGTTTCCACTCTCATCGGTTTTTGTAAATCCACATGCAGGAGTTGTTGTTCCGAGGCGAAGGCCCTTTTTAGTTCCTCAAATGCTCGCTCCGCCTCCTCAGTCCAAACGAACTTCTTCTTACTGCTGAGACAGTCCGTAATGGGCGCCGTCAGGTGGGCAAAGTTTCGGATGAACTTACGATAGAAGTTCCCAAATCCTAGGAACCTCTGCACATCCTTCCTTGTTTTGGGTGTTTTCCATTCCAGCACCGCCTGGACCTTGCCGGGATCCATGGCCAATCCCTTGTCTGACAGGCGATACCCCAGGAATTCCACCTCCTTGGTATGAAACTGACACTTCTCCAGTTTCACCCACAGCTGGTTGGCTTGCAGCCTGCTCAACACTTCTCTGACGTCTCTCACATGCTGCTCCTCATTCTCAGAATACACCAACACGTCGTCTAAGAAGGCCACACAATTCTTGTAAAGCAAAGGCCCCAGGACATGGTTCATAAACGATTGAAAGCACGCGGAGCCTCCTTGTAGGCCGAAGGGCATAACTAAATATTCAAATGCCCCCAAAGGGGTGAACATGGTGGTTTTCCATTCATCCCCCTTCCTTATTCGTATCAGGTTGTACGCCCCCCTTAGGTCCAGTTTAGTAAAAATCTTTCCCTTCCTGACCCTTGTCAAAATGTCGTCAATCCTGGGCATAGGGAAAGCCACTGGTTCTGACACTGCATTTAAGGCCCTGAAGTCACACACAAGCCTCGGCTTGTTCGTGTTTTTTTTATCCACAAAAAACACTGGGCTGCCCCCCAAACTTCTGCACCAATCCTGGTACCTTTCTGACGAGCTGGGTGTCTTTCCCCTTTTTGTCTGCATCCTGAGCCCTCCTCTCCTCAAGCCTCGCCGTCTGCAGCGCTAGCTGGACCTCCAACACCCGGTACCTTTCTTCCAGGCTTGGACCCGCTCCAGCTCCTGCTTCTCCGGTTCCGGCTGGGTTGCTCATGATGCCTTCTCCTGCACAAGCTGCTCACGAAGACTGTCGGAATGCTGTGATGGGACGATGAGCTGCTTGTGTGTAAAATCCTAGTCCCTCAGAGTTTGGTCAAGTTTGCAAACCTCTGTCTGTAACGGAGCCCCTTAAACATGGCTCCGTCAGTCGCTGGCAGATTCCGACAGTGGTTGCTTTCGGAATCGCTTCCAACATAAAAGCTCCTTAACGGAAACACGTCTTCTGGACTCTCTGCGTGACAGTTTCCGGCGAGGAGTGGGTGTCCCTACAGGAGGTCCTGAAACCTCCCCACTGTTTTCGCTGGAAGTGTCTCTGAGCCATCCCTCCAGCTCCCTTTCCCTCAGCTCAGCTCCTCTCCCCCTACTGGTTCCCTCTTCAGCTGCTGAGTCTCTCCCAACCTGTGTGAGCCCTTTCACTTCCCTTCCTTCCGATGGCAGTTCCCTGACAATATGTTTTGCATGCAAAAGGTCCTAGGTTCAATCCCTGGCATCTTCAAATAGAGCGGAAATCCCATCAGAAAATCTGGAGAGCTGCTGCCTGTCAGTGTGGACAATACTGAAGTAGATGGACCATTGTTACAATTCAATATGAAACAGCTTCCCTTGTCTGCATGCTTAAAAAGATTAGCTTCGTAGCAGCCTGACAAAAAATACACAAACATATTTTAAAACTAGTTGTAAGAATCAGTATATAGGTGGCAACCATTTAGGTGCATCCAATTGTCACGCAATTGCTGATGTCTGGAGCCAGAAAGGGGCAGGAGGGAGGCATAACGTGGGCATGGCATAAGGGGCGGAGGTGCTTGTGCATGCTCCACTGAAGCATGTGGGGGCTGGGAACGAAACTCTCATGCAAAATGGTCGCTGCCTCTGTGCGTGTGTGTATGTGTGTATATATGGGACACGGGTGGCGCTGTGGGTTAAACCACAGAGCCTAGGACTTGCCGATCAGAAGTCAGCGGTTCAAATCCCCATGACGGAGTGAGCTCCCATTGCTTGGTCCCTGCTCCTGCCAACCTAGCAGTTCGAAAGCACATCAAAGTACAAGTAGATAAATAGGTACCACTCCGGCGGGAAGGTAAACGGCGTTTCCGTGCACCGCTCTGGTTCACCAGAAGCAGCTTAGTCATGCTGGCCACATGACCCGGAAGCTGTACGCCAGCTCCCTCGGCCAATAAAGCGAGATGAGCGCCGCAACCCCAGAGTCGGTCACGACTGGACCAAATGGTCAGGGGTCCCTTTACATTTTTATGTGTGTATATACATGTTGCATCCAGTGTGAGTCCTAGTGAATTAAGTAGTACTCTGTGTAGGACTTAGCTGGATACAGCCCATGTATGTGTGAAACATCTGTCTTCTGTTACTCAAATCTTGGCCACATCCAGACGAGGCCCCTGTAAGACTCTTTACACAGATCTACCATTGAATACACATCAGTAGCTTCAATTGGTATTCCTATTTTATCCATCTAAAAACTCAACTCAATAAGGAAGTTTAGAATAAGTCAGGAGTATGGAATCTGGTCTTCTAGATGCTGTTGAACTACAGTTCCCATCACCGCCAGCCAGCATGGCCAATGGAAAGGGAGTTGTAATCCAGCAACATCCGGAGGGCCAAAGGTTCCCCATCCCTGTATTAAGGAATACTAACTTGCTCAAGGTCATTTATAAAGCTTGAAAAAGAATTTAAACTTAAGTCTTCCCTATCCAAATCTAACACTATATACAGTGGTACCTCGGGTTACATAAGCTTCAGGTTACATACTCTGCTAACCCAGATATATTACCTCGGGTTAAGAACTTTGCTTCAGGATGGGAACAGAAATCGTGCAGCAGCGGCGCAGCAGCAGCAGCAGGAGGCCCCATTAGCTAAAGTGGTGCTTCAGGTTAAGAACAGTTTCAGGTTAAGAACAGACCTCCAGAACGAATTAAGTTCTTAACCCGAGGTACCACTGTACATCAGAGTTGGGGAACCTCTGGCACTCCCAGATGTTATTGAACTACAACTCCTGAAAGATGGCCATCATTGTCAGTGAGCTGAAAACATGAGATCTACAAGAGATCAGACTCACTTTGAATGGCAGCCACCGAAAGAAGAACTACACCTTTTTCTGGCAAGGAGGGCAGCCAAAACCATGTATTCACAGCATAGGTTTTGCAGTGCGGCTGGGAGAGCACAGAAAGAAGAAACGTCATGGTGCACCTGCATCACTCCATCCAGACACCTTCATCTGCCCCAGCTGCAACAAAACATGTCTCTCCTGTTTCGGTATCTACAACCACAGCAGACATTGTAATTCTCCAATGGACTGACTTCATGCTTAAATGCACACTCTCCCACTGTCTCCCGAGACAGACAATTGCCAACCCACAACAACTCCTGTCATCCCTGTCCATTGGCTATGCTTATAGGTGCTGATGGAGTTGTAGTTCAGCAACATCTGGAGGGCTGGACGTTCCTTACACCCGATCTATATCCTCATACTGCCCTATGCACTCTTCTTGGACACTACACAATGAGCTATAGCATCCTATAATTCCGGTGGCCTGTGGTGAACCATATGAGACCAAATAGGTTTATGTCAGGCAAACCAGAATTAGACTGAAAAGGACAAAAATAGCAATTAACACTGAATTTCAAGAAGTTCCAACTAAAAAAACGTAAAAGCTTCTGCTAAAGGGAAATTTAGTGATATAATGCAAAAGAAGGTCAGTCCTTCAATGACTTTTATTTAAATTGTTCTGGCACAAGGTAAACATGATGCCGTATTTTTTACTCTATAAGACTCACTTTTTCCCTCCTAAAAAGGGAAATGTGTGTGCGTCTTATGGAGCAAATGCAGGCTGCGCAGCTATCACAGAAGCCAGAACAGCAAGAGAGATTGCTGCTTTCACTGCGCAGCGATCCCTCTTGCTGTTCTGGCTTCTGAGATTCAGAATATTTTTTTCTTGTTTTCCTCCTCTAAAAACTAGGTGCGTCTTGTGGTCTGGTGCATCTAATAGAGCGAAAAATACGATAATTCACAGAACAAGGTATGTTGAACCGTTATGAGGGCAATTATGTGATAATCAGAAAACAAGATGTCTGACCAAGTTGGTCATAATGCCTTTCTGAAGCTCCTCAGGACGTTTTTTTTGAGCCTGCTTCATTCTCTCTCTCTCTCTCTCTCTTTCTCTCTCTCTCTCTCTCTCTCTGTGTGTGTGTGTACACATATAGCCCTCATTTTCTTATTCTGGCCACTTTACTAGAACTGAAAGACGCTTGTAGAGAAACATGCTTTGTAATAAGCTGTCACCCGCTAGCAATTCCTCTTCTGTAAGGGGTTTTCCTGAAAGTGTAAATCAGTGTGAATCAGTTCTGTCATGTGAGAATCACTGTGAACAAGCAGTCCCGAGATTAAACCTCACATCTGCTGCCTCTTCATAGCCATCTCAAAAATCCCCATCATCATTCTGAAATCACCCTTTATAATGCATCTCATAATTAGAGCACTCCTTACAATGCAACCCAGCCTCTGATCATGGCCTTTTCTGCACATTACATGCATGGTTATGTGCTATTTCTAGATGCCTGGGAAGCAACAGAGGCATAAGGTGATAATGAACCAGTTCTGGTGCCACCCTTTGCAGCTTCTTCTCTGCAAAAGAGTGTGAGAGAGTAGATAATCACATCTTTCCACCTAAAAGCATCTTTGGACTGTCCTTAGTTCATGCACTTGCATTTGATTTCTCCTACTTCCATAACTCTAATGGTCAAAGGACAAATGATGATGAATGTGTCATTAGAAACTATACTGGCTTATAAAATTTAACAATAGGCAGCGGGGGTTGGGGTGGGATGATTTTCATCAGGTCTGAAGAATGTGGAGTGGTTTCACTCTTCCCACCATCAAAGCCACAGTGAAAATCACCTACTCCCAAGCTGCTATTAGTCTTAAAGTTCCCAGTGGCACCTATAATTAATAATAGTAGGTGTGGGGTGCAATTTTATTTTTTTCAGAATTGAAGGTGAGGAAGGAACAGTGAAATTTCTCCTCCTGGCTGCTGCAGTCCGGGGGGGGGGGAATCGGTGGGGGTGGGCATACCAATTATTATCTTTTTTAAAAGTTGATGTGGTTTCTAATGACACATTTAGTTGCAAACAGTCGTTTTCTATCTTTCTTCCTTTTTTTTGCAGAGGAAATACTGCAGCATAGAGTGATATCCTGCAGAATCTCAGCACCATCTCCCTGCCCCCACCTCAAAGCAGTAAACACAATTAAGAACATTATTTAACAGTTACAAAATTCAAAGGCAAAATTTTTTGCTAATTAATAATTGGAATATTATTCAAATCATTCAACTATCAGAATGTTTTTCACAAATGTAATTCTGTGGGTTCATTAACTTTTCAGCAATGTAGCTTGAGTTTGAGGAATGACTGGCAGGTGCAAGAGGGGAAAGTGCTTGAGGTGGAAGGCTGTAAAATTTTGTGGAACCTCTGGAGGGAATGCTCATGGTACCCTGTCTGAAAAACACTCCCCTAAAATACTGACATCATGATACTACATCTGAAACACAGATTGAAACTCTAGAATATTTAAGTGCTGTAGGGTACGAATGGGAAGCATAAAATATGCCAGGGGGAAATGTCACTTGCTAAGCATGTTATTTGAGGTGCCTTTTTGCTCAATTAAATAAGTGCAGAAATAAAACCACACAGTTTTTGTTATGATTATTTTCTTTTTTAAAAAACACAAAAATCCCTTCTTAGCCTCTATAGTAAGAGAGTTTGCATATACTCATATTCTGGGATGCCCACAATCACCGCAACGTAACAGAAACTAAATGTGTTCAGCTGTAAAGACTGCTTAAAAACTTCTTAGGAATATATTTTAGCTCACAATTGAACACTGAAACATTAAAAGTGAATAGCACTTCGTTCAGCTAGAAGGCAAACAATCCCATGGTCAGTATTGTCTAAGAGAAGCGTCATTAACCTGTGTATCAAACAGTGACCCAAAAGCCATTTCAAGTATGTCAAACCCCACCTAAAATCTTTGGGACTTCATCAATGTACTTGCACCTTTCTCTGTTAGTGGACGATATCCCAGAATTGAGCACTATGTTTTATATGACACTTGCCAGTGTATGCAAAAAAACATAACATGTATAGGTACTCTGTATGTGGTGACCTGTAGTGAGAAAGTATGTACCTGCAGTATAAGAAGGAGGAAAACAATAGTTGGGCTTCTGGAGCACATGGTGTCCTTGCACTAAGTGAGGATGAGCTTGGAAGAAACTCATGTTGATCTCTTCCAGGTGGGGTGAGTCTGGGCTCACCTGGGCTGGAGTGCCCAGGCAGGAGGGGATGGACTGGCCAGTACTGAAACACATTTTGCACATCTACTAATTATTGCACTGCATTGTCTAGAGAAGGGGGCAGGTTCATATGCTTAACACCATTTGATCATAAGAAAAGAGCAATATTATCCACCACAACATATATGTCCTGAAAAATAAGCTCACATGAAAGCATGCTACCTATCACACTCAGTAATGGCCCAATTAATAATTCCATCTGATCTCTCACTCTGTATCTGTCTCTCTCCTCACATTTGATCATGGGGGTGGGGGGTGGGGAAAGACTGAGGATTTCTCCTTAGATTCATCAGTATTATTACAATTCACAATGACTGATGAATCGTAAAGTTGTTCCTAACTTAGTACAGTGTGTCATCTGACTGTACCACCTCAGATTTCAGGTAACAGCTCATTTATTTAAAACTGTCCCCATGTGAAAAACATGTATGTATGTATGTTTGTATGTCAAGAGAAAAAGTGTGTTAGCTTTCCATATGGGGCATTCTTTTCATGTGAGGACACTTTCAAAATAATGTGAAATGCAAGGTGTGCAATCACCAGAGATGACTGTATCAAGTCAGTAGCAACACAGTAGAATTGGCATTTATTTCAGTGACATTTTTCCAAGGTGCAAAAATAGAGTTTCGAAGTCTTCAACTGTCAGCTTACAAATAAGCTGCAACAAAAATCAAAATACCAATGCCAGCACATATTAATTCAAGGATTACATTATTATATGCTATACATTGCATATAGTGAATAAAACCATATCAAACAATCCTGATCCCACACTGCATAAAATTCCGGGGGGGGGGGGGGGGAGGCAAAGATGCATGTAGTACTTGTACAAGAGAATAAGGAGAAATCAAACAATTCTGGGTGTGTGGAGAGGACTTAACAGAAACTGTGCTGTGCTCCACAAATAAAGACTAAAAGCTTTTTATCACATCACGCAATTTGTCAGAATTTGTAATCAGGACTGCTGAAAATAGCAGGAAGTCCTAGCTAAATTCTTAGGGCATGCAAGTTCTGCTAATGAATTTGCACTTACAACTGAGCCTCCAGTAATCTTAAGGTTTTTGCATATGCCAGATGAAAATTAGCACTAGCTGCAGCCTCTTCAGCAAAATGTCAAAATTAGACATTTTATTTCCACCTAGCTGTTTGGCTACAAGCAATCCGATTTGTGATAAACTGCTCTGCTTAAAGACTAAAATTGCATGTGCTCTCTTTTGTTTATCAAGCTTCTTATTAACACAGGCAGTTTACCCACCATAGCTACATGTTTTATATTGCACATAACCAAAAAGGTAACAGCTGTCAAACTACATAGCCTCTAGTGTCAAAGTATTGCCCACCTTAGCTTATTCTATTCCCCTCTCTTTTATGATAGTAGACTCTTTACATTTTTGGCATAATAATTCATATTGGAAACAGGTTGCTACAACTACCTCTTCTTCTTTGTTTCTTAATGGAAAACTGCAGCATCTGAGATTTTGATTAGACCACCCCTGTCTCTTGTGCTTACTCCCACATTGATAACACATTGATAACTTCTACCTATGTGGGTTACTGTGGAAACAGGGTTAGCCAGGCAAGCTATACACCTCAGTAGTCTGAGCATACCCTGCACCTTTACTCCCTCTTTCTTCTTTGGCAATCACTCGTAGCCGAGTAAGATCGAGGAAGATGTCTTCCATGAATATGGTGTTAGTGATGTGTCCGTAAGTGACTGTGGAGGCTAATTTTGGATCCACACGTCCTTCCACAGTAGGGACATAGGTTTCCGGGCGGAAGTTGATCACGGTCAGGATCTGCCAAATGCACTGGTGGAGGTAGAGGGGTGCAGGGGGAGCGCACCGCCCCCAGCAGCACGATCTGGGTGGGGTGCCATTGCGGCTGTTCCCCCCACCCGCGCTGGGCGCCACGCCCCCAGGACATACGCCATGCCCCTGTGGGCTACACGCCACAACCCCAGGACACGCGCCAGCCCTGGCCCTGCCTGCTCTTCACCCCCTGATGCCAGAGCATGAAGCTCCGCCACTGGCCAAACGTGCCTTCCTCTTAGCTCGATTCTCCCTTTCGTCCTGAGTTTATGCTTCTTCAAAGTCCATGATGCCTTTGGTAGAGGGTATTTTCCAATTGGAGCACTCACAGGCCGGTGTTTCGCAATTATCCGTGCTTATACTGCATTTATTTTTATTTTTTTACTAGCTATGTTGGAACAACCCACATGGGCTTAAATATTCTGTTACTGGTGTAGAAACAATAGTGGGAGAAGAAGCAGCTACACTCGTGAAAGAACACTGAAAATGGAACACCTTCAGATCCAACGCTCATTTTGTCTCCCCATTCTTACCACTAATTTCACAAAAGGAGTCACTACCAGCAACTGTAAATTTCTTCCCGGTGACTGCATTAGAAGCAGGGTGAGAGGCAATGCATTATCTGCCCATTACAGACTAGAGGTTGGTTTTCTCTCATTGTTCTATGGAGGAGAAAAGCCCCATTTCTGAGCTTGCTTCTGGATCATGGATGGATCTAGACTGATTCTATGTGCTTGACCTTGTTTCGTTCTAGGGCTGTTGTTGTGTTTGGACTGTAAACCTGCCTGCACTGATGAGAGACTTGAATCTACTGGGAAGCATGACATTATGCACATATATAGAAAACCTAGGTTTCTTATAGAAACAATATTCTTTCTTTCTTTACACATTAAATTATTTAGTGTTAAACAAAGTGACCTTTCCTTGCTCCACCTGGAAACAGCACAGGTAGAGGAAAGGCAGAAGCTTCACTCCCTGATGTGGGTGTTGTTGTGGGGTACTCCTATTCTATGGGACGAAATGGAGGTGTGTCTCACCTGCTCTTCTTAGGCCCCCACACCCTCCCAATCAGTTGTGCTTCCATTCACTGCCTGGTGTTGGAATCTGGGCATCTCTTCCCCCCACCCCTCCGGGTCTCCTAGTCCTCTCCTCGCTTTCCTGCCTTGCAGATCTTCCTATGCACCCTCCTTCCTGCAGTCCTGGGACTCCCTTTCATCCGAATGCACAAAGACTGGGTGTGGGAGCTCACCAGATCCAAGAAGAGGTCACCATGCAGAGCTTGGGAGTGACAGGAGTCACTTCACTCCAGCCATGGAAAAGACTTTGGGGGTGGAGAGGGGGAGAAAATAGTATTTCCTTTGTAAAATGATTTCTCCTTCCCACATTAATTTCCTCTCCTCTCTAGGAACTGAGTCAGCTTATTTTTAACCCTTGGAAGGCTAAACTGCAGAGGAGAAAGCTTACACTACACCCATATGGATGGTAGTTTGGCCTAGGGGGCAGCTGGTGTGTGGTCTGCAGCAAGGAGGGGTTACTGACATTTGCCTCCCTGTAATGAAAATAGAAGGGCTGCATTTCAATCAATGTGAAATGCAAGACTGACTTCTCCTCTGCATCCTCCGCCTATGGCCAATTGACTTAAGGGACAAGCAACCACAAATATCATCTAATGACACTAGCCATTTTGGCTTTTTTTACAAATCACATTTACATGGTGAACAATTCTTCTGCTCATCAACTTCACAAAAGCTGAGATATCTCATGTCCTCAAGGTCTGAAGTTTAACCAACTCATGAGGGCTTTTTTTAAAGCTCTGTCTCACTCCTAATCTCCTTTGAACATAGGTTGCATTAAAATGCGCTGCTTATCTGCACTGAAATGAAATCAAAGCAAAACAAAAAAATTCTCTTGATGTGATGTGTCTATATTTAGCAAGAAAATTATTTTATAGGTGTAGTGGGGGTTGAATTCTAATATAATTGCAAATTTTCAACTTCTTTTTAAACAGCACTGCCTATATAATACCACCAGCTATACAGACAATGGAAAAGTGATTATCGAAACCAAATGGTTTTTCTAGATGCATGTTAACAAAATAAAATTATTACACTAAAAGAGGAAAAGTACAGGCCAGCCTCTCAAACTTCTGCCCAGGATTGGTTGTTTCCTGGTGACAGTGTACTGTATTCCAAAATATGAAACACATTTCAGCTTGTTATCCTCAGACACTGCTGCCAAGCTGCAGATGGATCATAAAACACGCAAAACCTGCTAAGCCTATGAAAATACCCAAGGCTTGCACAGCAAATATTAACATGACACTGCTATTATTTCCTGATCTAGGTCAAATCTCAGCAGGAAATCTCATTGTCTATTTTTATTCCCTGCTCACTATCTTGAGCTTTACCTTTCTGTTTTCTTGATCAGTACAGCCCTGAAGATTTGTTCCTGGGGAGTCCTCTCATTCTCATTAGTTGGCTGCACAAAGGGATGGACAGCAGCCAAGATGAAACCCTGCTGGTACAATTCTTGCAGCTGAGCAGGAAGATCACGCAAGGAAGAGAGCCTGATTGCTGATGATCCCAGTAGCTCAGCTGGAACCAAAAAGAGAGAGCCTGATAAATAAACCTGAATTATATTACATAAGCATTATGTTGAGTTTTTAAAAATCTACATTCTTTAGTAACAAAAAGGCACTTCTGCAAAGTAGCTAAATACATACCTGTTGGGTGCATTTGTTTGTTTATGGTATATATTAATGGCAACTCTAACAGCAATAAGAATAAGCCAGCTATTAGTAGCAGTAATGCTAAGCACAAAAGAAAAAAGAAAATACTGTTCTCCTAATTTATGGCTCTAGATGTTATTCTGCAAACAATTCTAAAAATCCACACCAGATCTTTCAAAAGTTTCATTTTTTGCATTTTATTAAAAAGGGCCATTTCATACACGTCCTGTTACAGGAAGTCATACAGCCAACCTTTATTAGGCATCACCTGGGATCCCCAATGCTGCAGAATTACAGTAGTCTTTTAGCTGTGAACACACTGCTACAAAACCATCTCCCCTGTTCTTCCACCCTGCTTAACCAGTATGTGACCAATTACTTGATTCACATCTCCAATATCCAAGGCCTTCTCCATAATAAATTTACTATAGTTTAAACCTCCCTCCCAAAAGGTGCAATGGCTAAGGATGGTGGCCAAAGTAGATGAATTTCACATCTCCAACAGCTATCAGCCAGGATACCTAAATGCTTAAATTACATTCCATTTGGTGCTTTTCTAACCTGCCCTTCATCATAACTGACCTTTAAAGCTATAATCTTTGCATCTCCAGATTTCTTAAACAAAGTTTTAATCACCCTACCAACTTAAGTAAATGTTACTCATAAACTAAGAAGACACCTAAAGCAGCAAAAGCTACAGCTGCAAAGTTCTAGTAAAACAAAGGTTTTAAATACTAAATTCCCCTCATATCCCTTAACAATGTTTGTATTTCAGATTACAATGCAATTATTATTTGGGCAAATGCAGTGTACAATGGGCAAAGCCAAATTCTGGATTTCTGTGTAAACAACAAAACAGTCCCTGAGAGTCCAGAGGCCAGAAGAGCTTCCAATCTAAAGGTGATTCATCAAATACTCCCGTCTGCATTCACACTCACACACACACACACACACACACACACAATCCGTCACCATGTTGATTCCATTTCTCAGTGTTTGCCTCTTTAATTTCCTTCCTGCTCATACTGCTACAGATCGTGATCTTGAGGGAGTTTCAGTGTACCTAGCTACTATTCAACATCAACAAGAATAAGAGCTTACGAAAGGTATGAAGGTTCTTGAAGCAAGCTCTTCTTCTATGTAAAACCCTGAGGAATACAGTCTGTATGAAAGACAGTAGGCTCTTTTTAAAGTATTTTTTTCTCTCCTGCATTTCCCATAAGAATGTATGGCTCTCTCTTTCTGAATAATAAAAGAAGAAGTTATAATAAAAACTAATACATATTCAGAACTAATAATAAGAGGCATAATTTAAATAATAATAGGATAGGTAGCTGCTGCCCTATACTCCTGCCACAGTTTCTCTTAACCTGCAAAAACCATATTCCAAGAATATACAATGGAGCTTCTGATTGAGGAGCACAGGACACAACATCATTATTTCTTTAAATAGAGAGGGGAAAACTGAAGAAATGCATATACTGAAGAATAATACAACTCACAGTTCTGTCACAGCATACAAATGAAGTAAAATTCATAACAAAATCCACTAAGTTATGGAATGCATGTGCTGTAAGATATAAGTAACCAAGCTGCCTGTCAAAACAGACTGACCCTGTGCCAAGCATACAAAACAAATTCGGAGGTGGGTGTTGAAAACTTTAATTGCTTTTTTATTTTATTTTTATTCTTTAAAAAAACAACCTTTCTTCCTTTTTTAGCACTCTGCTCAGGATTTTATTCAATTGTGTCTTTGTCTTAGTGGAAAGCATTCTGTTCATGCAAGGTGTGGCACCCAATTTTCACAGGCCTGTTCTTCCTATTTAACAACCCCCCCCCCCCAAAAAAAAAAAAACACCAACCCTGCTTCTGACAGTTAGGGGGTGGCGGCTCTGAAACAGCGAACTGTAGATAGGCACAATCAGCAGAAGATAGGTTTTCTCTCTGATGATACAGTAGTACACCCAACTGTTGGCACCATTGATTACCCAAAGTCAATAGAAGCGTTAGCCGTAACTGCTAGGCCTAAACACTGCATTAAGGATACATGGGCTGTATCACAGAATCACAGGTATCATCCCATCTCAGCTGCCCCATGTCTAGTCTTCTAGGAGTAAAATAATTAAACCCTGTTTCTGAACTTGGGCAGTCTATGCACAGACAACCGAAAGGACGGGTGAGTCAAGCAAGACAGAAAAGTCTCTTGTCAGTTCCAGTCATTTCATGCCCTTTTCATAACCCTGGGCTGGTGAAGGAGGGTCTGACCAGGTATTTGTCAAGAACTGATACAGGTTAGACTGGACTCTGTGGAAGCACATGGCCAACATACACTTTGCTTCAGTCCAGGACAATTCAACCATCCGTTTTAGGTTTTGGCTTGGATTCAAACTCTTCTCCAGTAAATGGCCGCTTACCCAGTCCTGGGGAGGACGGTTGTTGTGACCCGTTGCGGCAGGCCCCAGGCCCAGGGAGGCATCACTGGACTGGGTGGAATCCTTTTAGCCTAATATCAGGTGGGGGTAAAGTGGTGCATCACACCCACCTCAAAAACAGATGTGATCACAGGGTACCACAGTAAAGGGGTATAGTTGGAAGGCTCTATTCAAAAGCCAAGGCAATTTTGCACATCCAAGTCCCAAACTCTACACACAGCACCACAATGGTTCACACTCTGAGAAACTTGTCTTTTCATGATGAAGATGTAGAAATACAACCTTGGGGTCAGAGGGAGAACAGGTAACTGGAAGTTTCTAAATAATATCATTTTCTATGCTGCATTACTAAAAATGGTCAGAGTTTGAGAACATCTGCAGGAAACACAACCAGCTGTTCAGTGTTCACACAAATATGCCACAGCCTTGCTCTGTCATATCCCTAAAATTTCATATGTATCGCTCAAGACATAAAAGAAGCAATGCTCCTCTTCTGATTGCCCTCAAACACTAGCAAATATTCTGTATTGATAAATAACGGAGCAAGGGTATAAAACCATGTATGTGAAACTTTCCCTTTGTAAACTGAATATCTCCTAACAATTAGTTCTAACTAGTCCCTAAACCAAAAATGAATTATATGCAGGCAGGATTCCAAATTCACTGCCCAAGGTCACACATCACACTAAGTCAAACCATGGCTTAGCACAAATGTGTGGGCTCCAGAAAAGAAGACTGTGCCCACTGAACTCCTCCCCAGTCATTGTGCTATGCCGAGTTAAGCCACGGTTTAGCTTAGCATGTCATCTGAACTTGGACTTGTGGTTTAACTCTTCTAGGCAAACCATAAACCACAGGACAAACCTTGGTTACAGGTCATGGTTTGTCTGGAGAGAAATAAACCACAAGCCCAGAATCAGACAACATACTATAGCACAGTACACCAGGAAAGCAGCCAGAGAGGAACAATGCAGCAATTATCTTCTCTCTCTCGGAGCCTGTCCATTTACTTGTTCAAACTAAGTCATGGTTTGACTTAGGGTTACTTGCGAACTGGAAAAATATCTACAATGAGTAACTAAATGAACTTTATCATACTCATTACTCTATGCCTTCCTGGGATACAGATAAATGTATTAGAAATGGCATCACAGCAAAATAAGCAATATTCTAAAAGGCTATCATGCTGAAGAGCATATCAACCTCCTCAGACTAAGCCCCAGTCCTAGGCATTATGATCCAAAATGAACAGTCCTTATGTTTACAGTTACCACCACCTACCCCTCCATATACAGCCTGATTCACACATAACCTTAAAATATTGTTTTTTTAAAAAACTATGGTTTAGTGTTATGTGTGAACCCAGCCCAGCAGCTTAATTATAGTTTGCTTCCTGTCAATAAATCACAATATGAAGTTATGGCTAGTTGCTGGCTTACAACCTTGGTTTAACTATGTCTTGGTGTTACATGTGAACCAAGTATGCCTCCTTAGCCACAAGTTTCTTTGACCAGATCAGATGCTTACCAAACTACAGACATGAGCCAAGCGGGAAATATATGGAGAAATAAGCCATGGTTTGTATGACTATCTGTGGGTTAACTCATGGTTTGCTAAATAAACAATGACTTGGTATTTTGTACGAACCAGGCCATAAAGAACTCACCCTCTTTTTTCAGGCATACATTGTTGACATCTATTGACTGCAAGATCAGCACTACTTTTCAAAACTTGCTTTGTCAGTTGAGGATCAAACCATGACAAGTAATTAGATCAGTTTCTAGGCTGGAATAATAAGGCAGGGATAGCATTGTTCCTAAATAATAAATAGCATTGCTATTTAGTATGTTCAATAAAACTTGCAATCTACTTTTAATCTTATCTAGTGTGGCACAGTCTGTCTCCCAGTTTCACTCACAGATACATTTACTGTGAGTTATTGTGTCCAGGGAGCACTGAAAAATAAAGCCATTAACAATTCCTGAAACAACCACTACTACATTGATTGACGTACTAAATTAATGAGTCTGGTTCTACCTAAAATCTATGTCTGCTGTGCTGCATGAATGAAGCTATCCTAAACATGAATACTATGAAATAAACCTACATGGTAGTCTTTTTTAAAACAACAACAACAACAAACGAGATAGGGAGTGAGAACAGAAAGGTTTAAGAACCTATAGGCACACAAAACCTCAGAGACATTGACTGAGACTAGGATCCAGGGAAGAAAAAAAGACAAGTAAATATTTCATGCTTTTTTCCTTGATATACTATGTTAAGTGACATTCCCAGTTTCTCTTTTAGCTTTGAAGGAGCATAATAAATAACACCATTAAACAAATCAGTATTAAATATTCAAGACAAATCTGGAATTTCCACAAAGATGAATTCCTCGTGCTTACTTTTATTATAATATCTAAAACTTTAGAGAGAATAAACAGGCTACTGGAAAAGCATGAACTGCAAATTAGGCAGTGCATACATTTTTGCCTCTTCATTTTGTGAATGTATTAGAAGGGTCATCACTAGTAATGTTCAGGAACATTATTACCCAGACATGTAATGATTAGGTAAGACAGTTAAAGACATTAGAAAAAATGTGTATCTCAGCAGTATAAGATTTGGCTTACACAAGTGTATAATTTCAACATAAATTATTTTCCTCCTTGCCTTTGTTCTCATTTCTTACTAGTTGAGTAGTTGTATTGGGGACAGAGAGATTTCCCTAAAGTATATTTAAATAATATGAGCACACACTGGCTAGGAGGATGGTTTATGGCTTTTCTCGTGGGACAAAACAGTGATCAACCAAAGCCCCTGAACTGCACTATGCCCAGTTTACGGGCCTGCTTTTTCAGTTTATTATATGTTTCAGCAAATACCATGGAATATCAGCTAATGCAGCAACTATGACGAATACTTTTAGCAGTCACCAGCAGATGCTTAACAAAAACAATCCAGAAAAGAAGCTGAGCCAGAATCTGAAACAAAGGCAAAGTTCTGATAGACCAGGAGAGGACTGAGCTCAAGGAACAAGAAAGAAGATGAATATCTCACCACACAAATATATTCCATCTCCTACCTCAGTAATTATTACTCTTGTGTATTTACCAATAATGTAGAGGGCATTATTTTACAACTACATACAGTGGTACCTCGGGTTACATATGCTTCAGGTTACATACACTTCAGGTTACAGACTCTGCTAACCCAGAAATAGCACCTTGGGTTAAGAACTTTGCTTCAGGATGAGAACAGAAATCGTGCTCTGGTGGCGCGACGGCAGCAGGAGGCCCCATTAGCTAAAGTGGTGCTTCAGGTTAAGAACAGTTTCAGGTTAAGAACGGACCTCCGAAACGAATTAAGTACTAAACCCGAGGTACCACTGTATTATAAGCAGAAATAAACACATCCAAGTTGGTATAGAATTTCCTTAATACAGTGGCAGCACTCACATATGTTAAGACATGGCTTGTTTTAAACATTGTTAGTTCAGCAAACCGTGAGCCATGTGAGATATCATCTCACAGATGAGTAAACAAGCCATGGCTTGTTCCTACAAAGTTGTTTGTTTTCCAGCTTGAATGGGGCAGGGTAACCAAACAATTCACAGTTAAGAGCAAACCCAGTTGGACTCTAACCCCCTGCAAGACACAGTTAAAACAAACCATGGTTTATATGACAGCAAGTCATGATCAGCTTCCTGGGCTGGATTAACTCAAACGATAGTTATCCCAAACCAGGGATGTCCAACAGGTCTAAAAAAAAGCTTTGAGTCTTACTCCCCACAAAAAGCTGAACAACTATGGTCAATACAATGGATAGATCATTGCCAGTTTTTTTTTTAATTGGAGTAGATCGCAGTCTCTTGGAAGCTGAACATCCCTGTTCTAAACAAACAGTTTAGTGTTACATGTGAACTACTGGCAAGCAAAGCAAGGCCTATGAGCAACTACTTGGCCCATAAGGCTTCTGCCCCTGGCCTATGCAAATACCATAAAAAGTACCACCAAAATCAAATTCCTTCAAATCACCAGACTGTACATACCTACACTTAGAAGGATGCAGGTATAAGGGAAGCAACAATGCCAAATGGAACAAAAGAAAAAAAATAATCCCAGAAGGCCAGCAGTAAAAAAGAAAAGGGAAACAGGCCAAATACTAAAATGCAATCTGTACGGCTTGGAAATAGGAAAATATCTGACCCTTTCGGACCCTTTTATCGACTTCAGCAATGCCCAACTACAATAAAATTTAACTAGTCAATTATATAATTATATATACACATTTGGAATACGTGGATGAAAAAGAGAAGACCTGTCCATATTTCATTCAAATATTCACCTCTGCAGATAGAACTGGATATAAATTGTCACGAAAAGGCTGTGAAATGAACATTCCTTGTCAGCAGTTCATGCAAAGTGATACAAGGAAAACTTACTAGAGACAGCAACTGTACATTTCTACAGATCAGATGTAGCTTTTCATGAGAAAAGGAATAGCTTTAAAAGGGGAAGAAATGCTCTCATTAGCTTCTGATTTCAGCCACAGCTCTTGATCAATGTGCAGAAGTTTGACAGGTGTTCTAAGCGACAAACTTCTCACCAGCTTCTCATAAACATTCATTGCACAAAGCGCTTCATATCAACTTTCACATGTTGCAAGATACATAAAAAATTAAACATTTCAGTGCTGTGAGGAGTCCTACAGATGCCACATATTTCCAAATGAAATGATAAAAGGAGTTAATCTGAAAGAGAATAAACTATGAGGCTTACAAATTAAGTTGATAGAGTTTGGGGAAGTTAATGGATGAGATAGATGCTAATAAAATATAAATAGGCATCAGCCTGCCGCTGTTACGCTTTGCTGGCTGAGCTCTGCATCAGTGCTCTCACTTAAAAATTGTTCCATGACACAAGAACTGACAAAGGGTGCTAAATCGTATGAATTAATTTGCCACCAACCATTGTACTGTTTATTAAAATGCAAAACAAATTAACATCTACTTGCATCCTAGATCTCAAAACTAAAGAGAGAAAAGAGAATGGCACAATAAGTGGTCTCTTGTTAAGCCGCTGTTGTTTAAAGTTTGGAACTGTGTCAGAGTAATTTTATTATTTTTATTTTTTGGATTTTGTATTGTGTTATTTATTTTGGAAAGCTCGGCTCAGAAGCAGCATCTGTCTTTCTCTGTAGTCTTGCCTCTTTTTTAGCCAGCTGGGTTGACTGCCTTGATGAAGCTTTTCAAATGATCAAATGACTAAAATTAAAACATATTCTGCAAGATTATTTTCATTGTTCTTCACCACATGTTCACTGAATAAAATACTTCGTAATTGTCTGACTTTTTGTTATCAAGCTGCACTCCTTGCACTTCCTGTCAGTTTTGTTGTAGCAAATTTGGTGAGCACAGAGGAAAGGAGTGAGTGGGCGAGTAGATAAGAAAGTATTTGGTACCACACAGTCTTCAGAAGCAATTGCCCATGTACTTGAAAGAACTGTTCCTTTACAAGTTAGCCTATTACAGTACTCAGAAATTACAATATTTTAGAATTTAAAAAAAAAAATTGAAGCTTATTTGCCTTTCATTAGTAGCACTCCATAAAATAAATAAGACAGTCACATATAGCACAAAACACTATCAGAGCCAGATGACAACATATCCCATTAGAAAAGACAAAAGGATAATTACTTTATTTATGAATAGACAGTAATGGTTAGAGAACCAAAATTAGTTGTCACATTAAAAAAAATGAAGGCATTTACTGCTCAGTGGAAAGATCAGTTTATCAATATGTAATAAAGATTTATAGATGCTGCCTGAAAACTGAAAAGATTATCTATTCTTTCCTATCATTTTATATTCTTCAAGCTACAGGTCTAATTATAGACCCTTGGCCACCTGTTGCATGCAACTGTAGTTTTATTTTTTGTTACAGGGAAAATTTACACTGGCACATGCAGACTGAGCAGCCTGTCATATTCTGTGTTTCCTCTCTGCATAACATCAAAGTGTGCTTCCTCTTTGCCTAACACCAAAGGGGAAAGTTGTGCATTTTGAAAGAAATGTCACGGTGTCTGTTAAGAAACTCCCATCTTTTATAGACAAGCCTTTTCCCCCTTACGACAAATCCTCCCCTGAGATGTGCAACCTTGCACACATACCTGGACATGATCTTAATAAAACATATATTTGATTTTAACTCTCACCTTTAAAAAAATGAAAAAAGTATTGATCTGCTATTTGGGTTGAGTAGATCTCTTTAAAGTCCGGCCCACTAATCCATGATTTCCATTTTCAACGTTAAAAATTGATATATTGCAGAAGCTTTGCACAGATATTACAAACAGCTGGCTGCCCCCACAGCAACCCTAGTGACTTAGGAGGGTTCAGCATGGTTGCTTTACCAGCTATGAAATCCCTTTCTGCTCCTCTCCAGTTTCTCATTCCAATAGCTACTGATCGTGTGACAGATGCAAGTTATGATTTAAAATAAACAGTAATGTTTATTTTAGCTACTAGGCCACTTCCTCTGTATTATCAAGAACTTAAAAGTACTACGAAGACCACATTTAGGGCCTTATCATAAAGAAGCCTCACAGCTCCAGCATGCTGCCAACTATAATTTTAAAGAAATGTGGTATCATAAATCATGCTTTGCCCGTTATAAAATCACAATATGGCTCTTATTGTAATAGTTTATCATAGCACAATATCAGGCTCATAAAAAAAGCAAATACCCCTACAATAATTACTCTAAAGGATATGCTGACCCTTTTTTAGTTATGCCTGTATTTCACTCAGTCTACTCTAATAATAATAATAATAATAATAATAATAATAATTTATTATTTATACCCCGCCCATCTGGCTGGGCTTCCCCGGCCACTCTGGGCGGCTTCCAAAAGAATATTAAAATACTATAATACATCAAACATTAAAAGCTTCCCGAAACAGGGCTGCCTTCAGATGTCTTCTAAAAGCCTGGTAGTTGTTGTTCTCTTTGACATCTGGTGGGAGGGTGTTCCACAGGGAAGGCGCCACTACTGAGAAGGCCCTCTGCCTGATTCCCTGTAACTTGGCTTCTCGCGGTGAGGGAACCGCCAGAAGGCCCTCGGTGCTGGACCTCAGTGTCCGGGTAGAGCGATGGGGGTGGAGACGCTCCTTCAGATATACTGGACCAAGGTCGTTTAGGGCTTTAAAGGTCAGCACCAACACTTTGAATTGTGCTCGGAAACGTACTGGGAGCCAATGTAGGTCTTTCAAGACCGGTGTTATGTGGTCTCTGCGGCCGCTCCCAGTCACCAGTCTAGCTGCCGCGTTCTGGATTAGTTGTAGTTTCCGGGTCACCTTCAAAGGTAGCCCCACGTAAAGCGCATTGCAGTAATCCAAGCGGGAGATAACCAGAGCATGCACCACTCTGGCGAGGCAGTCCGCAGGCAGATAGGGTCTCAGCCTGCGTACCAGATGGAGCTGGTAAACAGCTGCCCTGGACACAGATTTGACCTGTGCCTCCATGGACAGCTGTGAGTCCAAAATGACTCCCAGGCTGCGCACCTGGTCCTTCAGGGGGCACAGTTACCCCATTCAGGACCAGGGAATCCTCCACACCTGCCCGCCTCCTGTCCCCCAAAAACAGTACTTCTGTCTTGTCAGGATTCAACCTCGATCTGTTAGCCGCCATCCAACCGCCTCCAGGCACTCACACAGGACCTTCACTGCCTTCACTGGTTCTGATTTGAAAGAGAGGTAGAGCTGGATATCATCCGCATACTGATGAACACCCAGCCCAAATCCCCTGATGATCTCTCCCAGCGGCTTCATGTAGATGTTGAAAAGCATGGGGGAGAGGACAGAACCCTGAGGCACCCCACAAGTGAGGGCCCAGGGGTCTGAACACTCATCCCCCACCACCACTTTCTGAACACGGCCCAGGAGGAAGGAGCGGAACCACTGTATAACAGTGCCCCCAGCTCCCAGCCCCTCAAGACGGTCCAGAAGGATGTTATGGTCGATGGTATCAAACGCTGCTGAGAGATCCAGCAGAACCAGGAAACAGCTCTCACCTTTGTCCCTAGCCCGCCGGAGATCATCAACCAGTGCGACCAAGGCAGTTTCAGTCCCATGATGAGGCCTGAATCCCGACTGGAAGGGATCCAGTCTAGGCAATAATGCAGGAAAAGAGGAGTTCATACTGTTTAATTTAATCAAATTGCTATGTTGAAGTCCTTTACTTTATACAACTAGCATTACTTGCTCAAAATAGCAGTTGAGAAAACAAATGTAAGGGATTAAGGGAGCTATAGGTTGAGAGAAACAAGACATTAAAAAAGATACAACTAGGGCCTGCACCCCTGCTCACTTCACTCGCAAAAGCTACCCCCTCCCCCTTAAACCTCACCAAATTTCTGCTCACTGGGCTGGGCTGCCTAACCGCAACCATGTGAACTGCAGTGTGATGACATCCTTAGGAAAATATGTATTCAGAGAGAAATGAGATACGATTTCAGCATAATGCACTAAGTACAGAAAGCAAGAATGAAGGTCTATGCAAGTCTGTGCAGAAATAAGCCTTACTGAATCTAACAGGGCTTATTCCTGATAAAGTGTGCAAAGGATTCCAGGCTAAATCATCTAAGATGCTACAAGTTGCAAGAGAAACTGTTGCCGAGTGGGAAGACAGCTTGATATTAGTAAACTTTTTTTTCAGAAAAAGCTACATGTTCAGCTGTATACAAACCAGCCCACCATCCTTATAAACAATTCATAAAATTCTGTGTTCAAACTGGCCTCTGGAACAAATATATCTGTGAAAAGGGAAGCCTGTTTCCAAGGGGATGATCTCTGGATGAATGAAGTCCTTCTCCATGAGTAGGCCTAATGATATAATTGAGGCTACTTGTAAATCATCGTCTCAACAACTGCATTCTCCAATATAGTTTGTCACTTTATGCTTCTCCCTTCACAATTCCTGTTGATTTCCCTTACCTCCCTTACCATTTTTGAAAGCCTACTCAACTACACACACGAAACATTCGAAATTGTAAATGCTTTTACTTGAGATTGTACCAGAGATGTGGAAAATGGAAAACGAGGATCAAACTCCCCCTAAGATTGGCCAGGGGTGCTGACACACCACCCGCCCTGATGATCAGGCAACAACAAAAAAGGAGGCAGATGCTATAGTCAAGGCTAATTGACAAAGAGAGAGGTGCAGCCTATTTTCCAGGGCCTAGCAGCAAACTGCACCATCTTGCTTGCTGTGCACTGGCAACATAATTTTGCTGTGGAGAGAGGAGCCAAGCTGAACTGAGAAAAAGGTGAGAAGACAGAGCTGAGACTGATAATGAACACTGGACAGTGAGGTTTTAGTTTCTCTTCCCTGACAATTATATATATAAAAAATTGTGTCTTCTCAGTACAGGTGCCCTGTTTTCACTAGGCCCTTGAATAAACAGGAGACTTGCCAGCAGCAACCAAAGCAGTATCCAGGTCCATTATAAGCTCAGAGGCCAAGCAAGCAGAGGCCACAACAAAGGTCAGGTGAGAGGCAAAGTCAGAGCAGTCTGTGGCCAGGTTTGGCAGAGGCAGGAGATCCGATAGCGGCCACAGCACAGAACTAGCACATACAGTGGATGCTCGGGTTGCAAACGTGATCCGTGCAGGAAGCATGTCCGCAACCCGCAGTGTCCACAACCTGCAGCGCTGTGTCTGCGCCCACACGGGTTGTGATTTAGTGCTTCTGCGCATGCGCCGAAACCCGGAGGTAACCCATTCCGGTACTTCTGGGTTCGGTGCGGTGCGCAACCTGAAATCACGCAACCCGAAGCATCTGTAACCCGAGGTATGACTGTAGATGTTGTTCCAACAACTCTCCCAGCCTAGGCAGGGTTTTTTTTTATTTACAGCTGGACACAAAATATAACAACAACAACAACAACAACAACAACAACAACAACAACAACAACAATTTATTTGTACCTCGCCCATCTGGCTGGGTTTCCCCAGCCCTCTGGGCAGCTTCCAACAGAGATTAAAAATACATTAAAACATCAGTCATTAAAAACTTCCCAAATATGCATTTGTAAAGCTGATAATGTGCAGTTGGAAAAAAGTGGGGCAAGACACATTACATGTAAGTGTTTAAAAATCACTTTAATGACTGGCAATGTCGGTGACAGTATGTACACAAATGACATAAGGGTAGAATGTGCTCAGTTTCCATACTTAAACCCAGTGCTTTTTTTCTTTAAAAAAAGGGTACTCTCATTTTCCTACCGATATTGAAATACTGCCCTTCAGTGAAGCCAAACTTAGATTCACAAAATGTTTAGGAGTATGCACCCCACAGAAAAAAGCACTGCTTAAACCACCCAAACCATATTAAAACACCTTCTTTTTGGCCTCCTCTACTTCATCTTTGTCTTTGGGCAAGTAAATCTTTGTCACATCCTCTTAAAGTACTCCTGTTTTTGTGCCTTAGTCCTATCTCACACCCTGTGTTCCTCCTCCTACAACCAATGCAAAACATCTGGTCTGCCAAGATGATATGGACAGGGGTAGATAAGAATGTCACTGATAGTAGACTACACAGATTAGTTCAGGAAAAAACGACTTTAAGAACTGCAGATCAATGTTGTAAACCAGACAAGACATCTAGTGATGTAAGGCAAAGTAAAATGAGAAATTAATTTCATGATGTTCAAACTAAAGTGAATTGGACAGGGTAAGTATAAGTAAATAGGGGACAACCCCAAAGACTGACAATAGAAATAGAAACAAAAGGTGAAGAAAAAGAGGAACAATGTACAGTTGTACCTTGGAAGTCGAATGGAATCCATTCCAGAAGTCTGTTTGACTTCCAAAACATTCGGAAACCAAAGCGCATCTTCTGATTGGCTGCAGGAACCTCCTGCAGTCAGTCAGAAGCTG
This sequence comes from Podarcis pityusensis, assembly GCF_964106645.2. NCBI lineage: Eukaryota > Metazoa > Chordata > Lepidosauria > Squamata > Lacertidae > Podarcis > Podarcis pityusensis. The sequence goes on from NC_138037.1 coordinate 38,774,077, forward strand.
CAGAAGCCGCACCAGATGTTCGGTGTTCGAAAACCAGAACACTCACTTCCGGGTTTCAATCGTTTGGGAGCCAATTTGGGAGCCAAGGCATTCGGGATCCAAGGTATGACTGTACAGGAAAATGCCTGCTTAACCAGCTACCTCTTCCATCCAATTTTTCCTGACTCTCTTTTCTCACCGAAGCTCCTTACCCTATATCCCAAGTCTTTACTCAGGGTCTTCTTGCCCTCTGGAAAGGTTTTTCAGAGTGGACAGAGAGCTGCTGGGGAAGAGATAGGGTGGAGAGCTTCTCTTGCATATGCATACTTACTTGACAACCCCATGCCTATTTGCTGAATATTATTTGTTAAAACCATGCAGCCTATAAAAATTAGCAAATGAGCCAAGTACAGAACACCCGACTGAAGAAAAGCTGTATTGCTCAGCCAATCAAAAGCAATTACAATTTTTTCCTGGCAAATCTGTAACTGACAGTCACTAAAGGTTTTTTTTTTCTTCCATGAAAATAATTTCCTCAGCACTTGGTGGTTTACATTAAATCTTAGTCAAAAAGACAAGATTCCCCATCTTCTCTCAGTAGGGAAGCTGTCACCACTTGGTGTAAAAGATTTTAACCATCTGTCTATCATGCAACAGTTGCGTGGGTGTTCCTAAATTCCAAGTATTACAACATGGTCCATTAAAATGAACATATTGGCCATTATGTCTGTATCTTAATTTGAAAATTCACCTAATGTAGTTTTAAAAAACAAAGCAAATGTCCAAATTATTTATACGCCTCTACAGCAATACAGAAATGTGTGTGCTCTTCTGGACAAATTACTGGGGCTGAGCAACCAGTATCCAGGTAATTGTTCAACTGTAACTAACCTGAGTTAAACTGCTGTGCCTCATGAAATACAGGTCATGCATGCACTAGGATCTGCCAAACACATGGTGCTTCAACACTGGAAGTAGAGATCACTTCCCATACAACAATGGATTAATGATCAGTACTCCCTGTCCACGTCCAAGCTGGCAATGCATCAATGTGAACAAAGAACAATACAATAGCATTTGGTCAGCTTTTCTTCAGACTTATACATCATAGCTGGCAGTTCAGTATATTTGTATTAATAAATTATATAGTCAAAAATGTTTCCTTTCATGAATTGGACTGGATTCATTTTATTTTTATTGGCATGTTACTTCAATTGTAGCCATCAAAAATTGTATTAATAAAAAATAGTTGAGAAATAAAAAACTGCTATGCCTTACTCTCAATCTCCTTACCCTCAGCTATCAGTAAAATGGGAACCACAATGTACTTGATGTGACTTACCACTACACCATTTCTGCTGTGCACAGGAATGTGACACCTCAGGTTTCTTGCGAAACATATTCTCTTTTTACTGGTGCATATGCATGTGTAAATAGAATTTATACACTCGTGTACATACCAACCACAAAAGTTTATTCCACAATGTATTTGATAGCTGTCAGAAGCACCACAAAACCATTATGTTTAAGTGGAAATAATAGTCTTAGCTCAAAGCCAAGTGCTTCTTCTATCACACATAAAACAATGCTCTGGCAAGAAACCAAGGGCAGATTTATTAACTCATCAGAAATCAGAGATAGCTAACGTGGCACCCTCCAGATGTTCTTGGATTCCAAAATCCACTAACCCTAGCCAGCTTGGCCAATAGTCAAAGATGGCTGGAGTTGCACCCAGAGGCGGAGCTAGCTGCTCCAGCACCCGGAGCGGCACACATGCTGTGCACCAGGGGGTAGGGCTAGCCGCCCGCAGGGGTGGGGAGAGCATTCCAGGGGCGCTGCCTGCGGCGAGCGTCCCAGGGGGGTGGGGTGGCAATGTCACCCCCCCGAGGTATAACACCAAGGGCAGACAGCACCCACCTTCCTCCACCAGTGATTGCACCAGCGGTGGAGCATACACTCCTGCCACCTAGGTCATGCATGCAGGGCACGCCTCAGCAGCATCCTCATACGGCACTGCCCAGCTGAGAAGAGGGACAGCAATGCTGCCATGACTCTCCTCCTTCTCTCTGCCTTCCGGGTCAGACCTGACCCAGCAGCAGAGCTGCAGCTGGGCATAAAGGAGCTGGCTGCTCCTTCATGCATGAAGCCCAGTGCAGGAGAGGTGCTGCAGCTCCCTTGAACAATGAGGGAGCCTGTTGGGGGGGTGCCTGGTTGTGCCTCCTCTCAAAAATGCACCTGGGGCCACAACCCCCCAGCCCCCCCACACTACACCCCTGCGTTGCACTCCAACAACATCTGGAAGGCACCAGATTGACTACCCCAGTTAAAAGCAAAAATGAAGAAAACACATAAAGCAGCATGCAGAAGCAGCTTTCACTGTGTTGGGGGCAGGACACAGTGGGAAGAACAGATCTTTCCACTCCCCAAAATCCAAAAAGAAACCAGCACTGGAGAAGGCTTCAGAGGCAACTACATGCTTTTTCACCAGCTGCTGTATGGATGTTTCTTGCTAAAGTGTTGTTATGCTCCAAATGAGCTGCTGGAGGGAAACGGTACTAGAGTGTTGCCTTCATAGAAATTATTTTGTTTTTTGCTCTGTATATGCTGTCATACCTGGTACAGTCCCTGACCAATGCAAGAGGCTGTAAACTATTGGATCACATCATAAACTCCTGGGGGAATTATCTTACAAAACTTGCCCTGTAACTAGGATGCATAATAGCCACATCCACAGTCCTTTGGTAGGAGCAGCAGAGTTGACCTACATCACCCTGTATTGCACCATTCTTCCTCCTGTGGGTATATCCAGTTGAGAACGACCTACACTCTTAATGTCAAACTGCTGAAGGAATGGCATTTGGTAAAACTGCGGATTATTTTCACCCAAGCTCAGTATGTTCGCTCTGTCACTCCGCCCCTATTATCCACTGCAGGCACAATGGATCCAGGAAGGGTTGAGACAAACACTGAATGCAAGGAACTAAAGCATAGAAATGCTTATTTTCTTTATGTTCACATCTGCTTTCATAGTAGAACAAGGAAATTAGGTAACTTCCAACACTGGAAAAATAAAGAATCTAATAAATTGTCATCTGCTAAATCAGCATTTTAGGAGATATGGAACCCTGCTACTACCTGATTCCTAGTGGTAGAAAGAAAGAAATCAGACAATAAGTAGGTAAACCCAAAGCTGAAGCAGAACACGAACCATCTTTATAATGTACATCCTACAAAACTATTTGTAGGGAAACGGTAATCCCTGAGCAACAATGTGTGTTTTAGCACATGTTAAGGCACGCTGGTTTAAAAGCATACATGTAAAGTGGAGAGAAAGCATAAGTCACCAGCTGGTAGAGGCTAGTAGAACACTATTATTGTAAGAATCCCAAGATTCAACACTTTGAAGGAAACCTATTTGCATGTTGAGTGGAGCTGCACCACAACTTAAATGATAACTGCTGCACCAAGGTAAGGAACAAATTGGTACTTCAGGCACATCTTACTCCCACCTCAGTCACCAGCAATAGCCTGGGTGCTGGATCACCCTGAGCACAAGTGACACAAGGTGCACAGGATGCAAAAAAGGAGACTGAAGTTTGGAAATCCTCTGTGAAGATGTAAAGCTGCTTGATTACTATAAGATCTTGTAACAGATCTTGTTATAAGAGCTAAACTTCTTCTTTGACGATCACTCGTAGCTGAACAAGATTGTCTTCCATGAACACGGTCTTAACAGTGAGTCCGTAAATGACTGTGGAGGCCAATTCTGGATCCACACACCCTTTCACAGTGGGGACATAGATTTCCAGGCAGGAGCTAAACTATAGCTGTGCCGAATGCTTGAAACCATTAATCTTTGCAGCAGAGATCCTGTACTGTAATTCCTATTAGCTACAAGGTTGCTGTAATTCCTATTGGCTACTACTGCGATGAAAGTTTTGTGAGCTACAACACCAGCAGCTTGGATCTTAATCGTCTATTTAAAATGTGTGTCAACCTTGCATATTTGGGTAAGGGTTAAAGGGGGGGGGGATGTAGGTGGCAAAACCAATACAGTAAAGAAGCCTGCCATGTGTCCATGGGCAAGGAGTTACAGACTGTAGACGCTGCCACGCTGGAAGATCAATTCCTTACAAGTGGCTTGGCACTGTGTAAAAGTGCTAGTTCTGCAGAACTAGTTCCCACCAGCCCCAGTCAACACAGCCAATGGTGAAAGATGATGAGAATGTACATCCACAACATCTGGAGGGCAACAGGTTGGATAAAGCTGATGAACATATAAGGATACATACTAGGAAGTGAAGGCCAGATTTATCTATTTTTTAAGTCTTTTGCTTCACTGTTAGAAAGTTTACACTGTACATACGGCAAATACACAAGCCATGTAAACTATGAACCAGCCCAGAAATTTGGAAACCAGTGTGCTGAAGACATTAGTTTCAGCCGTTGTCAATAGCTATATTTAGTATGCAAAGAAAAAGCATTCACTTTTATAATCAATGTGGTCATTAACTGTTTAAACTCAACTTCAGCTTCGCCCACCCCAGCAATAATTCCCAAGCCACTCCATTGAGCAAGTCTGCTGTGAAGCAACCATTTTAACGACTGGACTCTACAAGCTCTAAGATGCTACATACGTTCAAGGCTCCCAGGTTAGTTTCCCTGAAATGCTAGCCACAGGAGAAGCCAAGAACTTGAATTTTTGAAACAAGGATAATTGGCAAGACTCCTGAATAGTTCTCCTGGAGAGTTCAGATTGTGTGTGGAAGTTTGTTTGAGAATCTCTGAAGACTGTCAGGTGTGAAGCAACTCTCCCCCGCCAAAAAAAAAGCGAGCAAGAATTTTTTTCCTCAAGCAAGCAGAGAATGTTAATGCCACCTCTGAAGCACTGAGGGCCATTTCTACAAATCCAATAATATCTACAGGAAAAGCTGAAAACCAGCTGGGAAGCTTTTAGCAGCTTGGGTGTAACCTACTGTTACCTCAGTCCCACAAAAACAGTTGGCTGTAAACATTTCTACCAACTGAAGCCAAGACTTTTAATAAAATATTCCTCTTCCTCTTGTGTATATAGCATCAGTGGGAGCAATTATGTAAACTCTTTTTCACAGCCAATTTTGGATTCAGTTCCTTCATATTCTTCTGATTTTGACCGTCTTTTCTTCTTTTGGGGGGGGGGGCTGTCAATATATGTTCATATGTTAAAATTTACTTGAATTAATCAAAATAAACTTTTTTCTTACAGCACAATCCTAACCATGTCTACTCAGAAGTGAGCTCTACTGAATTCCATGAGGCTTCTTCCCAGGTAATTGGTGTTAGGGCTGAAGCCTTAGCTGGTTTTATATGGAGTTAAACTTTTTAAAAAATTAACCCAAAGTGAGTTTTGCACATTTGTAGTCTAAAGATGACAGAAAGCACTTTAGACTAGGAGTCAAGCCCCTGTTTTATTCCTGTTTTGAATCCAACCTACTCTGTTGCTTTCTCTGCAACTCACAGCATCTGAATTACATTACAACCCTTTCTACACACACCACCCTGCCATTCTACTTACAGATATATAAAAACTATCTATAGATTATTATATTTCAGCTTTGTCAGCTTTGGACGACGGAATAAACCCAATATGATTCAACAGATTTAAGCAGAAATTGGTTGAATTTTAAGTAGCATTAAGCACTACCTTGAAACTGGATAAAACAGGGATTTTTTTTTATCTCCAAAGTACTTATCTGCCATACATCACTGATATATCCTTATTTCTTTTGCTGTATAATTTAACCATACCCACTGACTTTATAACAGATACCCCCAAAACAATTCCCCTCTTATCCAAGCAAAAAAACAACAAAAAAACAACAACAACACACAAATGAAAGTTTAATGCTAGAATTACCGTAAGTAAAGTGCATTTGTTGTTAAGTTTGTTTTCAATAGAATTACAACTAGAAAAGTCATAAATCTAAACTGTGTTAATGCAAACCAAGATTTTTTCCACTTGACTATATGCTCAACCAGTGAATGTGACCACCTCATTTGTTAACAAGTTATTTTTAACACTGCACATGTTTTGAAAAAGAAGTGAGGAAGAGGAAATAGCCCTGAATGGGCCAGGAGCAGTGTAGCATGCACAGACTTGCATTAGATTTAATTTTAAGAACAGTACTAGTCAAATTTTAGTTAGAAATAGCTGCAGATGATTATATAGCAAAGCCAAAGTTTGATTTACAGGAAAGGTGAATGTACTGATATGTTATCTCTTGATAATCTCATACTATAGTTAGTCAAATGTTATTTAAAAAGCAACATAGCAAGTCAGCCTATGGAAGCAAAGGGGAACAATAGGACATTCTCATTTGTTTAATGTGGGTGCCACAACCTATGAATGATGGTTAAGGCTATTTATGGTAAAAGCAACAGGTACCAACACAGAGAACCAGACTGACTCCATGCTTATTCCTGGCTCCTAATGCTGGTCTTCACAAAATGCCTCAGAAAATGTATACAGTTCATCCTGGTCCTATGACATTCATTGAATGACAGGTGTGTGTCACCAGATGGAAACAAGCCCATGGGATAGATTCAGCTGCCCACTTATGATCTAGGTCAAACTGTAGAAGAACTGAGTGAATGACAAGCTAAGGGGCAATCTAGATATGATGTGTACCTTTAACAACCTCATCTCATCTCTCTCTCACTCACTCACACCCACTCTCTCTCACAAACAGAAATGTCTAGCTAACTCCTATAAATTCTGATGAGATGTAGAGAAGGATGCAGTGACACCACACATGGACAACCTCTCTAAAGAGGCTTGGCTGGTGTTTTCTGAATGATCTTCTCAGCACCAAGTGAATATCTTTTTACTCACACAGGCTCTTTAACTATGTTTTAAGTCCATAGTATAAGGCATTTTAATGCTGCCGCTACGCAAGCAAGGTTTTTGATGTCTTTCATTGTTTGCTTTTAACTATTATTTTATGTATTGTGTTTCAAGAGAATGCTCATTGATTTACATAATGCACCGAGTATGCAGAGATGAATTTGGGGTCAGAAATAGCATGTTGGCTTGCACATCCCTTTCCCATTTCTTCAATGAAAAGTTGATTAGTAGCGGTATATTGTGTACTGGAGTCCAAACAAATGTTCACACTTTAAGGAACTGCAAGCACCTATACGTTATCCTACTTAGCTAGTCAAAAAATGATAGCTAGCTCCCTGTTAAGCATACACTAGAAACCTCCAACTTCTGTCCCTGGGGCACATATGATGGCTGATATTTTACATTATTTTATACAAAACAGGAATAAATATCAAACCTATTTTACAGTTGGAAAAGCATCATAAGGCAGAGCATGATACTATGTGAAATAAATGGACAAAATAATATGTTAATATTTTCTCTGCTTATTTATCCATATTCCTTATCAACATGAACCATGATAACTATCCTAGATAGGATGTTTTTAAAATCTAAAAATAAAGAATAGGCTTACCATCACTTAAAGTTGTAAATTCCAGGAAGTGATATTCATAGAAAATATCTATTTTGGTTTCTACTTGAGGCCTCTTCAAAGTTGAATAGATGTTACCAGGCCGCTTTTCATCATGTTTTTCCAACTTGTTCAGTCCGCAACCCATTGCAAAAACTGGTGACAAAAAGGGATGGGAAAAACACTAGTTAGTTCAAAGTATATCACCCGCCATGAATAGTCTGCTTGGAATCACTGTATTTTCTGTAAGCCTTGAAACAGCATGATTAAATGGTTCAGACATTTAGGAGCTATATGTAATCTAATACATCAAACACACTTCCCATTTAGAATGAATTGTAATTATTTGTTATAGTTACAGCTCTCAATTTTTGTTATGCCCTACAGAACAGTGTAAAACATATCCTCAATTTGTTTTACATGTTATAAAACAAACACAACATAATAATACTTTGAAAAATGCTGTAAGCCTAGAACGCAAAGTACCTATTACACATATACAGCGGACTTGTCAAGATGTGACACAGATGTGATATAGTAACTTGCAGCCCACCATTAGCACAGGCTCTTAAACACTCTCTCCATGATTTACTGTAAGCAATAATTTACTGTTACATCAATATGATTAATGTTAACTAGGATTGTCATTGTAACCATGGTTTCAAGTGGGTTTACAAACCATGACAATGAGGGCAATCCTAGACTGCTTTAAACGTATTCACACCCATGCCAACCAATTAAACAGTTAAGGAAACCATGGAAGGCAGGGCAAATGTGCACATGGGGAGAAGATACGAGTCCACAGCTTTGCAAACCACTGTTCACCCCATTATGTTTGCACTATGCCTACTAATGAGATTCTGGTCACAGCAAACAAGAAATCGGAGTATCCTTAGTCATCTTCAGTTCAGAGCAAGACCAAGAACAAGCAAACACTGGAAACCAACACATCCTAAGTATTAGGAATATATGTAGTTTTCAGCAGGGGTGCCAACTTGAATAAAATGGGGGGGGGGGGCAGATAAGCCCTACCCTGTGTAATTGGTCACATGATGAGATGTGCGCGCACACCCACACCCACACCCACACCCACACCATTTGAATGTCAATGCCCATCAACTTGGGGAGCAGCGCCCTCAAACATTTTATTGGGGGGGCGATGACCCCTCGGCCCCTAGGAGTTGGCTCCTATGGTTTTCAACACAAATAGTCTAAATATGCATTTTTATGCCATTCAAAACTTAAAATCTAATGAGGTTTAGTTTCTAGAAAAGGAAATGGTTTGCTACAGATTGATCTAAGAAGGAGAAGAACTGCTAGAAACTGTATCAGAACATTTTTAGGGATATTGTTGTTGTGCAAGAACCCCATCAATTTTATCAAAATACTCTTACCAGGATGTTGCAGAACCACAGTTGCACAGATCTGAGATCCTGTCCCCTGAACAAGCAAAAGCTCTGCCAGAACCTAAACACTTGTGCAAGGAGAGGAGCCAAAATTACACCAGATCTTTTAAACCAATTTTCTGGAAAGACCCACACAAGTGGCTGTTGGTAGGAAAAGGAGCATGCACTTACTAAAATAATTGAGCATATTTAAAAAAGATCATTCTCTTATAAGTCAGGCTTGCTAGAGAGGTTAAAAGCAACAAAAAAGGTTTTTATGGGTATGTTCGTAGCAAAAGGAAGAACAAAGAAACAGTGGGGTCACTCAGAGGAGAAGATGGTGAAATGCAAACAGGGGACACAGAAAGGGCTGAACTCCTCAATGCCTTCTTTGCCTCAGTCTTCTCCGATAAAGAAAACAATGCCCGACCTGAAGAATTTGGAGCAAATGATTCAGCAAAGGAAACACGGCCCAGAATAACTAAGGAGATAGTACAAGAATACTTGGCTAGTTTAGATGTATTCAAGTCTCCAGGGCCAGATGAACTGCATCCAAGAGTATTAAAAGAACTGGCAGATGTGATCTCAGAACCACTGGCAGTCATCTTTGAGAATTCCTGGAGAACAGGCGAAGTCCCGGCAGACTGGAGGAGGGCAAATGTTGTCCCTATTTTCAAAAAGGGGGAAAGAGAGGACCCAAATAATTACCGCCCAGTCAGTCTGACATCAATACCAGGGAAGATTCTGGAGCAGATCATTAAGCAAACAGTCTGTGAGCACCTAGAAAGGAATGCTGTGATCACCAATAGTCAGCATGGATTTCTGAAAAATAAGTCATGTCAGACTAACCTGATCTCGTTTTTTGACAGAATTACAAGCCTGGTAGATGAAGGGAACGCAGTGGATGTAGCCTACCTTGATTTCAGCAAGGCATTTGACAAGGTGCCCCATGATATTCTTGTAAATAAGCTGGTAAAATGCGGTCTTGACTATGCTACCACTCAGTGGATTTGTAACTGGCTGACTGACCGAACCCAAAGGGTGCTCATCAATGGTTCCTCTTCATCCTGGAGAAGAGTGACTAGTGGGGTGCCACAGGGTTCTGTCTTGGGCCCGGTCTTATTCAACATCTTTATCAATGACTTGGATGATGGACTCAAGGGCATCCTGATCAAATTTGCAGATGACACCAAATTGGGAGGGGTGGCTAACACCCCAGAGGACAGGATCACACTTCAAAACGACCTTGACAGATTAGAGAACTGGGCAAAAACAAACAAGATGAATTTTAACAGGGAGAAATGTAAAGTATTGCACTTGGGCAAAAAAAATGAGAGGCACAAATACAAGATGGGGGACACCTGGCTTGAGAGCAGTACATGTGAAAAGGATCTAGGAGTCTTGGTTGACCACAAACTTGACATGAGCCAACAGTGTGACGCGGCAGCTAAAAAAGCCAATGCAATTCTGGGCTGCATCAATAGGAGTACAGCATCTAGATCAAGGGAAGTAATAGTGCCCCTGTATTCTGCTCTGGTCAGACCTCACCTGGAGTACTGTGTCCAGTTCTGGGCACCACAGTTCAAGAAGGACACTGACAAACTGGAACGTGTCCAGAGGAGGGCAACCAAAATGGTCAAAAGCCTGGAAACGATGCCTTATGAGGAACGGCTAAGGGAGCTGGGCATGTTTAGCCTGGAGAAGAGGAGGTTAAGGGGTGATATGATAGCCATGTTCAAATATATAAAAGGATGTCACATAGAGGAGGGAGAAAGGTTGTTTTCTGCTGCTCCAGAGAAGCGGACACGGAGCAATGGATCCAAACTACAAGAAAGAAGATTCCACCTAAACATTAGGAAGAACTTCCTGACAGTAAGAGCTGTTTGACAGTGGAATTTGCTGCCAAGGAGTGTGGTGGAGTCTCCTTCTTTGGAGGTCTTTAAGCAGAGGCTTGACAACCATATGTCAGGAGTGCTCTGATGGTGTTTCCTGCTTGGCAGGGGGTTGGACTCGATGGCCCTTGTGGTCTCTTCCAACTCTATGATTCTAAGTCACTTACACAAATCTTGGAAGACCAATAAGCTTGCACAGGCCCAAGGAGTGAAAGGCACTACCAGTTCTGGCCAAAGTCTGGATCTGCCCAATTCAGGCTGACCTGGATGGATCCAAGCTTTGGATGGATCAGGTTGAGACAGCTGTAGATTGCCCTGGGTTAGATCAGCCCACCCAAAGCAATCCAGGGCTCTCAAAATGCTATGGGTGATCAGGCAATTGGTGGGGGGAGTTGGTAAGGAGAACCAGGCAGCCTCTGCAAGGTTTAAAGAGCAGCACAGGGCTGTTTGCAAAAGGGCTTTGAAACAGCTCTGCACTGTGCTTTGGCTGTGAATGCTTGTGCCCTTTGCTCACACAGCCAAACTTAACTCTTTGCTCACCAGCTGCTGAGTGGAAGGTTCAGTCCCGCTTTACGCAATGTGGTGGCAGCATAGGAGCAACAGAGATGTGCATCTCCTTCCCACACCAACTGTATCTTTAATTAGGATTTTTAAACCCTGATTAAACATGCAGTTGGGTGAGGGAGGCAAGCATCGCCTTCTCCCCCCCAATGTTTAATAGGGTTTCAAACCCTAATTTGAGAATAGGGCTGGCTCCTGAATGGATTTGCGCCTCAAATCCAGGACAATCCAAAGTGGTGGATCGGGCCCCAGACTGGATGGGGTTAGGGGCTTGCACATCCCTAACAACTACACAGAGTAAAATCATTGAATGTACGTTACTAACTTAAGTTCATTAATTTCAATGGGTCTACTCTGAGTGGGACCTCTTCAATGCCCAAAGCATTTTTAAACTGCAAATGTTATAGCACAAGCTCTCTTATATGGTATATACTGACACAGGGGAAAACTCATATTTTATTTAGATTAACAAATTACTCCTCCATGAATGCAAGGATCTTGAGACTCTTAAATCATTCATATGTTCGACCATATGGATAAAACAAGACGGAAAATCTATCTCTGATTGTATAACCGTTAACAGAATTAATATAAAGATACACATGGAGCACCAATTTTGAATGAATAAGCAACATAAAGGGCTACAATTGAATTATTTCTAATGCCTCTTGAGTGATGAAGGAGGGTCACAACAAGAGCAGAACATTGTCTTCCCTCCCTCTGAGATTTAAAAATGAGAACACTCATCTCAGCAATCAGCCAACTCTGAAATCCTTCATTTATCATTTCCAAGACACACTGGAAACTAGTTTGAATTATTTCTTTCTAAAAAACTTTTAAAGCAATAATTTAAATATTTACATAGTTACACTGATATTAGTCCACTAAGCATTAAACTAAAATATAATACATAAATACATACAGCTGCAGAGATGACAGGATGGGAAACTTTTGTTCCATGAACTTCCTTAGGACCTTAGCCATTAAGTTTGCAATGATAGTGTAAAGTGAAATTTCCCAGAATCGTTGTGTAGTTTATATATCATATTGGAGCTACTACAGAAAAATCTGGAAAAGCTGCAAAAGGATTAAAGAAAGTTTCCACAATACAGAGGAAAATCTTCTAGACCGAGGGAGGAGGGACACAGAACCTCAGGGTGGGAATGTTGCCCGCAAGCCTCTCTATCTGGCCCTTGAGATTATCTCCATGCCACACCCTTCCTCTTAGGAAGAACTCGTTTCTGGTACTGCTTCATACCCTCCTTAGTCAGTTCCAGACAACTTATGTATTGAACATTCATCCGGATTTATTATTATTATTATTATTATTATTATTATTATTATTATTTTGTACCCCGCCGATTTGACTGGGTTGCCCCAGCCCCTCTAGGTGGCTTCCAGCATATATAAAAACATAGTAAAACATTAAACCTTTAAAAGCTTCCCTGTACAGGGCTGCCTTCAGATGTCTCCTAAAAGATATATTACTCATCTGCTTGGCATCTGATGGGAGGGCATTCCACAGGGTGGGTGCCACTACCGAAAAGGCCTTCTGCCTGGTTCCCTGTAGCTTTACACAGAATACCATGGTAGCTCACACTGCTGTGTAAAAAACCACCAATGAGGAGTTTAGACAACATTACATCAAACAAACGTTACTCCACACTTCCCAGTGTGTTATCCTTCTACATTCCTTATAGCAAAAAGTTGAGTTATGGAGGGAAGCAGGTTTGTTGCACAGGAACTCCAAATCAACTTTAGTTGTACAACCTGAATTTGCTGGTATGTGACTGAATCCTGCTTGTATTTTTTTTTTAAATATAGTAGTTTGGAAATACCCCTTGAGCATTTTTGCCTGGCTGGAACTCTGAGAATACTTCTCACTTGATAGGTAGAAGACAGAGAAGAGAGTGTGCAGAAACTAGCCTATTGTAAAAAAGATAAAAACTGCATTTGTCCCACCCACTTTCACCCTTGACCCTGCTCACCACTGGCATGCAGCCCCCGGCAGATGGCCCAGATGGGAATGCGGCCTTTCAGCTGAAAAGGGTTCCCTGGCCCTGCTAGCCCTTGTTGTCATTAGATGAACAGTAACATCACCTGTCCCTGCCAAACCTACACAGCCACGTGCTCCTGATTGCTCTGCCCAAGAATAAAAAGACCTTTATTTCTGGTGTTTTGTTATTCAAATGTAACTCAAATAAGGGTGCCAGGGACCACCCCACTGCCCCTGGTATTTTCCTCCTCCATGGATGCAGGATCCATGAAGATAACTACGGCTGACTATAACTATAACCACGGATAACTATGGCTATGGAGGTTAACACCAAATACATTACTTCTGGTAAATGACTGACCACAGCTGCTAGAGGGCCGTGAAAATTTGTGTTCCAGGCTTTTAAGACTCATCTACCCATGTACTATCTGAAACTAAAGGGGTGTATTGGTTGCCAGATACGAATTTTTTTCAGCTCTCCTACCCCCACTACTTTCTTTTTTCATACCTCACCCAAGATTACTTGAATTGATTAGTTTACATGATACTACAGAAGCCGTGCTAATGTCTAAATTGTACTATAAAAATATATACACAATGATAAATATATACACAATGATTTATGTATATAAACATAAATATAAATATAAATATATCTTGGCTGTTAGTCCTGGGGGACCTGTTTCCTGCCTTGCAGGGCTTTTTCCACCTGCTCTGGGAGGGCAGGTCCCTGACTGACTCCAGCTACAAAAAGCAGAGGCTGTTGAAGAGGGTTGAGACTATCCTGGCTGTCTCTAAGTGCAGACCCAGGTCATCAAGCCTGAGCTTCCACAGCTGCTCCCTTGCCATGAACCAGCATTGGCAGGACAAGCAGAAATAGCAGCAGAAATGTTCTATTTGTATGATAATATTTTATATTTGACATCCTTTAGTGATGTTTTCTTTTGAAATGCTGAAGATAATTGTTTTGTTAACTTTACTGTGTTAAATGTGGATTCTGTGGTTGACTTCCTTTGTAATGTTTTATTTTGAAATCTCTAAGATAATATTTTACTTTCCTTTTGATTATGCTGATTTGAATGTGTACTTTATACTGTACTTTAAAAAAAAAACCTGAGATACAGCACAGTTTTGTTGCAAGTCAGAGAACAAGTGAATGGTCCAGCCAACCACCACCACATCTCTACTGTGTACCCAAGTCTCAACCAGCAAAGAGCAACATAACTCTCCTACTACTGTGTGTCATATTATAATTTGATGTTCTGATCAATTTAAGCAGAACTTAAGAGATTGAGCAATAATGACCAAACTAGATGAATATTCACATGACTTCCTCACATGTCAATGTTCAGATCATCAAATTTGGGACTGAAAGGTTACTTTCGTGTAACTGCCCCATGGTTCCAAGGCACTTCTCCTTTTTCTATGCAACAGAGCCGAGTCACACACATTTATCTCCATCAATTTGCTTGCACATTTAACTACTCATGCTGGTCTACTTCCATAAGTAGTATTATATCAGACCACCTTTAATGAGGTACAATGGCCTTTTCATGGCAGTAAGCCAGTGGTTTAGTCTTTGCTTGTTTGGAGTGAAACAAACCACAAGCAATGGTTTGCATGTAACACTAAGTCATTGCTCTGGTTTGCTTCCTCCCAATGCAACAAAGCGATGGCAGCAGGTGCAATTTGAGTTAGTATGCACCAACACGGTGTGCCAACACAGTTGCTTGTTCCTAGTAAGCCATAGTGTGTTTCACTCTGTCTTATAAGTTACATGTCGACCAAGCCAATATGAAAATCACTGGTTATAAAAGAAAATTCATGATCCCATTAGTTTCATCTTCTGACATTACACCAATCATCTAAGCACATAACTTGCACAAGGAGTTAGATTCAGAAGAGAGAAGGCTGAAGAACAAGTATGAACTTTCAGATGAAGCAGCACTGGCAATGATGAATATGACAAAACTCATGCAAGTTTTCCCCTACTAATTTGCCTTGTCTGCCTCTATTTCCAAGCTTTCTTGCAGATTAGATTTACAGTGGTACCTTGGGTTACAAACACCTTGAGTTACAAACACTCTGGGTTACAGACTCCGCTAACCCGGAAGTAGTACCTGGGGTTAAGAACTTTGCCCCAGGATGAGAACAGAAATCGCACGCTGGCGGCGTGGCAGCAGGCCCCATTAGCTAAAGTGGTACCTCAGGTTAAGAACGGTTTCAGGTTAAGAACGGACCTCCAGAACGAATTAAGCTCGTAACCAGTGGTACCACTGTAATTCTTTACACTGTATTATATTACAACAAACCAGGTGACTCATAGTTCTACATAGAAATTCATTCTCTGCTCTGCTAATAATGTTTTGGATACTGTCCTGTGCGTGGAAGGAAGGAAGAATGTAGAGTTCAGAGCACAAATGCTAAACTTGTGGAGAGCTTTACAGCAGATCATAAGTGACTTTCTATTCTCCCTGTTAAACAGATACATGAACAGAGCAAATAGAACAAATCTACATTAACCCTCATCTATTCACAGGTATACAGGAAAGATAAAGTCTGCAAAATAAATGAAGAAAAATGAACATATAAAAAGGCCTAACACAACAGGTTACCTAGATAGAGAGCCATCATGTTTTTCAGGGGTCCATAAACTTGTCTGGCTTTACTGTACAAGATAAAAATGGTAACCTCCAGCTCCAGGCCCCACCCCCTGTGCCCTGCTATTCTAAAGGGAAAGGTTGGGTGGGACTGTGTGCTGTTCAGCATTGCTCCCCAAAAGTCCACAGGGTGCCTTCAGGGTGTCTCCAAGTTGGAATGGAAGCTGGCTGCTCATCAGGCTTGCTAACAGGTGGTACTACACCAGCCATTGTGAGCGGATTTGTTGGAGCCTGATGATTTTGAACTTCAAGTTTGCCAAAGGCCACATTTTGTTAGGATTAAGTAGCACAAGGTATGCCACAAGCCTCAACGGAAAGAGACATAGAACAGTAGCACTGAAACTCTGCACTCCTCCACACAAAAAACATGAAGAGCAATTGCAAGATGTTATGTCACTGTGTTTAATGGTTAACCCAACAACCCTCCCATGATAGTTCCAGGAACTGCATTACATAGACACTTGCAGCAGCGATGTTGCAGTATAGTTATGCTGCATCAATTATTCATCCAACAGATTAACTTGCATTTCTAAAGTGATATGGAAAATAGGAGTTACAGAGCAAAAAAAAAGGTAATAAAGCTTTCACACTTGAAACCACTATACAGAATTTTCCCTTAACATTTGCCATTCATTAGTTATGACTAAATATGGCCCTCCAAATGTTGCTGAACCACAACTCCCATCATCCCTGACCATTGCCATGCTGGTGGGTGATGATGAGAGTTGCAGTCCAACTATAGCTAGACTTTAGCCATCCCTGGCTTATGCACATAGGCACATATACACATATATGCAAAGCTACATTGTTTCCCCACCTATGTCATGATAGGCAGAGAACACCACAGCTCAAGTAGTTCAAAACAACATTCCCCCCCCCCCCCCGGTATTTTAAAGCTGAATTTGTCAGATGCCTCAAAGTAGCAACAGAAATTAAAATAACATTTGGAGATGCTAGCAAATGTAGTCACATCTGTGACCAATAGGATTGTGTAGCTGTAATACATCTTAGAGCTTATATACCAATGTAAAAAGCTGACGCTAATAGATTGGAAACTACTGTGTAGAAAAAGGCAAATATAACAAGGCTGCCCCAGATCCTGCACATTTTACAAGGATTAGAAGTGTCAACCCTACTTCAACTACAACATTTTAATGGTCTTTGCAGAAACTGAAACAGAGAATTTCTCTCTACTACATAATAAATATTGATTGGTAAACATTCTAATTGGGCCTGCAATCCTCTGCACGGTAATACTCTTATTGTACTGTTTTGATTCCAACAGAATTGAAACAGCCTAAAACATAAGCAGTATTGCAGCCTGTATTAATATAATATACAAAACAGTGATTAGTCAAAGGAAGGCAAGTGGAGTAACTTTTTGTTTAAATTAAATAAAATGGCCATTAGATTTTACAACTAAATACTTTAACTTGCAGCATAATTAAATCTTAGCTGAAGCAAATTCTTGAGCGGTTCTTTTTTTTTAATCTATCACCCAGTTCACTCAGCTGGCTTGATTGTTCAGCACTGCCTTGCAGAAAGATCTAGTTCAATTTGTTGCCCCAGATGGGATTAGAAAGTGCTGCAGAGTTACCATGCTGACTCCTATGAAGGAATCAATGTTGCCTTACATCACTTAACGGCAACCCTCTGGCCAATCTAAAAGCATCACACATGAGCTCAAAGGGGAGTCCTATTCAGATTCCATTTTTCAAAAGACTGTGATGTACAGAGAGCCTCAAGAGCCAGGACACCTCCTGGTTCAGAAAGGGATGCAATGAACAGCTGTGGTGGGAGGAAATAATACTATAATTTTCATTTTCAAGACAAACATTCACATGCAGCCAAAAGCATTATTATTCACATATTTGCTATGTCACCAGAAGATCTAATATTATTGTTGCCCCATTAATGCCTAACAGCATTCTATCTGGGAAACAAAAAATGTGCAGATGCAATGCAAACATTATTTCAAGACAGACAGAACATCATTTGAGTGGAGAAGTCTATTATGACCCCTTATATTTAATGATTCTATTGAAAAGCATTTGTGGCATAAAGAGTAAGTGAAGCTTGCAGCAAGATGTTGCAGTGTTTGCTGTCCTCCTAACAGGAATGCTCATGTTCAGAGTTTCAGCCAGCAAGCTATGTCCCCTCAGTTTTTTTTCTTTCTAGCTGACTGCCAACTTTCTGTGGCTATTGGTCCTCATAGGGCCATTGTTGCTGATGCTGTTTTAGAGTTTGTTGTATTCTGCAAATTGGGGGGGGGTTCCCCTCTTCTGCTTCTCAGTGCCCCCATCTTGACTTAACCTTTGCTGGAATTTCATCATTTCACAGGGAATGATATCCCAACCTATGGAAAAGCATTTCCTTTGCTCGTAGAATTATCTGCAATAAGCTCTCCTCATCTTCACTCACTTCAATAACAATTCCTTGCTACCAGAACCAGAGTGCTATTAAACTCTTTTATGGAATTCAATGCTAGGTCCACTGGGATAGCAAGAGTGGAGTCAGGCAAGATGGTAGAAAAGGAAGAACATCTCCCTTGGGGTCCCTTCCAACTCTACAATTCTATTATTCTAATAAATTTTACACCTGCACCCACTCAAATTAAAGATGTTCGTGGCCAAAGTAGCCATCTGAAGCAGTTGGAATTTTTTTCAGCTCTTCCTTAATTCAAATCATTGTTCATAATACAGTACACATACAAAACCTATCTACTGGAATCAGTAGCTCATGCCAAAGACAAGCGGTCACTATTTATCCCATATGACAATTACAAAAAGTTGTTGGTTATAGAGAAGCTTCTCCTATCAGGCAAAATGAGTACGTTTACAGTATCGTGTCAAGTGTGTTCTGAAAACACACAAAAAAAGTCCCCCCACAAAAAAAAAGCCAGTTAAGCATGAAACTGCGAGACAACAAAGTGCTGATATGTCTCAGGGCCTTACCTGGTCTATCATGACCTAAATTAGCAGTCTGTGTGGTACAACCACAACATCCTTTAACTATGGGGTGGTTTGAGTTTCTGACACTGAAAAGATGGTGTTGGATCCAGATGTAATCATGCTTAAAGTAGACCCTTTGAAATCTATAAAACTTAACATTAGTGCTAAGTTAGTTATCAATGGGTCTACTTAATGATTTAAGTCTTGATCCAATCCAGTTTTTGCTGCGCACACCTCTAAAGAAATATAGAGCTGGCTTTTAAGTCTCACACACAAACACGCACAAAACTTTACCTACATGTATCTCAAATAAAGCAATGCCAGACTCAAACATCAACAAATGATGTGCTGTTACTGCCTAGTCTGGACTACGTCAGGCTAAAAACAAGGAAACAAAATGGACCAGTTTTAACTTTTTGGAGGTTTTAGATTTTTTTGAAAAGTAAATGTGTGAATGCTCATTTGCTTGATGGAGGCTAAGCAAAAGCCAACAGCAGCCTCTTGAAGGGGATGGAGAACCTGTGGCTCTCTAGATGCTGTTGGACCAGCTCCCATCATCTCCCAGCCATCATGGCCAACAGTGAGGGATGATGCAAGTTGTAACTCAGTTACACCTGGAGGGCCACAGGTGGCTCCATGTCTGCTCTAGACAGGCTACAAGATTCCTACTGATTTCATGAAACTTGAGCTAACAGCCTCAGGCTTTGGCCCTGAAAGTTCATATTTATTTATCCTTGTTGTGGAAGTTTGTGGATAGAGTCATTTCCAGACCTTTCAACTGACGTCCAGCACTTTTGATGAGACCCTTGCCACAAAAGGCATCAAAGCAGAACATGTACTTCACTGTCTCGTTATGATTCATGAGAGACTTTCACAGGGATGATACCAAATGACAGTGAAAGACAATGTTTCCACCCAACATTTCTGCCTGTCCTTTCAGCTTATACCACCCACTGGGGAAATATAACATCTTTAGCGCAAGCTGCCTGTGGCAAAAGATTAAGGTTAGTGTATGTGCGTGCACATATGCATGTGTGAGGGAGGGAGGAGGAAATTAAGCCCACATTGTTGCTGTACACCAGTAAATGTGGTACATTTTACACTTATTGATGACATTCCCTCTCTCTCCATTTGTTTTTCGCAAGCTTTCTAATCTTCACCTAGCAATGTATTCCCGCATCGGGTGTGGGCACACCTCCGAATTTACAACATCCAGCAGCTTAAATACAGAATACAAACACCCGTGCTTCAATGCCCCCTTCTTATAGTTGCAGACTCCTATAAATTAAGGTACGTAGTACAGATAGAAGAGGACCATTTCCCAGAAACTTCCAAAAGAGACAGAAATGCAAGAACACAGCCCAAACACAAGCACCCTCCTCCCACTTTTTATTTTTACCTACCCCAGATCTTTCAATAGAGACAAGAAAGAAGCAGAGACCGTTATCAGTCCTCCTAAAGCAAATGGGTTTCGTCCTGCCTGAGTGAGAGAGGCTTCTTCCCAAAGACAGCAAACATGCAAAGCAGGCAGGCAGGCAACCGGACCACCTCGTTTCTCTCAGGCGCTCATCTGTTCGACTCCGGATTCCAAAAAAAACCAAGAGGGGTGGAATCCTTGGCTCCACTCCGAAACGGTCGGCCCGTTGCCAGAAGCGGTCAGTCAGTGGAAGGCGGAGTTTTCTGCGCCAACGTTACCACTATTATTACTACTACTGTTATTATTATTATTATTCTCCATAACAGGCAGGTCGCCTACGGCGCTGTTCCAAAAGTGCTCACACCTGTCCAGCAGGGTCGGGTGGGTGGCTGGGTGGGAGTCGAGGATAATCATAATAATATCACTTACCCTCTACCTACCTATCAGACACGCACACTTTCCTCTCCCGCCTAACGGTCTGAAGTTTGGCGAGGCGCTGTAAACGCCTGCCAAGAGAAGGAATCCGGATCAACGAAGGCGACGGTGCGCCCAAACCGCCTGCCTTGGCTGCCCCCTTCCCCTCACGACAGCCTACCTGAGAGGTTGCTCCGGAGGGTCTTCCCCCCCCCCTCACCTGGGGCTCGCTCCCCTTCTCCCTCCTGGAGGCCGAAGCGGATCGACTCCTTTCACACGCCGCGCCTCGCTTCGTTTTTCTCTCTCCCTCACAGCCCGAGGCGGGAGCCCGCCGAGCAGCCGCTCCCCGCGCGCTTCATCACCACAGCCGCGAAGAAAGTTTGCTCCTCTCTGGACGGGGCGGGCGCTCGGAGGGGCTGGCTTGGCGGCGCTTCAGCAGCAGCCGCCGGAGGAGGTGCCGCCGAAGCGGGACTGGGAGGTGCCTCGTGTCGGGCGGGGAGCGGCGGGCGCAGCCCCTCTCGCTCGGCCCCGGGGAGATCCGAGGCACTTCCTCTTCTTCCCCACCACCCCACCCCGCGAGAGGAAAATGGAGCGGAGGCGAAGCCGGGGGACGACGACGGCGACGCCTTCCTCGCACGCCGGCAAGAAGTCAGGCTCCCAGAGCAGGGCTCCCCGCCCGGCCATTTCTCCCCGCCCAAAATCTGAGATTCCTCCCAGAGTTGCTACAGACGAGAAGCGCGCGGCCAATCCTAATCTTGCTCGTGGGGGATGAGCTCGCCTCCAAGGAAACACGCGCAGCTCTTTGCGCTTATCCTTTATATTTGTGGCCCTTTTGATGCTGCACATGGGTGGCCGGTTTCCTGCTGCCCCTGAGTTTGGTGGAAGATAAAATACGAGCTGGAGACATTTTACTGAAGCTTGGGTGTGGGGGGGGGGGAGTTGCGCCTCCCCCCAATCAATAAAAATACATAGCAAACTGAGGTTCTGCCCCACCATAAAAGGCCTGTCTCCCCCCCCTAACAAAAATCCTGGCTATTCCCATGTACACCTTGTATTTTATATTTCACGTGGCCCACTTAGGTAGGCCTGTGTTGCCTGACATGCCCTTCAGAGCCCCTTTAGAGTGAATGTTGTTCATGTCATGACCCCTGAAGAGACCACCTGGGTCAAGGTGGGCAGGGACTGCTTGGGTGTGGCACCTTTGCCCTGTAAACTGTTCAGCGGGCCCTCCCCAAATCGACAACTGCCTAGGCCCCTGAAGAGCCTGCCCTGAGCACTCAGACACTCTTGAGTCTGCCACTTCAAACCATGACAGACGCAACATAGTGAGTCGGGGTGATGCAGTGGTTAGAGCGCTGGATTCAGCCATGAGGAGACACAGGTTCAGTCATGCGCTGGGTGACCTTGGGACCGTCGCTATCTCTCAGCCTAACCCACCTCACTGGGTTGTTGTAAGGATAAAATGGGCGAGACGGAGAGCCATGCACGCCACCTTGAGCTCCGTGGGCAAAGGTGGGATATCAATGTAATAAATAAATAAATCCAATACACCCCTCCACACCCTGTCTCCTAACCACCAGCCCCCTTCTCTTCCTGCTTCTTTTCTCTTTTTAAGATCGTAAGAAGAGCCCCATGGCCCATCTAGTCCAGTTTCTTGTCCTCACAATGGCCAGCTGGATGCCTGTGGGAAACTCACAAGCAGGATCTGAGCATAAGAGCATTCCCTGATCCTGGAATTTCCAGCAACTGGAATTCTGGTTCCTTTGGAATTGCAACTCCTTTAGCCCCCTGGTCTAGGGTCAGGAAACCTGTGGCTAGCTCCAGATTTAGGGTAGTGTAGGCAATTCTTCCATATACAACACCAAGCCGAGGGGGCAGTATTATTATTATTATTATTATTATTATTACAGTCATACCTCGGGTTACAGATGCTTCAGGTTGTGCGTTTTCGGGTTACAGACGCACCAAAACCCGGAAGTACCAGAACGGGTTACTTCCGGGTTTCGGCGCTTGCACATGTGCAGAAGCGCTAAATCACACTTTGTGCATGCACAGAAGTGCCAAATCGCGACCTGCGCTTGTGCAGATGCAGCACTGGGGGTTGTGAACGCTGCGGGTTGCAAAAATGCCTCCCGCACGGATCATGTTTGCAACCTGAGCGTCCACTGTATTATTAATATTATTTGTCATTGTTGTAAAAACACATATTTATACAGGTACCTACTCAAATGCGGTACTCTCAACCTGTGGTACTCTCAAGTATTGTTGGACTCCAACTCCCATCTGCTGCAGCCAGCATGGCCAATGGCCAGTGAAGATAGGCAGCATTTGGAGGGCTATAGCTTAGCCATCTCTGATGTATAGAACTGCAGGCTAAAAATGCTGTTCAGGAGCATGGACAGGGAGCCTACTACTGCTTCCTGCAGTTACAATGAATTTCAGCTCGCTTATTACTACCACTTGTCTTTTGCTTCAGGTATAAGGAGGTAGGTGAAGGTGCAGAGTTAAGGCACAAAATCACATTGTCTCTACAGGGAAGAGTATTAGTGAGCCTACTCTTTAGCATGGACGTAGCCAGGATTTTTGTTATAGGGGGCAGGCTTTTGTTTTGGGGGGGGCAGAGCCTCAGATTTGTATTGATTTTTAGTGATTTGGGAGGGGCAGCTGCCCCCCTGCCTCCCCTTGGCTACACCCATGCTCTTTAGGCTTGTCATCTTACTAGCCTAAACGTTAACAACTGAATTCAGGCTTCTTTCCATCAGCTAAGTCCTAGTCCCTTACAAACTGCTTAGATACTCAAGTTTGTAGGAAACATGTTGCTTTCTGTTCTGCCTATATGGAGGAAAGTGGGTCCTACCATTTAGAAGTGGGGGTTTGTCTCATATGGCACATGCTATGCTACCAAAACCACTTTATCTTTATCACCTGAAGAGCACTATTTGCATTTTTCTGCTGCAGGTACCAACATGTCCTGGACCATGGCTCATATACAAAACAGAAAATTACAAATTCTGATTCAAAACAGGTTTACTCAGAAGCAAGTTCCACTCAGACCCACTGCGCTTGTAAGTAAAATGTGTTTGGAACTAGCCTAAATGCAAGGCTGTAACTAGGATAGGATAGACTGTACGATACTCTCACTTTACATAATAATTACCATCTAATTAGCCTTTCTAACCTTGCTGTCATGTGCTATAAAAGACTAACTATATAGGGCACAGGCTCTTCTAAAGGTTTTTACTCGCTGCCACCTCACAATAGAAAGGAAGCTGCATTGAAGGCTTATTGAGGGATAACAGGTCTCATTTGCAAATAACAGATAATCTAAATTATGCTGCCATCTAGCACAAAATAGAAGGAAAAATAAAAAAAGCTGCCTAAAGGGAACACATTTAGAAAGAAGAGCATAAAACAGGCTCATGTCCTTCATTATGAAAACACTGCCAGAGCGCATACATTTTCCAGTCATTTTACCATCTGACTTTTTATTCTTATCATCCCTTTTCTTCTTTCTCCCCTTGAATTTTCCTTTTGTGTTTGCACTGTTTTCCTCTCTCACACTCTTCCTTTACCTCATCATTTTTCCCCACTCATTGACTTGTCTAGCTTTCTGCCTATGCGAGAAAGCAGCATGCACTCCCAACAGGGGGGCCATATAATTGCACAGGTTTTTGATAGTGGCGTTAAAGCATCTGGGGAAGAGCGAAAGTGCAGCCTTTTCAGTATATTATTACAAGAAGTCGGGTCAGCAGCACTTCCAGCTCCAATCTCATGGGCACTACACCAGTGGCTTCTAATATCACCCTGTGGATGGTTTTTAACATCAAAGGTGAAACTTGAGGAATATCTAGAGCAACAAAGCTATTAAAAGTTAAAACTTAAGAGATGTTTCCTAAAAATAAAGTGAATATCTCATACCAAAATGAAGCTATTTATTGTGCACTTTATTTAATTCCTGGTATGAAGCATAATTTAGTCAAGCTTTATGTGATTCAAAAGACAATACAGAATATTCTATCTAGTCCACTGATAATAATGTAATCAGCAGCTACATAAAGAAATCATGTGTTGTAATAGTTACAGGCGGAACTGTGTCTGAAATCTGCAGCACTTTTAGCCCTCACACACTGTCTTATTTGTAGGATAGATTCCAGCACACACTGGGGAACTTAGGTTTGCACAATTAAAATGGATTAAAGCGCTCCATCACCTTAGCAGAACAAATTGAATTTTTAAAAGAAGCAGATTTTTTGAGGCTAGGCAAGTGATGGAGAACTGCACTGGAAGTGTGGAATGTAAGAATCAGGGCTGGACCACCCATAAGGCAAGGTGAGGCTACTGCCTCAGGTGGCAGGATCCACAGGGGCAGCAGATCTGGTCTCCCAATGCAGCCAATCCCAACAGAAACCAAGATTGTGGAGGGTGGGGGAATTTGATGCATCAGTTATGTGTACACATTTACTAATTTTTAATGTAGCGCCATCAGGGTGCACAGCACATCGCCAAGTTCAAGAGGGCAGATCCCTACTCCGGAGAGCTTACAGTTCAAAAACACACTGTACAGGGGAAGCAATAGAGGAAGAGGGGAATGGAGGCAAGGGTAAACAGAAAGAATGTTAATTTATAGGTTTTGTTACAGGCTCAGTTTTAATGGAGAACTTGGATTTTGAAGGGGAATTTCAAGGAAGGATTTGGGCAGTGGTTCTCTGCTTCTTGTAGCTCTCTGAATTTTAGCCTACATTAGTCCAGAATCTACATTTAGTCCAGAAGAGCAACTCCTGTTTTTTTATTCAAAACCAATAAAGCGGATTAGAAGCCTTGCATCATCCATAAGCATACACTGAAACGTATAAACATTTATCCTTTTACCTGAGTTCAAAAGAATAGCTTAACAGAGCTAAGGAACAGATAATCTGCTCTCTTTTTATTTTTTTATTTTTACTATTGCAAGTATTAGGATTTTGTTATTGCAGACTTGGCCTAGAGAATAAGCTTAAAATTTTCTTTCCATAAAACACTAATGCTCGTGTTGTTCCTTTCAAAGGGGGTCATAGTTTGCCCCTCTAATTTTACTAAGTATCAGATCTCAATTTCTAAATTATTTTTATATATAAAGCTTGTAAATACTCGCTTTCCTAGTGGCCTGTGCTCAACAAGAATCACTTCCAGTCAATATATACGCCTGTTAATTCAAAGACAGCTCATCCTGCTCCTTCTTCAAATTATTGGTATGTACAAAAAAAGTAAGTGAACATAAAACGGCACGTATCTTTTTGCAAATTCAGTATTTCCTAACATGCACACACCCACACAAATGAAGCTCACATTCTATGTATACACATAGATACTTGTTCCTGATAACCATGTGATGGGAAAATGGATCTTCTGCAGACCAGCATCCTATTCCATGTGGTGCTAAACTTCCTCTTGCAGCTCTCTAATTAATACCAGGTAAACCCCGTCAATATAGTATTATTATTATTATTATTATTATTTACTGCCCCTTGATTCAAAGATCTGAGGTTTACAGTTTGAGTGTTAGACAGAACAGTAGTCAAAGCTTTCCTAGTTGTCAGTGTATTTTGGGCCACATGTATACCTTATGTAGCTTTATAGCTAATGTCAAATTGCCTTTGCCATTTTTACATTCCGGGCAGTGAGTCAGGAAACTGCAAAGACCTTTGCATGTCTCTTGGCCCTTGGAAGAGCTGTGGAGCACATTATTTGCAAATAAAACAAGTACATTCAATTACCAGCATAATCACTGGGATTATGCTGGGAAATATGCTTTTCTAAAAGCGTTAAAAGCTGCCAGCTAGGGAAGACAATACTGTTTATTAGTTGTTGTTGTTGTTGTTGCTGCTGCTGCTGCTGCTATTTTGTCACTTTTTAACCAAGGTAACTCAAAGCTACTTACAATATATAAACACACACATACATTAAAACTGGCATAAAATACAACGAAAATCTAAAAGACAATTTTTAAAGAGCTGAATTAAAACATCCCACCCACTCAATAATGTAATTAAAAGTCAGATGCCCGGCAAAAAAAAGGAAATGAGCTAAAAATTAGATGGACTCATGGTATAAGTCGGTACAGGGCATCTTCCTATGTTCATGTGTCTCGCATTGGGACATTTCCCTTGAGGAGAAGTGTTTAGTTGTGGCTCTGAGCAGGCACAGATCTCAGGCGTGTCTGTATTAGAGACCACAAATAATAAAGTATAACCGTCTTAACTCTTTTAATACCCTAGCAGTGAGTCAGTACACCCCAAGAATCTTAGTTTGTTATAACTTCTCTTTGTATTTGAAATCCTCAAAACCCAAGATACACTGCAGTGACTAATGCAATGAAAATGTCAGCTCCATGTGCAGCAGATATGAAAAAAGGAAAATTTCATTATAGGAATTAGGAAAGGGACTGAAAAATAAAACAGCCAGTATCACAACTCTTGTTAATTTCTATCTATGGGATACAAGAATACTGTGTAGTTTTGGTTGCCACACCTTGAAATGGTTATTGGAAAAGGTTTCGACATTTTGGGTTTTTCAGTTTAGAACAAGGGCAAGTCAAGAGAGCCGCCATGGCAGAGGGGTATGGTGTGGAAAAAGTTGACAAGGTTAAGTTCTTCTCCCTTTTGCATAATACTAAAACTCAAGGTCATCCAATGAAGCTGAATGTTGGAAGATTCTGGACAGGGGGAAAAGGAAGTACTTCTTCACACATTGCAAGGCATAGCGAAACCATGGTACTTGCAATAATATGCATGCCCTCCATTAAAATAGGGATGTCCTATTAATAATAATAATAATACCCTGCCAACCGACTGGGTTGCCCCAGCCACTCTGGGCAGCTGCCAACATATATATATATAACATTTAACTTCCCTATTCTGGACTGTCTTCAGATGTTTTCTAAAGGTTGTATAGTTACTTACCTCCTTGGCTTGGGGGCCGCATAGTATGTGGCAATAGTCACCAACTTGAATGGCTTTAGAAGGGGATTCAGGTTAGCAAAGGTTACTTGCCACATACATACACTACCTGGAGGATCAGAGGCAGCATGCCTCTCAATGCTGATTTGTTGTTAGGGAACAGCAACGGGAGAGGGCTATTGCCTTTGAGCCTTACTTGTGCTCTTCCCAGAGGCATCTGGTGAGCCACTTCAGGCAACAGAATCCTGAAATAGATGGGCCTTTGGTTAGATCCTGCAGAGCTCTTCTTAAGATTCTTACATGCATAGAGAGCATCAAGAGCAACTGGGAAAATGTAAATTTCTTTATTTTGAAAATCTGCAAACTGGACCTTCATGCCTGTTAAAAAAAACCCTCAATACAATATTAAAACAATTTTTAAAAATCAAAGCATAATAAAATCCAAGAAGACAACAAACAAAAACCCAACCAGCTAAGGTAACACAGTAAATTTAAATAATACTCAGTGTTAATATACAAGACATAATTAAGCATTGTGTGCTTAACCCTCTGGAACAGATTTTAGAGGTGCATGAGGAGAGGACTGCAGAGGGAGGAGAGGACGAAGCAGCCTCAGTTAGTAAGGGGGTGCACTAGATTTCACACAGAGGGAGTTCTGGCAATTCAGACTTTTCAGAGATGTTTTGTGTGTGAAAGTTTTCTCGTGCTTTGTGCAGAATGCTACTTTAAAATTTTTATTTTCCAAGTACTGGATAGCATATTTATATAAAATTTTTAAAGTGTCTCCCCATGTCTCTTTATGACTATGTACAAATTTATTAATTGCAACGGGCGCTGTGGGTTAAACCACAGAGCCTAGGACTTGCCAATCAGAAGGTCGGCAGTTCGAATCCCTGGGACGGGGTGAGCTCCCGTTGCTCGGTCCCAGCTCCTGCCAACCTAGCAGTTCAAAGCACCTCAAAGTGCAAGTAGATAAATAGGCGGGAAGGTAAACGGCGTTTCCGTGTTCTGCTCTGGTTCGCCAGAAGCGGCTTAGCCATGTTGGCCACATGACCCGGAAGCTGTACGCCGGCTCCCTCGGCTAATAAAGTGAGATGAGCGCCACAACCCCAGAGTCGGTCACGACTGGACCTAATGGACAGCGGTCCCTTTCCTTTAAATAAATTTCAGTGTGTGCTACTGCTCTGCAACTTTTCTCTTCTACACAGCTATTAAAAGTACACAATCCCTGATCTCCTTTGCATCTTTTATTCATCCAACAGCCAGACTATTTACTTGCATTTCTCAGACAGAGCTCAAATAAGACAGGTAGCTCTTTCTTACTACAAGTTATTTTCCATGTGGTTATGTACTGCATTTGTGTTTGCCTCAGCAATCAGGATGTGGTTTCTGTATTAGTTATCTTTCATTTTCACCTTGTTATCCCCCATATTTAAGCCCATGTGTGTATAGTCCTACCACCTTCCCAGAACTTACCTTGACAGGGTAAGCTGAGGCATAAAGAAGCTCATGTCAAAATAAACCAATGGGTCTCTAATGCACTGCAAGCAACTCTCTTTGTTGCTAGACTAAGTCATGACAGCGCTTCTGAAATTTGTAGTAATACTTAAGCCTAACACCCCATCTGCTGGCCAGTGATTATGTTGCAGTGGAAGTACAGTATTATAGCCCATGTTCCAAGTCAAGGAAATATGCATCTATTCTGTCATTTCTTATATTACAATGTGGTATCATGCCAACCAGCAAGATTCCATTATGTTTGTGAGGACCTAGGCTAGTGTTTCCGTGTGCTGCTCTGGTTCGCCAGAAGCGGCTTAGTCATGCTGGCCACATGACCCGGAAGCTGCGGACAAACGCTCGCTCCCTCGGCCTATAGAGCGAAATGAGCACGCAACCCCAGAGTTGTCCGCGACAGGACCTAACAGTCAGGGGTACCTTTACCTTTTAGGCTAGATATATCTAAACCTATAAATCTACTAGAAAAGCAGTTACATTTTATCATTGTTTGGCAATACCCCCCTCTGCAAATAAGCACATATATATTAAAATATTTGCATTCTGCCTTTTCACATGCATACACACACACACACACACGTACTCCAGCACAGCTAGGTAAAGGTAAAGGGACCCCTGACCATTAGGTCCAGTCGTGACCGACTCTGGGGTTGCGGCGCTCATCTCGCTTTATTGGCCGAGGGAGCCGGCGTACAGCTTCCGGGTCATGTGGCCAGCATGACTAAGCCGCTTCTGGTGAACCAGAGCAGTACACAGAAACGCCGTTTACCTTCCCGCCGGAGCGGTTCCTATTTATCTACTTGCACTTCGACATGCTTTCGAACTGCTAGGTTGGCAGGAGCAGGGACTGAGCAACAGGAGCTCACCCCGTCGCAGGGATTTGAACCGCCGACCTTCTGATCGGCAAGCCCTAGGTTCTGTGGTTTAACCCATAGCACCACCCGTGTCCCTCTCCAGCACAGCTAGCAATGGTTAAAAGCAATGTACAGGCAAAAATACTAGATTACACAAAACAAGGCTGGCAAACCTTGGGTCCAGGGGCCAAAATGTGGCCCTCCATAACTTTGTATCAGAACTCTCCCCAAGTCACATCTCTCACTGGCCTCGCTTAGCAAGTGTTTGTGCCAGCTATAATGTGCCTTTGAACCCTAATAACCCATCCTGTTTATCACAATGGAAGGTAGAGAGGGGCGTGTGCAGAACCCTGCAGTGGATTTTTTTTGCATTTGTTGCTCCACCCACTTTTGCCTCTGGCCCCACCCACCACTGGCAACATGGCTACCAAAAGGTTGCCCAGAATGAAATCTAGCTCCTGGCCTGAAATTTCACAAGCGCACACACACACACACTGCCAACTTATAGAACACATTATATTACAAGCAATGAATGCGACAGCAATCAATGGAGCCATGAAATGATGTAACTGCATTGTTACAGTGTCTGTTCTGGGCACCCAAAAAGCTCTTTAAAACAGGATCACCTTGGCTGGGTTCCTAAAAAAAAGAGGTGGCCCAAAGTGAACCTCCCTGGGAAGCTCCTCGGTTATTTGTTGCTGCCGCACAGAAGGCTCTGTGCTGCCCTCATAAAACACGAGTGAGTTCATATGAGAAACAGCAGGCAGTAACATATCCTAGACCTAAAGTGTAATACAGTAGTGTAATCTGGATGTCATTAAGACGCGAATTACATCAACTAGGTTTTGCTTCTCGAGGAAGTGATGCAACTGGCAAAGAACTGGTAAAAAAAAAAGAGCACTTCTGGCCATTATTTTTGCTTGCGAACTTTCAGATGCAGCCCTGGATCTGAAAGCACCCCAAGATGCAATCCTGACTCTCGAGTCGCAGTGCAATTCTGTCTGGCACTGGATGTAAATCTCCCCTCAGATCAGATGTATTCCTAATCAACAGCATTTGTTTTGTTGGGTCTATGTGCCCTGCAATCCAGCAATCCTTGCGGCCACACTTTTAACTGCTATCTGAAGTAGTAGCCACATTACAAGTTATTTAGTAGAAGTAATCCATCCTATAATGGGACTACTTGGCAACTATGTTTTGCACAGGAAGCATTTATCACCTTAAGCTGTAACATGCTATATTTGACAGATTTATGGAAGCTGTTCAAGTTTGGGACATAGCAAGTTTTTTAAAAAAAACATTCTAAACTTTTGGGAGGCAGCCTTTAAAAATGCTATAATGGTGCATGCATAATAGCTTCACTGAAATCAAAGCAGTATATCAAAGTTTAAATTTTATCAAGGTTGATCACATTCTATAACCACAAGAGTTGCTGTGGGAACCAAATCTATGGCAGGATACTCTTGCTCTTCTAAAATATTTCCAGCTCATGGTTACAGGATTCTTCGAATATATGTTCTCTTGCAAGTGTAAGTTATCTGAACCTAAAGTCCTGTATAAAAGGTAAAGCTTTAAGTACACAAGTTAAGTTGTTTCTGGCACACAAGGGTTTATGTATAGCTGCTTCTGATCTATCAGCTCAGACTGGGACAGCTGGCAAGTGAAATGTGTATTGTTAGATGAGGTGACCTCGGAAAATACAGACTATAGTTGCTTATTTGTCTGTATATTATTCTTGCCCTAACTACAAAGTTGGAGCCCGTGTAGATCCTTTTATCTTGACGGACTTGGAATGCTGCAGCCTAGCCCCCTAGTATATTAGATGTTACATGTGGGTCTATGCATGGAGGCAAGTTCAGAGGTCTGCTTTTTGAGATTATAAATTCTTTTCCCACCCAAGTGGAACAAATTATGCCTATTGTTGCCCTCTGTGTCTTGTTTGACTGACATCAAATGTACAAGCAGAGAACAGGACCAAAACATGTGGGGCAAAGTGGGGATAACACTATCCTAATTGCTTTCTGGAGCAATGGCTTCAGTTAGAGGCATGGGTGTAGCCAAGGGAGGGCTGGGGGGGGGCAGCTGCCTCCCCCCAAATCAATTAAAAAAAATAGCTGAGGTTCTGCCCCCCTAACAAAAGGCCTGCCCCCTCAACAAAAATCCTGGCAACACCCATGGTTAGAGGAGAAATGTATGAATTCTAAAGAATTTTTAATCATTCTCATGTTTCACCCACACAGCAACTCTGTTAAGACAAAGTAAAAGTACTACTAACATGCTGTAGTTATCCCTTGGTTTTCAAGATTCACTGAAATTGATAGCCAATCACAAAACAAATCCACTTCAAAAGAGTTTATTTTGTGGAATTCTTCTCATATAAAACTAAAGTCTACATAATTAAACAGTTTTACAAATTCTTTGATTTAAAGTTGGTGACCAGTTTTAAAAAGCACAAGATCACACTGTATAGTACTCATTCTTTCCACAATTTTAGGATATGGCTATTAGCCAAGATGGCTCAGTATAAAAAAAAAGTGCAACTCACCAAGTATAATTAATACCGTTAAGTTACATTCTTGAGTACACTTTTAATTATCAGTTCTCAAACTGATAAAACTAAGCAGCACACACAGTGAATGAAGTCCCCACTGATTGAATTTTTAAGGCAACACTGTACTTATGTACTTCTGGCACTAATTGAGTTGCAACTGGATGTCTTCACCTGATTCAAGTACAGTTCTAAAAATACCTCTAGCAAAAAAAAACTTCGTTTTTTTAAGTGTGAGCTGGAAGTAAATAAAAAGTACTGAAGGTACAAGTTAAAATGTTAGAAGCAACTGCCAACATGCAGAAACATACATATTTTAAAGTTTAGGAATAAACACAACTTAACTCTTTTTTTAAACTGAACTCAAGAAGTTTTCTGGTAAGAAATTTAGAACAGTGAAACATCTAGACAAGGTAAAGCAAACACTTCTAGAAATAGATAACACACAACATTCTAACATGTCTAGAAATAGATAACATATAATTCAAACAAACTCCAACTTGAAACAACTTTTGCCAATAAGGCTACATAATTGTCAAGTGCGTTTTTATATATGTGTGTATGTAATCTCTCTCTTTTAAACGCAATAGATGAAGCACTTCAGGTCAGTGTCATTAATCAAACAGATTTGAGTACAGCTCTGCTTCTTCTAAAATGATGTGCCCTTTTCTCCTACAAAGGTGGCAAGGGGGAGGGAGAAAGAAAAGAGAGAAATTAGAGCACAATTATACTTTTCATAAAGTTCTTTCCTCCCTCACACCCCCACCAGTGAAAAAAAGGGGGGGAATAATTTCTATCAATTAATTTGATTACATTGATTTGAACTGATTTTATAATTGATTTTAGAATGCTGTATTATTTTACTGTTGTTAGCCGCTCTGAGCCCGGCTTTGGCTGGGGAGAGAGGGATATAAATAAATTTATTATTATTTATTATTATTATTATTATCATCATCATCATCATCAGGTGGTGTTTATGTTGATTTCCCCTAAATAGCTTTCCTCCATATCAAAAAGGAAGCTTTTTATATTTATTTATAAAAGTACTGTACTATAAAAGCTTGTATAAAAGCTTGCTTGCTTGCTTGCTTGCTTACTTGCTAAATGGAGAAACTGGTGGGAAGAGGGCTTGTAGGGGGGCTTCTGTGGGGGAAAAGATTTAGCTGGCTGCCTTATGCTGAAATGGGAGGTTGGGTACTATGTGAGAATGATGCGTAGGGCGTTTTTCAGTAAGCAGTGCAAGCAAATGCGTGTCTACTCACAAGCAAGCCCTACTTAATTCAATGAGGCTTACTCCCAGAAAGTAGAAGAAAGTTTAGTTAACCTAAGCGGCTTATGCATGCACAGAATCCATTTTAAGAGCCTCCTCTCTGCCACCACCATGGGGAGTACAGTCAGGACCCTCTGCTGCTGGGGGAAGTGTGGCGCACCCTCTGCCACTGCGGAGAGACACTCTGCCACCGTGGTGAGGCATGGCAAGGCTCTCTGCTGCTGCAGGGAAGTGCGGTGCACCCTCCACAATCGCAGGCAGGTATGGTGGAACAGAGCTGCCACTGTGGGGAGCCCCAGCAAGGCCTTCTGCCGCCGCAGAGATATATTGTCATATATAGAGATATTTACCTGGTGATATATTATGATGTTGAAAACCATTTATTGCCCAGCTTAAACAGTTGTATTTAGTAAGAACATTTCAATGCCAAATTAAAATGCGGCAATAAGGCTTATGAAGGCAGGTGCTTATTTGTAGTTGTCACTGTCAAGTATGTAGTCAGAACTACATCCTGATTTCTTTAGGTCCCAAACAGGAGCAGCAGTAAGCTTTAAAGGTTGGCTTCAACTTACTTTTACCCAGAATAGCTCTATCAAAATTAATTACCATGACCAATTTAGATACATTAATTTAAATGGGTCTACTCTGAATGCAAGTTAGTTGACCCAACGCTTCAACAAATTAATAAAAAAAATTTTTTAATGATATTTATTGAAAATTTTAAAATTACAAAAGAGAATAAAAAAGAAAAAAAAGAAAGAAAAAACAAACCACAAACAATACAAATTAATAAAAATCAGAATCAAAAAATAACACGACACAATTAAAAAACAAAAATTAACAAATTAATAAAATTCAAGTGATTAAGAGTTGCTGCCCTAATGATTTGATCTCCTCTAGTAGTCTGCAATCATATTCATACCTTAAGATAGTCCTCCTGAGTTACAATATTGTTCCTCAATCTGTTGTCTGGGTTACATAGACATGACACTACCGTCTGTATGCTTCGGTCCACAGATTTCTAAAGTAATTACATTTTATTAGTTTATTTTCAATACAGTATGTACACCATAGGTAAAAACAAATAAAGTTGTCTGTACCAAGACCTTTGCTGCAAAGGTTGGTATTTCCAAAATCAGATCTTTATTGTTTTCGTAACCTTTCTAGTAGCCACTTTGGAAGACACCACAGCACTAACACAAAATGAAAGTTTTATTAAAACAATTCCTTCCCTTTAAAAAAATACCCTTCATCTACAGTGAGGATTTCCTAGCGTTAAATAAATTATGTCCCAAATAGCAGTCTTGAAAATAGTCTTGTTAGATTAGGTAGATTCTACGAACAATAACGTTATCAAAATCAACTTTTGCTTGATTGCTGCATTCTAGAACTAGCAACTAGGGAAAGACAGAGAGAGAACAAGAAATAACTTACAACCCCAATGTATAATTTGCTTAGGGGTACAGGGGGTTTGGACAGAGTGAACACAGTTTTTACTATGATTAAAAGTTACATAAATATAATGATTGATCTGGAATTCTATGGACAAAGTTCCAATACAAATCCAAATTCAGAGGTAACAAAATAGTAGCATACTGCTGACCTGTGAATATTTACACAAACTAAGTACATACACCATCCAGGGGACAGATATGAAGGACACATTCCCCACCTCTATGGGACTCATCCTCCACTTAAAAGGTTGTTCAGACATGCAAACATAGAACTTCAAAATGGCAAATATATATACAGTGGTACCTCGGGTTACATACGCTTCAGGTTACAGACTCTGCTAACCCAGAAACTGTACCTCGGGTTAAGAACTTTGCTTCAGGATGAGAACAGAAATCGTGCTCTGCCGGCGCGGCGGCAGCAGGAGGCCCCATTAGCTAAAGTGGTGCTTCAGGTTAAGAACAGTTTCAGCTTAAGAACGGACCTCCGGAACAAATTAAGTTCTTAACCCGAGGTACCACTGTATATATAGAGAGGGGGGGGTGGGGAGAAACCATGCTGGAGTCAAAGGTTTCTCTGGAATAGAACATTCTACTCGGCAGAATACTACTGTAGCCTCCTGCCCATTTGAGGCATTTAATCATCTTGTGTAATAAGAAACAAGTAGATTCTGGTCTGGCCAAGGACCTCCAACAGCAGAAATACAAATCCCATGCTAACGAATTTAGGCCACATTGTGTTAATTATCATTGCCATGCTACTTTCTCCAGCAATGGGCTCACACATAGGAGAATGCTAAAATGTAAAGGCCAAGCATAGGACAAGATGCTGAATGAAGCAAGACAGCAGCCTTTTCTCATTTAACTCGAGTATTTCTATTCACCCTTGGCCACAAAATACTTCAGGAACAGAGAGAAGCAATGCACACAACACCCCTTTTTCATACTCTGCATTTCCTTATCTCTCATGTTCCCCTTTGGGGATGTTGAAAGAAATCATGGGTACCTTTTGTGGACTGTTTCCACAGGACTGTGCAGTCTCGGCCATAGAACACTCTGCCTGTTCTGCGCCTACCTCCAAATCACCACCATAATTCATGGTATAAGCCTATGTAAAATACAAAGTATGAGTTAATATAAACTGACACTGTCTATTCCAGGTGCAGAAGAAATGGAAGTATTATATGCAAGCTATTATATGAAATCGTGACCTTCTGCTCCCACCCAGTTAAAAGCTCAAAGGGTTGGATGGGCCATCCAGTAATTATAATACAACACACTGCTATGCACTCCTACCCTACTAGCCACAGCATCTCTTGGAACCCATCATTCCCCCCCCCCCCAATCTACAGCTATCACTCACAGAGCCACTCTGGACCTTCGACCTCTACATCTCTATGCTGCTTGTTGTAAATATTGAGGGTGGCGAGATAATTTATGAGGTGCTGGACAGTCACTTTATTATACATCCTTAACACACCTCAAAATAAGCTCTCTCGTTAGTTAGAATAGGATAATTAAATAGGAATGTGGCAGCTATCAGAAAGGTCTGTCCTTATTCTTAATGTAGCTATAACCTTAGGCTGGCATAGGAGCAACTATAGAACCAGTAGTCGCCATGCCAGTGAAGATAAACAACAAACCAATCCCACAGGTTTTGATAGCATAGTATTTATTCATTTTTATTTTTAAACTCTTAACATGGATTGATCTGTATCTTTGTTTACACTGAAGCGTATGACATGGAAGAATTACATAAAATTAAAACATAACAATAAAAACTCAGATAAATGGTTCTGAATATATTAACAAAGTTATGTTGAAGTATATATACAAAAATTATTACAGATATGAAATAATAATGTATAGTAATGGGTATCTGCATAGATTGGTGATCAAAGGTAAAAAGTATTTTCATAGAACGATAATAGCAGAGTTGGAAGGGATCCTGCAATGCAGGAATTTCATACCCAACTCCCTCAACCATTCCTCATAAGGCTTGGTTTCCATACACTTGATTATCTTGGTCGTCTCCTTCTGCACGTTCCATCCATCTTGTCACTATCCTTCCTAAATTGTGGTGCCCGGAACTGGACACAGTACTCCAGGTGTGGTCTGACCAAGGCATAATAGAGCAGGAGTATTACGCATATACAGGAATTTATACAGGAATTTATAGGAAGAGGGGAAGGAGGGAGTGGGGGAGGAAAAAATTCAAATATGCACTTCATGCACGCCTGATAGATTTTTGTGGCTTTCTTGAAATGTCTAGTGTAAAGGATGGGATCTAAAATTTAACTCTTAATCTTAACATGTGCCAGATGCACAACTTCAGCACTCTGCCGAAAAACAGACTGGGAACCTTTTTCAGCACTCACTTCTACTGTGGAAAAATCCTTCCATTTTTAATGAGACTCTATTGTGGCAGTACTTCAGTATCTGAATTATTTTTTGTCAATTTAGCTTAATCTAACAAGCTTAAATACATGGTATGACCCTCTTACCGGAGGCACAATATAGTTTCTGGGTTCTCCAGGTGGCCATTGTGGTGGAACCTTAAAAAACAAATAAGATGTTTCAATATGCAGCAGCCTTTAGCAGTAGACAGTTCAACAAATTTATTTCAAAAAAAGTTTTTACCTCAAAGTGTTTTTTTAAAAATGTCAGTCCTTAGATACACAATAATGCTATGTGGGAGCAGAAATCTGAATGTATTTTCAACAAGTTTATGAAGATCTGTTGAATCAGGATTTGCACAAGCTGGATACAGTACTATAAACAGAATACATGATCTCTTCAAAGGGGTGAGAGGAGGAGAGAGAAGAAGCAAGCCATCTCAGTGACAGAACTGGACAAGGATAGGGCACCAAGGGTTGTATCCAACTAAGTAATCCTATTGGCGCAAGGACTTTTGCCTTTGTAGCAGGACATGCCTCACTGTAGCCAATGTTTTATTCTTTTTAATGTGGATACTGCCCTTTTATTGTAAGTATTGTCAGGATTATTTACAATAGACTGAAAAAAGGTCCTATGCTTAAAGCAGCTCAGTGACCACAAAGGTAAATTCGATCAAATATCCATTCAGATATACTACCACCACATAACTCAAGACTACTTCCATTTTGGTAACTGTTCTTATAGCAAATCTTATTAACAAATCTAAATCATTTTATAGCCATTTATTCAACAAATCCATATCAAATTGAACAATCTGCCAGACATATTTAAACTAAGTATTCCTCTAAAATTAAAGAGATCAGGCTTCATCAAGCTTGGCTTTCACATTTCAGTAGTAGAAGTGAAATGTATTTCAACACAAACCTGATAGTTGTAAGCAGGCTGAAACCCGACAGGTACCTGTTGCTGAATTAATAAAGCTGGTGATCCATAAGGATATGCCTGAAAGTTAAAAAAAACCCTAAGGTTAGGCAAAAGTATATTCTTACAAGGCAAATATCATGGACAAAGTGCCAGGTTAGCTGGTAAATGTATGGTGTGGTGTATACCCAATAGCAGACGATGACTTGTTAACCATGGCACAGCCTCATGCATCCTCTTCACCTTCATGCATAGAGACAGGAGACAGTATACTTCTTAATACCAGTTGTTGGGAATCATGAGTAACTTGAGTGCTATTGTCTTTGACCAGATCCAGCAGAGCTCTTCTTAAGTTATTTAAAACTTCCTATTTCTTGCTGCATCCAAACTTGGCAAATATTTTCCTCAAATCACAAGTTCTTTAAAAAAAAAAAAAAGCCAAGAAGAAGCCAGGAAGCTTTAAATCTCCTCCCCTCACATGTAAAGGGGAGGAGAATGTGAGCCTGAGGTTACTGCTGCTTCATTTATGTTTAAACCAAATATATGTCTCCACAGGTCTAAGATAAGTTTAGTTAAACCAGATTTGAAGTGGAAAGGACCTGCAAACATAACTGTATCTGAAGTTCTAATAGCAAGACACCACACAAAAAGGCTGCTGTCTTGAGCGAACTGACTAGTTAAGAGGAACATATGAGTTATGACAAATTCAAAGCTGCATTTAGTTTAGTAGAAAGCTTTGTTTCAAAAGGTAAAAAGGCTGCCCTATCACTTCAGCTATTTACTGTACCAAGAGTGCCACCCCATATGAAATAATTCATGAGAATCCCACCTTCCCTGATAGACAACTTAGAAGATTTACATGCTTCTGGAAAGATTAGCAGCTTTGGGTTTAGATTAACAGTTTATGTCATGGGAGGCACAAACTACATGAATGTTCTGTGTCCGGAGAATGAAACCTTTATCCCACGTGCATTTTATGTTTGCCAGTTCTCATGTAATGTTTCAGAAGTGTATTAATTAGGGCTTTTTTAAGCCGGAACTAACTGGAACTGAGTTCCGGCACCTCTGTAGCGTTGCTGTTGCCCGTCACAGTGCTTGGTGCTGTGCTATAGAGGCACTATGGCACTTGGAGCTGTGTGATGTAGGCAGCGGCTGTTTATGTTATTTTGCCATGGTGAGCGGGCGAAGAAGAGATGTCTTCCCACGTAAAAACAACTTTAGTTGGTTGCTCCCCCCAACAAAAGGTTCCAGCACCTCTTTTTCTAGAAAAAAAGCCCCGATTTAAATATAGCTAAATGTAACCCATTCCAAAGGGACACGGGTGGCGCTGTGGGTTAAACCACAGAGCCTAGGACTTGGCAATCAGAAGGTCGGTGGTTCGAATTCCCGTGACGGGGTGAGCTCCCGTTGTTAGGTCCCTGCTCCTGCCAACCTAGCAATTCGAAAGCATGTCAAAGTACAAGTAGATAAATTGGTACCGCTCCAGCGGGAAGGTGAACGTGCACTGCTCTGGTTCGCCAGAAGCGGCTTAGTCATGCTGGCCACATGACCTGGAAGCTGTACGCCAGCTCCCTCGGCCAATAAAGCGAGATAAGCGCCGCAACCCAAGTCGGCCATGAATGGACCTAATGGTCAGGGGTCCCTTTACCTTAACCCATTCCAAGCCTTTGCAATAGACAAGGAAAGCAAGGAGTAATGGTTACAACATACAACCCTTATTCTTGTAGTACTGCTTAAGTCACATCTGTCCACCATTTATGCAGAAAACATTGAATCTTTAAATTCAATTTTTTTCAGTAACCCGAAATATAAAATAACTGTGGAGTGCTGTTCATTTGTATTAAGGCCCTACTTTAGAAAATGTTACCTGAACATATTGTGTGACAGGACTCATCACAGCTGGAGGCTGCAAATATGCTTCCTGGTTGCTCCAAACGCTGTGGAACTGAGGTGTGGGCGAATTAATAAGCACTGGTCTCGGTGGCACATGATAGGCACCTTGGAAGACAAGGGAAGCATTGAGAACGTTCATATACAGTAAGCCCACAACTTACGTGGGGGTTATATTCTGGGCATAGCGCCTAAAGCCAAAATCACATATCGTCAAAACACATTGGGTACAATGGTGAGTGTGATTACCAAAGTTTTTTTTCCCTTGGGTGCCTACCCCCTTTTCAATTGTGTGTGGTTTTTTAATGCACACAAGTTAAATGTGCCTAAGTTGCAAGTGTGTTGTATTTTAAAATACAAGTTTAGGCTCCTTTATCCTGAAGAAATTGTACAGCTGGTACTGTAATATTTTTCTAGTTCCATAGAAGTCACAGACAGTATTAGCAGATATGCAACTGAACTACATCATGCACAAGAGTTACTCTTGTGAATGCACGTTCACCAAGTAGTAAATCTCACTGTCTTCAATGAGGCTTACTCCCTAGTTAGTGTGTTTAGGATTGCATCCACAAGAGGCAGTCAAACACACACCTTATGTGAACTGGGTGAGGCACTAGGATAGCATATAGCTGTCTCTCCACTGGACTTATTAAGAGAAAGGAACTGCCAGCTGAGGAGAGATTTGCCATGTTGGCAGTCCCTCCCTGCTTTGCCCAAACAGGAAGCTATCACTGAAGGTTCTCCTGCTGAAACAGTGTTTTAGGACAGGTCGCCAGTGGAGATCTTCTGGATTCAAAACTCCATGGATGCCTGGGCCTTTAAACTATGTCAACCCAAAGAGTCTAGCAATAAGCCAGAAAACAGCCATGAACACCACATTCTGCCATGGCTAGCACAAGCAAGCAGAGCTTGGGACATCTCTGCAGGTCTTCCCTGCTGTTCCCTGGGAAGAATTACAAATGCTCTGTAAAAATATTTGGTTTTATCAGCAAAACAACACACTATGGTACAAATCCGTATAAGTTATTTATGTTTAAATTCCATAATTATTGCTGTGATTTATACTTATAAATTATAGTAACAACATTAAGTTTGGTACTACAAAGTTTCATCTGATATAGTTGAACGTGTTTAACGATACTCACATAGGTTTGGGTGTTTTCTTATTGCAGGTCCTAGTTTGAGTTTCTTCCCATGGAAGTTGATTTGTGACTGAAAAAAGAGTTATGTGAGAGTTTGATCCCTACATTTTCTTAATTGGGTTAAACATTGCAGACTATGGAACATACAAACGCCACAAGCATCTGCAACTGCTTTCATGGTATGTCATTCTAATTAGTACTTTCTCTATTATAATTTGTTTTTTTCTAGAAGTGCTAACTGACAAATTGGATATACAGCAAATATATTCTGTAAAATAAGCAAAAAGGCGGAACAGTACAAAAAAGAAACAAAGAAAGATTTTTACCACACTGGTAGTGTACTGATACACTAAACACAGATTTCCAAAGAAGAGTTTCTTTTTAAACTTATTCGGGCAAAGAACTTTGATGTACCTTGATCTGGTGAAGCAGCTACAGAAGCTTACTCATTTCTTCAATGAATAAAGTCAGTTATTCAGGAGTGATGTACACTTATCAATAAATCATTATTTTTCAATAGCAGTTTAAAACCTGCAAGCATTGTCTGATAATGCAACCATTTCTACAGAGGCTAAGAACCTACGTGTAAACAAATTATAATCAGAAGTATAGCAGACTGAACCCAACGCATGAAGATACAGATTTATCTGCTAAATGAACATTTGGAATGAGAAGAAACAGTCTTTGGGTAGAAAGGAGACTCTTGAAAACAGTCAATTTGCATCCCACCTGAAACCAAGATCAGCCACTCTAATCCAATGTTCTCTTTACAAGTTGAACCCCTTACCGATCCCATGCCAAACCAGAACTGAACCCTTGGATATTCAAGATAATTCTCACATATAAGACATCCCAAATGACAACTTACTT
Organism: Podarcis pityusensis; assembly: GCF_964106645.2. Taxonomy (NCBI): domain Eukaryota; kingdom Metazoa; phylum Chordata; class Lepidosauria; order Squamata; family Lacertidae; genus Podarcis; species Podarcis pityusensis. Next base: position 38,816,618 of record NC_138037.1, read on the forward strand.
CTACTATTTTCTGTACATCGACATTGTCCAAAAATGACACGAATCCATACCTGCAAAGGTAAGTCAAAATTAGCTACAGTAGTGTAACTTTTCAGCATTAGTACCACCATGTAAACTGAACCTCAGACTAGAAGAAAAACATCCAAGGCAAGTACAATCCCAAACCAAACTGAGATGAAGAATGGATGACAGCAGTTAAGTTCCTGAAAGTTGGGGGTGGAGAGACACTACTAATTTCTCAAACTTGATTGTCACTTCCTTGTAATTCTCAGAGTCAAGGACAAGTAGATTTATTGATAGCCACATTGCTTCTTAATAAATTCCATTTATTTTGAAGATTTATATCCCACCCTTTGGCTGCAAGATCCCACAAAGTGGCTTACAATATTGATTAAACACATATGTATTATTTTATTTGTTGCATTTATATCCCACTCTTCATCAAATTGTCAGAGGGAAAAAATAAAATACTTTAACAGATATAAAATACACAGCAGCATCAAATGTAAAACAAGAACAGTATTCTACAGGAGGCGACTACTTTAAACTCATACCTAATCTCTTCCGAAGGCCTGAAAACATATTTAGCAGGACAAAATCAAAACACTATTACAATAAAATACAAAGACACGAGTTAAAAATCAGAGACACTAAACCATTTACAGTGTTCATGGCTGGGATTTACCAATTCACAGCTCACACAGATCTACGATGTACTGATATCTCTAATAGCAACTGATACTTCCTGTGCTTATCTTACCCCATCCACATTTACCCTAGCAGCTAATAGGCTAATTTGGTATGACTGACACCTTATTAATGGTCACACTGTTATCAAGGCAATCTACTCACCCCTTGGACACACCAGTTCTGTCGGTGATTATTTTCACTTCTTTAACAGTGCCATATCGTGCAAAGAAGCTCCGAATTTCTGTCTCATCCATCTAGAAGTACATTGCACCATATGAACAAAGGCACAGTGAAAATCATTGCAGTATCATGAATCTAGCAAGTATGGCTTCAAAATTGTTTTAAAAGTGTTTGCAGCAAAATAATTAACTCTCAGCAGTTTATGATCCTGCAGCAACAATAAATTATTGTTGCTTAACGAAGTGCTAGAAGCTGAATGGAGCCAATATGCCTATTCTATGGGCTAGCAATATGCTGACTGACAGTGTTCAAAACTCCCATTGTTCTAGGCGCATTTTGCAACAGGAAATTTCATTAGCGCGAGCAGTTTATGAGCTCTGGGCACAGTACTGCGCCTAAGATTTCAGATTAAAACTGCAGAGTGGGAGGAAAGGAGGACCTTTTTCTGCCTCCCCACTTCCATCTGCTTTCTGAAGACTGGAGAAGACCCTCTTAAGAATATTAGGGGGTGGGCAGGGGAAGGACTAGACCATGTGAAAAATGAACATAATATTTTAGCTGCAGTTCATTCATTTTCAGCTTTGTATTCTTCTTATTAAAAAAAAACACACCTAGACATTCCTGTGTTGTGCCCATAACCTAGGTTTTTGCCATTTTGCTCCTAGATTTCATCTCAGTTTCTAACACTGCCTACTGAGGATATTTTAAAACTTAAACAAGACTTAAAATAGCTAGCTTTAGTCAGCAGCATAAGAACAGAAGGTAATGGGGGAAAGGCATGTATGAGTGAGAGAACTGGAATTATCCTTAGTATGATCACTGAGGGAGGCTGAGAAGTACTGAGTCTCAATGTAAGAAGGCAGCACACTGCCTAAAAGTTCTCATTGGGTTTCTGAGGCTTACTGCATATATTTTCTTCAATGCATCCTGAGCACAAGATTATTTCTCCAAGCGAAAATAAGGTTGTAAAAATCATTTCTAAAGGCTGTGCAGTTTTTTGAACACCAAATTAGAGATATTTTGACTAAAGTAGTAATGCTACTAGCTCTCCAGCTGCATTTGAAGATCTTGTGATTACAATGTGTCAAACATTTGCTCCTACTCTGGACAGCCAATGATTATTTTTTTATTGTGGCAAGATGAAAATTCTTAAGTCTGAGTAATGTATTTAAAAGCAGCACTAGTGATAATACCTCCACATAAAGCAACCAAATAGGGGACCTTAAGTAATATCCAGGCTAGAGTAGTTTTTCAGTGCAATCCTATGCATATCTAATCAGAATTAAGTCCCCCTAAGTTTTGGACTTTTTGGACTTAAGTTCCCATAAAAGCTTATTGTGCCTTTATTGTGCATATACTCATCTGCCCCAAGTCCTCAAGACAGATCAATGCACCAATTTTAACAAATATTAATAAGCTCAAAATAAAAAGAATACATACCCGAATGTCAATTCCACCCACAAAAATGGTATTTGGCATGATTTTCCCTTCAGGCAGAACATAGCCTTGGCTTGTTGCAGGCAACTGAGCATTTTCTTCTCGGGTAATGTTTTGGGAGTCTTGATTTGCAGCAGACTATGAACAAATTTTATATACCATTTTATAAGAATTTTCACACTTGTTTATTAGACATTTTCTGCTCTATGTGGATAAAACTAACATGCAGAACAGAATACCAAGTGCATTTTTCTAGCTAACATCAGGATTCTTTTTACCTTCCCTTGAAGTTTGTCTGCAACATGACTGTTTTAGAATGTTGCGTTGGAAAATGTTAAGTACTGTACCGCACAGAGAAAAACATTGGTCCTACTGTAGATTCATTACAGTCTCCAAGCAACACATGCCTATACAACACATGTATAATAAAAATATTTTAAACTCTTTAAAATCTTAAGGCCTCGATTTAAGAATTAAACAGAATAGTCGAGCGATTCTGTAGTTCTGTGGGGTCTTTACAAGATCAAAGCCACCTGTCCCTACCTAGTTGCAGAGATGCCGTGTGGGTTGCTGGTGCAAGTGTTGCACCCCCTTGCTGGACTGGGCAGCTGGGGTGGGCCACCACATTGGTATGGGCAGCTGCCCTGCTGCTTCCTCCCCAGCTTGTCCCACCCCACCCCGGACGCCTGGACACTGAGAAGCAGCTGAAGCCCCTCGAGGGAGAGAGGGGGAACAAGCAGGAGACATTTTCATTGGGCAAGAGATGGCTCGGGCTGCAAAGCATTCGCCAGGATGCTTAGGAGCCTTGCGAGCTGCTTGGGATCCCAAACCCTTGAAATAAAAGTGCTAGCTCCCTACACCCTCCCCGCCCCCCGATCTCGCATTGGCAGCTTGCACCGAGGCTGCACAGACTGAAGAAGCCCCTTCTCGCAGTTTCCTCCACGCCGCTACCTCCTAGTTGACAAGAGTTAAGTAACTACGAGACATGTTTCCTCCAAGAAAGAAACGAACCACAGCGAACAGGTGCCCCGCACCCCGATATTACTGCCAACCGATGCTCATTATTAGACACATCGCGTTAGCCGCGAACCCAAATTAAGACCGTTCTTCTTCAGTCGCAAAGCGGCAGGGCCTGGTGCGCGTGCGCAGCACGAACGCAGCGGCGGTGCCCGCCATTCCTGCGCGTTTGGAGCCGCTCGCTTCGCACTCCACACACACAACACGCGTGCTCAAATTCAGCGTTAGTTGATCCGTTGGAGAGGACTATTCTCTTCCAGTTCCAGACACCCAACAAATGGGGGGGAACCCGTTTTGCGGGAGGGGCAGCGCCTTCAAATAAAGTTTTTTTAAAAATCGCCGCGCGACAAAATGGTGCCCTTTTCCCCTCACCGCCTTCCCTCCTCGCGCTCTACGGAGGCCTTTCCGACGGCTTTTCACGAAGCCTTTCGAGGCCCGCTTCTCTTCCCGTTCCCCACGGCAGCCCTCGACCCCTCAATAGGTGCGGAGGAGGAAGGGCCGCCTTCACCCCAAGCCGCTATTTCGAGGCCGAGTCGAGCCGGCCTCTCCTCCCCTCACAAAAAGCGCACCTCGTCGCGCGCGCCGCTAGATTCCGAAAGGGGCGACGAACGGACCCCGTTCCCCCTTCCCTACATGGATGGGGGGGGAGCTCCACCCCCCCGGCTCCATCCCCCGACTTAGCCCTCGCAGTTCTCTGAAAAGCCATTCTTTTTTACCGACGAAGTAAAAAAAACGTGGCTGCCCCTGAAGAACTTGGAACACCACCTTTTTTACTTAACTTACCATCTTCTAGGGCAAACCTTTGAACTCGTCGAAATGGAAAACAAAGGCTTTCTCTCTTCCCCCCTTTTAAATAATAAATAAATAAAAACACCCCACCACCACAACCAAATCCACAAATTTCCCCTCCCCTCCCTTTAAAACATGTCAGCAGCTGCTCCAGAAAGCGCCCCAGAGAGAGACCCCGCCCACGGCTCTTCGCCACACCCAAAAGGGGCCAAGGCGGGACTTGGTCCTAATAATTTGCTCACCCCCCCCCTCAATTTTTAACGCTTATTCGGTTTATTTTTTAACCCGAGAGAGGCTGCTATATAGCGTTGTTACGTAGGAATAGCGTTTCGAAGATATATATATAAAAAGACACGCCACCTCTGTTTTACTTCCTACCTTCCCCCCGCGCTGAGGTAAAACTTTAAAAGGGATGGGGTTTTTTTATTCGTTGGGGAGTGGGCGCGTGTCGCCGACCCCCATTTTTCTTCACCGTTCAGGACCGTCCTGAGTAAAAAATAAATAAATTTAAGAGACCTGCAATCGACTTTCACGTCAGCGGCTTAAAAGCGCCATTGTGAAAAGCGCTTTTTAAAACCGACACTGACCCTCGTGAGGTTACAGGAAAGGGGATGGTTGCGCATCTGTTGAATCTAGATCTGAATTAAAAACGTTTTTTCGTGTAAAAAATAATGAAATGCTTAGATGACCTACCTTTTCTTATACATTGCAACTGCCCTTATGCATAGTCACTGCGTAGTTTGGTGCTGTCTTCTTTTTTTTTTTTTTTTTGGCAGTCTTAACACCTTAGTGGCCTTAAATTAGGTACGTGGTAGAAGATAAGATAATAGCTTTGGGCCTGCAGTCCTCCCAGGTTTGAAAAGTCGCATTGAATTCAGTGGGGCCTACTTCTAAGTAGACATGCATAGGATTGTGCTGTTAGTTACTAGCAAAGGGGCCATTGGCTGGACTTGTGGGTTGTGTGAGAAACGTGTGGTGCAATATTGGGGCCTGGATTTGTTTTGTTCTCCCTTGCCTCAGAATCCACCAGTTGGCCACACTCAAAAGTGCAGTGAAAGACAGGAGGAAGGTGTTCAAAATGGCTGTCGCCTTATTAAAAAAATAATAGTGTGATCATACAGCAACCATTCATAATGCCTGTTAACTATGTAATTTTGTGCTCTGTGATTTTGCACTAGGTTTAGATTGATAAAAGGGTTGTTGAGATCCTAAGTGCAAAACAGTGGGATGGAACCGCACCTCCTTTTTTGAAGTATTTCTTTTTAAATAACACCTTAACTGTGTCCTCAATAAAAATTTGGCTAGAAAAATAACTTATTTTGGTCAGCTGTAGGTTCTCTGCAGGGAAAGGATTTTTGTCGCAGGTGGATGGGTGCGTGGAGCAGTAGGAGCTGTCTCGGGAGAAGAATATTTCCCCCGGAATAGATTGCATTCATTGTAGTAAGTGAAGTTTGCTCTATTTTAAGCATCCCTGAAACAAACTGTGTTGTAGATATGACAATAAAAATGTGTGTTCTAAGAATCATTATTTATTGATCTAAGAGTGGTACACATTGTGTTACAAATGATCAGCTCGGGATTGCAATAGATGAAAGTGGACAGAACAAAAAGATTTCAGGACTGAATATTAGACATAATGTATATAATATGCCAAAAGAAATTAAGAGAAAAAATCTCAAATTATCTTAATGAATGTGTCCTAGCCAGTATCAAAGAGCTGGCTACCTACCTACATCATGTGAACCCTGCAGCCAACACATGGCTGTACTGATTCCTTTATAAACACTGATGGATATGCTACAGCTCATATCAATATGCTACCAATTAAGCAAGCTGGATCACAGAAGTCATGATATGAGACCTAGCACCAATCAAAGGCAGCAGCACAGCCTTGTATCCAGTCCTGCACAAGAAAACTAACAAAGTCACAATGCATTCCACCAAATTGGATGACTTTAAAGAGGGTTAGAAACATGCATGGAGAATAATCTTTATCTTTATCTATAGATATTAACTATGATGGCTATCTTCTTCCTCTGCTGCTGGAGGCAGTATGCCTATGAATATTAGTTGCTGGGAATTGCAAGTTGGGAGAGTGATTTTGCACTCAGATCTTGCTTGCAGGCTTCCTACTGGCATCTGGTTTGCCACAGGTGAGAACATGATGCTGGACTAAATATGCCCTTGGCCTGAGCTACCAGGGCTGTTCCTATGTTCTTACTAAGCAAATATGATTTTATTTTTGTTTTTTGAAATGGCATTTACACACAGACACATATCTTTGAACATTATTGATTATGCATAGAAAAATATCAGTGAAGCTGTAAAGAAGTTTAGAAACCTAGCCCTGCAGATCAAGCTAAACACAACAGTCAGCCTAGAGAGATGTATGTTAAAAGAAGGAAAGACAGCTGGTAAGTGGTGAACCAAGCTATTCCAATAGGCAAAATTGACTACTTCTGTGCAAGAGACAACCTCTGGTGCCAGTTCTGAGCAGGGACTGCCAGGCTGGGGTCTGAGTTAAGAATATACAGTACAATCCTATGCATGTTAATTCAGAATAAAGCCCCACTGTGTTCAATGGGGCATACTTCCCATAAATAGGAACAAAGCATGAAATGGCAACCTTTAAGAATCACACTGCCTTTCAATTTATTTCCAAACACAGTGATCTTTATCGTTCCTATTTTAATTTGTGGAATTTTGAAAGGACTGTTTCATCTAGAAGTGAAGCAAGTCATATTACAAGTCATATTGCACCTCCAATGATTTTATTGCACAGATAAGAAGTTTCTTGCTCTTCACAGTCAGAAAATACTTTTCTCTATTATTATTTTTAAGAAAGGAATGGCACTGTATGGCCTGTAGAAAAGATTGCTTGCTTTTAGGATAAATGACAATATGGGGAGGTATGACTTTTCTGTGATGGTCTTCCTAAATGGAGTTATGAAAATTAAGAAAGTTGTTTCCTAAGTAACTTGGTAGAAAGAACAGCAGGGGCCTCAATGTTCTAAGGAAACATCTGGATTCAAGAGGAACAATTACCATTCTAGGGCTAACATATGTCTGGATTTTCCCAGACATTACTGGGATTTCAAAGGCAGAATTGATGTCTGGGGAGAATTTCTGAAAGGCGGCGCATTGTCCTGGATCTTAGGTAGTCAATCGAAAAAATGTGGGGTTTTTTTTTGCTTTTTTGTCTTTAAAAATTTCAACAACTTTTTGGGTGTCCTGGTTTTTACTTTTTGAAATATGGCAACCCTAAGTTAGGCTGTCAAGGAACAGTGACATATCCTTCTTTGTGATATCATTAACATGGTTTAAAAGTCAGCTAGTCAGAGAGGTGTGAAGTGAGAACAGACGGAGATGAAGAGAGTCTAGGTTTGGTTGCTGTTTTGGGGAGAAGGGGGAGGGCTCTTATGCTTCCATGGACAGCTCACCCTTCTCATCTTTCTGGAAGAGGTGCTTTGGTTCTTATGGAATTGTTAAAATGACTGTTGATAATAGTATTAATTAATCTCCAAATAAGAAACAGAATATATTTTATATTTAAAAAGCAAGTCATGGTCAAGTGAGAATGGTCCATGATAAATAATTAAGAATCTAAAGAGGTAAAGAAGTAAAAGCTATACTTGTTTTAATGAATGAATGGTTTGTTTTCATAAACAAATTAAAATATTGGCTTATAATACTACTGTTTGGGGTTAATGGTTTATCTAAAGTTTGAGAAACTATCATTCAAAGTCACAAAAGTACTTTAAAGTTTTGTTCATCACCTAATGGTAAATAAATTTTGAATTAAGGAATGTGTAAGCACATTTCCTCAGAGAAATTTCAGTCAAGCTCCCTGGATGTTCTACTTTTATTTACCACTATCCCAACCACCAACAAAACCTAATTACTTGTGACTATTGAAAAACAACAACATGAAGTCATTATCCTCACCAGTTTTTTACTAAGAAGAAAACGGCTCCTGCCTTCCATCGTTTTGACCAATGAGAGCAGAGGCACTGGAATAACAGGTAAGCACCAGGCATTTATTTTTAAGCTTTATTTGATAAATGTACTTTTATTAAGATTTAGTACAATTAAATAACTGCAAAACAGATTAGGTTATCTAGGGTATCAAAGTCTTCTACACTGATTTACCTACTGTATGTCCCATGTATCCTTAAGCCTTCTCAACATAACATTTTTTGCTAAGAAGTGGGATAGATTTTTCCCACTTTGACAATGCATACTGCTAGGTTAATTGAGAGTCCTAATCCATGACAGTGATTGTGAATTTGGAATCAGGGTGATGGTGTTGTTATTACAAATTAATAATTAGTGTGAAGTGTATGTATGTTGGCTGATTACTGAACGATAACATCTAGGTTACTTTTTTTTTATTTAACAGGATTTGTATAGTGCTTAATCATCTAAGGTTATTATGATCAGAGGCAGTGTTTGTTTTCAATCCATCATATTTTAATTCTGCCCATGAGTTCAGCAGCATGCATGATGTGACCTCAAGTCAGTAAACTTTATTACTGAGCCAGGATTTCAATATTTTAAGATATAAGAAGTCATAAAGCAAGGGGTCTGCTGGCACTGCTGCTCTTTTTGTCCATAATTTATGTCAGTGATGTGTTAAGGGAATATTATTTTTCACCAAGCTGGGGATCCCATCCTGTGTTGAAAATACTCCTTATTGACAACTTGGTGCAATTATTTCAGCCCCAATTAGGTGTGCCTAGTTTTGTATCATACACAGCTGTTAAATCCTGAATTTCACTCAAGATGTAATCGACAACCATTTCACGTGGGGGTTCTTTTCCTGCCCCCCATGTGTGTCAGCATGAGCATAAGCACTTAAGTGTGCCCCATTCCGCCCTGCCTCCCTTCTGCCCCCCTCCCACCCCTGTTCTGCCCTTTTAGTGACGTGTTTAGTGACACCTTCGGTCACCTCTGGGTTCACCGCTGTGCACATGCATACAATCATGCGTCATTCAGACATGTGTTAATCGGTCATTGCCTGTATATCTAAGGCAGGAGTGAGTACCAAAAGTGACCATCCAAGTTTCTCTGTTTGGCCCTTGAAACTTTCCCAAGGCCACACACCTTTACTAACTGTGCCCTATACCCTCACTGAGTGTGTCTGCCTGGCTTGAATGTGTCCTAAACTGTGATAATGCCTTTTGCTTGCCTGGATGGAGGTTGGAGAGTTGTGGGTGGGGATATGTAAAAAATCTGGCTTTTGTGTGGCTGGAATAAAGTGTGTTGTTCAAAGGTAAAAGTCACATCCGTTGCTTGGTCACTTTTGCTAGAAGGCTGCCCATATGAGACTGCAGCCCTTGGTCTGAAAATGATACCTCGCCAAAGGGCTAGCCAATTCTAAAGCTGCCGACAGCAGAAATGAATTGACTGCGTAGGATCAGACTATAGTTTTCATCGCCAACAAGGTAGGGAGATAGAAAAGAGATCATATGTAATGGTTGTATAGATGAGTGAATTTCAGCAAGTATAACTTGACAGGAAATGCCTATGGGCACTTTGATACTATGCATTACATATATAGTTTTTACATCTTCTGTCTTGAAAAGCTCAGTTATATTTTATATCATAAAATATTATCTTTAAGAAACCTGTACTATATATTCTGTCCCACTGAACAACTTGTACTCAAATAATTTTAAAGTTGGAAGACACCCCAAAAGTCATCTAGTTCAACCTCCTGCAATATAGGAATCTTGCCCAATGCCATCCCTGGATGGGTTCGAACCACCAACCTTCTGATTAGCAGCCAGGTGCACTGATCACAGGTGAAATGTTACAGCCTACATGAGAATACATTGAATAAATTATGTAATATACATTATTTTGCTCATATCGAATGCTTATATAAGTAACACAGCTTCTAAACACAGCTAGGAAGGCAATAGAATTACCTTTTCTTTAAAAAAAATTAAGCCAGTTCTTTAATTTTCAGTGATTAGGCAATGGTGGGCATTCTATTTCATCCTATGCTTTGCTTCCTTCTTAGCATTTCAAACCCTTCCAAACAAGAAACAAGATTTAGCCCAACAAGAAAATGTAAACATTACATAGAAACTATTTGTGATCATTCAGAACAGCAGTAATTAATGATAATGCAATCATTCTGGCTTGGGCAAATAAAATAAACATTTGTGTGGCAGAAAATCATTGTCTCTATTTGTACTCAAATGAATACAACCAAACTTCATTATTAGTTTGGAATTCAACTATTTCCCTTTGAAATTCTTCTGTTGGAAAGACTTCCACTGTTCTATCTTTGGATCAGTATTGTCTATGTTGGCTGCTTCTCTCATGCTGTTCTTTGTTCAACCTACAGATTTGTAAATGGATTTTAACAAAAATACCATAAACTACAGGGTGCTGTTCTCCAAAGTAAACTGAGTCTGCAAAGGCTGCTTATTATGCCACTACTCTGGGATGTGGAGCAGCACAATAACATTAAATAACTGCTTGTGGAATGTGTAACTTCCAGAGGACTCCTATCAATCTTTTTCTTTTTTTGCACTTTGTGCAACAGGAACGTTCTAATGTCTACTATAGCTACAATGCTATTTAGGCATAATTACTTTAGAGGAAGTCCCATTGAACTCAGCAGATGAGGCTGCATGTCTGGTTTAAAGAGAATGACAGGGGGACAAAGAAATGCCTAGGTTCATGGACTTAACACAAATCCAGAAAGATGTCATTGAATATCAGTTCCACATTAAAAACCATTTTTGAAACTCCCATCTAGTTCAAAAGCTGCACAAGGTCTGGTGATTTAAAAAAGCAGGGGAAGTATGAAAGGTACCAAGGCTCATTAAATGAAATTCACAGGTTTTGGAGCCTGACAATTGTTTGGTATTTCCATAACTCATAAAACAGACAAAAGACCTGCAAGGTGCAAGAAATGACAAAAGAGGACAAAATGAGCAGCAGGTATAAAAATGAGCAGCATAGGAAGTTAATAAGATGTTGAAAAAAGGAAGGAACTTGGTTATGTGTAATATTTTTATTTATTTTTTTAAAGGAGGAATTTTAACAGTTGGCATTTCAGGAGATGATTGTTTTGGATTAATAGGCAGAATAATTGTTGCAGTATACATGGCTAAGTAATAATATCATTATAATATGGTAATATTTTTTCAGATTTTCTGATCCAAATACATGGGTTTACTGTATATTTATGATAACCTTTTAAAACTTTTATCCTTTAAAATCCTATGACATGAACATACAAACTTTAACAACATTTTAAATATATAAGCTTTTGTTTGTGTTCTTACATTCCAGCCCAATAAAATTCTGCATTCTTAGCTTTCTCTGATGCAGTGTTCTAAGCACACAGATAGACTCTGGAAGTAGCACACTTCTGCCACATGGAGCTGTTATGGGGAGAAACATTCAGTTCCAAGATCTTAAATTTCTGTTGGAGCCACGTGTCCACATCTCTCTAGGCATACTGCATGAATTTATTTATTAAGAGTACTTTTAGTCTACCTTTTATTATATGAGGCCAGGGTGGGGTACAATATAGTTGAAACAACAAAAATGTTTCTATACAGTCAAAAGACCAGATAAAAACATAACAAAACTTTAACTCCCATACAATTAAAAAAACCACAGCCCTACTCATTGACTCCTTAATTGCAGCAGCATACTGACACTAGTACTGTATGTAACAGTCACGCAGGCAAGGTAGGCCTCTACTTAGTGTCAAAATGATCAGTGCCAGTCACACTTCCAAGCAGAGGCCATCCCATGATTTATTGCATGAAACACTTGTAACATCTGAGAACCGGGGGGGGGGGGGGGGAGGCGTCTAAGAACCTTTGCATCTCCATAATTTTCTTCCTCTTTTGACAAGTGTCAAAGGCTGTGAGAGACAGCGGCAGCCCAATGAGGGAAGCAGGTGCAAGTTGGGCCTCCATTTCTTGGTTGGGATTATTTCCCAGGAGCATATTTGAGGACTGGGACAAGTATCTTCTTCTTATTTATTTATTTTAAAAAATTACCGCCCTTCAAGCCCATGCAGAGATTGACTGAGGCCTGGAGCAGGAGTCTTACTATAATAAAGTTATAACAGACGCCCGAAGAATTACATTTGCTTCGTTAGTAAGTTTATAACCTCAATGGAGGAGACTATGAGGATTGGTTTTGGCAAGTATGTTGGATTGCATTGTTATACATGGAAAATGCTCTTCACAACTTATTTACGGTATATGGAAAATAGCTACAGCATGGTTTTTTTTTGGAGGGGGCAGAATCAAGTTGTATTGAATTACAAGTTGACCAATTAACTGTTTTAATTTATGAAAAACTAAGGTATATCTCATTTCACCACAAGATGGTGTGTGATATCAGCATTGCTAGGATATGGATAAAAATATGTTGCTTATCCAGCTTGTCTATGAAAGCTTGTGTACTAAAAAGCGATATATTAACTGTTCTATAATGCTCTCTATCTCATTGGCCTGCCTAAGTGAAGAGTCAAATCTCAGTTTCCCTATCATGTCAAAAGGATATACTGTTAAAGGCTGCAATCTACATTTGAAAAGGACCAGTTTTCTCTTGATAGCATTCTCCTCTTCTCTTTACACTGTGCATGTAACTTCTTATTTGTGAATTCGTCTCTAAATGAGACAAGAATCAGTTTGGATAATAAACAATAGACGACAAGCTGTGTGCAAACATCAAGAGTGCAAACAAGCAACCTTCCAGACCTAGAATAACTGATAAGATTGTGACTAGTGTTGATCTTAATCCTCTGTGATCTTTTAGCCCAACAGCTGATGTGCCTGAGAATTAAAATGCATTACCTTGTTCATTACAAAAGGATAGTTAGTTGAATTGGCTTCTTACAACCACCTGTAATGCCCGTTACTTCTTTTATGTAGTTTTGAAATGCAAAACCTACCCAAAGGAACTACTTTTTCAAACCAGATTTTATTTGTATGTGACTGACAATAAATTTGCTATCCCAGTATGATGAAGAGTGCCATAGCAAAGTTTATGCAAAATTAGTACTTAGTAAATATATAGTGTTATCCATTAGTGCTCAAAGCCTTTCATTTTACAAAGATTATAATGCAAACCCATCCAGTTTTGGATATGTCATTGTTAGTGTCCTAATACTATTATGTAAAAAGTGAATTTTGGGTGTTACAAGGAGGAGTATTAAAGGCTTACCACAGGCCAGGAGGAAGCCAAGCTGAAGTCAGGCAATATTCTGTATGTGTCTAAATTACATAAATTAATACAAATTTATTTGTTTAATTGTGAAATAATTTTTACTAGGTTTTTTAAATGTATATCTATCTGTCCATCTCCTTTGAGAATTGGGCAATGTATACTTTTACTGTAACTTTGAATCAAACTAGACCTTTGGCTATTTTTGTTGCTAAAAACAAAACAAAAATAAGATGCTTCTTTTAGTCTTGCTTTAAAGCTTAATAACAGACTTCCATTATGTAAATTCTCATAATGTGAATTCTAATCTCCTACTTACATTGATGAAAAATGATGCAATTAGGACTTAATTAAGAACTTGTGCTTATTTTTTATATTGTTTTTAATAGTGTGTTAGAGTGTTTTTTTAAAGAGCAAAAAAGTAAAACAATTAACAACAGCTTAAGAAAACCAACCTTAAGGGAGAAAAGACATCTATAGTTGATTTAAGCAAAGTCAGTAAGCTAAACCTCAAGCCAAAGACAGGTAAAATAATTCAGTGCAAAGTGTTAAGTACAACAAAGAATCCGGTGGCACCTTAAACTAACAAAAGCTTTATGGCATAAGCTTTTCTTGACCATACTGCAGTTTATCTAATTCCTGGTTATCTTGGGTTGTAGGTGTAAGCCACCTTTCATTGTACAGTAATTGAGAGTACATTGAGTGAAAGAATGACATCCTTATTGCAATGAGAGAAATGAATAGCTGCCATATAATATAGTTCTGCTGCGGTGAGGCTAGAGGGCCTGCGCCCTTGGCAAGGCCTTTACCATCTGGCCTAGGGGGCAGGGCCTGGATTCACTGGAACAAACCTTGGGGCATTGCTGGTGGGGGGGGGCTTCTGCTATTGTTTCCCTTCTTCAACTGTCTAATGTATTTTAAAAGGTGGTCAAGTAGCTTTTAATCTATGGGGTTTAAAATTCGGGGTGTTTTGTTTGTTTTGTGGTGGTTTTAAAGTTTAAATGGGGTTGTGTGTTAGTTTAATTTGTGTGCCATTGTAAATTATGCTTCTTTTATTATTTTCTAGTAGGTTTATGGGTTTGTTTTGTTGTTTTTATAAGAAAACTTGTTTTGGGATAGGTTTTGGGCTGCCCCCAGAGTGGGCCCTAACCAATAGGATGGCTGGGACAGGTTCTACAGAGGGGTGGGATATATTGGGACACCCAATCTCAGTTATCATGGTCAGGAGGAGGAGTTACGCTACAATCAGACCACGTCATTACCGAGGAGACAGGTTTAGTTGTTGTTTGAAAACTATCCCTTCCTCCGGGTCTGGTCCTTACCAGAAGGATACTGGAATCAAAAAGGGTGACCCACATGATCTTAAGATGCTGCTGCGCAATGCCAGGTCAATGATCCACAAAACCACTGCCATCCATGACTTGATCGTGGATGGAGGAATTGACCTGGCATGTGTAACAGAAACTTGGTTGGACATGGCAGATGGGCTTGTTCTTGACTTCTTGTCCACCAGATTTCTCTTACATACAGCAACCCAGGTCATGTGGGCGGAGGGGGTGGTTGCAGTGATTTTAGGAAGTCATTAGCTTGCACCAGGTGTCCTATTGGGAAGACCCAGTTTTCTGAGTGCATGTTCTGGAAGTTGGGCAATAGGGGCAGTACAGGATTCCTAAAGGAGTACCAACATCTCCACTCCACCAAGGATTCCTTGTCTGAGCTGCTTCAGGTTGTGGCGGATGTTCTCCTGGAGACACCTAGTTTGGTTGTCCTAGGGATTTTAACATCCATGCCAACACAACCTTACAAGAGGCTGCTCGGGACTTCGTGGAAAGCATGACCTCCATGGGGCTGTCCCTGAATCAGTTTGGCCCAACCCATAGCTGGGGACATGCCTTAGACCTGGTGTTCACCTCTGTGGACGTGGGTGATCTGACACTAATTAAATGTGAAACAAAAGAAATGCCATGGTCGGATCACTTCCTGGTGCAACTAGACTTCTCCATGACCGTTCCCCTCTGCAGGGAGGTGGGACTAATTAATTGTTATTTAGTCGTGTCTGACCCTTTGTGACCCCATGGACCAGAGCACGCCAGGCACTCCTGTCTTCCACTGCCGCCTGCAGTTTGGGGACATGGACTGATTAATAGACAGTCACAAAGTTTCTGTGTTGCTGTTGTTGACTTCTCTTTTCTCCAAGCAGCCTCTAATATTTTGTTCCTTTTATGGAGAGGGCTCTTCCTTTGGCATTTGAACTGAAAATTGTTGTCCTTCTAACTGCATAAATGGCAATCTTGGATCCTCCTTTTCTCCTATGCCCTGCTAAGTTACCAATAGTAATTTGTACAGCAGATGGCAGTAATTCTTTTCTCTCTCTCTCCAATGTAAAGTGTTTAAGGGCAAAAGATGAATAAACAATAAACTGCATGCCAAACCTTTGTGAAAAAATGAGAGTGAAAAAAGGGAATTCATTGTTGCTGACGAACGCATTGAAGTCCACACTCATTGAATTGGCTATGTGATTCAGGGATAGCCAACAAATCTTTTATAATCTTTAAACTATGCATTATCAATACATGCATGATTTGATCTCTGCCCAAATTAATAGCGTGTTCAAGAACTTTTGTTTTCAGTGACCTGGTTGATCTTGAAGCTAGAACTCCACCATTAATAATAATAAAAACTGTCTCTCTTGTAGGATAATTAAAGGCAGATGCATTTAATTATAGTGGATGGTGCAATAATGAATACAGAATAATTATTTCCTAGTCAACTTGAATTTAAATATACACATTTTTAACTACTATGTGGTTTTACTCAAAGAATGGTTATAAGGCACTGATGTATGTGTGGGGAGTTCCCAGTTGCCTTTTTCTTGAAACATATGAGAAGTTATTCATTCTTCTTGCATTATTATTCTAGCATGGCAATGGTGCCCCATCTTTCCATTGGAAGATAATTTTTCAATTTCATTTTAAACTAAACAAAATTTAGTTTAGTCGTCCTCTTTATGTCTTGCCACCAAACATAACTGCTAAATGCCTTGTGTCCATTGTCACTGGTTTATTTCCACTTAATTTCAGCAGCAGTGAAGCAAAGGTAGCAAGAGATCTTCAAAGCATTCTATAACACCTGGTGGCCCAGAATGCATTTCTGGAACAATGCAAGGAGGACACCCACATACTGTAGTTCCTCCTACACTGCTAAACCTCAGAAGGGGCCTCGACTTTCATTGGAAGAGCAGGGGTGCTTCCAGATTACCTTTTGGAGCATTCCATTCTGATTTGTTGCAGTAGATCAGACCACATTGGCTGTTTACTGAGCGTTAATATTGATTCATTTGCTGTGAAGGTAGGCTATGTTGCATAACTGCAAGCATTAACCTAAAATTTCCAGTGTATTTTCTTCTCACTTGCCTTACTGCAAAAAGTCTGATCTTTTTGGGAAGCAGGTTTGTTGCACAAGATCTCCCAGTAAGTTTTAATTACACAACCTGAACTTGCTGGTGTGTGCCCTGGTTGAAGCCTCCAGAGGGGTGCCATTGAGGCTCCCAGCCTCTGTGTGTATACAAGTGTGAAGGATATGTGTGCCAAACTGGCTTTTTGACCCAGGTGAAACAAAGCCTGGTTTTGCCCCTGCAGCCTGGAAGCCCTCTAAGCTTTTATTTTGGCAGAGGAAACTTCCAAAATAATAGTTTTCATCAGCAGGCTTCACCCCTATCCATATCACTCTTCACTGGATAACAGGCTGCAATCCTAGGCACACTTAGCTTGAAGGAATCTCCATCAAAACATAGTGCAGGTTACTTCTGAATTAACATGCCTGGGCTTTGGACATACCTGGAAGTGCCACAAACATCCTCTTTCCATGCATCCTCTTTCCATGCTTATGAGTACTGTATGGAGTACTGCTTTTATATCTGTCCTCTAGAGAGATGTCCAAACTCTACTACATCTAACTCATGCATGTCCCACAGAAGAGATGTGAAAGTCGCTGTTCCCAATGTTGGGAAAGCACATGGTTCCCACGCAAAATGTTTCCAGGTTTCCAGGGCATGGGAAAGACTCCTGCCTGAAACCCTGGGAATGTCGCTGCTAGTCAGTATCAACAATTCTGAGCCAGATAGTTCAACGATCTGACTTGGTTTAAGGCAGCTTCCTATGTTACTATGTTTCTTGTAAGTGTTAAAAGAGGCAGCACTTGTAGATGACCAATTAAGCCACCTGGATTACTCAGTAGAACCTGCCCCACTTAGTCTGATAGCTGACCTTTTTGTGTAATCTTTGAATTAAGGCATTTGGCAGGAGACAATACCATCCAGTAATGTACATCTCTCTCTCTCTTTCACTCTCTCTCTCTCCTCTGGATTAACTATAAGTGTCTGTCTTAATGTGAAATATTAAATAGAGCATTCAGTAGTCAGTGCCTTGTAGCCATCTAGGAAACATTTCTTTATTTAATTCATAGAGTCATGATATATATTACAGTAAACTGATGCAGCAGTGTTCAGCGGGGGCGGGGGGGGGGAGAAAAAAGAAAACGCTTTCTATGTTGTTTTTCAAAATATGCCATGTATGTTAAATACTGACATCTCCAAGAAAAATACTTCAAAACACACTTTCAGCAATTCCTTGAGGTTTAGTAATCATTTGATTTTGAAGTGTAGCTATGTATCAGCATTAACAATAAACATACACTTGTGCTTTTTTAGATCAAAGAGAGCTTGTAAGACATGAGAATTGGAGGCACTTGCTGTCATCCTAATTTCAGGTATGTTTATGATCACTTTTAAGTTAGTAGTTGTTAGAAGACAGTAGAAGCACAGCAAAATGTACACACAAGTCCCGTATCTGAACCAAGACCCAGACATAACCAGTTTCTCAAGAAGATAGTATTCTAACTTTAGAAAGAATTGGTAGGATCCTAGACTCTGTGTTGTTGGCATCTGTCTTGGAAGGTAATAGATTGCATTTCTGGGGGTGAAGTGAAATCAATGGAGAATCACAGCGCCTGCTGTGGCTGCAGGGACCAGTAACTCATAACTTCTGCCTCCAGCATTGTTTTTGCTGCATTACTAGCACCGAACTGACCTCTCCAGGGCACAAGCCTGGGTAGTGTGTATGGAGCTTCTGGGCTGCCCAAACACCAAGATCCCCCTCTCAGCCTCATTGATGTCCAAATGAAAACAGAGCAATACATTTGGCACCAGCTTGGCTGCAGGAGTTGCTGGAAGGAGGTATACAAGATGCCATCCAAACACGTTAGGGGCTCTGTTCCAGATTTGTTTAGGGTTTACTCCTTAGCCTTTTCTTCACCTTGGGGTTTACTTCTTGCATATGAGTACAGCTGTAAGGCAGCTGAAGTTTAGGATCAGGGTTTTCCTTCTTCTAAATAGGCTACCTTGATGAGCCCCACCTGTCCCTCATTTCCCTCTGCAGCATATGCGGTAACCACAGGGATGGACTTTGGCTTCTGCTAACTGCTTTCTTGACTATTGGACTAACCTATTGGTCTCGTCTGCTTAATCTGCTGGAGCCTGTCTTAGCATGCAGAGGAAGTCCATAGCTCACCAAGGGCTTGAGATCCATTGGCTACCCTCACCTGGTTTAACTGGCCAGTCAAAGCCATTTCCTGGAGTGTGGCCACTGTCACGTGCTGACAGCTTCTAGGAACCACAGTCATAGCTGAGTGCAGAGTAGGGACCAAAGGTGTACGAACTACCCCAGAAGAAGCACGATGTGTCTCCCACCAGATGTGTGACCCACCAGAGATACTACCTCTCCCCAACACCCATACACCTTAGATCAGGCATTGGCAAACTTGGCCCTCCAGATGTTTTGGGACACAACTCCCATCATCCCTGACCACTGGTCCTGGTAGCTAGGGATGATGGGAGTTGTAGCCCCAAAACATCTGGAGGGCTGAGTTTGCCTATGCCCGCCTTAGATTATAGACCACTTAATTATATAATGTGTGATACAGGAGTAACTTTGATACCATAATGTTCAAATTTCTGGGAATGGAGTATGCCCAGTTTTTGAGTACTATTTTTTGAATAATTCAAACATACACTAATAAACAACTTAAATTTTTCATAGTGCATTTATGAGCTCATACTTGCATTGTCAGCTTGAAAAAATGCCTTTTATATTTTAACCCACACACATTATTTTACAGGGTTGTAAAATAGCGTGTGTGGGCTAAAATATAAAAGGCATTTTTATATAAAAGATGCAACCCTATGCCAACTTATTATATGAAACACATGTCCTTTCCATGTGGGCTGCTTGTTCTGTGTCTTCTTATAGCATTAAACTGATTGTATGTTCAGAAGGCAACCAAACTGTTAGAATTGTTGGGAGCATTTGTGTTTCCTAGTGCACGTATACAACCTTGACAACTATTGTCTGAAGCAGAGAAAGGTGTGCACAGGAAAGATGTAATTTGGCATGGTTGACAGATATATTGTTTGATATCCATTACGAAACTGTATGTAAAGTGCTCATTAATTAAGACCTTTATCTCTGTCACTGAAAACTGAGTAGAAATATTTATTGTCATTACTTTTTAAGAACAGCTTTGCATAAACAACGACCACTGCTTAAAATACAGGAGGTCCTCAGGATCATTCCACTAGCTAGGATGAACACAGCTTATAACACCGCATTGGGCATCCTAAAATGCAGTTTTGACAGAGAACTTGCAACCAGGTAGCAGGCATCTTCCCATGACTAGCAGAAATAGCTGAAGTAGGCTAATGCACTTAATTTGCCTGATTTACACAGGTTACAGAATCCAGCTTTTTGTGATGCAGAATTTAGGTTACCTTCATTCAGTATGTGTGTATGTGCACGTATCCAGATTTTACAAGTGTCGTATTGACCTAAAATCCTATGCATGTTTAGGCTGAAATTTAGGCTTTCATCATCTTTTACCCTCTGCAAGTGTGTGGAACCTACTAGGGTGGCCCACTCTTGAAGGCTGATGAATCCAGTTTACTTCAAGGCAGCTCTGGGTGATTTTCTAGCTGATATGGATGACACTCTGTTAAAGTTCTGGCTGATTTGTGGGAAATGTAAATGTAAATGGGCCAAGTCGTTGACAATTGCCAATGAGCCAGTGTGGTGTAGTGGTTAAGAGCGGTAGTCTCGTAATCTGGGGAACCGGGTTTGCGTCTCCACTCCTCCACATGCAGCTGCTGGGTGACCTTGGGCCAGTCACACTTCTTTGAAGTCTCTCAGCCCCACTCACCTCACAGAGTGTTTGTTGTGGGGGAGGAAGGGAAAGGAGAATGTTAGCCACTTTGAGACTCCTTAAAGGGAGTGAAAGGCGGGATATCAAATCCAAACTCTTCTTTTTCTTCTTCTTCTTCTTCTTCTTCTTCAGTGAGTGCCCTCCTCTGTTTTGTAGAGCCTGCTTGGTTTCTTGATATACATCAGAGCTTAGGACAGTGAAAACTCCAAATGAATACAGTTGAACACTATTGAATGCTCATTATCAAGCCTACTCAGTGGCGGCGAAGTCAGCAAAGAAGGAATACTTTGCTTCCTCTGTTGCATCCTCACAGTGCCATCCAGCTGTGCCATCTAATCAACATATAGATTAAAAAGTGCCAAAACATTTATCTAGTTCTTCACTACCATTGTGCTATCTTCTTATATTCAGTGTAATTTTCTCCCAGTAGCATATAAAAATATTAAATGGTGAAGAGCAGATTTAGGATAGAACCCTGCATAGCCCCAATTCATATATTCTCACTGGTCTATTCGCACACAAGTCTATTAATGCATTGGAAGCCTTTCTGGTTTTCAAAACATACAACCAAACACAAATCTAAGAAAGTACCACTGGCAGTTATACCCTACCTACTGGTTGAAATAAGATTTATTCTGGGCTGAACACATGTATTTGGTGAGAATTGTTATTTAAAATGTTATTCCAAAATTTACTCAGAATAAATTATGGAGATTTACTTTGAATTAATCCATCAACATACAATGGGACCTACACCTAAGGTGTTGTGCATAGGATGGCAACCTTATAGATCAATCCTAACCATGTCTGCTCATAAGTTTTACTGAATTTAATAGCGCTTACTCTCAGGTAAGTGGGAGTAAGACGGCAGCCTTAGCTCTGATTGTTGAAGCATCCTCTGAGCATGCAAGCAGAGCAATAGGCAGGTTTGTGCACGTGCAGGTTTATAAATTTGCTGACTCTAGTGTCAAGCAGTAACTTATACAGTGGTACCTCGGGTTAAAACTTAATTCATTCTGGAGGTCTGTTCTTAACCTGAAACTGTTCTTAACCTGAGGTACCACTTTAGCTAATAGGGCCTCCCACTGCCGCTGTGCCATCACCGCACAATTTCTGTTCTCATCCTGATGTAAAGTTCTTAAACTAAGGTACTATTTCTGAATTAGCGGAGTCTGTAACCTGAAGTGTCTGTAACCCATGGTACCACTGTATGTGCAAGTCTGCCATGTATTAGTCACCATTGTCAAGTCAAATAATATTTTTCTGTAGTTCATAGTTCACATATTGGCTGAAAGATAGCAAGTGATAAATATGTACTGTATGTATGAAAGAGCCTTGTGTCATAGTGAGCCACAGAACATATTCTCCATTGCATCTACCAAACACTAATACCAGGTTAAAACTGAATCTATCATTTTTTCTCATAATAGCCCCACCATCTGTTTGCTTGCAAACTAGTTCTCTTAGTATTTCTCTTTGTATTGTTTTGCTATATACAGCACCACACTTTGCTGAGTGATTACAAATATGATGATTGAACAGAAATAGGAAAATATGTGTTTAATTGATATGAATATATATTAATATTACACAACTATATCTATCTATAATAAACATACAGGATTGCAAGTTATCCATATGTATAACTGTATTTAACTTTGTATTGTTTTTATACAACAATACATTTTAAAAAATGCTAGGAGCTGCCAGGATATGAATTTATTTATTTGCAAGGACAGAGCACTGGAGACTCATGACATTTTTATTTTACTACAGTGGATTTCTTTTTATTTACAAACAGACATTGAGCATAGGGGAGCAGGCAAGCACCCAGACAGCTTGCAGTGGTCTGTAAAGCAGTATCAGTTCCCTCAAAAAAACAAACACCCCCACCTTTGTGCTCTTCTTCCCCAATCTCTGACTCATTCATTCAGATAGCTGTAAAACTCAGATTTATCTCATTGGCTGCATCTCTACTTCTCGCCCCATTGTATGACATTAGTCTTACTGATTTAGTAGCCCTCATTCATCAATGCTCGGTAAATAAATGTTTTCTTGCCATCAAATTCCCATTGCATCTTACGCTGGCTCTTTTTTCCTTTTTGATGATTAACTTTTGTTTCCACCATACCAGTCAGTATCAAAAGGTTTATTTTGGAAGCAAATTTGAATTTTCCACAGCTGGTGACTTATTGTTTGCTTTATAAAGGGCATGTACTCTTAATACTTTTCCTTGGGGCCATATCTTCCTTTTGTATGACTGTAAGTTAAGTTTTTTGTTTTATGAAAAAGACAGTTCAACCAGTTTCCCATTGATGAGGTGAATTTCCCGTTGCATTTGAACTTTAGTTTTGAAAAGCAATTGAATGAGACAAATGTCATTAGGGTTGGAGTTCATCCCCAAAGCAGACATTAAACTGGACATCATTGGAAGCGTGTATCTGAAGAAGTGTGCTTGCACACGAAAGCTCATACCAAGAACTAACTTAGTTGGTCTTAAAGGTGCTACTGGAAGGATTTTTTTTATCATTGGAAGCGTATGAAAAAAATATTATGTGGACTCTTACAAAAACATCCTGCAGTTCCATCATTATAATCACTGCCAGACAATACACCTAAGCTACTTGTAATTAATCCTTCTGCACAACAATTTCTAATTTTTCAAAAATTGTCTATAAATCTGTGGCAGTCTAGTTCTGGTGCATAGTATAAACAGGTACCAGGTAAAGTAAGGCTTGTAGGAATGAATTCTATATTTTATCTCTGCACTGTGTGAAGAAGTACTTTCTTTTATCTGTCCCAAATTTCACAACATTCAGCTTCATTGAATGTCCCCAAGTTCTAATCTTATGTAAGAGGGATAATAATATTTCTCTAGCCACATTCTCCACAGCATGCATAATTTCATACACCTCTATAATGTCTCCTCTTACATGCCATTTATCTAAATTAAAAAGGCTGAAATGTTGTAACCTTTCCTCATACAGGAGTTGCTCCATCCACTTAATCATTTTGGTGGCCCTTTCCTGAACCTTTGCAATATAGTTTTTGAAATGAAGTGACCAGAACTGTATACATGATTTCAAAAACAGTTGCACCACCACTGTGATGTTGCCAATTTTATTTTCAACCTCTTTCCTATTGATCTGTGGTATGGCATTTGCCTTTTTCGCAACTGCTGAGTGCTAGGTCAACATCTTCATCAAGCTATCCACTACAACCTCAAGATCTCATTTCTGATCAGTCCCCACCAGTTCAGACCTCATTAGTATATATGTGTAATTAAACAGGGTTTTTGCTCTAATTTGCATCACTTTGCACTTGCTTACATTGAATTGCATTTGCCATTTTACTGCTCAGTTCTTCAAAGATCCTTTGGGAACTCTTCACAATCCATTTTGATTTTAACCATCATGAACAATTTGGTATCATCAGCAAACTCAGTTACCTTACTGCTTACTCCTAACTCTAGTTAATTTATGAACAAGTTAAAAAGCACAGGTCCCAATGCCAATCTTTGGGGACTGTCTCCATTTTCTATATCCCTCCATTGGGAGTACTGTCTATTATTCCTTCTGTGTTCTCCCTGTTTCTTAACCAGTTACAGATCTACAATAGGTGATATGTCTTGAGGCTACCTTCCTCCCTTAGCTAGGAACAGTGCTTTTTTTCTTTAAAAATGTTTAGGAGTACTCTCATTTTCCTACTCCTATTGAAATACTGCCCCTCAATGAGGCCAAACTTAGATTCACAAAATGTTTAGGGGTATGTGTACCCCTGTGCCCCCCCCAAAAGCACTGGTTATAAGCATGAGTTTTACCTCCCAGGTCTTTAACAGTATTGCCACCAAGGCTTTTTTCTACTCGTACTTTATATTAGGCTGCTAAAATGAAGAAGAAGAAGAGTTTGGATTTGATATCCAGCTTTATCACTACCCTAAGGAGTCTCAAAGCGGCTAACAGTCTCCTTTCCCTTCCTCCCCCACGTGAGGTGAGTGGGGCTGAGAGATTTCAAAGAAGTGTGACTAGCCCAAGGTCACCCAGCAGCTGCATATGGAGGAGCGGAGACGCGAACCCGGTTCACCAGATTATGAGTCTACTGCTCTTAACCACTACACCACACTTTCCCTTGCAGGGATGCACTTTCCCAGGCATGGATTTCAGTGTAGAAAGAAACCTGTACTGATATTGAAAACAAATTCTTCAGCTCTGCTCTTGCTCAAGATTTTAATTTTAATCATGTGCCCCCCCCCCCAATGAGCAGTCATTTCCTTCCCCCTCAGCTCATGGAGTTTATAGAGTTTTAGGGTGGTGTTTTCTTTATAAAGGTGATCTCACTAATCCAACATCTGCCCTACATAATTCAAGCTACCATATGGAATTCACCTTGCTGAGAGCACTCTTTCTACCTGGTTAACTAACCCCAGGTGCATCCATTTTTCTAGCTGAAAGCTCTGCGAGATCTGTTTTCTAATGCTGGGCTCCAGCTCAGCACAGTTTTCTTTCCAATTCCTGTTTTGGACTGTTCAAATCAACCAGAGGCCTCTTTCAGTTCCTTACTAGCTGCCCTGATCTTGGGCCCTGTAACACAGCCAGAGCCAGCAAGCAGCAGACAGGCTTTTTTACTCCATCAAAAGAAATTCTCCTTGAAAAACTGCACAAGGAGTCGCCCCCTTTTTTGAGCAGGTGCCCCTCTCAGGGGCTAGCAAGGGAAGAAATGAAGCAGTTGCTGCTGCTACTAGCATGATCTAAAACTCATTTAACCCCCAGTCTTGCTGCCTTCTCTTATATCAGTGCATTCCCCCACATGGAGTTTCAGATTACTGGGTTCCTCAAAATAGATTCATAAGCGGAAATAGTAACTAAAGAGCTAAACCCCCTCGTTGAAATGGTTTCTATTTTAAGCAGAATGTTAAGAGACTCCTTCCCCATAAAACATGCCAGTCTTCAGCTACTGTGATGAAAACAAAAAACCATTTCCTGGAATTTAACTCTTCAGCTCCCCCACAACTGTTACTGGTATTTAACATGTATTACTGATCCATTGCCAATAGCACACTGAGGGCTGCAAGATAAGGGGCTGAATTCATTGGACCAACTCAGCTTGCTGTTCTGTCCTATGCAACTGGCTCTGATGACAGAATAATTGGTCTCAAGAGGATCACTTCAGTGTCAGAATGATACAGTGGATGGTGTTGGGTATCTTTCAGGGCTCTTAACATTTTATCCTTTCTGCAGCTGGATGCATGAAGGAAAAAGGTCATGGGATGGGGAAAATGAGTAATTGCCAGGCTGTTTCTGCAGTAAGTTCAAGGTTGTTGTTTTAATCTGCTTTCATACCATCCGTGTTTACAAGTTCACCTGTTGTGTAGAGCAGGGATGTGTGGGAGAAAATAGATCAATATCTACTGGTGTAGCCATGAGTGATGTGCAGTAGACAGCAAGTGTTTCTGGCTCCTCCTTACTTGATGGTAGTGACAACAAAATTTTCCTATCCAAATTTGGCAGCTGAAATGGAGAAAATTCATGAGAAGTGGACTTTAATGTGAAAATACTCTGTGTTCAATTCATTTATGGTACCAACAACAAATTCCTAGGCTCAGAGACACTGTATTCTTTAATTCTAACTGCATGTCTTTTGTCCATGGCTCTAGTAGATCTTGGCGTTATAGGAAAAAAAACACAAATTTGATCTGAAAAGCTTAAAGTCTTCCCTCTCCTGAAGTAATGCGCAAATGATGTCATCCACCAGATTTGACAACTGTGTTTTCTTGATTCCTAAAAGTGATGCGGGTGGTGCTGTGGTCTAAACCCCTGAGCCTCTTGGGGTTGCCGGTCGGAAGGTCAGTGGTTCAAATCCGTGTGATGGGGTGAGCTCCTGTTGCTCTGTCCCAGTTTCTATCAGCCTAGCAGTTTGAAAGTATGTCAGTGCAAGTAGATAAATAGGTACCGCTGTGGTGGGAAGGTAAATGACGTTTCTGTGTGCTCTGGTTTCCGTCACGGTGTTCCGTTGCACCAGAAGTAGTTTAGTCATGCTGGCCACAAGACCCAGAAAACTGTCTGTGGACAAACGCCCGGCTCTCTTGGCCTAAAAGCGAGATGAGCATCACACCCCAAAGTCGCCTTTGACTGGACTTAGCTGTCCAGGGGTCCTTTTATCTTTACTTTTATCTTTCTTGATTCAAAAAAAGAAAAAGAAAAAAGTAACAGACCTGTGTAGTTGACATTATATAACATGCATGTAAGAAGTATAAAGTTTTAATACTTTAAACATTCAGATTAGGACAGATTTTATGTCACTTTGAGCAACAGGTTGCCTCTGTGTGAATGTGCTTTCTTACTACAGTACAGTGCCTTATAGGCATGAAGTGTGCTCAGAATAGAGTGCATTGTGAGTGTGAGTGTGAGCGTGTTATTATGTTTATAGCATATTTGTAGCTCTGGAGTTGTTTTGTGATCTTTTATGACTTACGACATCATTTATGAGCTCATTACTTTGATCTCCAGCTAATTCAGAAGGTTTGCCACTGATCTTTATGACCTTTATTTGTGCAGTGATTCTGATTCTATTTGTGATAAAAGGTATAGACATAATCCAAAGGAGGCTGCTGAGATTGCCTCCAGGTCACATAAGAAAGAGTTTTAGATACCACCATTGCAGATATGAGTAGAGCAGGACTGTGTCCATTACCTGAGCAGAACTGAGCAGTAGAGCATATCTGTATCAGTTAACACAGCCTTTGGATGAGGATGTTGGGAAAACAAAAATTAGCATCAGAGGAAGGAGTCCCTGCTCAAGAGGCTATCCCATGCAATTAAGTGCTTGATTTGGCCAGGAAGTGTGTCTGAAGTGGCAATTTAAGTGGACCATGTTGCTGGGCATCTGTAAGCTACACTCAACACAGCACTCCTACATGAGGTAAAGGTATAGAAGAAGACTTTGCAGGGTTGTTGTTTACTACTCTCTCAGCCCAGCCTACAGTGGTGGGGATAAACACAATAGATAACCCTGCAGGATTGTTGTAAACCCAACTTCTCTCAACTTCAGCCCAACCTGCAATAAATAGGGTCCAATACCTCTGGACAACATGGCAGGGTTCTTGCAAGCCTTCATGAACTATACTGCAGGACTGTCATAAACTACTTCTAAGCAGCTTCCAAGTCTATCCAAGCAACAGCCCCTTCCAACCTGCTATTTGAGGTCAGTTAGCTGCGTTGTCTGGAATTTGGATTGGCAAGATTGTTTTTGTTTTAAATCATACTAAATAAAAACTGAGTTAGAAAAAAGATGGAAGCCTCAGGAGGAGGGGGAGTTGGGCACAAGTGTGTCCACCTCCAGCTGCATTAAAATATTGGGTTTCTCCACTGATATGTGTGGGTGGCTCTCATTTCTGTTCCTTGGGACATAGTTTTTCAGTATGAACCAGGTAGTGACATCCAGGCAATGGTTCTCCCTACAGTGTGTGTGTGTGTCTGTCCTCCTGTTCCACCTTCTAAATTCTATCCTTCCCTCATATTCAGTTTTCAGTTTTCTCTCTCTTAGTGCTTCATACACACCATATATTTAAAGCACATTACTTACTCCAGAGAATCCTGGGAAGTGTAGCTTACCCCTCACAGAGGTACGATTTCCAGTACACTTAACAAACTGCAGTTCCAAGGATTCTTTGGGGGAAGTCATTTGACTCAGCACAAGTTGATATGGGAGTTGGGGGGTAGTTATTTTCCCCCAGTATATGTATTTTTTGTGTTCTTGGGGGTTAATGGCAGTTTGCTGATTCCTCACTCTTCTCAATGGGTCATTTTGGATACAGAGGCCTAGGGCTATCTTCAGGGAGGCGAATAAGCCTTGGACCCTGTTCTGTAGGGCACACTATGGCTGGTACTGGTGGCCATGGCTGGCAGCCCTGTTGCCTCCCTCCCATTTGACAAGGCTCTCTCAAACCATCCCTTCCTAGAGGGAGCCTGGGAGGGAGGATGTGGAAATAGAGGACCTCACCAGCAAGGTTGCTGCTAAAGCAATGAATAGTAGGTGGGAAGGAACTGCCACTGCCACTACCATCGGAAGGACAGTGCAGATAGGAGGATGTGGGAGCAATGGAAGAGGGTACATAGTGTTATTTGCCCCAACCTTACACCCCCTAGAGACAGGGCTGTATAAGCATGACCATGGCAAGACTCTAACAGGTACTAAACAATTTGATTCACACAGGAAGCTGCCTTATACCTAAGCAGACCAATGGTCCATCTAGCACAGTATTGCCTACACTGACTGGCAGTCACTCTTCAGGATTTCAGCCCCACCTAGAATGCCAGGGATTGAAGCTGATATCTTCTGAATGCCAAATTTGGAGCTGAGATTTTCTTCATGCAAAGCCAATGCACAACCACTGAGCTATGATCCTTCCCCAATAGCCTCTGCACTTTTAACCTCTTTAGGATTTACTTGAGGTGGTTGAGAGATTGTAGTTCTACTGTCCAATGTTAAAAGATCCCGCATGGAACACTAGATCAGTTTCATGAACAATTCCCATGCCCAGTTTGCATAATTCAGCAGAAAGCAAGCAAAATAAAGAGCTAGGCAGAAGCAAATTCCCATGATGAGGTTTATTTTTCAAAACCATAACTTGAGATAGGAATCTGCATTCCAGTTAATCTTACATCTCAAAATGTGGGTACTTTGTATGTTAGGTTTGTGTATGTCACTTCTCTGCTTTAAATAATATTTTAAGAGGGATGCTGCAGAATAGTGAAACAAAGCTGTTTTTATCTAATCTTAAAGAATGCAGAAACATAGACCCCCCCTTCACATTGCACACTGCCCTCTGAAATTAGGAATTGTCTTTCTGTGGGATGTATCAAGTTAACACAATTGGCGGCAACAGTGAGTAATGCACCTGATGTCTATCATTGGCATGGTAATCAACATTTCCATTATGCTGAAACATAAGTTATTTACTGGATAGCTGTTACTATGTCCCCTCATCTTCCAAAAGTTCCTTGTCATGACCCTGCAGTCCTGATCAAGCCTAGAATTATCGTTTCTATGTGACCTGTATTTTGTCTAAAGAGGGATGTTCATGTTACCAGTGCAGTGAATTTGCCCCCCCTTCACAGCTGACCCCCCCAACAGCTGTTCACATCAGCAGGGCATCAGTTCATTTCTGTTGTATACACACCAGGGGTCATAGACGGGGATGTATTTACCCTATGCAAAGGTGTTCACACCTTGGCTAGACATGAATTAGGAAAGGCTTAAGGACTCTAATCAGTGGGAGGCTGGGTTGAGAAACAATACATCAGACAGTAGTATAACACAGTACAGGCGGCATGTATTTTGGATAACGTGAACACAGATTATAAATGCATCACTGGGAACAGTGTGTGTTCAGTATACAGTATACAGGTTGATTGATTAAATAATAAATAATGTAGGTTATTGTAATGTTGGCCACACAGATGCTGGAAACAATGTACCTAGGCCTCCATTCAAAAGTTAGTTCAGTTCTTGGCCAGTCAACCCCCTCTATCCTTTCCTAGAGTCTGACATACTTCTGACTCAAAACATCAAGATTTGATAATCTGTGAGAAGGAAAATTGGGAAAAGCCATATTCAATGACTTCCAGTCCAGTGGCTTCATTTCCAACACAGTCAAGAGACAAAGTAATGCCTTGACACAGCCTTGGTAAAAGAAAAAGCAAGGCACTTGTTCTCAACACTGTACACAACAGTGACCAATGTGGGTACAAAAACCACGTTTCATTTGGTGAATTTATCTCCCCGTGGGCGCTCTCACTCCCAGTTAATTCTTGTATTCTCCCCTTTCCCTGCTATTACACTGAAATACAATAATGTAAAGTGGCATTCATCAGTAAGCTAAGCTTCCCAGCCAAATGAAATGGGTGTGATTTGGCCAGAATCCTGCATGTGCTTTGCTTTATTTGCTCCTAATGTTTGTTTTTTCATTTTGATCGTACTGATTTTCTATAAATGAGTTTGCAGGGTCCAAAGGGCATAGAATGGAAGAAACAAATCATAAAATAAAGATTAAAGACCCAGCGGCACCATGGGGCATAGGCAGCTGTTGACTGTGAAACATTATGTCCTTGTCACTGCTCTTCCCCCCATTGGTGGCAACACAGCTGCTTCTTGCCCCTCCATTGGTGGTGCTGTAACATCCTCCTCTCTATCCAGAACATCATTTAAGATGTAAAGGGTTGCTTTATATACAGCTTGATGTTGGTTGATATTAGGTTGGCCGCACTGCCATGGTCTCCAGAAGACTGCGCACACACACACACACAGCTCCCCCATTAAAAGAAACTAGAGTTGACAAAGCCTCCCCTCATCTGAAAACTGTTGCCTGTCTCGCTCCAGTTCATAGGTGGGGAGAGTCAGGGCTCCTGCTCCGAGGATGTTCCCTGGGGGACCAGATGCAAACAAGGATGAGATTTGAGTACAGTGGTACCTCGGGTTAAGTACTTAATTCGTTCTGGAGGTCCGTTCTTAACCTGAAACTGTTCTTAACCTGAAACACCACTTTAGCTAATGGGGCCTCCCGCTGCTGCTGTGCCGCCGGGGCACAATTTCTGTTCTCATCCTGAAGCAAAGTTCTTAACCCGAGGTACTATTTCTGGGTTAGCGGAGTCTGTAACCTGAAGCATATGTAACCTGAAGCGTATGTAACCCGAGGTACCACTGTATCCCTAATAGACAGATGGTGCTGTCTGCACTGGTTAAAAGTCCCTCTTCTGTGCAACTATCAACTCCTAGCCTAGCTGCAATATTGGGAGCCAGATTGGGAAGTAAAGGACAGAGTGGCAAGGTAAGGTAGGGGAAGGTTCAGCTGCCTTCAGCCATGGGACCTTTTGCTCGGAAATTTAGATTTCCCATAGCTCTCATCTGCTATGTGAATGGTGCAGAAATGCTAGCTTCTTCAGATGAACATCTCCAGCAAGGGGCCTTTTACATCTGTAGTAGATTTTTTGGAACTCTGGAAAATTGGGTGTTAAGCAGGTAGGCATGCTTTGGGGAAAGCAGCCTTGTGGGTCAAATGAAGAAGCCTGACATGTCAAATCTGGCCAACGGACCAGAGGTTCCCCACCTGTAATAGTGAAAGAGCAAATAAGACATTCCTGAAAACTTCCTAATTGCAATAGAAAGGCTGGAAAAATTCTCTGCTTATGGCAGGTTCTAACTATCTCTATGAATGAATTTCTACCCTGCCATGTATTCAGATATTCCCAAGAGAGGCAGACCACTCTACCCCACCTTCTTACTATTTTCCATATCAAACCTTTTAGTGCTCCTACTGGTGACTCATATAGTCAGTGGCTTTTATTAGAATGTACCTGAGAGCTTAATCCAGCAGATAGATAGCTGTAGGAGCTGTTTTTCTTGTAGTGATTCACCTAATTGATTTCAATTAGACTAATATGAGTAAAATAACTGGGGAAGTATTTACACACTTAAGGCTCCAAGATGCTGTGCTATAGGCTGGCACTTTACTCTCCTCACCTTGCCTCATGGGCGGGTGGACCTGCAAATGTGGTTGCATATGTAGAAAACAAGAATTCCTGCCTGTGCTGAAATGTTCTGCTTAGGGGTTTATTCACATGAAGAAGTTAATATAATATTTCATTGCCCGATAGAGATACAAACATTGGAGCTCCTCTTGCGACTGGCTCTTTCGCTAGAGATAACCTCTAAATTAATGAAGTGTCTCTAAATGCCAGCAATCACTGCATCTCCCTTTTCCTCCCAACTAGAAGCAACAACAAACACTCAAAAACATTAGCCCAACTGTCATTTATGATAAATGTTCCGAAGATTAGATGTTCCCAGCATATCACCCTAATGTGAGTCTTTACCATACAGTTCCTTTCCCTGTGGCAGTCTTTTCAGAAAGGTTCTTGGAGGACAGCTCCCCTTTTCCGGAGGGCTGCATTGTGGGAGGAGTTCCGGGACCCCCCAGTGACCGGGGGTGGGCAGAGGGATGCTGCCCATGTCAATAGGACACCCAGCCGCATCACGCCCCCTGCTGACCATCGGGTTAGCTGGGGGGCGTGGCCACTTGCCATTTAAACCGAGGAGTGGCTGGGAGAGTGACCTCCATTTGTCCCCTTCGTCGGATCTGGGCTGGTTCTCCTGCGGGCTTTGGCCTGGGCCTCGCCATGCAGTCATTATGGAGCATTCACCTTCCTCCCTGATGTTCAGAGCCTTTGTTCTTCCAGGGATCATCTCTATAACCCCATCCCTATCCCTTCCATTTACTGTAGGAATGTGTCTCTCAATTACAGCACTCACTACACTGTTCTTGGTGCTTTGCCTAGGACAGCAGAGGAGAGATCTTGATCTCCTAGGTTGCTGGATGATTTGCAGTAAGAGATTCTGACCCCTAATTATTTAACAATAGGAACGACCAAAACCTGCTAAATTAGGCAAATTATCTTTTTCTGTTATAGCTCAGATGAAACAGATGTATATCTGTATATTCAGATCATATAGTCACTACACTACCCTGCCACAGTTACGTAGTTGGTGGAGGGAGTTATAAATAGCAAGTTCACAGGGAAAGGGAACAAGCTTTTGAGTTCTCCAGAATGCTTCATCAGGCTAGATGATAAACCAAGTAAACAGGGAGAGAAGGGGGGTGGGGGAGTTAGCTGGTGGCAAAGCCATGAGTCTGTATCTTGTTTTTCTTCTTCTTCTTTGGCGATCACTCGTAGCCGAGTAAGATTGTTTTCCATAAACACGGTTTTAACCATGAGTCCGTAAGTGACTGTGGAGGCCAATTCTGGACCTGCATGTCCTTCCACAGGGGGGACATTGGTTCCCGGGCGGGAGTTGATCACGGTGTGGATTTGCCAAGCATGCCTTCCTCTACATACTTCTAGCTACCATCCCAAACATACCAAACAATCCATTGTATATAGCCAGGCCCTACGTTACAGCCGCATCTGTTCCAACTCTACAGACAGACTCTCACCTAAGAGATCTACAGCAAACCTTTTAAGAACTAAAATATCCACCTGATGAAGTTAAACAGAGCCAGATGAATACCCAGTCAACAGAGCCAGACTGCTGCAAGACAGACCCAAAAAAGAAAATAACAGAATACCACTAGTAATCATATACAGCTCCCAAGTTAAAACAGTTCAACGCATCATCAGAGATCTACAACCTCTCCTAGACAATGACAGTTCTCTTTCTCAAGCTCTGGGAGGAAGACCTTTCATTGCCTACAGACAGCCACCCAATCTTAAACAACTCCTCACCCACAATAATACAACAACCAGACTTAACATGGACACTGGTACCAGAGCCTGCAATAAACCCAGATGCCAACTTTGCTGCCACATACACCCGGACAACACCATTACTGCCCCGAACAATATCAAACATACCATCTCAGGACTATTTAATTGCTCATCTTCTAACATTCTGTATGCCATCAAATGCCAACAGTGCCCTTCAGCCCTCTATATTGGACAAACAAGCCAAACCCTACGCCAAAGGATAAATGGACAGAAATCTGATATCGGGAATCACAAGACAGAGAAACCAGTAGGAGAACACTTCAATCTCCCAGGACATTCTATACAAGATCTCAAAGTAGCTGTCTTCGTACAAAAGAATTTCAGAAATAGACTGGAAAGAGAAGTTGCTGAATTGCAACTTATTACCAAACTTCAAACCATGGAGAGACCTGGTCTGAATAGACACATTGGATTCTTATCTCATTATACATGATAAAGCTATTTTTAGCCATCTCACCCCTTGCTTTTTCCTGTAAGACCAATTGCAGTCGTTAACAGTCAACAGGTTTACCACACCTATCAGCCAATCACCCATTCCCACCACCCTTCTGAGTAATACCCCTCCCCACCCTCTAACTTACCTTGCCAACAAAGGTCCGTATAGTTAAAGCCATGGTTTTCCCAGTAGTGATGTATGGAAGTGAGAGCTGGACCATAAAGAAGGCTGATCGCCGAAGAATTGATGCTTTTGAATTATGGTGCTGGAGGAGACTCTTGAGAGTTCCATGGACTGCAAGAAGATCAAACGCATCCATTCTTAAGGAAATCAGCCCTGAGTGCTCACTGGAAGGACAGATCCTGAAGCTGAGGCTCCAATACTTTGGCCACCTCATGAGAAGAGAAGACTCCCTGGAAAAGACCCTGATGTTGGGAAAGATTGAGGGCAAAAGGAGAAGGGGACGACAGAGGACGAGATGGTTGGACAGTGTTCTCGAAGCCACAAACATGAGTCTGACCAAACTGCGGGAGGCAGTGGAAGACAGGAGTGCCTGGCGTGCTCTGGTCCATGGGGTCACGAAGAGTCAGACACAACTAAACGACTAAACAACAACAACAACACCCTCTAACTTCTGTTTCAGTGTATCTGAAGAAGTGTGCATTCACACGGAAGCTCATACCAATAAACAAACTTAGTTGGTCTCTAAGGTGCTACTGGAAGGAAATTTTTTTTGTTCCAAATGCATTTGTTGAGGATGGTATTCAATTAAATTTTAATCAGAGTAGACCCATTGAAATTTAGTCATACTCATGAATTTCAATGGGTCTGCTCTGAGTAAAACTTACATTGATTATCACCCAATGTCTTTTATCATAGTCATTGACAGCCAAACACTATTTCAAAGATAGCAATACAATATCCAGAGCACAGGTAACATGGGGAAGGTAAACAGGGCATAGGCTATTGCCAGGGGAATATCTGTACAAATGTGGCTTTCTTTAAATACACACACACACACACACACACACACACACTCCCTCTCAAGAGAAATGTGTGTTCCAGCACTGAAAAGATGCTTAGGTCATCACTTAGCTCAATAAATTTTCCTGTTGCTTATCTCTACCAACTGCTTGAACATTTCTTACAAATTTTATCTCATCTATATAGGAAAGAGAATAAAAAGTGATAAATGTGGTAGATGGTTGCTGGATTTCTAAAGATCAGCTATAGTTCTGGCAGCAAGGATGTATTGAAGACTTGTCTTCTGAGGCCTCAGGTGGTGTGATAAAAGATTTGACAACCTGCTGTGTGGCATGATCTCCATCATTTCTTGCTTAAGTGCAAGAAATTGAAAAGCAACACTCTCAAGACTGACTCAGCTCCTGTTTTCTAAAAACAAAAATCCTTACACTGTAGGGTTGCCAACTTCCAGCCAGACACAGCTTTCTATGTCCTCCTTGTAGCAGCTGCTTGCCATGTGACCCAATACCTCTACCCTCATAAAGTGGAATTAACTGCACCACACAGGGTAGCCTAACTCAAGAGGGAAGCTCTGTTTTTAGTACCATATGCAGCTGCATAGTGTTTGAGGAAGTGGAGAAGTTAAAATAAACAAGCAGTTCAAGATTGTGTGAATAGGACAAAGGAGGGATTAATGACATGCCTGCCAGTGATGTCATAGGCACTGTCCAATAGGGTCCTGCAACATTTGCATAACCACTGTCTCCAGCAAGTAACAGGAAGCACAGCAGCTGTGTTTTATGGGGCAAACAACAGTTAAACATATTTCACTTACGATACTAGAGGCCCAAGTGGCACCTGCAACATACAGCAGATTCCACCAGATGGTGCTGGTGTGCCAAATGCGACCCCTCCTGGACAGAAGCAGCCTGGTCATAAGTATCTGGTAACCTTCAGATCAGATTGCTGCAACTCTGCTATAGGCGGGACTACCTTTGAAGAGTGCTTGGAAGCTGTTGTTACTCCAAAATTGTGTAACTGCTGGGCTACAAATTGGGACCAGGCAATGGAAACTATCTCCCTGGTTTTAAAACAGCTGCACTGGCTGCCATTTCATTTCTGAACTCAAAGCAACGGGCTTGATGATGAAAGCCCTATAGAGATTGGGAGCTGGGTAACAAAAGGACCACATTGCCCCACATAAGCTTGTCCATGTGTCAGTTTATCTGCTGGCCTGTATTGCACCTTTACATACCGTATGTGGGCTGTAACACACATGTCCAACTCACAGGTGGACTCTGCATTCATTTCTACTGTGCAGGTTAAAAGCTTTCTGTGTTGGGACATCATTGGCTTCTATGTCCCGAGTGCACTAAAAATATACATCCTTGGTTCTGAAGCATTTTAAAAAAAACAAAACAGGAAACAGTCATTTGCAGAGGGTAACTGTCTTAATTTGTTGCAGCAAAAACAGCTATTCTGTCATCTTAAAGACACATTTATTGTAACAAGAGTTTTCAAGGTCTGCAGGCCACTTCATCTGATGCACTATGTGTTTGTTTACATTTTTATGCTGCCTTTCCTCCAAGCAGCTCAAGGCTGGCACACACAGTTCTCGCCTTCCCCATTTTTATCCTCACAACAACCATGTGAAGTTCAGCCAACAGAGCATGACTGGCCCAAGGTAACCTAGTGAGTTCATGGCTGAGTGGGGATCTGAACCTGGGTCTCCCCAGTCCTAGTCCAGTACACTAGCCACTATACCATACTACACTGCCACAGTTACATAGTCAGTGGAGGGAATTATAAATAGCGAGTTCACAAGGAAAGGGAACAAGCATAAATGCAACAAAACAGTGCGCAAGCTTTTGAGTTTTCCAGAACGCTTCATCAGGCTAGATGATAAACCAAGCAAAGGGGGAGAGAAGGAGGGTGGGGGAATTAGCTGGTGGCAAAGCCATGAGTCTGTATCTTGTAATAGTCTTAAGAAGGGGGAATGTAGCAGACATTCAAATGATGTGTTATAGGTGCTTTGCGGGTCTTTGGCTACACCAAAGCCTTTTGGGAAGGTGGAATACACAACTTTTCCCATCTCTGGAAATGGAAGAAGCTGCTGTTACCCAAATCTCTCTCCAACCTTAGGTGAAACACACAGATTCCTTGGTAGGTAGAAAACAAGAATAAAGACAAACTGCATATTTTTTATATTAACAAAGGTGCAAGTTAAATTAGGTGGTTTGGTAGGCAAATTTCCATAATTATGTGATTAACAGTGGTCATTCACAAAACAGCTATTGTTGCTAATGCAGATATACTGGGATTAATAAGCCAATTAACACTGGTGGTGTAACAAAAACCCTTTTACCCTATTCAGTTCACAGATAACAGCAATGAACCTCTTAATGAATTGTAATTGAGCACTTTCGCAGTGCAGTCTCCCTTTGAAGTCCCTTTGTACAGACACTTTAAAGTCAGTAGCAGAATAAGCTGGGAAGTTGAAAACCCTATTAGTTTCTGAATATATTGCCATTTCTGCTGTCAGATCTGTGCCCATTCTTTTAGGTAGAGACTAACCTGTTTGCCCTATGCAGAATGCAAAAGCAAGAAATACAAACGTTAGATGTCCACCACCCAAATATTTGCTTAGGAATAACAGCATTTCACAACAAGAGTTTTTTTCATGACCTTATTGACTCAACTCTGCCATTAATGATTGTGTGAAGCCTAGCTGGAAGTTCACAATAATATTTGATTGATGCCATCAAAAAATGGACCTGCAATCACATGCGCAGGAGTGGTCTACCAGACTGCTTCCTCATAATAATCTAAGCAGCTCTTCATTTGATTGCAATTCACTTCTGTGTCTCAGTTGTGCTTGGTTAGCAGTGGTGATCAGAAAAAATGTCACACTTCAAGCATACATGGTCTCCTTTTGTGTATATATTTAGCTAGAACCTCAGTGCCCTGTGATTTTTTTTTTTAAAGTACAAGTCTAGACTAAATGCTCTGCATAGTTAGGAAATCCTCCCTAACTGTGGGGAGACTTAGACCACAGTCCATCTATTTCTACATTGCATTTCTCAAAGTGTATTTGAAAACCCCACGAATGGAATACGATGCTGATAGCCCATCCTCTGCTGCTGGTCCCTGGTATCTTGAAGTAAGAAGTATGCTTCCTTTGAATATTATGGTTCCATCTTTGGCTATTATGAGTAAGAGCCATCAACAACCAACTTCCTGCCCTTGAATTTGTCCTATAAAAGGAAAAAAGCATCATAGGGTTAGGGCACAATTTCATTTCCGACTCTCTTCTGCTTCCTAACTCTTAAATGGAAATAAGGGACAGAGTGGTTGCAAAAGAGTGAAAATGTATCTTCCAGCATCCAATGAAGCTGAATGTTGGAAGATTCCAGACAAATGAAAGGAAGTGCTTCTTGACACAGCACATAGCTAAATTATGGAATTTGCTTCCACACGATGTAGTGAGGATTAGATAAATTCATGGAGGGTAAGGCTATTATTAGTGGCTAAGCGAACAAAAGAACTTCAGTGGAAGGTTGCATTGTGAAACTGCTCAATTACAGTTCATCAACTGCTTCACTCAAAAACTGAACTAGGAGAAAGGATTTTTATCACATTACATCTGTTAATTGATTTACCAATGTGACCAGTGTTAATTAAGTAATTGTCGCTGTCTGCATTTTCTGCATTACAGTTCCCACTGTTTACAATCCCGCCTCCATCTGTAACTCAGGATAACACTTCATGCAACTGATGGAGTGGACTGTAATCCAGAAAAGCTGATGCCATAATATATTACTTACTCATTAAGATGCAATGAACCTCTTTCTTGTTTTGTTAGGTAAATTGCTACTCTAGTCAATTAAAAAAAAAACGGATTAGGAAAAAGTATCCTGACAGCCAGACCACTTTTGAGTGTTTTGAAGGAGACAGCCATCAGAGTTCGAAGAAGGTGAAACATACTTCTCTACAAGAAGATGGAAGGGTGTGTGTGTGTGTAAGTGAGAGAAAAGTGTAGGGGAAAGAGAGATAAATTTATCATTTTCAGAAGAGGTGGATAGATGGAGCCAACTTACAGCTGGGAATTTGATACGGAATAGCAGATGTGATGCCTTCTTTTCTTATCTTAGTGAATGCTCTCTTTGTATATTTGTAAATAAAGTAAATATTACTACCATGTACTAAGTCTCCAGTGGTTTCACTTCCAAAGGAAACCATACTTGGGTAGTACTTCCCCTGGAACTTTTAATTGATTGAGGAAGTGGGCAATACACAAAAGAAGCCTCAGGTATCCTCAGGCCATGGAATGAAAAGATCCCAGCTTATCACTGGCATTTCCAGTAGGGGTGGAGGGAGCATAGCTTGGTGGTAGAATGTCTGCTTTGTACACAAAGATCCCAGAATATCCCTGGCATTTCCA
The DNA here is from genome assembly GCF_964106645.2 of Podarcis pityusensis. Taxonomy (NCBI): domain Eukaryota; kingdom Metazoa; phylum Chordata; class Lepidosauria; order Squamata; family Lacertidae; genus Podarcis; species Podarcis pityusensis. The sequence goes on from NC_138037.1 coordinate 38,856,348, forward strand.
GTTAAAAACTGATGGGGAAGACAACTGAGACTCCGGAGCCACTGCCAGCCAGAGTAGGCTGTACTAGGATAGAGGGACAAATAGTCAGATCTAGGATGGTATCTTGTGTCCCTTCTATTGAAATACACAAAATCTATGCCTGCCGTTTCTATGCAAAGATCTAGCATATGCAAGAGAAGCCAGGGACTGTTGACTACAGTAATTTTCTGTTCCTCAAACAGTGGTTACGCCACAATGGTTACGCTCTACCTTTACTGGTTGTACGCTTCTGAATACAAGTAGCTGGGAATTGCAGGTGAGAAGAGCACTGTTGTGCCAAGGTCCTGCTTGCAGGTTTCCCATGGTTGGCCCATCTGGTTGGCCACTATGAGAACTGGATTCTGTGCTGGACTGGGTGGATCACTGACCCAGCAGAGCTTTTCTTAAATTCTGCAAATTCTTGTGAGGTTATAGGACGATTGATCAGGACTGTGATAGCTATATGGAATTTGGTTGCATGAATGTCATGTTTTTGGTGAGGTACAGTTACGTTAATACACTATTTCCACACATAATACATTTTTTGTGCTATCAGTGGAAAGGTACACAAGCTATGCCTTCACCAGGTTGTGAACCTCTATAAAAGATTATTTTTAAAGTATTTTCTCATTGGAAGATGCTTGCATCTTTGTTCTACAGCTCCAGTGTAGCAACACATTACTAGCAGAGGGACATATGGGGAACGCTGCCTGCTGGTACATGATTCTCTATGACTTGAATTGACCCTTTTGTGTATTACTGCCAACTGCATGGTGTTGAAGCAATATCACATTTGGGTAAGGATCTACCGTACCAGCCAAAATGTTAATGTTGATCCATTATTGGCTAAAAATACGCAAGGAATCCATGTGTTCCGAGCTGTAGAACTGCACTATGTTTGAGAATTGGAGAGTGGGAACTTAAGAGGTTTGAGATTTCATTTCACTTCGCCCCACCATTAGTTTCCTCCTGCTGCCAGATGGAACTCTCTATTGTTATTATTAAGCCAAAGACCCAGGTTGGCCTGTGAAACACCATTAACAAAGCAAAGTATCCAGTTCATGAATGTATCTTAGTGATGTAAGATGTGCTTTCCAAGTCTCATCACAGCTTGGAAAGACACTTGCTTGGAAGACAGTATTGCGTTGGAAAGATCATGGTCTGATTCAGTGTGGCTATTTCATAAGTTTATATGAATAGAGAAATCAGATGCTGGATTAACTGTCTCCTGTTTATTTTAAATGTAATAATTTGTATTAATGGAAGAAGCCATTTGGCCTTAACAGTTGACTGTCAGATATATAGTCTACAAATATTTAGAGAGATTACATAGGGTCAGAGCCTGTCAGAGCTGCAAACAGATATTTCTGAATATAACCTAGCCCCTAGTGGAGGAGCCTGATAAAATAAAAAAGCCCTCAATCTGTTCAGTCATTGTTAAGTCAAGGGAGGGCACTGTAGCCATCCACTTTAACAGATTGGTTGTCTGGGATGAGGGTGGAAGAGGGAGAAATTTCATCACAGAGATGAAGTGATTTCTCAATTGCTGAGGAAAGGAGCAGAGGAACGTGTGCGTGCATGCGTGTGTGTGTGTGTAATGTCACAGAATTCTTTATTACCACACTGTAAAATATAATCCTGACGTTTTACAAGCCAATAAAAGACAATATTACATTACAATTTTAACGTTCACACTACAAATTATATATCCACTGCAGATACCAGTGTACAATACGAAATGTAGATTTACATTTCCTGTTGTAGAATTAGGGTTAAGCCAGGGAGGGGCAGTTGGTTAGGGTCCCAAAGATTTGCATGTGCAGGCTCACACTCAAGTACACACATCCTTCCACCCCCCTCCCCCACAGAGACATGCACACAGCCACACAACTTTGCAGGCCCATGTGCAGTGGGCTGGGGGCCACTGGGATGCAGAAGTAGCAAAAATGACATGACACCAGCTTGGGATCGAAATGGCCACAATATTATTGATTACAGATGCAATGAGGTGCTCCTTCATAGCTGCAGGGACAAACGGTAGCTCATCCACCTCCCCAAGCTCGGCGCTGGCGGGAAATATAGGGACATTTTGGGATCAAATCAGAAGCCAGGATGACTTTCATAATTCCAGGACGGTCCCTGGAAAACAGGGACACTTGGAGGCAATGGGAAGGAACCTTTGTAAAACATAGTAAATGCTCAGGCTAGTGCTTTGCACCTCTGCCGTTAAAACAAATGGGATGCTTAGTTTAATCCTGTGCTTGCCTATTTGGAAGTAAATCTCACTGTGTTTAACTTGGGCCTATTTCCAAACAAGCATGCATAGGGTTGCAGTCTTACAAATGCCCAAGCTTGGCTGGACTGGATGTTGCCTATTAGTATTTAAAAGGTTACCTTCCCAGGTACAAAAGGTCATGAGAGAGTGTGCCCAGACCCAATAGAAACCAGGGTATCTGCAACTTTAATAGCTGTGTAGAAGAAGAAATTTCAGCAGGTGAGAGTTTGTCATGCAGTTAAAATAAGCAAAGAAATGTCCATGGAACATTCAATACAACAATGAAGGTTATATAACAGTAGGCTGGTAATTTTAGGTGTTCCACCGTCTAAAAGTTCTGTGGCTTGGTTGGTGTGTATTTGGAAGCTTAAACTTTCTGAAACTTACTCATTAGGAGGTGAAACTTTGCCAGGATATTCCCCTGTTTTCCATTTAAGAAATCAAATAAAAAATTATCACACAGTGTTCGTTATTGCTGGACATGCATGCACAGCCATATCATTTGGTTGCCTAGCAACCTGGGGGGTGGGGAGAGGACTGGCAAGAGGAAGAAAGAGAAAGAGAAAGCTTAGCAGAAAACACTCTGAGCAGCAGAAGAAAGGCAGTCTGACATTTCATTTAAGGTAGGTTTGGATTGGTTCTGGAACGGCACAGTGTGGTCCAGGTTATTGATGATGGTTCATAAAGGGGAACCTCACCTGTCTTGCAAAATGGCTAAGGTTTTGTAGCAAAGCTTGCTATGTCAAATCCTATGAGTTTCAAATCTTTCTTATTTAGAAACGGGGAGGAAAAGGTGAGGGCTTGTTTTTGTGGAAACAAATGGCATTCAGTCTGCAACAACACAATACTTGTGCTGTGGTCTTCGGTCAAGACAGTCTGTAAACATGAGAACTGAGTTGCTTTTGAAATATAATAGCTTCTGTGTAGAGGAGTGAGGGCATATTTTTCATCACCACTATTGTTGAGTTGCAGAAATACTTTGTGATCAGAACATGATCTGCTCAGAGGGTAATAGAATGCCCTTTCTGAAAGCAAGAAATAAAATAGTATTACTCTTAGCAGCAGGAAGACTAATTTTTAATACTGTGTTTTGATTGTTGCAAGCCACCCTGGGACCTTGCGGGTAAAAGGTTGGCAATAAACGGTAATAATTATTTTTAAATTATTTTTGTCTTACTTGATGTGTATGTTACAAAGTATACCATTATTAGAGCAGCAGGAATAAGAAGAATTATTTTGATAAAATTGGAGGAGTGGTTAGAGTTCATGTTTTTCATGCAAAAGGTTCTGAGCTATGATCAATGGTCTGACATGCTAAAAGCCAACTTTGTGTTGCTGAGTATAAGGTACAAACATGTGATTAATTAATTTTCCATTATTTGTTACTCCTCCATACTTTGAAAGATCCTGGCAGAAGTAGGCGGTTATTTTCCTCCACCCTCAAAACGCAATAGGTTTTTCTGTCTGCCTCTGGAGATATTGAAAAAACACACAACTGTTGACACATTATATGACAACAATTTGACTAGGGAAGAACATGCAACTCAAATGGATTTGAGAAAGAAGTTTTAGTTGTTGAGTGGGCAATGTCACTTGAACCAGGCTTTCTGATATTTGATAACTAGTCATTCATTTAGTCCACAGGGACATTACAGATATTTAGACACTGTTCTAAAATTTTGATTAGCGACTAGGCAGATCCTATTGCACTTTTTGTTCTACAAACAAAGGGAAATGTCAGTCTTTCAAGATCCAACAATTAAATTCTATCTATGTCTTCTTGTTGTTGTTATTCTCTCTAAGCACATCCACCTTGATTTTCTTCCAATGGATTACCAATTTGATTTCAGACAATCGGAACAGGAAGTTCCATGTGACAGCCCTTTAGATATTTGAAGATGGCTATCATAGCTCCTCTCAGTCTCCTGTTACCCAGGCTAAACATACCCAATTCCTTCAACTATTCCTCATAAGGCTTGGTTTCCAGACCCTTTATCATTGCCTTCCTCTGCACACCTCGAAACCTCCTAATGACAAGAAAGATTGCTGCCAAAATGATAACCACTTTGGCGGCAAACACCCTTGCTGTGTTGCACGAGGTAGCATTCTGGATGGAGATTTGGCCCCATCACGGTCCTCCGAGTTACCTGTTGTCAGACTCTTCCCTCTCCCAACAGGCAAGTTTTCTGAGGACTGAATTTTTCTAAACAAGAGAAGCCCATCATTTTATCATCAACTTCAGCTCTTTGCAAGGTAAGTGCTTGAAGTTGTGTAACTGGTAGCACTTAGTGCCCCTCATCCGACATCTAAGGTACTTTTTCTTCTTCTCCTTAGATCTCTTAAGTTTAGATTACTTGAAAAGTCACCGCTCTCCCCCCCCTGCCCCCATATCTGTTGTGGTTAATAATGAGAATAATTAAAAATGCCATTTAATTTACAGTATTTCTTAAGTGGCATTCCATTTGCATAACAACTAGAACACACTGGATAAACAGTTGCTAGGTAACTGGAAATTCTTCTTCACTCTTCTCCACTATTCCAAAGGAAGCTCCCACGCCCAGAACCTTTCACATAGTACAAGGTAAATACTTTGTCAGGAGGATATGGGAGGAAATGCTGAGGATTGGGTGTAAGACCACAACCCCTGGCTTCACGTTCCATGAACCAGGGAATGTAGCACATTTTGCTCCAATATGCCATCATCAGTACGCTAAGAAATAATCTTAGCTACAGAGCATAGCTTGCTGAGAACCCACAGTGAATGTAGTTTATTTGCTCTCACTGGTAGTGGAGTGGAGCAGAACAGACCGAAAAAGAGCAATTAACAATAGTGTACCCTGATGCGCAGATAAGGCCAATATGATTGATGCTGGACTTTGCCGCTTCAGGAGACTGGTCTAACTAGTCTCCTTCCTATTGTGTGAGTGCCAGATTTCCCATTAGGCAGGAGATCTGGGTTTAGATCCTTGAATGCCTTTTCTAAAGCTTCAAAGCAGCTATTGAGTAGGGCTGTGAATTTATTGAGGATAGCAACAGGGAAAGGGTGTATTTAACCCTTTCCCCTTGTGACATGTTCATAACTGAAGTCCTCTTCCTCCACCCAAGCTGAAGGCATTAATACAGAGGATTATCAGAGGATGGGCCGTTCAGCACTCTGTCCGTTGGAGGATGGGCCAGAGCGTGTGCACATGTGAGCTCTTCCGGGTTGGAGGAGCGCCCGTGCGCGTGCGCACACACTATTTCCAGTGCTCCTGTGACCTGGAAGTGCGCTGGAAATAGCATGTGTTCATGCTTATGGGTACTTCTCCGCCCTGCACACGTGTGCACACGCTATTTCTGGCACACATCCGGGTTGGAGGAGCACCCATGCGCATGCGCACAGGTGCCATCAACCCAGAAGTCAGTCCCCATGCCGTGTTGGTAAGAGTGGGTGTCAGGGGGTGCCATGGGCCTGTTAGACAAGCCTCGTGGGCCGCTACCGGCCCATGGGCCTTAGGTTGCCAACCCCTGTATTAATATAACTGAGGGTAGGGAAACAGGACACTTACAGAAACCTGAACCACTTTTTGTCACCATTTGCATTAGGCGTAAATTTGTTCCCATTGGGATTTCTTGTAACAGGACTAAGTGTTAACCCAGTAACACTTAATAAAAACTGTTATTTTAAGGATGTGGAGTCAGTGAGAAATTGAAGTATTTTAAGGGTAGCCAATCTAGTTGTCGCCAGATGTTGTGGACTAGAACTCCCATCCCTAACCATTCACCATGCTGGCTGGGGATGATAGGAGTTGTCGTCCACAACATCTGGAGGGCCCCATGTTAGCTACTCCTGGTGTAATGCTTCGTTGTATAGAAGGGAAAAAATAGAGAAACTAATCTGATATCTAGGCAGCCAAGTACACTATGGTGACTAGTGCAGAGAAGGAACTAAGAGATGAACTATATGCCAGATATTGATTGATTTATTTAGGACATTTCTATCCTGCCTTTCCCCTAAAAATAGTGCTCAAGGTGGCTGATAGAAATGAAAATCAACAGTGCAAATACCATCTAAAAAAAGCTGCCCGAAATCAATAAATTAGTATCAGCAGGAGTAAAACCACACAGTGTGAAAAGCACAGGTGAACAAGATGTTAATGACGAAGTTAGGCAAAACTAGGAGAGGGGATTCTAAACACAGCAAATTCCAAACACTCTCTGGAAGGCACCCTACAAATATCTAAGGATCAGGAGGGCACAGAGAGGCCTCATTCTGAAGGACTTAATTTATGTTAAGTTTGTTAGGGAGTAGTGCCTTCAGGGATCATGGTCCCAATCCAGTTAGATCTTTAAAGGTTAAAATCAGCACTTTGGAGTATGCTTGGAAGCAAAACTGGCAGCCGGTGTTGAACTTCTTAAAGAAGTGGTGACCGAAGATCACCCATATGCTTTTGTGGGTGATTACTCAGCAGAACAAAGTAAACAAATATAGAGAGAAGTGAGATTCTGCTGAATCCTGAGGAAACAGACTGAGGATATCTCTTTAGAATGAGCAATCCTGTGTCAGGTTCTGAGGAATATTAGCAGGCTTGGTCAGTCGTGCCTTCTGTTAAAGTAGGGGCGGGGAACCTTGTTGAGTCTCAAGGCTGCATTCCTTCATGGGCAAACGTCCAAGAACTGCAAGCTAGTGGTAGGTGGAGCAACAGATGTGACTCATACCTTTCTACAGTGAGCTACATTCCAGCCGCACAAAGCTGGAGATTTCTACACCTAGATCTCCATCCTCTGACCAGGTAAGCAAGAAACATCATTGCAGTTTCAAGGACAAATTCCAGCCGGGCAAAAGCACTCAAGCAATATGTGGAGCAGGGCTAGTGATGGATGTGGTCTGGGGTGAGTTCCTACAGACAGAGAGGCAAAGCCTGAGGTCCCCCACCTAACGTTTCCCCCCCTCCAGCTTTTGACCCATGCAGAAGAGGCAGCCTGTGGCCAAAATATGGCTCCTTGGTCTTCAGCAGTGTTAAACTTACGGTTAATGTGTGTACACACCAGAAGTTGATTGGGGACAAGTGCCACAAAGGCCTTTAATTTCACAACTTGCCATTGTGTGTTCATTGCATTCTGGTGCCCATGTGTTGGATAATCCTATGGATGTGGTTTACAACCGTATGCAACAGCCTTTCCCTTCCTCCATTTTGTTTTGCTTTGTTAATAACTTACTATTGAAAAGTGTATTGGTTTATACAGATCACATTTCCCAACCCCCTACTTCCACTTTACCTCTTTTTCTCCCTTTAAACCAGTTTTCTCCAATCTGGGGCCATCTACATGATTTGTATTACAACTCCCATCATCCCTGACTGTCATCCATACTAGATGGGGATAATGGGAACTGGAGTCCACAATCTGGAGGACTCCAGCTTGGGGGAAGGCTGTTCTAAAGGATTAATTGCTATAAAGTCAATTATCCAAAGCTAACAATATTATTGGCAGCTAGCTTTCATCATAGGTAGAGCACATTGAGGAAAACACCATCAAGCTGCACATTGTGAGCCACACTTATAGGCATGGTGACTGCAGCAGGCAGTGTAGTAGATTGGGTGAGGACTACGGAGACCTTTGGAAACAATATTGGTACCTGTGTGAGCTCTTAAAAGTGGCAGTCTCTGGGTTGGGGCATAGCAATCCTACTTATAACAAAGCACAACTACAGTGGTAGCTCGCGTTAAGTACTTAATTTGTTCCGGAGGTCCGTACTTAACCTGAAACTGTTCTTAACCTGAAGCACCACTTTAGCTAATGGGGCCTCCTGCTGCTGCCGCGCCGCCGGAGCACGATTTCTGTTCTTATCCTGAAGCAAAGTTCTTAATCTGAAGCACTATTTCTGGGTTAGCAGAGTCTGTAACCTGAAGCTTATGTAACCCGAGGTACCACTGTAGAACTCTTTATTGTGCACATACAGTAAGTCTGCAACTTAAGCACATTTAACATTCAGCTTTATGCATTTGGCAAAATAATAAATATATAATATAATAAATAATATTATTATATATTATGTATGCACGATGGCGAACTCCACATAATCAGAGTTACAAATCACCAGGGCAGGGAGCGGGATAGAGCCTTCACAAGTACAAGAGATTCCCTGCTTTAACCTAAGGACAGCTGTAAAGACGGAGACCATGATATGCTGAGAAGAGGACTGGGGCTTGTCAGCATGGCTAAATAGGGCTACAGCCTTATGTAATTCATATTCAGTCATACATAGCTATCTTGGCTGTGAGTCCTGGAAGACCTGCCCCTTGTCTTGTTGATCTTTTTGACATCTGGCTTGGGAGGTCAGGGCTGACTGACTCCCGCTACAAAAGTTGAAGTTGTTGAACAGATTATTGGGCTGGGGAATTGTTTGGGCAGAGCTTTCCAAACTTTTAATGTCGGTGACACACCTTTTAGACATGCATCATTTCACGACACAATAATTCAGTTTTGCCAGCAAACCAGAGATTAAACTAACCCCTTTCGGGCCCCGGGAGGAGCATGGGAAGCGTTTGTGCAACACACCTACACACTGCAGCCAACAGAGTAACGTGTCGCGACACACAGTTTGGAAAGCACTGGTTTAGGGGGTTGTGTTGCTGTTACTGATATTAATTTTTTGTGATTATTTTTTAGATATTATTTATGTGGAAGTTTTTCAGTTTGGTTGTGTACTTTTTGATGTGTTTTATTATTTATGACTACTTTTGCTATATTTGTAATTATGTATTCATTTTTGTGTTCTAAGCCACCATGAGCATGGTTTTAACTATAGAAAGGCGGCGTAGAAATAAAACTAAGACGATAAAACAGGAAAGCGGATAGAAAATTTGTGCCTAAATTTCCAGTTGTGAAAATGGTTTCTGATTGTATTAGTTTTGAAAGTTGTTACTGTGCCGCTTCTCTCACATCTGGTTAAACATTCTTGATATTTACTGACTCTTCTGCTCCGCAAGGGCTCCAACTGATGTCTATGTTTTAAACAAAAGAATTCTCTCTTTCAATATTGACTCAACAAACATAGCTACGCTTAGGGTCTCCTCTAGTATTTGGGTTCTTGCATGGTCAGCACGTAATGGATTGATCTCAAGGATCAGAGATTGGGACGAGCAGTTAGTACTATTCGGCCAGGTGTAATCAAACAGAACATCTGAATAGCAGGGAATATAACATGGGCACTGAGCCAAAGGGAAAGAACAGGAAAACAGAATTGAAGTGCCAGTAACAGCCCTAATGAGAATTTCTGAAAAGAACTAGATGGAAATTGATAGAAGAGCCATCATATCCTACTGTGCTAAAGAAAGAGCTGGTGTTTCTTTTTGCTAAATTACAGAATTACATTACTGACAGACTCCGCTAGTGCAAACAGTCTCTACTAGTACTGCATAGGTAGGGAAATAATCATGGAAACATCCTGGAATAATGCACGTTCATATTTACATTGTGAACATCTGTATCATGCTAGATGCATGATTTTAAACAGATTCATGCCCCTAGTTGACCTGAGCCAATATTATTGCTCTTATTGTGGGACTTTCAGATTAAGTTCTTTGTTCGCCCAGTGATTCCTATTTATAGTTTGAGCCTTAGCCTATTTAGGTTTGTTAGGTTGGTTTTGCAATTCCTTCACTTTCGTTTACATAAAGTTCACACTCTCTTGAAGCATTTGATGGAAAGATTAGAAACATCTGAGCACAGGCAACTTCTATCTGTGGCAAATCAACAGCGTTAAATACTACCAAGTGATTTGATCACATTTTCTGTAACACTGAGAGCTGTAACACAACATTTGACTTCTTACAAGCAACTTAGGAAGAAATGTTTCTCAGCGAAAAACTGAAAAACATCATCACACATGGAAAAAAGCTCACCCATACAATGCGCTTCAGTACCTCCGCTGTCAGGTAACATGCAAGTTTATACTGGATTTTCTTTCCTTATCAGATTATCCACAAATCAGGAGAATCCTAATTTACCAGTGGGAAAGTGAGGACTGCCACTTGGATCAGGAGAATGTCATGTGAACACTGCAAAAACAAATAATTAGTGTTAGAAGCAGTTTCAAACCCACATTAAGCTCCACTGTAGATGAGCCCTATGAATCTTGGAACAGGCGCATACAGCACTGGCTGTAAACTATAATGAGGTGAAACTATATTGAAATATAGCTATTGGAAACCACAGGCTAGTCATACTGGGAGGCAGGAATAATTTGAACACTGATCATCTAGCCTGTACTCCTGGTGTTTCCTGGCTGTCTCTCCGTTATTCTTGGCAGCATCATTCATGACTAATCTTCCTACTGGTGCTCCTGAATCTTTTTCTAATGTGCAGAAGGAATGAGATGTTGCAAGAGCATGAAAGAGACATCTCAAAAAAATAATGCAATATCTATTTTAGTATTGTTACGGAATGCAGCTCAGATGTATCTTCTAAAATCTTCCTCACATTGTTCACGAAAGGCTTCCCAACATCTATGCTAGAGAGGATCTTGTGTGAGCTCCAGCAGAGGAGAAATTGCCGCACACGCACCCCGGATGATTGACTGCATCTGTGCATTGATGCTCCCTTTCAAATAGCATATTAATAAACCAATGATAGAGTCATCTCTATTCAGAGAGTTTACCAAAGTAGCAATATTAGTACCTGTATAGTTCATTGGAGAGTATTTTCACAACCAATAACAATCCTGGGTGCTATTTTCATATAACCACAGAAGAGTGCTTCTGCATGTTTACTACTTTACATAATTTCCAACATGGAAATGAATGGCTTTGAATATGCTCAGCTGAGCAGCATGTGCACAAAGGGGGATGGGGGGGGCAAAAACAGAAGCCTGTTCACAACCCTACATCTTGCATTTAAGAGTTGAGGGCAATCAATAAGATAATAGTGCTGAAAACGCAGATGTTTGTCATCCAAGTGCCTCTTGGCTGTATTGATGACCCTGCTTAAAATTGTGAGCAATGATACATTGCTGTTCTGCTGATTTTCATATATTTCCAGTGCACATTTCAGATAACACATTACAGATGCCTCAAATTAGCATTGGCCTGTGCAAAGAGCAAGTTGTTACATAAGCGGAAAAATGTCCTTTCTGATATAAATTTACTGTCATTTTTACCTCGATGGGGATAAAAAATACATTTTGTTTTTTTCTTTGTCTTGACTCTTTTAATCTTGGCAGCCTAGAATGCCAATTTCTTGACTCCAGATAGCTGCTTCCAGAGTTTCCTCCAGAGAAAATATTAGCTGCATGAGATGCCTAGTGAACCACATCTGTATTCTGGGCAGTGGAATAAAATGAATAAAAAAGAGAATAAAAGAAGCTGCTATTGTATACATATGTGTTGCAAGAGCATCATGCTTAGCTCAGTGGTGCCTGCAAAAGGTTCCTGCTTTGGTTCCTGGCACCGTGACTGAAACCCTAGCGAACAGCCCTCAGTCAGTATAGACAATATGACTAGATTAATCAACAGCCTGATTTGATGATAAGCAGCTTCCAGCGATCATCACTCCCCTTTCCCTCTCCCAAACATATTCTGGAATCAGCTACCAGAGGAGCAAGAAGAGGTGTTGCTGGCAGACAGTCTGCTAGACTCACATATCCCTGGAGATTGTGGATAAAGCTGTGGGAAGCGAAGGAGGATAGAAAGAGAAATAAGGCCAGAGGAACAAGCTGCTGGGCAGGAGCTCTTGCAGAGTGAAAAATGTCATCATGGCTGCTGGAATAGGAAAAGTTTCAATGGTGGTGATGGCAAGGTTCAGGAAGGAGATGTTCGGTGTAGTCTTATCCATCTGTACTCAGAAGTAGTTTGTTCAGTGGGATATACGTTGGATTGCAGCCTTAGTTGCATCAGCTGTCATCTTGTGGCTCTTAAGCATGGGGACTTGAGATGTCTCATAGCCCCTTTTGTCATTTTTGATTGTACAAAATGTAGTTGTCTTGCACTGCAAAAGGACACAAGCCCCGCCAAACACAATTTTTATTAGCCCTGAGGCTTGTAGGATGAACAACAGACAATGTCTTCCTATTACTTAGTACATTTCCCCCTCAAGTGGAGTAGCTGTGCTTCCCTTTGTAATATGTTCAGATTTTGCTAGGCTGGTGACTAAGGAGTACATATCACCTTGAAATCCTTTAATAATATTCCTTGGCTGAGGTAAAAGCAGAAAGACAGCATCAGAGCAAAAGGAGGAAAGCAGAATAGCACAATGGCTTCTTTGAACATGGCATATTTTAAAATATTGCTGTACATTTGTGGGTGTGGGTGTGTTAGTCTGCATGTTGCCTGGCTCCTGGATCCAGCAAGGGCTAAAATCTAATGGAGGATTCAGTTGTTGAACTAGCCAGGCTTCTTGGTGAGTTAATGGGCCTAAGCATGGCTTTGTGCCAGAGGGCAATGGGCAGGACCTGCTTCCCTCACCTGACTGTTAGTTAGAAGGACAATGGCTAAAATTATGTGAGCTGGGCTAGAAGCAGGCAGAAACCCAGAGAGTGAGGGCCATGCTTGATTTCTGCTTGAATCCAAGGCTCTGAGGATGGGAGAAGCAAGACCTTCTGGGGTATTAATCCTGTAAGTCCTCCCCCTGCCATCATAGTCTCAGGTTGTATATATGTGCAAGTAAACGGGTGGACGCAGGGGGCACTGTGGGTTAAACCACAGAGCCTAGGACTTGCTGATCAGAAGGTCGGCGGTTCAAATCCCCGCGACAGGGTGAGCTCCCGTTGCTCAGTCCCTGCTCCTGCCAACCTAGCAGTTCAAAAGCACGTCAAAGTGCAAGTAGATAAATAGGTTCCCCCTCTGGCGGGAAGGTAAATACCGTTTCCGTGCGCTGCTCTGGTTCTCCAGAAGCAGCTTTGTCATGCTGGCCACATGACTCAGAAGCTGTACGCCGGCTCCCTCGGCCAATAAAGCGAGATGAGTGCCGCAACCCTAGAGTCGGTCGCGACTGGACCGAATGGTCAGGGGTCCCTTTACCTTAAGCCATATAGCATAAAGACCACAATCTCCGCTGTCCCTCATTCCAAGGAAACCGAATCCTAGGAAAATACCTGGAATATCACACTGCTCAAAGATTGAGCAATTTGGATTAACCATTTATTCTGCGCAAGGTGCACTCCAGGAGAGAAACAAATTCAAAACAAAATAGATGACTACACACAACGTGTGTAGTTGTGTGCAGATCTTCATTACCATGTGTAGGAACACTGTCTTCTACTGAGTGAGTCCCTTCGTCCATCTAGCTCATAATTGTCCACACTGACTGGTAGCAGCTCCCCAGGATTTTAGATGGGGGAGCCCTATTTGGAGATGACAGAGATTCAACCAGGAACCTTCTGCATGCAAAGCAATATTCTACCATTGAGCTAGAGGCCTTCCATTGTAGTTTGAGAACTCCTGGTACGGCAAAATAATAATAATTATGACTGATAGCGAAAGAATACCTGCACCCAGTAGTACAGGGGCAGGGGTACGCATACCCCTAAACATTTTATGAATCAAAGTTTGGCCTCATTGAAGGGCAGTATTTCAATATGTGTGGGAAAATGAGAGTAGCCCTAAACATTTTTTTTGGGGGGGGGGGAAGCACCGCTTGCACCTATAATTAGGGTTTCAGTGGTGACAAACAAAGGATTTATTTGGAGTTTGGTTATTTGCCATTACAAGATATTCCTCTGTTTCTCTTTTTGAGTATTCCCAAGGATACTAATGCCCTTGATGAGGAACAAAAAATTCTTATCGACATTGAAAAGTTCTACTGCTTTGATAAGCAGCATGCTTTCACTCCCCTTCTGTTGTGTACTTGCTCCTTAGACAACAGATAAATGTGTGACTACTGTACACTGTTTACAGCAGGCTTAGGAATATTTACAAAATATAAACAGAAAGACAAGGCCTGAGCTTCTGATCCCAAGGACACTGGGCTTCACAGGAGGACACACCATCTGGCTAAAATAAGTCCACACAATTCATGTATTCAGTGTTCTCCTTCCTTGGCTTCTCTGTTTTGGCTGATACATTTGAGTGCCATTAGGAGTGTGCAGTGCTCTGTATACAGTATTGGGAAACGATTTTGTTGCACAGGAAACCTTTAGTCCTTGTGTCTAAATCTCTTCTGTTAATAGTAGGTCTTTTTCATTTCCTCTCTGTTCCTCTCTACATCTCATTGACTCATTATAGACAGAATGTTTCTCAATCTAGAATCTGAATACTCCTCCTTCCCCCTCTGGCTTGTGTGCTGCTTCTAACCTCACTTGCTGAAATTCCTCCTTTTCCCTTTCAGTGCTAACTGTGGTGAGCATTACAGATGCAATGAGTTGAAAACTCAGGGTACTTAGCTTTAAACTGGAGCACTATCTGTGGTTAGCATTCAGGTTGAGGCAACAGCTGCTAACCATTAGTGCTGAAAAGGAGTGAGATGCTGAAATCAAGTGGCAGGGAGTGTGTGAACCTCGAGGAAATGGGAAGAGTTTGGGGAATCGTACCTGCACCAAGCCACTGATATAAAGTAGGCGTATTCCAACAGACCAGTGTACCCTTTCTCCTTTTTCTTCCTTCTGCTGTTCTCAGATTCCTCTCCAGTGGACTTTATTTATTTCCATTCCCCATTCATGAATTTTATGCTCCCTATGCATAAAACAGCCCCTTCCTCTATTTGTCAGGCTGTCTTTTTATCCTCCACATATGTTCAAAACACACTTATTTGAGGAGGCATCCACATGAGCTGTTTTGGCCAGATTCAGTCACAGTTGTTATTCAAACAAATGAACAAAAAAATGGCTGGTTGTAGATGGAGGAGCTGATTAAGGTTTTCATCGTTGGCTTTTGTTTCAGGATCTGCTGTTAAGATAGGGTTGCCATATTTCAAAAAGTGAAAATCCCGCCAAAGACTACTCTTCCAACCTGGGTTGCCATATGTCCAGATTTTCCCAGACATTGCAGCGCTTTCTTCCCGGACACTGTTTCCGATGGCTGAATCCTGGCTGTGTCTGGGAAATTCCAGACATATGACGACCCTAGTTAAGATCTTCTGCAATCCTCCTTGTAGTGTGCCAGATTTCTTGAGGAACACTGAATTTGCAGGCTTGCATTTGAAAAATAGCAGATTCATATACTTTTGAACTGATCATCTTAGAGTAAGTGGTAGTAAAGGGATCCTTCTCCACAACTTCATTCCCAAATGCCAGTCTCTATAAAAATAAATATGTGAATATTTATAAATATATATAAATAAATATGTGAATAGGTCAAGGAATGTACATTGGAAAGAATACTAAAGCTGTCTCCTGCCTCTGGCAAACCCAGTGTAGAGATGAGGGAAAATGTTCCCTCAACAACATTACAAATTATGGCCTATTTATTTTGCCTTATAGAACTCAATGGGACGCGGGTGGCACTGTGGGTTAAACCACTGTGCCGCTTGGACTTGCTGATCGAAAGGTCGGTGGTTCAAATCCCCATGACGGAGTGAGCTCCTGATGTTTGGTCCCAGCTCCTGCCAACCTAGCAGTTTGAAAGCACGCAGTGCAAGTAGATAAATAGGTACCGCTCCAGCGGGAAGGTAAACGGCATTTCCGTGCACTGCTCTGGTTTCGCCAGAAGCAGCTTAGTCATGCTGGCCATATGACCCAGAAAAACTGTCTGTGGAAGCAAACAAACGCTGGCTCCCTCGGCCTGTAAAGCAAGATGAGCGCCACAACCCCAGAGTCGTTCGCAACTGGACTTAATTGCCAGGGGTCCCTTTACCTTTACCTTTATAGACCTCAATGCAGGCTATTTAAAACAACGCCGATTCACAAGGCAGCATTGCACAAGGCTGAAGGTCTCTCTGGTTCTAGCCCAAGTGTTCCTCACATTCCCATTTTCGGGATAGGCCATAGTGGCAGAGCATCTAATATCTGTGACCAGCACCTGGTGTGGAGACTGGAGCCGAGCCAGGAAGAGTTGGAACGAACCACAGTGAGGGAGAGGGCTCCTGCACTCAGTTCCTGCTTGTGGGTTTCCCACAGACATCTGGTTGGCCACCATGAGAAAGGATGCTGAACTTGATGGGCCATTGGGTTGATCCACCAGGCTATCCTTATGTTCTTACATTCTCTTGGAGAAGATTGCATTAATTTCCATGAATTTTCCCAAAACAGACATTGGGCCAACTAGCCCATAGCTTTATGCCCCCTCCCAATTACTTTTAATGCTAATACTGTAGCATCAAGATCTGTCCTTAAGAGGAAATCATAATGTATGTTTATGGTTGGGCAAAGGCAGGCATCTCAAAGTGTTTTATGCTTGGTTTAATCAGTCCTGTCTCATTTTCTTTTCAGGAGGTATGTATCATATAATACTTCAGAAGCCATTTGACTAAAATAGAATGATGTAACTTGTATGCCACTTATCAGACTGATACTAATTCCTTTGTGATCCTTATCATTTACTCCCATTGGAGTATAGCGTGTCATCAGCTTTCAGACTGGCAAGATAATTGCTAACATCAGAATGGAGAAACTGTACAACTGAAATGAATATGTGTCAGATTTCCATCTTCCTTTAGGAGGCTGGGCAAGAAGAAACATGGAGATATGTGCTATAGATGTATCCATGAATGAGGAATTCTCAAAACAATTTTCTTTTTTAATAACCACTGTGATGATTGTTAACTTTTGACTGGAGCAGATCAACTTATATTCAAATAGTGACACTGTATCTCCTGGCCAAATGAAAATGGTATTTGAATCTGGGATGTAAGATATCAAGTTAGGACTCTTCCTTTGAACAATTTACAAATAGGTTCAGTGTTTCCACACATGTAAATTATAATGCCGATAATTTGTTTCATAAGGTTGCAACTGCAGAAATAATGAAATTGAGTTCCTTAGCTGAAGAAGATGAAATAGTCATACAATATGTATTAGGATCCAGGGATCTAAACTCAGGCATAGGCAAACTCAGCCCTCCAAATGTTTTGTAACTACGACTCCCATCATCCCTGACCACTGGTTCTGTTAGCTAGGGATAATGGGAGTTGTGACTTAGGTTTTAGTGACAACCATGCAAATAATGCCTGTATGCAAATAAGACCCGTATGCAAAACAATGACTAGCCTATCAATGGTACTTTAATTCCTAGAAAGGTTCCAGTATTGGAATATGCGTGTAAGTCATGATGACTTCAGGTATCTTCCTGCAAATTACCCAGCTCAACCCAGTCTATTCAGGGATAGGAAGCTCCATTTCCTGCCACCTTGTCCTCCCCTTCAGTGTAGCTTTAGAACAAAACTTTCCAAACTGTGTGTTGCGACACAACCCATTAGTTTGTCAGCTACATTGTGTAGGTGTGTCATGTGAATGCTTCCCACGCTGCTTCTGGGGCTGGAAAGGAGTTAGTTTAATTTCCGGTTTGCTAGTAAAATTGAATTACTTTGTTGTGAAATGATGCATGTCTAAAAAGTGTGTCACCAACTGGAAAAGTTTGGAAATGTCTGCTTTAGAATATGAACCTTTTCCACCAGCATCTCTAGGCAGAGAAACCTGTCAGGGGGAGGGTGGGGGGAAGATGGCAGTCTCATGCTACACCCTTCAGCTGCAGTCAGCTACATACTGTTTAGAACCACACCATTGTGGGAACTTCCGGGGTGGCGCCATCGGGAATGGCGGACTCCCTCTGATCTGGAGGGACTAGCTCCACGCGAAATGGGTCTTTTCCGCTACGGCGAAGTGGGGACCCTTTCAAAAATCACAGGCGGATGAAGCCTGTGACCATGGGACTCGGCGGGCGCCCTTAGCGCCCCTCCCAACCCGCAAAAGAACCCATTAACGGGCTCCGGAGCGAAGAGGGGGAAGTGGCGCGGTGCTGAGAGTCAACTGCTTCTTCCGTGGAGCGAAGCCGCATAGCCATTGCCGGAGAGCGCTGCCTTTTTCCTGGGACAATTTGGCTTCTAAAATAATCACCTGTGAGTACTTAAACTCGGACAATTGGACTTTAAATAAGGACTTGTGAGCAGAAAGGAAAATTGGACGTAAAAGTTTACCTCAATTTGGCACTGAAACGGGAAGGTCTAAACAGGAAGTCAGCCTTCCATTTCTTTGTAGATAGATTAAAGCAAAGACATGGCAAACTAGAGCTCAGAAAATCGCCTGTAAAAGATTAACTTTCATCATTTAAAATTGTTGAACCCCCTTCGGAAGCAGGAGAAGAGGGGGGATTTTTTCGGACCGTTTAAACCTGCAGAAGTGAGGGTAAAGTAAAGTAACTTTCCACCGTCCTGATCCTGGAGCGGGGTGTCGGGACTGACATTTTTTGAAGCTCATTGACCAGAGACAACGTTTTTGACAGATAGCTATAAGAAGAGAAACATTGATTCCATTGTTCCCCTTTGCTTTTTAAAGGAACAAATATTGATAAAATATCTGAAAAAGGAAACTTTGTTGCTAGACTTGTCTTTAAAAGAAAGAACAAATAGAAGTTTTCCCCCTAGAGGGAGACTGTGAAACTGTAACCAACTCCGGGGAGCTTGCAGCTGTTACAGATTACAATCGTGGGAATAGACTTCTGACCTTGCAGGACAATGTATTCAGAAGCTCTGTTGTGTGCTTTTTGTAAAACAAATGCCCTACTGGAACAGCTACATGAGAAGACGGATTTGATGACTGATTTGATCAGAAATTTTGAACAGGCAGTGGGAAATTTTGAACAGGCAGTGGGAAAATATATGGAGCCCACCCAGGAATTAAATCAGGAGTGTGCCCTGACAGAACAGATGAGGGAAGAGGATGTTGCTGAATCTTGGGCGCCAGAGATGGAGGGAGCTGTGGCCCAACAGGAACATGAGCTTTTGGATTTGACAAATGAACTTGGAAAAAGCCAGATTTGGAAAGAAAAAGTTTGGTTTGGTTTGGTTTGGAAATGGGGGGCTGGATTGACCCCCCTATGCAGGGATGTTTGGACTTTTCAAGTCTGGCAATGGGCCGTGAGATGTTTGGGGTTGTGGGGGCTCTTAATTTTGGAGGGATTTTGAAACATGTTCTTAAATACCACATGGAGTTTAGTGTGGATTATGGAAAAGGGGCTGATTTGTCGAGAAGGGTCAAAAACATTGTTAAGCTGGAGTTCCCACAAGTGAAACGAGCAGGAGACAAGGGAAAATACAGTTATAAATATGAAGAAGAGCTGCGGAAGGGACATGGAAGAGACTTAAGGGCCTCGGATACAAGGTTACCAGGTTAATGCGCTAGATCGATGGGATAATAAGGACTGACAAAACCCGGGACCAGGAGGAAGGGACGCTGGATGAAGATTGGATTGTTTTTATTTCTTTTTTTTACTACTAGGATTGTTTTATAAAATTGATGAATGTTAGAAAAATGTTGGAATGAAATTACTTGGCTTTAGTAAAAATGTTTAAATAATTATGTAAGAATATTATGGTTATGAGAAGTTGGTAAAAATAAGATTTAAGTTTTAAGTTTCAAGGTTTTTTATAGTAAGATAAGATTAAAATAGTTTAAGGTAATGTAATGACAGAATATTATGAAATATGGAAAGGATTTGCTGCGACAATTAACAACTAGGATACAAAAAAAGGGAGGAGGAGGAGGTCAAAGAAAGAAGGTAATGACAGTTGAGGATTTGAGAATGATGGATTTGTTTTTAAATGTTTGTGGTGTATTTTTGTTTTTTGAATTTGTATTGTTTGATGTGGTTTGTTTTTTCTTTGCTCTTTCTTTTTCTTTTTCTATTTTGTTCTTTTTTGTAATTTAAAAAAAAATTCAATAAATATCATTAAAAAAAAAAAAAGAACCACACCATTGTGTGCCATATTACCTTGGGGTTTCCTGCAGCCATACCACAGTATGCGGGTGGTGCTGTGGTCTAAACCACTGAGCCTCTTGGGCTTGCCAATTGGAAGGTTGGTGGTTTGAATCTGCATGATGGGGTGAGCTCCCGTTGCTCTGTCCCAGCTCCTGCCATCCTAGCAGTTCGAAAGCACACCAGTGCAAGTAGATAAATAGGTACCGCTGCGGCGGGAAGGTAAACAGCATTTCTGTGTGCTCTGGTTTCCGTCATGGTGGTCTGTTGCACCAGAAGTGGTTTAGTCATGCTGGCCACATGACCCAGAAAGCTGTCTGTGGACACACACCGGCTCCCTTGGCCTGAAGCGAGATGAGCGCCGCACCCCATAGTCACCTTTGACTGGACTTAACTGTCCAGGGGTCATTTACCTTTACCTTTTCTCACAGTACTCTAGTTTGTCCACAACACAGTCTGGCTACTGTGTATCATATATTGCCACAGAATAAATGAAATGCAAAACCCAACTGAAAAATGTAGGCTTAAAGCACAGAACTGGGTAGGAGCAAATATATATATATATTGATTGCTATTAAAACATGCATGAAAATAAAATTGGACTTCAACCTTACAAAAATTTTGGATGTAGATAAATGTAAGGACAAAATTTCTAAAATAGGATTATTAAAACAACAATATAGAATGTCTTAATGCCAAGCTAATGTGACATATGTAAGTTCCTGTGGATATGATTGGTGTATTTTCTAAAAATAATTAGACTAAGTTTTTTTAGTTTAGTGAGAGCTTTATATTAACTAAGCACCAATTAGGCATTGCATCCATTGCATGTCAGCTCACCTTATTTATATTGATCAGCTGAATGACTAACTTCTGGTGATAACATCGTGTGCAATTCTGTACTTGGTTTTCAGCACAGATGTTACCAGTTTATTTTATTTTTTTGTCGTGTGAGCTTGATTTTAAGCCATCATTGTATATTAAGTTCTATATTATTGTATTTTATAAATTCCTTTTTTTAATAAATAATTTTTATTAAGTTTTCCATTTTAACAATCCAATCAGATCACATTAAGTATTCCAAATTATACAAATACATATCAAATAATCCAAATATTCTGCTGAATTATAAATTTTTTGTTGGGACTTACCATGCTTCAAGTTCGGGTGGGGCTCTGATCATTTCATATCTCTACTGCCGTATTTTAGAAATTCCATCCATGTTTTATGTGTGTCCACACTTGTAAGGTGAAAGCTGAATTTTATTTTGCACACATTTTAGTAGCAATTCATATATATGTATTTGCTCCTAGCCAATTTTGTGCCTTAAGTTTACTGTGTGTTGCCAGCTAGTCTTGCCTTGTGCTGTTCTCTCCCCCCCCCACCCCTGTTTTTGAGCAAAATAAGTTTCTAAGAGTGAGCAGAATGAGTTCTATACCTGGGGAGTCCCTTCAAAACACAAGACTTTAAATCAGGACTGATTAAGTGGCTGCCCTTCAGATGTTCATGGACAGCAACTCATTTCACCCTGATCATGGGCCCTGCTGGATGGGGCTGATGGGAGTTGGAGCCCTATAATGCCCCAAGGGCCACAGCTCTTCCATCCCTGTTTCAAAAGCAGACAAACCCCTGTTTTTGCCTTCAGGTTAGCACTGTATGTATGAAGTTTTAAAGCAAATCTAATTATTGCAGGGATCTATCTCATGACTTTATGAATGCTTGCCTTTTCGATACTGCACTGTGTAACCTAGGCAATTGCTCAGAATTAATTTTCAGAGGGTCTGAAGATAGAATCTGGTATATAGCTTCAAAGCCTGATACATAACTTATAATTTATTAACATTTATGTGAAGAAGAAAATTACTTTTTCTCTCAATTTCTCGCTCTCAAGTGTAAGTATGTGTGTGCATATATGTATATGCATAAATATATATATCCCTTGCGACTTTGCTGGTCTTAGAGATTTCAACCAGGGAATGAGACAAAAATCTGTATCTATTAATAAATCAATCTAGAACAGATTTGTTATCCTCATCTTTTCAGGAAAATATATGTGTTTCAGTTTAAGTGCATGTGACTCAGAGTTGATTCTCTGGGGTGTGGTTTTTTTCTTACTTCTGCTCAAAAAAATAAGCAGGAAGTTAATTTATAACCATCATCATCACCACAGGTACAAATATGCAGAATCCTAACATTTGATGATGATTATGATAAGGCTGTGCTTGAACAATTGTTCCCCCTCTTATCAAAAACAGTACACAGACTGTATGGCAAATGCATCCTGTTTATGATTGGCTATTGTGGCCAGGGGTGGAGGAACGGGGGTGCGGGCCACCCCGGGTGTCACCACTGAGGGGGGTGACAAAATGCCGGGCGGCGCTCACCGCGGGGCCTGCAGCACACTCAAGCCACACGTCTTTCCTGGGAAAGACGCAGTGGCTTGGGTGTGCAGGCTCCACGCTGCCCAAACGGTCCGCCCACTGCCTCCACCCCCAGCTGTAGGGCGGCTGAGTGGGAAGAGGCAGGCAGACTCTGGAGGCCCATGGTGCGTCCCACCCCTATGGGAAGCTCACCCCACCCCTGGATGCAGCGCCCCAGGCGCCCAAGCGGCTTCCTCCGCCGCTGCTTGTGCCACTAGACAACCATTGTGGCACCTGAGTTCTGACGCTAGACACAAGACAAGGACTTCAAGATTTGGTTTGGACATCAATTCAGTGCTTTGAAAAACAACCCATCTCAGTCAGGAACACGCTGTAGGGCAGCTGATTTGCCTTAGGGTCTGCCCAAGTTTGCTTTGCTTCCCTTTTGACAAAAGTGGATGAAATCTGCAGGTATGCTACCCTTCTGGAATAGATAAAGCCTGCCAAATTACAGGCAAATAGTGTGTGTGTGTGTGTGTGTGTGTGTGTGTGTGTGTGCAGGGCATCTTCTAAAGTTCAAATTTCTTCCTTTTCCTAAAGGGGAATTTTTAGAACTTATTTTGGGGTGGAATTGGATGACATTTACAGGCCAGATTGAATTCTGTCAAATTTCAGAATGATAGCTGCAATGGTTTACCCACAAGGGCAACCTTCACAGTTTTAGGGTGTTTTCCTAGTGCTTGTGGGCAATTAGTCTAAAAATTGAAGACTTGAGATATGTGTCCTGGGGCAATAAGCCTGCCAAACTGTAGAGAAATAGTTCCAAAGGCTATCATTACCTTTAAAGTTGGTTGAATAAAAGAATTAAAGGGATTTGCTTTCTGGGTAAACCCATAACTTGTCAGCTCTCACTTTGCCCTTTCCCTGTACTGATGTGTAATGTCCTTTCCCCCATCACCCCACTCTGGTGTTTTCCTTATATAATAAGATTAGAGACTCCCAGTTCACTTTTAGCAGACACTTTGCAGCAGTTTTTTTGAAGTTTGGATTGCTGAGGCACCACAAGGTGCTCCAGGAGTCCCTGCGTTGAACTCATACAGGTTTTGCTTTGTCTCTGAGAAGTCCAGTGTCCTTCTGAGGCAGTCCACTATGGCTTGAGTCTAGATTTGTGCAATCCCAGACAAAACGGGTTTAATAAACCAGCTCAATTGCAGATTGAAGTTTGGAAAGATTGCTTGTTTCAACGATCCATAGTCAAGATTAACCATAGTTTAGGGTCTGGAAGTAAAGCTAAGCTGCAGTTCATTGAAAAGGAAGTCAATGCTTCTGATCTATTCAGTATAACTGTGCCAGAGGAGTTAGGGAAGGGGAGAAGCAGCATGAAAATAAGGCTCAGGCATTAACACTAAATCTCATCACAATTACAACATGTCCTTGCTTCCCAAACTTATTTCAATGATGCTTGTTGGCATCACAGATTCATTAAGCATATATTCAGAGAGATTTATTGCTAGACATCTTTTGCCATGAACAACTGCTGCATAGGATAATCTCTTTATGGCCAGCATGCTTTAGGAGCATTCTGCCAAAGTTTAATGTTAATGCTGCGGCTCTTACAATATCCGTTATCATGCTATACTGTACTGATGCAGAAGTCAAATTTTGTTATCACTCTGATCAGCAGTGGCAAGGAGATGGTTCTGTACTTGCATTTTAAGTGGCAAAATGGCTGAAATCATTACTCATGTTCACTGCGCTGCTGGAGAGGCTACATGACAAAGAATTCTAATAACTTGGGGTTCCTGCAGCTTTTAAATTCAGAATTTTAATTTGAGGCTAATGAGGGAGAGTCTGTTTGTCCAGAAGGGTTTGTAGATCTAAAGATGTTACTGTAAATCCATACTTAATTTCAGCCTTCCATTTAATTTAATTTGTGAAGCAACACAAAAAATAAACCCAGCCCAATCTGTGGATTTATCACTAGCAATTTAGGCATAGTTTTATCTATTTCTTGATGACTGCATTGATCCCCAATAGTTAGCATTTCAAATGGTCTGGAATTTTTATATGAATTGTTCTTATAATATCTGGTAAAAAGTGTGCACGTTAATATATTTGTAAGATTAATATATAGGACTACCGAATCTGTTCAGAAAACAGTTTGAATAATAATATTTATGCATGTGGAAAGCTAAAAACAACCAAATATTTTTCCTAGAACAGGCATAGGCAAACTCAGCCCTCCAGTTGTTTTGGGACTACAACTCCCATCATCCCTAGCTAACAGAACCAGTGGTCAGGGATGATGGGAGTTGTAGTCCCAAAACATCTGGAGGGCCCAGTTTGCCTATGCCTGCCCTAGAACATTGGATGTGTGGGATAACTAGCCTCATACAACCAGTATGCTTAAGTCTAATTAATGCATGAAGGGAATGTGCGAAAGGGTTAATGCCATTGAGTGAATTGCCCTGCCAGGCTTAGCTCACCTTGGGAGGGAACTAGGTAATCAAGCCTATTGTTCCCCCAGTCTACCTAATAAGCTTAGCATATAAAGAGGTCTGAGCTGGTTTTTCCAAGTTCAGACCACATGGTTCTAACAAGCCTCCCTTGAAATCTTATACCAATAATTTAGGAACTTTCACCACTGTAACTAAGCCTAGTAACTAAGCCTGTGTTTTCTGAATGCTGTATGGAAAAGCACATGAACCCAACCTTTGGAGAGTTTGCAAGTACACCATTTTAAACTAACAAAATGTGTGGTCTTTTGCTATGCTGTTTGAAGAGGGGAGTATTTTGGAACTCAGGTTTGAGCAGCTTCTATTTCCGCACTTTACTGCATATTGTGATTTTAAATCTCTGCTGGGGTTCTCTCTACACAGAGTACTTGCCCCAAACTTGGAGCCATGCATCCAGGAATTCTCTTTTTATATCTGTTTTTTTTCCTTGTCACCAACAGGATGTAGAAACAGCACAAACAGTACAAGCAATGAGACACAACCATTGATTTTGGGGCAGCAGCATTATTAGGTAATTGACTGGTTATTTTGTTATTGATTAGTTCTTAATTTTGTTATTGGTTTTTTTAAAAAAAAATTTAAATGAAAAATGACCTCTTCTTTGCTGTTAGTAAGTGCATTTTTCTAACTACATTTTCTACATGACAAATTCTTACAGACATACATTTAGAAATGCAATTAATAGTATATCCTGGGTGTAATTTGAAATTGTTAAACAAGCTAAACTAAGAGTTGTGGTGGAGAAAAAGACACACCAGGTAAAATTACCTTCTCCATACAACTCCTAAAAATACAAGGACTCTTTCAGGGTCTTGCCTTGAAAACCTAAAGGTTCCATGAGGCATTTAAGAGGGGAGATAAATTTTACAAACCTATTTTGAACCAATAAGCAAAATCCACCAGGAAGCTAGGAAGGCAAGGCTAGGATGGACCAGAATAACAGTAGTAAGGCTATATCTATGGGACAAGAGAAACAAGTATCATAATTAAGGTGGCAACATCAGGTTTTACTTAGCCTGTTTCCTTTCCACCCAGTTTTGCTGCTGTGGTAGACTAGCAAAGGGAGTCCTAACCCAAGCCAAGGACTTACCTCCTTTTCTGGACACAGCTCACAGACACGCCATCAATAGTAGCCATGCTGCTGAATTTTATGCATGTTCCATCAGACGTCAAGCCAACTGAATTCATTGTAGACTTGCTTAAATTGAGGTGGATAGACTTGTAACCTTGGAATGTTAGTGTACACTGTAATGTATGGTGGAATGTAACTAGTGACTATTTTAATACAGTGGTACCTCAGGTTACATACGCTTCAGGTTACAGACTCCTCTAACCCAGAAATAGTGCTTCAGGTTAAGAATTTTGCTTCAGGATGAGAACAGAAATCGTGCTCCAGCGGCGGCAGCGGTAGGCCCCATTAGCTAAAGTGGTGCTTCAGGTTAAGAACAGTTTCAGGTTAAGTATGGACCTCTGGAACAAATTAAGTACTTAACCTGAGGTACCACTGTACATTGGTATCCACCAACAAAGGATTTTTAATTGTACAGTGCTTTTCTAAATGGAGAAATAGGAAACAGAAACTTACTGAATCAGAGGAGTGACATGGCTGAGCATCAATGCCATTAAGACAATGTTTGTCTCCTCTTCCATTTGTCTTCTAACATTTCGTCTCCCTAGTTTTCACTCCTGATTCTTGCTGTCTTTCAGCAGTGGGTGCACAGCATGTTCTTTCTGTTCTTTAGTTATCTTGCCGATGTCCTCTATTCTACTCATGTAAAATGACTTACCGTATTTTTCGCCCCATAGGACGCACCGCCCCATAGGACGCACCTAATTTTTTTGGGGGGGAAATAAAGAAAAAAAAATTTTCCCTCCCCAGGCACGGGGCAGGCGCGGGGGAAGCCCGAGCTTCCCCCAACCCCAGCCCCCAGAGCAGCCTGCTATCCGCAAGCCTAGGGAACCGAGCCGGTCTCCCCAGGCTTGTGGAGAGGTGCGCGAAGCCCGGGCGCGCTCTTCAGCGCGCACCAGGCTTCGGAATGCAGGCAGCTCTGCGCTACTCTCCGGAGCCCCGCGCGGCTTCGCACCGGGATCGGGAGGGTGGCGCGGAGCTGCAGGAAGCCTGGGAAAGCCTGCATTCGCCCCATAGGACGCACACACATTTCCCCTTCATTTTTGGAGGGGAAAAAGTGCGTCCTATAGAGCTAAAAATACGAAGTTTTCAGCTATCTTTCTTTCAAACAAAATCTATTTTCTATCCTATTCCTAGTCAACTTGTCTTCTGTCTTTTAAATGGTTGATATTCCATCTCTTAGCTTCTTTTCACTGTACTGGGATATCTGCATTGGTCTAAGTTATGGGACTGGATATGGTGAAAACTGCACATTTGATAGCTACAGTATATGCACATAGCAAAACTCAGCTTCATGCTGCTCTACGAGTGACAACCAACAAGCCCCATTTGAAGGTCATGTGGAGGCTGTGCAGTCTGAATGAAGATTTGTTCAGAGGGGAGGGGGGAGGGCAAGGTGCCTGCATTTTCCAATAGCACCCCTTGTGTTGCCTGTTGTAATCCGTGTGTTGGTTTTTTCCAATTGCTCAAAAAGTTAATGCATCAGAGCAGACTTACAAAAACACAGCTATACAAAATTCCTTTTTTGAGAAGTG
Organism: Podarcis pityusensis; assembly: GCF_964106645.2. Taxonomy (NCBI): domain Eukaryota; kingdom Metazoa; phylum Chordata; class Lepidosauria; order Squamata; family Lacertidae; genus Podarcis; species Podarcis pityusensis. The sequence continues at coordinate 38,884,003 of NC_138037.1, forward strand.
GTTTCCTTTCATTTCTCACATCAGTGAAGGTCTCTTGGGAGTTTTATCCTCCATCATCTCAATTATTATTTTGAAAAGACACTTGTCTTATAAAGCAAATTATAACATAATTACTGTAAGTAAGTCTTTGGGGCTATTATTTCATTCCTACAGTATTTGTTATAGACTTATTTATTCATGTTTGTTTTTGTTATTTATTTTGTCATGTTGCAATGCATGTACTTGTACGTCAGTGATTTTTTTAAAAAAATGTCCTTTGAAAAGCCTTGCTTCTTCTTTCTGTTCTGTATTTTCTCTCCTATAGGCAATGACACAGCTCATCACTTATACTGACCCCCTGTGGATTTCTGTGTCACTTTCAAACTAGTCTCCGTCTGTTCCAGACCTCTTTTCTTCACCCCGCTTTTATCCTTTCTTGCTGCTGCCTTGTTGCACATTCAGAAATGGTTATATGCTTGTTTACTCAGAAGGAAATTTATGAGTAATCCTATCCTATTACTCAGAAGGACATTCCACTGTATTCAGTGGGGTTTACACCCTAGTAAGTGTATTTAGGATGCAGTCCTGCTTTTCCTTCTTGAACTGTACTAAAGCTTGTCTATCAAGTTATTCCATTCCTTTTTTAAACACTCCCACAATATCTGTTTTCTTTTTCAAAGTGTTTTCAGGGCCATGACAGATTATTCAGTTTTGCCATGTGCTGTTAATATTGCAGTTGCTTTATCAAACCGTCTAATCTCTCTTTCAGCTTTATCTTCCATGATGTCACTTAATGTATTTACTCAAATTCATTTAGCACAGACTCATTTAATGCAGATTTGTTCATTGCTCCTTAACCAACTTTGAGATGCTTAGTGTAGATTATCAAGGTCAGTGGTTCCCAATTGGTGGTCCATGGACCCCAGGGGGTCTGCATAGCCCACTCGGGGTCCGTGGCACCATTCACATAACTAAAACTACCATAGGGATACCAAAGTTTTCAAAAGTAGGGCATCTGTGGCTTGGCTTTTGAAAAACAGGGGGTCCTCAGTCGTTAGCTAATTGGGAACCAATGATCTAGGTAGCAAAAGAGAGTGAGTGAAGCAGAGGTGTTTCCTTCCCCAAACCCTTTTGGTGTGTGTTTGTATTAAAGTTAGTGAGTAAACAGCAAGAGGGGTAGTAGCTATAGCACATCAATTAAAACAAAAGTGAAAGAGTGAACTCTTGTGTGACCGTTATGCTGCCTGTTTTCACAGGATCCCTTTTGTGTTTTTGTACAGCATGCAGAAGGCTGGAAAATAATTTATTATTAATATAATTATATAATTTACCTGAAATGCCAGTATGCTTGTATAAGGGCAGGCTTTGTGGTCATTAAGTGGCTGGTAGACTTCACATCAAGAATGTGCTCTGGGCTGTCATGATGTGGTTGGTGTATGTAAAGCATGTGTAAAAAACACATATATCCTTGCTTATTCACTTATTCTGTTGTTTTTGTTTTGTCTGCTCTCTGCCTCTTTTTGGAAGCGTCATCTATATGTCCTTGAGCATACGGCATGTACACACATCCATTTCAATTTGATTTACACTTTGGAAGCCATTAATGGACAGGAAAAGGATTGATTGTCCAGGAATGTGACTCTAACCCAATCCAGATGGTCCGATGGGTTAACCACTGAAAGTCCTGAGGGCATTTTTACAAGTGAAGCCGAGAATGCATTTTAGTCTGGAATGTATCACTTCTTCTGCGCATTATTAACGCAGGAGAGAGCCAGTTTTAAATGGAACGCATGTTCTAGCCAAACGAGGCTTTAGATTCAATCACAGAAGCGGAAAATGAAAACAAAACAATTAAACCCATTTGTGAAAGTGCCATGTCACACGCGGTTGTTCGCATCAAGGTAAAAAGTGTGGTTTTAAAAAACAAAATAAAATGAGAGACCAAGGAAAATAGCCCTGGAAGAGGTCAGGAGAGGAAGGTGTGTTGAAAAGCAAAAAAATGAGAGGAATATGAAGGAAGAGCACTTTAGGCTGAGTTCATTCGCCATTAAAACAACCCCAAGCAACTGGTTATTTGGGGGGGGGGGGATAAAAAGGAAGGGGGTGTCTGTGAAGGCAAAGCGCCAGGTCACCCCGAGTGGGCAACATTTGCCTGACAGATTGGCTTCTCCCTCCCTCGGCTCCACTGTAGTGTGTCGGGCTTGCCGGAGGGGGTGCTGGGCGGCTGCCCAATCTGAGCGGTGCTCGTCCGTCTGATTGACAACTGGGTCGGGCCCAGCCGGCACCGGTGCAAGATACGCACAGGCAATTAGACGGAGGCGGGGGCTGTTTTCGCGGGGCTTTTCCCTGCCCTCCCACAGGCGGGGGCGCTCGGGCGTCACGCTCGCAGCTGCCCCTTTACCTCAGGCAGCCCAGGAGAGAAGCCGCGGCAGCCGCCGCCCGCCACCCTTTCTCCCAACGGGTGAGGCAAGAGACGGGGTGGGGGAAAGCGCAGCCCAGGCACATGAATCAGTCTCTCGGCGCGTATCCGGCTTCAGGCAGAGGCGGCGACCATAGCGGGGAAGCGGGAAGGGAGGGGACGCCTGCTCCGACTGCGGCCATGCCGAGAGCAGCAGCAGCGGCGACTCTTCTGTCACCTTGCCGTGGAGGTGTGCGCATTCTTTGGACGGGGAGGGAGAGCGGCTGGAAAGGTTGCGGGAGGGAAAGGAAGGCGGGAAAAGTGACAGCTGGCCGAACAGCGCCTGTGCACGGGAAGGGCAGTTTGGGGGACCCTGCGCGCGCGCGAGAGAGAGAGGTGCTGCCCTGGAGCCCAGAAACCGGGGAGGGGCGCGCGCGCTCTTGCTTGCCTGCCCGGTGGCGGGGAGGGGCAGGTTAAGAGTAGCGCGTAAAAATGCCCCTGGGTGCTGGAGGAAGAGGGACGTGTATATGTGTGTGTGCACAAGGCGGCTCTCTGCGTGTGCTGACTTTCTGGCGCGCGCGCGTGTGTGTGGTCGTGTCGGCACAGGTGAACGCTTCCGAGGCGCCACTGCAGTGCCCTCAGCTGCGTGTGCAGCCGGTAGGAGAGGACACAAAGAGGCGGGACGGCTCTCCGGCGAGGAAGGGAAGGAGGCGCTCCTTGGCCCCCCGCGCACGCGGGAATTATAACGGCGAGCGGGAGGAGGACGATGCAAGCAAGCATCGATATTGTGAGGAAGTGACTGGCCGCGCGACTTCCTTTCAGAGCTTGCTCGCTCTCCTCCCCGCCTTCCAGTTAATGCACAAATAATCACCGCTGCTTTGAAGTCGCTGTTGGTTTAGTAGTGGCGGCGGCGGCGGCAGCAGCAGCTGCCGCCTTTTTTGCAAGGGTGCTGCGCCTCGCGCGCGCGCCCGTGCCTCTAGCTCCTTATGGGGGGGGGGGATCTCTCTTGTCTCCTCCCCTCCCTCCTCCCTCGGGGAGAGCGCCTTTGTTGTTGTGTTTCGGGGAGGACTCCTATCCTTCACCTCTCCGTGCACGCCGCGTTGCGTGTGTGTATGTGTTTGTGTGTGTGTAAGGCGGTGCATCGCCGCCCCACCGGATGCATGCAGTACGTCGTATTTTTTACAAAGTATGTTATTGTTTCGTGCGCCTCATTTGAGAGCTGATTGTCACGTTTCATCCCGCCCCCCTCTTCCCCCCCTCCCTCCTTCTCTCTCTTTCCTCTCCCAGGTGCTGAAAAGCCACGGCTGGCGCTGGCGGAACCGGGGTCTGTGCGATCGCTCCGGCGCTTTGCAACCTTTGCAGTTTGACCGACGGTCGGAGACGGGAGAGTTTTGCAACCCGCCTCTTTAGAGCCTTTGCAGATATCGGGGAGGAGAAAGAAAGAAAGAAAAAGCGGAAGGAGGAGAAGCCCAATCATCATCATCGCCGAGCTGCTGCAGCAGCAGGAGGAGGAGGAGGGAGGAGAAGAGAAGGGTCCTCGATATTGTTGCTCCTCTAGAACTGGCGAGGCTGATGGCGGAGTTTGGCAGCAGAGGGGGTGGCACCAGCAGTGGGGGCATAGCCTCCTCCCCAAGCCCTGCACACGGGAAGGTGGCCTTCAAAGCAGGAGATGGGGAAGGTGGTGGTGGTGGAGGAGGAGGTGGTGGTGGGGTTGCAAGAACCCACTTGGACAGTGCCGGCAACGGGGTCTCCAATGGGGACTGCACTCTGATGGGCACCAGAGAAGAGACAGAGTCTACTCAGTCTGGCAGCCCTGCCACAGAGAGAGGATGTCCCACCCTGCAGCCAGATGGCAAACCTGGTCACCCCAAGAAAACGAGCATCATCAAGGTAAGAGGATGTGCTACCTGGGGTTCTCTGCTATTTGGGGGTGGGAAAGGGGATGATGGAATGGGACATGCACAAATGCCAGGCTCCAGGTGAGCCAACTCAGCCGTGTATGTAGCAGTAAATGTGTCTGCTGACTTGTGCAGGTGAACACACAGCTTTAAAGCAGGGAGAGGACATAACCTGGCCAGTGAATTTTGATTATATGAGTGTGGAGCTTTGGTGCGTGTGTCTGTATAAAGAGGTAAAGTTGGGGGCATGGGGGGGGAGGGAGAACTTGTGCTTCTGAAATGAAAGAAGGAAGGAAGGTACTGCTGTCTAGTTAAGTACAGAATCAGCTTGCCATGCAGAGATTTCAGACTACGCAGGTTTTTGCTGATTCTGTGGGATGCTGGGTGCACCTGTGCAGAGCAATTTTGTACCCTGTTGACAGACGCACAGCAAGTGATGTGAAAACCAAGGATAAATGACGTGGGTGAGGGGGAAGAAAGATGAACGCCCTCCTAAAGGTGACAGCGCATCCATCAAGAGATTGTTTATGGCAGCTTATGCCTATAGTCTTAGCCTTTCTTAATTACTTTCTAGATATTATTGTCACATATCAAACAGGTGCGGGGAGATAAGACAATGCTGGTAGGTGAATCATAGATTCACAAAATGAAGGATTCCTGGCTATAAGTCTTAATAGTTTTAAAGAAAACAGTTGGTTTATTTTTTTAAAAAACATGACAGTAATTTATCTTTGATCGCTACATGGCATAGGATTCATAATAGCTGAATGGCATATAACCCATATTGTTAATTTTAAACACAGATGAGCTGCATTAAAAGTTATATAAAATAATAGAGTTGCAATATGTATGAATACAGCAAGTCCATAGCCAATGATATCTCCTTGTTGAGAATAGGTATTTTCAGTAGCATGTTGTAAAGTGAAATGTTTCTATAATGAATACTCCATTAGCAGCAGATCTCAAGTTGTGCAGCAAGCTGCAGGATCTTGCTTTCAGAATCAAGGGGAGAACAAGGACAGTCAGTGGTAGAGTGCATTTGACAGTCTTGCACCCACCCATCCTGTCAGAGAGAGGTGGTGCAGGTTTGTTAACCACTTGCAGCAGTGTGCCTGTGTGACAAACATCTGCAGCACAGTGGCAAACTTCTGTTGCTTCTTGTTTAGGTATAAATTCAATACCGTATTTATTTAGCCTGCCAAAATATCTTTTGAACCAAGCACAGAGTTAATTTATAACTCTGCAATTGTGTTCCCTGGTAGTCCAAACAACAATATAATTGCTGTATTACTGGAGTTTGTTAAATAGTGGTGTGTGGTTTTTTTTAGTTTCTGTAGCAAGCTTGTGCTTTGAAAGGGTAGGAATAAAAGAAACATTTTTTCAAACTGTAGCTTGCTTTAAAGCTAGGATTGGGATTCAGAATTTGGTAACTTGAAAGTGGACTTTGCCTTCCACACATCTATGACTTATGTGGTTCATCTGTCTAACTATGGGTTAAAACTGTAGATTTGTTTCCTAACTTTTTTCTTTTTATGATAAAGTGGTATATAAGTATTTTTAAAAATAAAGTTAGTTGCTTTCCTCACTATCTATTTCGTATTATTACTCGCATTAGTGGTTCAGCATGGGGTGAACTCCAAATATTACTTATTAACATGCCTTGGTTGATAATTATTTTGCATTGGAGTGTCAGCCATATTTACAGCCACGTCTGATGTGTGTTTACTTGGAAGCAAGTCCTTGGTAGTTCAATGGGAACAGGAATTTTAAACAAACTAAGGTTTGGAATTTATTCAGAATTTGTTTATTGTTCAAGGTCACCTTCATACATATGCAAAAAAATTAAAAGCCCTAGATGTGCAATTTTAAACATGCTATTGATTATGGATATCCATATTGAAGTTTATGCAAATACTTGCCTATAGACATGCAGCATAAGCAAATAATATGAGTTTCTTGCGTCAGCTGTTACTTTCCATTTAGTTGAACACAATATTCTATAGTTGGCATTCTTTTTGAAGTATGTGGCTGCCAATACAAGAGTTTGGCAAGACACTTGTGTAAGTTAGTGGCACTAAAATAACTGCTTCCTACAGTATAATTTTAACATCATAAACGCAGATTCCTATTTATTGAAACTAATCTTTGTTTAATGGTGCTTCTACCTGCCAAGTACATCTGCAGCTCCTGAGTTATATACTAAAAACTGATGTAGAAATGTAAGCGCAAATATGATAATAAATGCCTGCTTATGCAAATAATATACTGTTGTTTAAGCAGTGCCCACCATACTGGCATTCTGAACCTCTTCCCCCAGTGTAGTTTATTACATTTCTATGAACAGTGGCTAGGCTTGTTGAGAGCTGGAGTAAACAATTTTAATCTTATGAAAAGTATGGGCCTGCAAAAAGCTACAGTGCTCTGCTTTGGTAGCAGGCTTTAGGATTTGGCTGTAGTGTTCCAGTTCCAGCAGAAGTTGCTGTTTTATCCATTGTGGAACCTGACCCTTGGTTTGTTGCTAGGCTTGGCTGCGTATGTAAAATCATAAGAACTGTCACCACTTTTTAGGGACCCTGTGCTGTTCTCGGGATTTGTAGTAAGAGGATTTCTGCGTTCAAAGGGCTGGCTTGTGTGCTACTTCTCTGTGGTAGACCGCTTCTGTGTTGCAATTTTTCATGCCCCATCTGTAACCCTTAGAGTTGTTTTACCACGTGGGCACTCCTGATTGCAACAAGAGTTTTCAGTGCAGCACTTTATGAAACTAAATGGCAAATGGAACCTCATTTTGTCCTTCTTAGAATAGTGCTTTATCTGTGGTGGTGTGCATCTGGATGAAGCTAACACAACCATTTAGGAGTGGGATGTTGCACAACGAGCTTCAACTCTCTGTTGTTCTGTATATTGAAGTTTTATGCATATGTTACTGATAGTAACGATGTTATACAATATAGTTTGTTTATTTAATTGGGAGTCCCTACTTTTGCTGTATACAAGTACTCTGCTTACATTTACATTATCACTTTTTAAAAGCTGGACAGTGAGTCTGGCTTGATGAATGCTTCGAACTGGAAAGTCTCTTGCTTTCTTAACCTGTTACTGGCTTAGCCCTCCCTTCCTCCCACTTCCAGATGATTTTGGCATGTAGGACAGCTTGCCTGCATAGCCTGCTGGATTGGGCAAGCACCACTTCTGCACAGAGATCCTGTGCATAGCAAACAATATTTCTAGCTCTCCAAGCATTTTGGAAAAGCAGCAGCAAGAGTATTTTCTCTGTTCATGCTTTTTCCTTCCCCCTACTTTAAGTTAGGGTATGTTCTCAATTTCTGCTGGAGATAAATGCCACAAAAGGCAATGCATTAGTAACATTTATAATGCAGTAACCTATTAAAGCTTCACTTTCTCATTGTAACACAGTTCCTGCATGTTTTCATTCGGAGTAGTTTTTAAAACAAGCAGTTAGGAAGGAGATGTCTTTGCCTTAAAAAATATAACAAAAATATTTGTTATATCCTTCCCCTTCTTCCAAGTTGTTTGAGGTAGCAGATGTGGTTCTCCTCTCTTTTTCCCCATGCAGCAACAATCGTGTAAGAAAGGTTAGGCTGAAAGGTAGTGACTCTTTCAAGGTAACTCAGTGAGCTTCATCGGGTGAGTTGGGATTCAGAGCAGGGTCTCCCCCAACCTTAGTCTGAAACTCTTAGCAACTGTACTGCATTGGCATTCTTGTTTTTACTCCAACCACGGAGTTAGAAATCATAGTTGAATTGACATTTTGATTGACTAACAGCACATCTCAATGTACATACCATTTACATGTGAGAATCATAGAAGTATAGAGTTGGAAGGGATCCCGAGGGTCATCTAGTCCAACCCCCTGCACTGCAGGGATCCTAACTAGATCATACATGACAGATGGCCATCCAACCTCTGCTTAAAAACCTCCAGTGATGGCGTGTCCACTACCACCTCTCATGGGAGTCTGCTCCACTGTTGGACAGTTAAAATAGAATTTGGTTATCCCAAAGGAACAATACTAAGGACACTGAAAGTAGAAACTTCTGAAATGGAATAATGACATCTTTTTCACAGATTATTTCATCATATCTCATATGTATGTATGTATGTTATGACTATAAAGCAGGAATAGGTTACCTGCCAGATGATGTTGGACTACCAGATTCCTACATCTTTGACCATTGGGCATGTTCACTAGGCCTGTTGAAAGCTGGAGTAAGCAACACCTGTAGGGGCACAGGTACCTCATCCCTGCTGTAAGGTAACGTGTTAGGATTGCTTTCCCCCTTTTGTTATATGTACAGTACTAGGACAGATAGACAAATTAGAAGTACCATTTTCTTTCTTTTCTTTCTTTATCCTAAAAGAACCCATGATAGTAGCTTCTATGGCCCAAGGCGTAATGAACAGAGCACTCCAGAACTTGGGCTCCTATTTCCATATTGATCTGGGAATGGAGGTGGGGAGAAAGGAAAATGCCCGGAAGAAAATGACCAGCAGTTTTTATTGCTAACACTCCACACTCAGCCCTAAATGCTTATAATCACTAGAACAACTTCACCAGCTGTTTGATATATAAAGAAAGTGCAAATAATTTATTGCAATGTGTCAAACTGGCTTTGTTGTGGCACTATGTTACAACAAAACCAGGAGTTGAATGACTCCACATAGTCTTCATTTGTTTTAAGAGGAATTGTTTAGTCTGTGCAAAAATATATAATGCTATCACAAAGGACAGGAATTCATCAAGTTGGTTGTCAGCCTCTGTTTAGACTGGACCTAGCCCTCCAGTAGGTCTTGCTGTTGTTACTTGGAGTCCTTTTTTGTTTATACAACAGCCACCTAAACCTCAGGAAACAGAAAAAATGTTTCCAAAAGTACATACTTTTCAAAGTAGTAAAAAAGAAAAGAAAAGAACACACCAAAAAACCAAACCCAGATATAAAGCAAATATAGAGCATTTTATGTTAGCTTTGGTCTCAGGTTCAGAAACAAGTTTAATACTGTAAAATTTAAATGTATATATGACATAAAATATTTCATTGCTGAAATACAACTTCAGACCAGTAAACGATATTTACCGATACTTGTGATGCATTTTATAGGTGTTTAGCAAGAATGTAAGGCAAAGGATTAGATCTGGTTAAAAAACTCAGTTGAAATTTTAAGGTTGCAATCCTGTACATGTTTAATCTTGGAGTAAGTCCCATGGAAGTCTGTGGATCTAACTTTTGCATCCAAGATTTCCTAAAGCTTTTTTCAGATGATAACAAATAAAATGACCAGGTAGGTTTATTAGTGTGTTGGTACTAATTCGGATATAGTGGAAGCCAATGTACAAGGAGGTGAGTCCTATCGTCTTATGAAAGGAATATTTCAATAGGTCTTACAATGCTTTTCTTAAAATGGCTGATGTCAGGGAACTGCCATCGGAAGGAAGGGAAGTGAAAGGGCTCACACAGGTTGGGAGAGACTCAGCAGCTGAAGAGGGAACCAGTAGGGGGAGAGGAGCTGGGCTGAGGGAAAGGGAGCTGGAGGGATGGCTCAGAGACACTTCCAGCGAAAACAGTGGGGAGGTTTCAGGACCTCCTGTAGGGACACCCACTCCTCGCCGGAAACTGTCACGCAGAGAGTCCAGAAGACGTGTTTCCGTTAAGGAGCTTTTATGTTGGAAGCGATTCCGAAAGCAACCACTGTCGGAATCTGCCAGCGACTGACGGAGCCATGTTTAAGGGGCTCCGTTACAGACAGAGGTTTGCAAACTTGACCAAACTCTGAGGGACTAGGATTTTACACACAAGCAGCTCATCGTCCCATCACAGCATTCCGACAGTCTTCGTGAGCAGCTTGTGCAGGAGAAGGCATCATGAGCAACCCAGCCGGAACCGGAGAAGCAGGAGCTGGAGCGGGTCCAAGCCTGGAAGAAAGGTACCGGGTGTTGGAGGTCCAGCTAGCGCTGCAGACGGCGAGGCTTGAGGAGAGGAGGGCTCAGGATGCAGACAAAAAGGGGAAAGACACCCAGCTCGTCAGAAAGGTACCAGGATTGGTGCAGAAGTTTGGGGGGGAGCCCAAAGACTATCATGGCTTTCGGACAGAGATGCAATATGCCCTCAATCTGCAGTTTGATGAATTCCCTGACGAGGAATCAAGAGTGGCTTTCGTGATTGGGCATCTTGAAAAGGGGGCGAGAGACTGGGTTAGACCCCTGATGGCAGCGAATAGTGACGTCCTAAAGGACACGATGAAGTTCTTTCGCGCCATGGATCTGATGTTTTCCAGCGATATTGAACAGGGAGTGGTCCGCAGACAGTTAATGGCTTGCAAACAGGGGAGCCGATCTGTCCGTGAGTACTGGACTGAATTCACCATGTTGATCCATAAATTGGGGTGGGATCTATCGGCGGAACCCATTCAAATGCTTTTTGAAGAAGGGCTTTCTTCGGCTGTGAAAGACGAACTTTCCCGGGCGCCCAGGGCGGAGTCTATGGACCAGCTGACCAAATCAGCGCTGACCATAGGAGCGCGCCAGGAGGCGAGAGCATTGGAGAGGCGGGAAGGGAAGGGGGAACGTTGGAAGGAGTTCCGCATTCCAGACATTCCAGAGCCAACTTTCCCGCCGGCAGAGCCGATGGAAATCGGAACAGCGCGCGCGCGCGCAGTTTCAAAGCCCAGTGAGGGGGGAAAGAAGGAGGGAAAAGGCGCCCGGAAATGCTATCTCTGCCAACAGCCAGGTCACTTTGCCAGAGTCTGCCCCCAGAGGAAGGAATGGCAAGGGATGGTAGGAGCTGTGGAGGGAAGAGAGGAAGAAATACCGAAGCAAGTAAAAGCCAACGCCTGGCTGCCACCGTCGGGGCACAGCAGTCAGGCCAAAGAGCAGTGAAAGTGCCCACGCCAGAACCTCCTAAACCCGCCCTAGTGATAGAAGTGGCGCTAGAGCTGCCAAACGGACACCCTCTAAAGATAAAGGCGCTGTTGGACTCAGGCAGCTCCTGCAATTTCATGAGCAAAGAGTTTGCAGCTGAACACCAGATACAGACGATCCCTTTAAGCAACCCCCTGCAGGTGACCACGATCGATGGCAGGGAGCTGTTGGGAGGAGAAGTCAGCTTGCAGACCGTCCCAATGATAATGAAGGTGGCAAGGCACACCGAACTGATAGCGTTTAATGTGGCCACCTTGGGAGGAGCTCCCATTATATTGGGGATGAGCTGGCTAGCGTTACATGATCCGCTGGTGGGCTGGCATCAGAGAGTGGTTTCTTTTGGTTCAGCACATTGCTTAGAACACTGCAAAGAGGGAAAGGGTTTGGCAGGGGCCCAAGCCACCCTAGCAGGGACTGAAGTAACGGAGAACGTGAAGGTACCACGACAATACGCAGATCTCCGCGACGTCTTCAGCGAAAGGGAAGCTGACCAATTACCCCCGCATAGACCCTTTGACTGTCAAATCAATTTACTCCCTGGGGCACAGCTCCCTGTAGGCAAGCTGTACGCCATGTCAGACAGAGAGATGCAGGAGCTAAGAGAGTTCATTGACAAGAACCTGAAGAGAGGGTTCATCAGAGAGTCCAGGGCGGTGGGGGGCAGCCCAGTGTTTTTTGTGGATAAAAAAAACACGAACAAGCCGAGGCTTGTGTGTGACTTCAGGGCCTTAAATGCAGTGTCAGAACCAGTGGCTTTCCCTATGCCCAGGATTGACGACATTTTGACAAGGGTCAGGAAGGGAAAGATTTTTACTAAACTGGACCTAAGGGGGGCGTACAACCTGATACGAATAAGGAAGGGGGATGAATGGAAAACCACCATGTTCACCCCTTTGGGGGCATTTGAATATTTAGTTATGCCCTTCGGCCTACAAGGAGGCTCCGCGTGCTTTCAATCGTTTATGAACCACGTCCTGGGGCCTTTGCTTTACAAGAATTGTGTGGCCTTCTTAGACGACGTGTTGGTGTATTCTGAGAATGAGGAGCAGCATGTGAGAGACGTCAGAGAAGTGTTGAGCAGGCTGCAAGCCAACCAGCTGTGGGTGAAACTGGAGAAGTGTCAGTTTCATACCAAGGAGGTGGAATTCCTGGGGTATCGCCTGTCAGACAAGGGATTGGCCATGGATCCCGGCAAGGTCCAGGCGGTGCTGGAATGGAAAACACCCAAAACAAGGAAGGATGTGCAGAGGTTCCTAGGATTTGGGAACTTCTATCGTAAGTTCATCCGAAACTTTGCCCACCTGACGGCGCCCATTACGGACTGTCTCAGCAGTAAGAAGAAGTTCGTTTGGACTGAGGAGGCGGAGCGAGCATTTGAGGAACTAAAAAGGGCCTTCGCCTCGGAACAACAACTCCTGCATGTGGATTTACAAAAACCGATGAGAGTGGAAACTGACGCATCAGACAGAGCGATTGGGGCGGTGCTTCTGCAGCCAGGGAAGGAGGAGTCAGAGTGGAGACCGTGTGCCTTTTTTTCGCGAAAGCTGAACAAATCCGAGAGGAACTACACGGTGTATGACCGAGAACTACTAGCCATTCATGAGGCGTTCCGGAGATGGAGGCACCTGCTAATTGGCGCACAACATAAGGTGCAAGTGTGCACTGACCACAAGAACCTAGAGTATTGGAGGACGGCACGAGTGCTCAACCAACGGCAAGTGAGATGGGCCCAGGAGTTCTCCAAATTTAACTTTGAGATTTGTTACGTGCCAGGCCCAGAGAACATTAGGGCGGACGCTCTCTCACGCAAACCGGAATATTTGGAGGAGGAGGGAGCACCCGAAGAGAGACATGTCATTCCAGAGGACCGCTGGGTGTGTGGGGCGGCATTGGTGGGACAAAGAGAACTGGTAGAGGAAACAGAGAATGATGAATACGCCCAGAATAAGCTCAGAGGTCTTAGGGGTGAGGGAGAGGAACCAGGGGGTTTCGAGGAAAGAAATGGAGCTTTGTATTACAAAGGGGCACTGTATATCCCTGAAGGAGACTTAAGGGGGAGGGTACTCAAGCAGTTGCACGACAGCCCCACGGCGGGGCATTTTGGACAACACAAAACCATGTGGTTGGTCACCAGGGAATTTTGGTGGCCTAAGGTGAGGGAAGATGTACGGGAGTATGTAAGAGGGTGTGAGCAATGCCAGCGAGCCAAAGGGGAGAGGCGGGCACCGGCGGGGCTATTAGAACCCTTACCAACCCCAGAACGACCTTGGGAGGCAGTGTCGATAGATTTTATGACTGATCTGCCGAAGTCCAAGGGGAAAACAGCCATCATGGTGGTGGTAGACCTACTAACAAAGATGTGCCACTTTGTAGCCTGCTCGCATGCAGTCACGGCGGAAGAGACAGCGAAGTTATTTGTAGAACACATTTTTAGGTTGCACGGGGTGCCATTGAGGGTGGTCTCAGACCGAGGAAAACAATTTACTTCCAGGTTCTGGAGGAAGCTCATGAGCTTACTGCAGGTGGAGGTCAACTTTTCGACTGCCAGGCACCCTGAAACCAACGGGCAGGCGGAAAGAGCAAACGGGGTCCTCCAGCAATACCTGAGGTGTTATGTCAATGACAGAGAGAATGACTGGGTAGAAAAGTTGGCGCTGGCGGAATTTGCCTACAACAATGCCGAGAATGTGTCCACAGGGATGAGCCCCTTCTTGGCTAATTATGGGTGTCATCCCAGGGCTTTCCCAGGGGGAGAAGGGGAGAGATGGGGTGTCCCGGCAGCCGAGCATTTTGTAGAAGAAATGGAAGCAATCCATCGTCAGCTCCAACTCAACTTAGAAAGGGCGAAGGAAGAATACAAGAGGCAGGCAGACAAGAACCGAAGGGAAGGTGAAACCATAAGGGTGGGAGATAGGGTGTGGCTGTCAACCCAAGGGTTGCCGTTCAAAGGAGGTTGTAAGAAATTAAGACCCAGGAGATTGGGTCCCTTTGAGGTCATTCAACAGGTCAACCCAGTGGCTTTCAGGCTCCGGTTACCCAACCACATGAAACTGCACCCAGTATTTCACAGGTCGTTACTGTCACCGTATGAGGGGGGACGAGAAGGGATGGCCACTCGGGGACCGGTCATAGAAGAAAGGGAATGCAGCAGCCATGTGGCAGAAATCCTCGACGCCAGATGGAAGGGGGATCAGGTGGAGTATTTGGTAGCGTGGGAAGGAGAACCGGAGTCAGAAAACACTTGGGTAATGGCAGAAGATATCAATGACGAGGTATTGATAGAAACGTTCCATCAAAGGTTCCCAAGGAAACCTCAGCCTGTGGAGAGGTTCCGGAGGGAATACTTTGGGACCACCGATGAGGAGGAGGAGTTGGAAGGATTCTCGGAATCGGAAGGGGAAGGGGAGATGGACTCTGAGGAGGAGGAGTACTTCGAGACCAGGAACCGCAACAGGTGGAGAGAAGTGTTCGGGACATCGGAAGATGAAGGAAGTTCATTCCGGGGTTTTGCCTCCTCACCGCCCGTAGAGGAGGGGGCGAGAGGGGATGAAGGGGGCCCTGGAGGGGAGGTGGATGTCAGGGAACTGCCATCGGAAGGAAGGGAAGTGAAAGGGCTCACACAGGTTGGGAGAGACTCAGCAGCTGAAGAGGGAACCAGTAGGGGGAGAGGAGCTGGGCTGAGGGAAAGGGAGCTGGAGGGATGGCTCAGAGACACTTCCAGCGAAAACAGTGGGGAGGTTTCAGGACCTCCTGTAGGGACACCCACTCCTCGCCGGAAACTGTCACGCAGAGAGTCCAGAAGACGTGTTTCCGTTAAGGAGCTTTTATGTTGGAAGCGATTCCGAAAGCAACCACTGTCGGAATCTGCCAGCGACTGACGGAGCCATGTTTAAGGGGCTCCGTTACAGACAGAGGTTTGCAAACTTGACCAAACTCTGAGGGACTAGGATTTTACACACAAGCAGCTCATCGTCCCATCACAGCTGGCCAGCCAGGTTTTGCTAGTGATAAAAATGACTTGATTTCCTAAGCTCAGTAATTTTGATTGAATTCTTTAGGAACTTGCTTCTGCTTAATCATGTCACACTGGTAGAGAACTACACACTGTTTTCTATCTTGAATTTCTTAAAATTATATTTAATTCTTAGGGTGATTTATATTCTTTGTTCATCTCCTTTTTTCTCTTGGTTGTTGCAGGTGATTCTGTGATGCTGTGCCCTTTTGACTTAAACATGCAATGTGTTGGTGTGTTTTGTTTGGTCTTGTGTTTTTGTGGGACAGGGTTGGAATGTGTTCTTATTCGTGTATGTGTGAAGATACCATCCCACTGCCAGGTGACAGACCAGAAAGGCATTCATAGCGATGTTGTGGTACTAGGAAATAGTAGGTGTTACTTCCTTACAGAGTCCAAAAGCTTGTTTGAACGGTTAGTAGTAATATTCTATATTATGCCTCTGAAAAAAGATCATCTTGATTAGGAAACTTAGCTTTCAGCTACGGTTGGATAAATTCATTTGCATATGACCAAAATTGGTAGAAAAATGTTTCACAAGGCTTTCCTTGGTATTAATAGCAGAATAAAATGCTTTTACACTTTAGGGTTGTATTTTGCAGCTTAAATCACAAAAATAGAAATCACATTCATACAAAGATATGACTGTTTCAAAGGCTGGATTGGCATTCTTCACTGTCTGTAATATTAGACAGGAGCCCAGTTGAAACTCCTTCCACTAACACACCAGCCCAACCCTCCCAAAAAGAGAGGTTTGTTAAAGATAGTGCTGAAATTAGAACCTAGGTCTTTCCAATCCAATTCTACTTGGCTGTTGACAAGATCACACTGCCTTTCAACTCTGCTGTAGAATGTTGGCTTGAGAAACAAAACCTAGAGTTTCTGCTCTTCATAGTTGCAGAAGTCATGTTCAAAATATGAAGAATCCTGTGAGCCATATCCAACATTTCTCAAAAACAGTTGCATGCTTCTAGACAGGTGCCGCTCATGCAAGTTTTCCATAGCATCCACATGACATCATTGGCATCAAAATGCCACCCTGTATTCTGCACCTCCCCTTTAAAATGAATTTTCTGCACAAAATCCTCTAAATTAAAAAACAAACAGTTGCTAACAACCCATGTGCAGTATTAAGCCTCTGTCTGGAAGCAGCTTCATTCTAGATATTCCTGATGCATAAGTCCATCAAAATTCTTCTTTCTCCCCTCAAATACTCCGCCAAGTTTTTAAAGCTAGGTTTGAAGTGTAGGTACAAAAGCTGTGCAGTAGCAATCACCAAAGAGTAGTTTGTGGAAAACTCTGGAATGGCATCGTTAACAAGACATGTATTGCCTGACTTTATTCTGGGCTGAGTTTTCCCAACCTTTTTTTTCACTAAAACAGCCAGGGGAAGTTTCTTTTCAATGCTTCCACTGTTGCTTTTCCACATGGAAATCCTAGGGAAGAAGGCTTCTCTCCTTCATAGTACTGTACTCAAATTGCTCCTCCCTCAAAATATATGACATTGGTGTTTCAGGGTAATGCCCACTTGTGCATGCAATACCAAGATTGTAGTCGTCACCTGAGGTCAGCACAAAATAGAAGCAATCATTGTGTAATATGAACAGCTACATGCACATTCAGAGCATGTGACTTTACTACCTTAGTGTCTGTTGGCTTTTGTCATGCATGCTAAATCTGCATTTAGTTTGTAGAGGAATACAGAAGCTTGTATCCATGTTTCTGTGTGAGTAGTGGATGGGTTTAACTGTGTTCTGTGTTTGTTTGGTTTTTTTACATTTAGATCTTATATATCTTCCAAGGAGCTCAAGGCAGCATATATGATTCTTTGCACTTCATTTTGTCTTCACAACAACCCTGTGAAGCAGTTTTGGTATAGGGTGCGAGATAATGACTGGACCAAGCTCACCCAGGAAAACATGTGTATCTGCTTGCAGTACATATTTGCATTGTTCACATACCCAAACCTGCCAATGATGCTTCTAAAAGACTTGAAAACTATTTTTCTTTCCCCTAAATACATTGTTGTTGTTGTTTTGGGGTGAACCCAACCAATGCCCTGTTTTTCCAGCTTTAAATAAATAAATTAAAAAAGCTATAGGGCCCAGCCTTCACTAACCTAGTGGCCTCCAGAAGATTTGAATTACTCATAGGCTGTAATGTAGAGAAAACCCTAAAACAGGAGGGTATCTCATCATATAAGGATTGTGAATAGATGAACTTGCTGAATATTATTGTCCTTACTTTTTTGTTTTCATTTCCCTTTATGGAACAAAGAGGAAGAGAGAACCTATAATCCCTTCTTTCCTCCTGCTATTTCATTTGCCCTGGATTCTTTAAAATTGTACATTTTTAGTTTGTGGCTTGGCTTTCCTTCCTCTGAATCTGCTGGATTCTTTTCTTCTACCTGTTGCTGTTATTTGTGGCACAATATGGTAGGTACTGTATGCTTTGGTTGTGGGAGGTCTCATGTAGCCAGAGTTTGAACCAGGCATCGGTTTACAATGCCAGTTCCAGTTCACCCTGAGAACACTGAAGTGACGACTGGAGGAACAGGAATACAGTGGATGCTCGGGTTGCGAACGTGATCCGTGTGGGATGCACGTTCGCAACCCGCAGTGTTTGCAACCTGCAGTGGCGTGTCTGTGCATGCGTGGGTTGTGATTCTGCGCTTCTGCGCATGCGCAGCTGCTAAAACCTGGAAGTAACCCGTTCCGGTACTTCCAAGTTTTGGCAGTCCGCAACCCGAAAAACCGCAACCTGAAGCATCTGTAACCCGAGGTATGACTGTACTTCTCTGAATGTGCAGGATTTTCTTGCTGAATTGATTTTGGGGGTGGAATAATGGCAGCTTATGTCCGTTACCACAAAAGTGAAAGACAGATGGGCCTGGTCAGACGTTGTTCCCACTCTCCGGATGGTCATCTGTTAGATGCTAAGAGTGGGCCTTTAGGCTTGCATTCTTCCACCTTGACTGATCAGGAATAAATGAGTAGGTTATTACTAATAATCTGGCAAATTGTCATAATAGATTCCTATACAAAAAAATATCCCAGTACTCTCTTTTACTTTAATTTGAAATAAATTACATAACAATTGAGGTGCTAGTCCTACATATTTTTATATAGACATGAATGAAATGTGACTATGCGTCCCTAAGCCTTTTTAGGATTAGGGATTTATGATATTAAAAATCTCTGTATTTAATGTTGTGGCAGATTATGGCTACATTGTGTCTAGATTCAATTTAACCAAATAACTCCTTGAATGAAATCAGATCTATACCTTGCAGCTTCTAACATAAAGACCAGTCGATCTTTTTTATCCATTATTTCAAAAATGTTCACTTGGAAGTAAATCCTACGGATTATTTGAAAGTAAGCTCAGTTTTGATACACTTGATATCTCGGTCTAAGACAGCAGTTATTTTAACCAGTGTGTACTCCATATTTTAATGCATCACTGGAAAATATTATCTCTACATCTGGCTGTTCAAGCCGTACACATAAATGGAATGTGCATTTTCTTCTAAGGCACTAACTCCAGGAGTAAGGGGAGCTGTGATTTTTGTCACTGCTTCTCAGGCCAGCATGGCACTTTGCAGGGTTATCCCAATGGAATATATTGACTGCTCTTTATGAAATTCTTCTAAATGTCCCTCTCATGATAGAAGGCACTTTGATCCAACAGAGGCTTCTCAGTGGAACCAGGGAGGGATGTAATTTTCACCTTTCCCTCCTGCAGCCCCCAATCTGCTTTCAAGGGTTGGTGGGCCTTTTGCAACAGAATGGGAAGTCATGGAACAGATCAAAATCCCCTCTCTGTTCCTTTTGAAGACTATACTGGATCAAGGGGCACTTGTCAGTAGAGGACAACCATGGAGTACAAGCCTATAAGTTTAGTAAATAACCCAGTTCCAGCACAACTAAGCAGAAAGCTGTTCATTGTTGATCTATTTATTATTTATTTATTAAATTTATATACCTCCCTATACCTGGAGGTCTCAGGGTGGTTCACAGAATAAAATCAAAATATAAAACCACAGAATACACTATCAAAATAAAAACGACAACCCAGTAACCCTCCCCCACCCCCCCAAAAACCCACTCACATTTTAAAAGGGCATAGGTTGTTAATCAAATCAACCAAAGGCCTGGTTAAAAAGGAACGTTTTTGCCTGGCGCCTAAAGGCATATAATGAAGGTGCCAGGCGAACTTCCCTGTGGGGAGAGCATTCCATAGATGGGGAGCCACTGCAGAGAAGCCCGCCAGAACTCTCGAGGAGGAGGCACACAAAGAAAATGACCTCAGAAGATGATCTAGCAGGAACAGAAGTTTTTTTATCCAGAGAAGGCAAGGGTTGCTTAGTCCTGATCGTTGAGTGAGGCAGAAGACCATAATACTTGGTTCTATAAGACAACAGAGGGTAAGTAACGGAACTGTACCTGTGGTGGTGCTTAGTAAGTCGCTTTTGAAACAATATGGTAGACTTCATTGGGAAACCAACTGAGGCTCTGGGCTTCCTAGCAATAGAGGCTGAACTTGATTGCAGGAGATCAGGTTCCATGAATGGCAGGGCATTATAGAACTTAATATGAAACGTGAGTTCTGGGTGAGGTGATTATAGGCTTCCCAGAGGCATTTGTGAGAACAGCATGCTGGACTAGATAGGCCTTCAGTCTGATCCTGCAGGGCTCATGTTCTTATGAGGCGGTTGTCATAACTTCTCAAGAAAGGGCATGGTATTACTGTGTGATAGCTATTTATAGAAAGCTTTTTTTGTTAAATGTAGATAAGAAACTATTGGTGAGGGAGGGACGTTTAATTTCAGTTACAGTATTTCATTTGTTATCCTGCCCTTTTTCTACAGAACTCAAAAGTTATCTCATTGTATCCTCAGTGAGGTGAGAGTTGCTGACATGCACTCAGTCAGGAATTTGAGCCCGTGTATGCCTTGTCTAAGGCTAATACTTTATCCACTACATCACACTGTCTATAGAATTTACAACTTTAAGTGCACGATTTCAAATAGTTTAAAAGTTATGTAAATGCTTATTGGTTAACATGATTCACAAAAATAATAGCATGATATCATGAGCCACAGAAGTAGCTACAGTCAAATGTTTCTGTGATCCTTCAGAGGTGATTCCTAAAGTTATTTTTAAATAATGATGTAGTTAACCACATTTCTTAGTAACAGCCAGCTAGGGTTGTCTTCTGCAGTGGCCATTCTAAGTATTTGCTTTTCTGTAAGCTACATAGCTAGCTAGCTAATCCACTTGACTCTTTACAAAAATAGACTGCCTCTACGTATTTTTTAAAAAAGTATTTGAAAAAATAAAATCATGTTACCCTATTTGGACAAATATTCAAATGTACCTTTATTCTAAATCCATTTTGAAAGCCTCTTGACTGTAAAAATAACCATGTTAGAATAAGAAGCTTGCTGAAGAACAAAATGTGTTAGTATATTCCTCAACTGGTTACTTTGGTTTTGAGCCTTCTTCATGAATCCATACGTAAAACATTTTAGTTGGTTGTAAATGCATGTCAATGCAGATTGATACAGTGGTACCTCTGGTTATGTACTTAATTCGTTCCAGAGGTCTGTTCTTAACCTGAAACTGTTCTTAACCTGAAGCACCACTTTAGCTAATGGGGCCTCCTGCTGCTGCTGCGCCGCCGGAGCACAATTTCTGTTCTCACCCTGAAGCAAAGTTCTTAACCCGAGGTACTATTTCTGGGTTAGCGGAGTCTGTAACCTGAAGCATATGTAACCAGAGGTACCACTGTACTAGAGATGGGCCTTTGCTCTTGCATGATAGTGAGGCTATGTGCACCAATGAACTTCTTTTGTAGATATGGAAATAGTTTTCCAATCAATTGTCAGTTTTGCCTGCCTGACTAACCTGCTTAATGCTTACACATTGTGTTGTGCCAGCTGTGTTTTGCAGAAAAGAAATAAAGCGCATTCTAAAATACCACAATTAATCTATGAAATTCTTTCAGTTTGTACCATAGCTATGGGGATTTAACGTCTAATTCTCCATTACTGCATCAATTATTTGCTGCTGTATTTTTTGAAAGTTCTTAACTTAGAGAAGCTTTGTAATTGCTTATAACATGTTACTGCTAATATAGTACTGAGGAGAGAAAAATGTTCGGTTAGGAGGCTATCCAAGTTAAATAAGAAAACTATGCACAGGTATGTGACGAAAAGGAGGCTGTACCACAATCAGGTGAGGCTGGGTCACTGTCTGGCAGTTGTAATGGGCTGGATGAGGACCGATAAACTCAAGTTGGATCTCAACAAGATGGTGGTGCTGTGAGTGGTTTAAATAGATGATCTGTCCTATTCGACAGTGGAATGGACTCCCTTGGCAGGTGGTGGACTCTCCTTCCTTGGAGGTTTTTAAGCAGAGGTGGGATGGTCATCTGTCATGTATGCTTTAGTTATGATTCCTGTATTGCAGGGTGTTGGACTAGATGACCCTTGAGGTCTCTTCTAACTTTTACACTTCTATGATTCTAGATAATCTTTTAACTATACTATTGTAATATACTCTTTGAAGGGTGTCCTTGGAAGATGACCCAGAAGTTGCAGCTCTGGGTTGCAAGATTGAACAGCCAGTTGGAATAAACATAACATTTATTCTGAAAGAACTATGGTGGTTACCTGTTTGCTTCTGAGCCACATTCAAGGTGCTGGTGATTATATAAAGCTCTTTGCTGTTTGTGACCTAAATTTTTGAAAAAGTGCCTCTGGAACGAGACAAACCATAACACTAAACCAAACCATGGCTTGCCTCTGGGCAGCATGGCAGCAGGAAGAGTGGGAGAGGAGCAGAGCAGCCCCACTTTTTTGCTGTAAGTATCTGCATGCTTCCGCACACTTGGCCAATTTGTTTTACTACTGCCTGCAAACCAGGTCACTGAAATTACTCCATTTTTATGATGTGCTCTAGGTGAGCTGTTGAGTGATGGGTGGGGAATAACCATTCAGTCAAAAGGAGTAGAATAACTTCTCTAGACTGATCACTGCAGAAATGGATGCTGGGCACTTGCTGTTCACTGGAACTAGGGAAAGAGAGGTATGAATTGGGAAGGAGCTCCTCTTGAGCTCCTTTCGGATGGAGTTAACTAAGAGGGAAATATCCCATTGCATAGTCAGACACAGCTCAGTGTTTACAAGTTTAGTTTACTACAGTACTGTGGAAGAAAGAGTTTTTGGGCAAAGGTGTGGGAGATGATTCCTGTATCAATAGGTCTTTTGTCATTTTTACTCTTGTAATTGTGGACCCCTAGAAACCCTGCCTACCTAGAAAGAGGCTGAAGGAAGTGGAGTTATGGGTTAAAAAACAGTTCTCAATGTGTCTAGTATGTTGGCTGACCAATGGCAATTTGTGGGATAATAGAATTGTAGAATAATGGGGTTGGAAGGGACCATGAGAGTGATCTAGTCCAACCCCCAGCAATGCAGACATCTACTGTGAACCTTTAGGGTGGAAAGAATTAAAACGTTAAAATTTATGTTTATAAATACATTAGGCCAGTTGAGTTAAATGGGTGGGTTTATACTATTCATTTTTATATGTTCATTTGCTTGAGTGATGGTGGGACTATGCATATGGGTATAAATGCAAATGAATTGGTTGCAGTTATTTCTGGTACTTCATCTGTGCATACAGGCACCAGCCCAAAGCAGCTGATTTTTCTCCCCTAGAAATATCTCTTAACTCCGGACAAGCTCTGTTGCAACATTTTGTGGTTGTTCCTTCCCCATCAGGAAATGGTGGCATAAAAAGAGATTGTGTTGCCACCTTTCCTGAATGACATGTAGGCGTTGGCCTGTAGTAGGACAAGTTTTATTTCAAGGATGAATATTCTAGGCAGCTGAGAAAGATCCACTAGGATTTTTCATTCCATAGACCAAATGATATTTAAAATTCAGAAAATTGTAAACAACAATTTCCATGTTGGTTTTCCTAATTTGAGGTTCATATTCATGTACATCATGGTTCCTTATAATGAGTGTGTCACAACCCTGCTCACTTAAGGTGGTGAATCATCTCCTTTTAAAGTTTCTTAGGAATTTTTGCTAAGATCTTCTGGGATTCACCATT
Source organism: Podarcis pityusensis (assembly GCF_964106645.2). Classification (NCBI taxonomy): domain Eukaryota; kingdom Metazoa; phylum Chordata; class Lepidosauria; order Squamata; family Lacertidae; genus Podarcis; species Podarcis pityusensis. The sequence continues at coordinate 38,907,347 of NC_138037.1, forward strand.
CATGGCTGCTGCTGATGTATCCTGGGTGCAGATATGACCTGCAGTCTCTCTGGATGCAGGGTTTCTATTTTAGTAAGAACTCTCAGAAACTGTAAAAGGAGGGCTAGCAGCTGTATGGCACACCCAGATTGCTAGTAATATTACTTGAACATTTAGGACCGTAGGATTATCACTGAGTGTGCAAAACTACCATTATATTTTGATTTTATTTAAAAACATTTATAACCTGCCCTTCATCAGTAATGATACCAGATAGGATATAGAATATAAAGTGCAGCAGAACCAATGAAAACAACAAAACCATGGTCATAGCAGAAAAGCAGCTAGATATAGCAGAACAGGCAAAAAGGATTGTGGATCATTTATATATGGGGTTGGGGAGGTATTCTTATTACTGTATACTATATTAAGAGATAAAGGCATGAAAATGACAGACAATCTTGGAAAGAAACCAAAAGAGAAAATAATTTTTATTCTATTCTGGCTTTTCATTTATGGTAGTTTGTTGAGCTGGTGCTGAAGACTTTGACAATTATTAAGCTAATGACTGGCATCAACATGCTCAGGACTGAATCAGAATCATGAGGGATCACATTGTTCATTGATTGGTAATTTCTGAGTTCCCCTGCTGCACCTGTAAGCCCTGCTCCTGCCCTCCCACGAGGATGCTTTTGGAGGTGAAATGTTGCTTTGGGCATCTTAGCATGGTGACTTTCGGTCACTTGCAGATTAGGAACCAGCCAGTGGTGATATGAGATCTGAAGGTAATCCTACTGGATGAATAGGCAAATGAGAATGAGGAGATTAACTGTCTTGTCAGGGTAGAAAAGTTCCTTAATGCTTACCACTAAGCTATGTACTTAACTATCTGCAAGCAAGTATTTTGTGACTGAAGAGATGGTGGAATCCCTAGAAGCAAACATTCTGCTCTTAGCCTAGGGAAGACTTGGCTCATTTTTTGAAAGCCCTGTCTTCTGAGCATAACCCAAAAGGGTTTCTCCATCACTGTGCCACTCTGCAATGTGGCAAGGCTCTATGGGGGATGTAGGATAATGCAGGATATAGGCTGTGCTCTGGGAAACACAGTTTCTTTTATATTAATAGCAGGTGCAAGATGTTGCTTGATATAAATGGTCCCAGACTTCTCTACTCTCTTAATGTGAGGGAGCGGTGTGGGAGGCTCAGGTGTTTTGGGTCTTGTACAGTGGAGTTGGAGGATGGCAGTACCGCATGTGTGTGTAGTTTTTTTGGTACAAAAATATTAACTTTCTCTGTTGGTGAAAGAATCAGAATTTGTCCCTTCAAGGAGCCTATAGATGTTAAAAAAGTAGTATATAATTGCATGTTTAATTCTTTCCCCTCGTTTGTAATTCAAACAGGTTTGAGTTTCAGTCATTTTACAAAATTAGATGTGGGTTTTGTTTAAATGTAAATAGTTGTAATATTGACCTTGCTGATCAGCGGTGTAACGAAAAGCTCAAAGCTGCACAACAGAAATTCTTCCACCCTAAAATAATGCTTTTTTTCAGAGGCCTTATAAAACTTGTCCAGAGTCATGTGGTGATAATAAGCATTGGAAGCAAGTCTGATTTTCTGTATAACTGGCAAGGTTATTAAAATACAGTTTAAGTGAAATTTATTGCAGTTGGATCAAAATGCTTTTTCAAAATGTGGGGAGCAGACCACTCTTGGGAGACACAGCATACCCAGAAGAGGCGTGTGTGCAAAGATCTTTACTAGACTAGTTGCTCCTTTTTTTTACTTCTGACCTTGATTTTTATTTTTCTACTTAAACTTTTGACTCTCTGACTGCTTAAGGCCTTAGCCCAGTTCAGCAACTTGTAGCCCATTTTGACTGAATTATCGACTTGTTTGCTGCCATCCCCTTTGTCATTGCTAATTGCCTGCCAGCCTTAGAGCATCCATGTATCTTGATTCCGTGGACTGTATAGCTTTTCTCCTGCATCTTAATTTGTGTTAGACTATTCCCTGCATTTGGATGCTTGTGTACACAGTGTTCCTTGTAGGGTTTTCCAGATCATAAAACCTAGCCTGTATCTTGCAAAGATGGTAAGCCTCTTTTGTAGCTCATTCTGTGTCACTATTGTTATGGCAGTGCTTATTCGGATGTAAAGGATGGAGAGGGGCAACTAACCCATCTATCAGGGTAAGCAATAGTATGGGTTGACCACCTCACTCTGCAAGGAATATCAAGGGAATTTGTCTTGTTCACCTGGCATACTGTCCCAAAAGAAAAACAATCATAAAATTCTAGAACCCGTAGAGTTGGAAGGGATCACAAGGATCATCTAGTCCAACCCCCTGCAATGCAAGAATCTTTCGTCCAACATGGGGCTTGAACTCATCACCCTGAGATTAAGAGCCTCATGCTCTACCAACTGAAGTTCCCCTCTTCTTTTCAAGAGGTGTTCACTGGTAATCAAACTATCATATCGATCCATCCGCTATCATATCCACCAGCCATATGATTAAATAGATGGATTCCAACTGGCAAAGACTGGGATGATTGGTACCAATTGCTAGGAACACTTCACAATTTCAAAAATAAATAAAGACTCTAGGACTGCATTGCCAAATATAGTTCTAAATGGAAATTTTATTTGTATATATCTGCGGACTAAATTTTATGTAAATGTATGACACACCAACATGTCAGTTTACAGTTTGGTGAAAATTGAATCCGGCAGCACCCACTGTTATCAGCCCCCAGCCATTTTAGCTGTCTGCTGTTTGGCAGCTCTGGGGTAAGAGATGGTCTCTTTACATAGATTGATTTCATCCAGCTGTAAGCAGAAGGCTGTGGCACTATATTTTAGAACAGGAATACAGCCTTCCTTGGTGTATTAGCATGGGTTGTTGTTGTTGCTGTTACGGAAAATATGCATTTCACGTGACTCGGGTTTGGGAGAGAAAGAATAGGTAACATATATTCATATATTTATTAGGGAATTTTGTTAATGTAGGCAGGATATTTTAGGAATAACACTTTGTTAAGCTAGTGTGCAGTAGTATGTTGCCAGTAGGCACAGCTGAAAAGCAACTGTTTTATGCTGCTGGCTTTTTGCAGTTTGCTGTTCTAGAGATTTGGAATCTTTCTTACTGGAAATACATCTGGGTTTTTCTTAATGCTGGTGCTCTGCCTAGCTTATAGCTATTCCCAGATATGTATGCATAGAAATATATACTGATGCTCAGTGGTGCTCAAAATATCTGTTGACTGTAATGGGAAATGGCTATGCAGACATGTAAAAATTTGTCTCTATCCTCTTTGCACTTTAAGCTTTCGACAAACATCACATGTGCCAGAAATGAGTTCCCAGAAGGGGAGGCAGCATGCTCTGTTTTCTCTCCCAAATCCCAGTGGGAAAACAAAAGGGGTTGCTGCTTTTCACCTGCTCTATAACATGAAGGAAAGACTCGCTGTGTCACTTTTTTCTGTTTTCCATTTCAAAACTAGCATTAGGTATTCTCTTAATAAGCATAGTAGAAGATAATGAAAAATTGAGAGTAGGGGGCAGAAACTTAGGGTAGAGAACTACATCTTAACTGTAAGCTAATGCAATTGCGGGGGGGGCAAGAGTTAAAGGTTAGAGGGTGGGTGCAGAGTCATTTTTTAAAAAAACAAGCTTGGAAGAGGAACAAAGAGGGATTGCAAACTAGGTACTGTACCTAGTTGGCAACTAATTTTTAACAAGGATCAATAAGAGCAAGTTTGGCTACTTTTGTTGATTCAGTCCCATGAGAGCTGACACAGGCGAATTGCTCTCTGAATCTCAATATAGCCATGTGAACAGCCATAGGCCTTTGAAAGAGTTCCCTTGTGAAAATTTTGAACTTTTTTTATGGACAGGAGAGGGTGAAGGCAAATTTCCTAGGTCAGTACTGAAAAATAGCCAAGTTACATAATATTTGGAAGCCATGAGATGGGAAGCATTGTTGAGCTCCATATCAGACATCTCTGAGGAACGAAATAGTCCCTCAAAGGTGCTAGTTGCCAGTTCCTAGTATATGTGTTCCAGCCATTAGGGGACAGATAAATAATTGGATTAAAATTAGATTAGCGTGGTGGAGAGACTCTGGGTCAGCTTTGTGGTGACCTGGCAACCAATCAGAAGGGCTGGGTGAGTCAGAAAATTAGAACTTTTCAGTTACGGTAAATTGTCAGATGGGAATCTGTCAGATGAGAAGTTATGGCTTGGGGAAAAACCTAGATAGGGACTTGGGAAGTGGGTGACATGTCCTGATAGGGATGGGGGTAAGCTAAGTATGGCAACCCAGGCTAATTCCCTGAGGGTGAAGTAAATATTTTTGAAGAGGCTGAGGGAGAGTTGTTGTTTTAGTAATGTTAATAGCCATTCTAGGTGGAAATAAAGGCGGTAACCATTTTGTGTGTGTTTGATTGGTGTGTGACTGCTGACACGCATGCCGTTTTCAGCCCTGAAAGGGGGCAGATTGGGGTGGGCTGGCACATGCTTCACTGATGCATGTGATGACCTGGAACACAATCCCCGTGCAAACGGGGAGTCGTCTGTAGTCTACCCTGAGACAAGGTCTGAGAGTTTAAGTAAGTTCTTGCCTATCTGTGATATGAGCATGTGCCTGTAACTAAGTATTGTTATCATGAGTAACCATCAGGCTTGAACCCTCATTGAGCGTAATTAAATAAAAAGTCTAGAAGAATGTTCTAGAAGTGCCTCCTCTTTAAACTGAACCTCTGTGTTTGAGGCGGAAAAGTTTATACAGCACAACCTTCACATGCCGTATTTACTCGAATCTAATGCTCACCTGTTTTGGCCGAATTGCGTTGCGAAAATTAAGGTGCACACTAGATTTGATGGTGCATTAGACTTGAGTAAATACGGTAATACAATACCTTGCTACCATAAACAGTTAACTCCGCACCTCTCTTGCGTTATTAGCAGGGAGAGTTGAATCTTTTAAACCACCAATAAACATGTTGATCGTGTTACCCAGCTCCTGTCATTAGAGGGGGAGTCTGTTACAGTTAGATTTAATATTTTTACCCTGCTTTCCTATTAAACTGGCATACAGTACAAAAGTGGCTCACGGTAAGTGGCTTACAGTACAAAAAACCAAAAAAGCCTACAACGAAAAGAATATTGTTTGAAGGCATATACAAAGCAGTTTTAATGCTGAAGCTGTGTAGCCTGAATAGGAGAACACCTGGGAACCATATATAAGTTGCGCTGAGATCTTTGTAGGAAGAGTAAATTTTAGTTTAAGGAAACTAACGTTAAGAGCACAGAAGAAGCATTTGGAGAAAAATATGGTACACATATAGCAATCCCACTAATAGCAAGTCCTGGTGATAAATATTGATAGGAATGGGGCTACTGAGAAGCAAAAGTTGCTACTGGCATGCTTGGGGAAACCCCAGAGTTTGCAGAAGTTTATGTAAAAGTAACAAAACTGTAAACATAACATCCCAAAGAAACAGCCAAATGAAGACTAAGTATACTCGGTAGCTACAAAATAGTGAGTTCAAATTGGAAAATAAAACTTTAAAACAGAAATGGGAGTCTGGAATGTAGTGGCCTGCTTGAGCGCCTTACAGCTTATATAATATAATAGAGGAGGCCATAGATGACTGGAATTTTGAGCCAGGGACACTCATTTTTAGTAGGCAAGGATAAATTAGCAACATGGTATGGCCCCAGGACACAGTCTGAGGTCAGCACTTGGCTGAAACTGAGGAGCTCTGGGTCTGGTCAGTGCCTGGATGGGTAGCCTCCTGGGAACCATGGTGGAAGAAATGCAGGATATAAAAGTAAGTAAACAGGTCCTACTTACAAAGGTAGAACGGTGACTGCCCATGGAAAGGATTGCACATAAGGGACAAGAGGATTGTACTAGATTTGAAAGTGGAATAGAGGCTAATTGGAAGATGAGAGTGAGGAGATATTTAATGATCATAAATCAGTTGGGTGTTAAGTATAACTTTTTCTCAATATTGGCTTCTGCATTGAACAGCCTGCTGAAACATGCCCTGTGGAATTTGCAGATTTCACCCCTGGTGAGATGCATGAGATCCAGGGGTCGTCAGGTCAAAAGTATTGATGCATAAAAGGAGTAAAAGTGTACCTGTAGCTAACTTGTGCTTTTGTTTTCTACGCTTCTGTGTAACTTTTGAACCAGGTGCCAGCTATTACGACCGTTTTGTCTTACCTGGTGAGACATTTTGCTCCCCACAGTGAATGGGAATGGACGAAGATGAAACTCTTGATGGTACATAAGCTTTTGTGCAGAATTCCATACACATTTAAAAGGTGGGAACACAGGAAACTTAAACAGAGTCAGGCCTATTGGTCCATCTAGCTCAGCACTGTCTAAACCAGGGGTAGTCAACCTTTTTCTACCTACCGCCCACTTGATGGTAAAATTTCCTTACCGCCCACCAGTGCTCAATGGAAGGAGGATTCAGCTTGTGCCATAGAACCCCCTACTGCCCACCTAGAATCCTGAAACACCCACTAGTGGGCGGTAGGGACCAGGTTGACAACCCCTGGTCTAAACTGACTAGCAGTGGACCTCCAGGATTTCATATGGGAGTGTCTCCCAGGCCTACCAGGAGATGCTGGATATTGAACTCTGGGACCTTCTGCATTCAAAGCATGTTCTCTGTCATTCAACTACATTCTCTCCCTGCATTCTTAAGCTACACTGCTTGGTTTTTATTTTTAATCTTGTTTTTAATCTAGTTTTCAGGAAACGCTACTGAATATTTTTGTGCAGACTTAGAGCTTATATAAATTACACAGTAGCGTGCACACACACACATCTCACATGTGTGCTGGATCTATTGCATGTTGTGCTAGAGCACCAAGGACCTACTCTGTGAGAGAAGCCTTGGTGGTGCATATGAGATGCATTTTGGGGTCAGTGTGTGGGTTAAGAATTTTTTGAATGTAATGTTTGGCTCCATCAAATCTTGAATGTGTAAAACTGAATGCATGCCAGCATCTTGTTGAAGTTGGACCTATGATCTGCGCTACAGAAAACAGCTCAAGTGCTGGGCTGCTTACGTAGTCACCCATATTACTGAACTGTTTGCATTTCCAATCAGCTTTCAAAATAGTATTTTTAAGGTTAAACTTGTTGGCTTTTCTCAACTGGTGTGAGTTTGGTAACTACTATCCCCATCTTAAGGGTTGAATCCAAGCAGCTTGCAAACCTATGGATGGCATCACCTTCTGTACTGAATCCATTCACATTACTCTGTAAATATATTGGGTTGATCCGTGCTCTACTGTCTTCTTCAGCCAGCCATTCCATTCCCTACTTGGGAGACTTGGATGAGATAAAACAGTCTGTCCCCCCATTGTATCTAACTTCTAACCCACTTAATATTAATATTCCTATATAAAAGCAGACTTTAAACAGAGTGCACTAGCTTCCCTCTGTGGTACTTGCTTTCTGTCATTTCACATAATTTATTTTCTACTTGACATACTTTAGCCATCTCTTTGCAAATGAATGTTTTTGGCTTTTTTTCACCAGAGGCGAAACTTGGCTTTATTTCACCCAGGTCAAAGACCCAGTTTGGCACCCCCCCCCTACACACACACACACACACACACACACTTGCGCACCCCCACAGGCGGGGAACCTCAATGGCTCCCCTCTGGAGGCTTCATCGGGGGCAAAAAACCTGGCTAGCCCCCCCGCCCCTGTATCTACAGCTCTGCTTTCACCCTTCACCTAAATGATTGCTGAGTACAGAATCTGTGGCTTCTGAAAAGTTCAGATTAATAAACAAAACAAAAGGGGGTGATTTTGTGGGCCACTGCTGTGATTCTCCCAAATGCTTGACTGTGTCAGGAGAAAACCATGAACCTTGGCTTGCCATATAACCTGAAAGGCCACAACTTTTGCACCCACACCTTAACCACAAATCCACATAATCCAGACCACAGTTACGACACAAGCAAACAGGGTCAGGCAAGGTGCACTGCACCATAAAACAGATAACTCTGTAGGACTTGCAACACAATCGTTTGTTTACTCAGCCCACTGTGTTCTCTGGGTAAGGATGACTTAGTATTGTAGCATTTAGCATCTAAGCTTAAGTCTAGGGGTCACTCATCACTCTGACTAAATGGGAGTGGGTGGGTGGGGGATTTTGCTTCAGTGCCAAATGCAGTTTTGTGTAGAATTTACTGGTCTTGCATGTAGTTCCTACAGAATAGCAGGAGAGCCGCCAGAAGGTTTAGAACTGTCAATCTGGGAAAGCAGCCATGGGCAATTGTTACTGATGGAGAGAAAAAACACATTCTTGAGCTGGACAGCTGATCTCACAGCTGCCCAAGAGAACCCTTGAATGGTTTTTACTGAAACACACTGAAGGATAAAGGCCAAAAAGAAGTGATTGAAACTACCAACAGGCGGTGGCATCATCAAGCTGCATTGCAATGAATTTTATGTCCTGAAACATGCCCAGTTTTCCTTCATGCTACAATATTGTGCAAGGCAAAATGTGAAATTATGTTTCATTCAAGACAGAAATCTCATACAGAGAAGAAGGAACAAAATGTGAACCTTTGTTGTCACACAAGATTAGTAGCTGAAAGCAAATTGGGAAACAAAGAGAGTCATCTACTCTCCTGTGGGATTAAAACTGTGGTAGGTTTGTGCTTTTCTCGTATTTGTATTCTTCAAGTAGAATCCCAAAATGACCAAAATCCGAGTCATGGGTGCAATGGAAAATGAGGGTGAGGATTAAACAGTGGTTGATGGGAAAACTGTATTTGTGTTCAGTCACACTCGCCATTACTCCACTAGTTTCCTAATTTCAGTCGGTGCTTATCAATGTCACAATCAAAGCAAAAGTTATGCATGATATAATCCTGAATCAGGCTGTCAGTCTGGTATGCATTACTGGAACCTGACTGAATGAGGCAGGGTTGCCTGTTTTGATCCAGATGTTGCCAGTTGAGTACACAAAAACAATAACATCCTTTCAGATGGTAGGGAAGTACAGCTGTTATAATCTAGAAATATAACAAACCTTTGGTTAAGTATCCAATGGAACTAGCGTACTATCCACCACTCTTCCTGAGCTGACAGAGGCATTCTTTGATTTTGTATTGAAGTCACCTAGAGGGTCCTCTGTTTCCTTTCTAAGGTTACCTTGACAGAAAGGTATAGCTCAGGAATATATGATATAGGTTTATCTACTGGGCCCAGTAACATATGTGGGATTTGTTCTTGGCTTGTGCTGGGAATTGCTATGGGCAGCTCATGACCTAGTTAGAGCTCAGGCTACCCCTGTAAAATTGGGAGACCAATCTGAATGGTCTGTCCCTGGATCAAGATGGATTCTGTTACAGTCAAGAAATCTCAGGGGATTTATCCCCTGGCAGCCTTAGCTCTTCTAGAGTCAATGTCGTAGATCTTTGGAATGCAGAAATGATTGGACACCATTGCAGTTTTGGTGCAATCTCCCGTAGTCTGGAAGTCCAATGACTCCTTAGTTCAGTGAGCTATTGTGAGAAAAGCTGGAACAAAGACAGCAGAAGGTGCAAATTGAGTTGCAGCTGAAGACAACATATAGCTTACTTGAAGGTCTGCTTTGTAGTGGTGATGGTTGCAACAAATGGTGGCTTTATGGTGTTGCTGCACTAAAACATGATTTCATTCAGTTATCTATGGCTAATTAAAACCTTGGAAGAGACCCCATCACCAGCTACACCGCTTCCATTTTGTGTAACTTAATTGTGTGTTGTCACACAGCCTTTCCCAGCCTTGGAGCCCCAGATTTTGCAAGACTACAACTGTTATCCCTGACAATTGGCCATACTGGCTGGAGAATGATGGCAATTGTAGCCCAGCAACATCTGGGGGCCTGAGGCTGGGAAAGACTCCTGCTTCTTCTCTTCTTTGGCGATCACTTCCATGAAACAGTGAGTCCATAAGTGACAGTGGAGGCTAATTCTGGATCCACACATCCTTCGACAGTGGGTACATACCGTAGGTTTCCAGGTGGGAGTAGATCACGGTGAGGATTTGCCAAACGTTTCTTCCTCTTAGCACATTTCTCCCTTTCGTCCTAAGTTCGAGCATTGAACTACTCTTGCCACCACTACTTACCCCAGTCAAGTAGTGGCGAAGAGGAGCAATCCCTGGAGAAAGGAGCTGGAGCTCTCTCCCTCTGGGCCCCAGTCCAAGTCACTGGAGGGTCCAGAGGAAGAGAACCCAGCTTTTGTGGCAATAGCTGCAGTATCTGTATAAGGGAGTTCAAAGAGCTGCTTTGAATGTTGTTTGTAAGCAGGTTTTGGAGAAAAATCATTTGCATTTAACCTCCTTTGGGCACCACTGTTAACAAAGCACCCATGAGCTCATGTCACAATATGCATAGTTCTCTTAGAAGGAAGCTACCTTATAGGGAGCCATGGAGTTCAGTATTTTCTCTATGCTGACTGGCGGTGGCTCTCCAGGGTTCAGACGGGAGTTATTCTAGGACCTGAATTTATACAGATGCTCTTTCACTGAGCAGTGACCCTTCCCAAGTACATCTGTTGTTTCTTCCCCCAGCAACAATTCTGCTCTTTGATCTTCATCTGAATAGCAGCCTGGTATCTTTTTCTAAAAAACACAGTTTATAAAGGTTATAAAATGAATCATAACTCTTTCAAAAACTTTTATTCTTGTTTACACATCCACGTTAAGTACATTTTCACTTAGGAAAATATTCAGTTGATTTCAATGCAATTTGTTTGGAAGTAGTTGGAAAGCTGCTGGTCTGTATTTGTGTGTGTGTGTTAGCATTAAGTGCAAGAGCATATTACTGAAAGGAAAGCAGAGGATTAGTGTTTGTCCCTTACAGAAAGGATACTACTTAAATTAAGACTGGGATATAAGCAAATACAATTTGGGCAAAATCCTGAATCACATTAGGAGTGTTATTTACAGATTTTTTCTTTTATTATTTACAGATTTATTTATTTTTGGAAGAATCCAAGTTTGATACAGCTTTTTTCTGTCTTTGCATAATATACAGTGGCACCTCGGGTTACAGACGCTTCAGGTTACAGACGCTTCAGGTTACAGACTCAGCTAACCCAGAAATAGTACCTTGGGTTAAGAACTTTGCTTCAGGATGAGAACAGAAATTGCACAGCGGCGGCAGCGGGAGGCCCCATTAGCTAAAGTGGTGCTTCAGGTTAAGAACAGTTTCAGGTTAAGAACAAATCTCCAGAACGAATTAAGTTCTTAACCCGAGGTACCACTGTATAGCTTTACAAACAATAATGGCAGCTTGCACTTTCAGAGGATAATCTTGCAGCATTTTAATCTTTTGCGGTGCAATGTTTATCTTCCTAGAAATTTACGTTGTTCAATGTTTGTAGAATCTCTTTAAAAACGCAAGTCTTCAGTGTGTACTCAGCGTAACATTTTGGTGAAACATGGAGGACGTGTTTAACTAATGCTTGGAAGGTAACACAGAATGTAAAACAACTGTTGAGGTTCATAAACACTCTGCCTGAATGTAAATAAGCACTATATACGTTGTAAATCTCATTCCTATAAAACTAGCTTTTAAACCATAGCAGATGTTACAGGAGCACCGTTGTGGTCAAGAAGTGCTAAACGGATATTATGAATAAATAAGTAAAAAGCCCATGACCACAAAGCTTAAGGTTCTTGACAAAATACCTTTCAATAGATAAAAACATTTCATATTTTGTCAGCGTTGAGCAGTACTTACTTGGAAGTGGTGTGGGTCAGGGAGGGAATCTGTTCACTAGAAGGCCAGGGGGCACTTGCTGGCGAATGGATTTCTAGATGCCTCATCAGAAAAGCTGATGTGATAGGAATGTACAGCAAGACGAGAGAAAACAGATTTGATAATACGGTGAAACAGCTTTCCATTAGAGAACAGTCTATTGGAAAGCAGTGTCATTCTTTCTCTTGACATATTGTTGAAGCCAGAATGGGTGCAGCGTGAAATAAAGACTTAATGGATAAGAATGCTGGTCTTTATTAAATCTGTTTATATTTGTTGACTAACAACATTTGTACACTGCCACACAATGTATGGCCTGCCTATAATAAATATGTATTTTTTTTTTAAAGTGCATTGATTACATAGCCTTCTAATGGTGCATGCTGTTAGTTTTAATTTGTGCACTGGGCAGTGGTAAGGAACAACGGGGCTGTAACTGCAGCCTCAGCTGGTAGATGTGTGGGAGCAACAGGAGGGCATGGATGGAAGTCAGCAAGGGGGCACCAGTTAGCAGGCACATCAAAATCTCTAAGCCTACTTCATGGAACGGTTTGGCATTTCTGGCTCTGAAATCCAAACCAGCCCAATTCAGGATGTTTGGGCAGCGGGGTTGGGGGTGGTTGGGTGGGTCTTCCTTAATGCCACATTTCTACTTTCCAGCATCATGATAAGGTATGCTGTCTATGTGCCAGTTTTTCCTATTTTGTAGAGCAGTGTGAGCCTCCCAAGAGGTTTTGCAGTCCAAACATATGTCCCACAAGCTGAAGGTTTTTGAAAAGACATGAGAGGAGGACCAGGAAGAAACAGCTGAGAGTAGAGTCAACAAGAGGCAGAGGAAGAAGCCAGAACAGCGAGGACAGAGTTGAACCAGGATGAAGTGGAGCTTCAGCCATGCTGGGTATCCAGGGGAGCTGGGAACAGGAACTGACAAATGAGGAACAGTGCAAGGTTAGAGACAAGTCATGAGCGAAGAGCAGCTGAGGACAGTTTGAGCACCTCTCTGGGCAGAATACTGCTTAGGCAAAGACTTGCAGTGGACCTGGAAGGATTTATCTGCAGTAGGATCACTAATTAACTTAGCAATTCCAGTTTTCTTGTCTTTCATTGTGGCTAAGAAGTGGGGTAAAAGAGGTGAGGACTTAAATATTAAGGATGAAGCCCATTCTCTTAGAATTCAGAAGCTGACACTTAATTTGATTACACCGTTATATCTCCACTGGGCCAAAGTTTCAGTTGAAGAAGCTCTTATCAGCCTTTTTCTTCTGCGTATGATCAAAGCTGTCATTTTAATTATCTTGATAACTTTGCTTTATTTATGTATTTTTTTTCTTACTTGGGTCTTGGCAGCTCCATGCAATGCACTTTTATAATCAATAATAATATCATCGTGTGATAGTTAGGTTTACTGTTTTAACTTATTGCAAATAAAATGCTTATTAAAAAGATAATTAAAACAGTTTTAAGGGTGGATATTGATCTGCCACTTTATAGCAAGAAAGCTAAAGAGTTTGGTTAGATTTATGCATCTTAGGTTTAATGATATTCGATACCTCTTGACTTTTCATGAGACAGGGTAATCTCATCTCATATGCAGTTATTTTTCATTTTGGAAATGGTTTTTTCCAGTGATAGCCAAATGCTAGGCTATCTTAATACTAGAAAAAAACCCTTATTTAATGTTTTAATCTTTTTTAAAAAAGAAAATTTGCATGGTTTTTAGAAATGTAGTTTATTGCAGTTGGTTGTGCAAATAATACGTAAAACGAAATGTAATAGGGTTTAGGTTATTTCCCAGTGAAGCACATATTGAACAATCCTCCTGACTTTATTTTGCAAAATTTGTTTGACTGTTATATGATGTTGATGTCAAGTGGCTGTTACCCTGCACTTTCCATTGTATTTTCCCACCACTTTCCTTACTGCAAAATATCAATTTTTAAAACTCTCTTTGTTGTGTAGGAACATTATTTAGCCTTTGATTAATATCAGTGTATGGCCTTTCTTTCTGGTGGTTTATGAAGCGGCACTCTTAACACACAAAGGACATATGCCAGCGTTTTACTGAATGTATGAGAGATCTGTGCAGAAGTGCCCAGAAAGAGAAGAGAATTGGGTCTTATTTGTGAGCAATGTACAATTACAGTGGTACCTTGGTTTAAGAACAGCTTAGTTTATTAACAACTTGGATTAAGAACGCTGCAAACCCGGAAGTAGGTGTTTTGGTTTGTGAACTTTGCCTTGGAATAAGAGCATGTTTTGCTTCCTGTTGAGTGTGTTCCATTTGTAGATTGAGTCCCCCGCTGCTATGGGAAAGCACACCTTGGTTTAAGAATGCTTTGGTTTAAGAACGGACTTCCAGAACGGATTAAGTTCGTAAACAAATGTACCACTGAATTGTGGCATGAATCTATGCTAGAAATTGTGGCAGTAGGGACTACTTCTGAACCAAGACAGACACTGAGGTGCTAGGTCTTAGTAAAACTGCAGTATTTAACTGCCCATCCTTTTTTTGTGAAGGATTGAGAGAATCAGAACAGATGGGAAAGAGGACATCTTTCATCCCAGCTGAGTAACAATTGTGACAGCAAGGATCCCTTTTGAACCAGGATGTTGTTGATAACTAGTATTTCAGTTAAGCTCAGAATTGTTGACAGCGTTTAGTGATTATCATAGAATCATAGAATTGTTGGAAGTGACCTCAAGGGCCATTTAGTCCAATCTCCTGCCATCCAGGAATCTCCAGCCCAGTGTGGGGCTCAGACCCACAACCCTTGGGATTAAGAGCCTCAAGCTTTCCAGACTGAGCTATGGTCAATCTATGTACAGTAGTAAGTACACTCTGGATATTTTGGAGTCAGGAAGAATAATTATTACATACAGTTTATGAGTATATTAGTTGTTTTAAATCTTTTTTTTGAGAGTGGGTTTATAGTCAGATTGTGGTTCCCAAATCATTCTACTTCAAAATAAGATCCAGATTAATGTATGAGAGCATTTTATTCATTAAATTCACATCAGAACTATTTATTACCGTATTTACTTTTTAGACCATGTAGATTTGGAACATTGTTTACTCTGGCTTCCACAAAATCTAATATTTGAATATTAGCCTATAGGGGCAACGCACAGGTGAACTGGAGAGAAGCACAAATAGCCCTTCTCTGAATTGCTTTTTCAGTAGTCCAAAATTTAGTGGCTGTGATACAGGGCTCCTCGATACAGTGGTTCCTCTGGTTAAGAGCGTAATTCATTCCGGAGGTCCATTCTTAACCTGAAACCGTTCTTAACCTGAGATACCACTTTAGCTAATGGGGCCTCCCGCGCCGCCGCACAATTTCTGTTCTCATCCTGAGGTAAAGTTCTTAACCCGAGGTACTACTTCCAGGTTAGCGGAGTCTGTAACCCGAGGTGTTTGTAACCCGAGGTACCACTGTAACTACAAAGCATACATGCATCTGCATGAGACTTGATCTTCAGTGTTGGGGAAAGTTCTGTTGTACATACAAAGGACTGCGCAATGCTGCTTATAATATTTTAATATTAATATACGGTATGTGTATGTATCAGTAGTGTGTGTGCAGGTGGAAAAGTGGAGTCTTGGTTTCAAATGAAATCTAGGTTGCTTTTTCCCTTTTTATAAATGACTTGCATTCTTTATTTATTACTATATTTATATGCCACCTTTCCTGCAGGGAACTTTCTTGTCAAATTCCAGTTTGAATTAATCATTAAGCTGGAATTTGATGATATACTCTCTCACTGAAGGAATTTGATATTGTTCACGTTCAGGAACTTGCAGAGAGTATTTGTTAAAATGAATGCTTTACTAGTGATCATTGTATTATTTTGTATGCAGTTTTAAACTTGCATTATTACATTGCATATACTATTTTTGGATATAACTTAGGCCTCTTTATTTGTTGGTTTTAACTAGAACGGAACATAGTTCATGTAGCCATTATCCTAAGCCAGCTCTCCCCCAGCTCAGTCAGAGATTGGGGGGGGGACGGACGACTTCCCTTATGTAAGGATTTTTTTTTTTTTAAAGTCCAAGTAACACTGAAAAATATCACCACAGTACTATATAACATATATCCCACATGCTTCATGGAAAGCTTTCTAATAAATTACGACACATTTTCATTTTGTATAGTGCATTATGGGTTGTTGTAAATGTGAAGCTTAATTTATTTTTAACATTCGAAACAAAGCCTTGCTTGCTGTTACATCAAATTTATGTCTGCTCTCCAAAAGCAACACTCTGTATAAATACAACTGTTAATTCATTGCTAATGCTTTCCTGCTAATTGTTTGGATAAAGAGAATTTTAATCCACCTGCCAAGAGCATCCTATTTCTTATAGCAGGCAATTGTACGTTGTAAATTTGGTGAAATAATTAAAACCGTGTGTGTTTGTATGTGTTTACTTTGATTTCTGAAATTGCACTAAGCTATTGTAACATACATTTACTCAGTGCTATTTTTCTAGAAAAAGCTGTGCTGGAACTCACCATAAACCTCTCCCTTGTTCTCTTATAATGGCAATGGCACCCACCTGAGTGGTGCCAGAACTGAGTTCTGGTGAGTTCTGGCTGGGAAAAGCGCTGCATTGTTTTTAATACTTGCTTGGGAGCCGCCCAGAGTGGCTGGGGAAACTCAGCCAGATGGGCGGGGTATAAATAATAAATTATTATTATTATTGGAGGTGGATCCAAGATGGCGACGTGAGCGGCAGCCTTGTCTTATGCTCGGTAAAGCTATATTTTTATTATCTGCTTTGACGGGTTCTAAGGGCTCTAAGATGCCTTAAGGCGTTTATTTTAGAAGTTTTATGGTTTAGATTATTTCTACTTCTCCCATAAATCTGCAAGAAAACGCGGCAGATAAAGACTGTTAAAGGGAGTAGGGCTCATTAACAGCACAACCTGCCCTGACCCTGCTATTTTGAGAAATTTTCTCCCTATTTTCTTGCCGACATGAGAGGGAAGAAACGCCGCAGGCAGCATTCCAATGAAGCTACGAGCACTGCCAAAAAACAGACAAATATCAGGGATTTCTTGCCTGACAATGACCTAAATGAGATCTGTAGAAACTTCCCCACAGCAAACAGCTATGAGGTCCTTGCTCCCAGTACTACTCATGAGGAGCCTGCCGGCATTGTGGATGGCCCACAACTAGCCTCGAGCCTGTGTATGAAGGAACAGATGGAACAGACTCTTGAGTCCCTGCAAAAAACTTCACCTGAATTATCCCAGTCACCAGCCCAGTTAAACAAGGACCGAGAGGCACTGGAACTGCTAATCTGCCAGACTGAGTTGATAACACATACCATCATCAACTTATATAAAAGGCTGGATGGGATCGAAAAGAAGCTTGAAAAAGTCTTTGGCTTGTTCAGTTGCCCCCCCTCACTTCCTCAGCTTAACAATATTGCAAACTCCGCTCACCCCTGCCCAAGTGTGCAGGCCAACCTTGCACAAAAACAAGTGAGATGCCTGCCCAACCAAGTACAAAACTCAAGTCTGCAACTCCAGAACAGCAAACTTGCAGTACTGGTGGGAAACCACCCCTTGAATTATAACAAATGGGCGGATAAACATTCGGTCACAAATTCCCTGACCCAACTGCTGGGGCAGACATTACGCCCCGTAGATATCGTGGACATCTCATGGCTGCCTTCTGGACCTTATATGAGACGTATGGTTATTAACTTTAGATCTGCCCATTTCGTTGCAAAGATTCTAAAATTAAGAAACCGCACAAGAAAATGGTACATCTATTTTACAAGGGTATTCACCAATCTGACCCGTACACCGCTATGCACCAGGATAGGTGCTGTCGGTGTTGATGCTGGGCCTGTGCGCCATAAAGAACAAATAGACGGGGGAATGGAGCCGGGATCTATTACCCCACAGGAAGTGGCAAGCCTGCCCGCAAATGACTTAATTGATTTCCTACACCCCCCGCTTGGTACCCTGGTCTCTACGTGCAACGAGCCTGGCATTGGACTACCCAAGCAAGACCAGTCTGAAATGCTCTCGTCCTCATATGCCTCGATGCCGGAATTGGAGGCTTCCATTATTCTAAGCCCAATACGCAATCAAGATCCACAGCTTTTGTCAAATTTTGACCCGCTAGCAGTACCGACGCAAGATGCAGCTGTCGACCTGCTACCTGTACAGCCTATACGGGTCGGCAAAACCCTTGCTCTGCGAAAACCAGCTGAACATCATGATACATCAGCTGAACAACATGATATTTGTAACGGTGTCATCGAAGATCCTCTGGGCCAAATCAACCTATTGGCCCCCCAGTTAAAGCTATCACACCTATCTAGGGACCAGCGACCTCAAACCTGGAACCACCAAGCAGGGCAGATAGAGGAGGAGCCCAGCTCAGGAGCCTCAAACCACCGGAAAAGAGATTGACTGCCACTATTTCCACCATCACCCTATTTCCACATTCTATCCTGGAATGTGGCGGGATGGCTATCTAAGCAGGGTGACGTCGACCTTCTGGATTTCCTTACAAAATTTCAGATTTTATGTCTACAGGAGACATGGTGTCTAGATCTCCATG
The DNA here is from genome assembly GCF_964106645.2 of Podarcis pityusensis. Classification (NCBI taxonomy): domain Eukaryota; kingdom Metazoa; phylum Chordata; class Lepidosauria; order Squamata; family Lacertidae; genus Podarcis; species Podarcis pityusensis. The sequence goes on from NC_138037.1 coordinate 38,925,690, forward strand.
TCCCCTCTTTACAGGGATACGAAGCCTTTGCTACCCCTGCGATAAAACCAAATTCCCGAGGCCGACCTAGTGGTGGTTTAGTCACTTTTGTTTCTACCAAGCTAAAGTGCAAGGCCCGGCAACAGCAGTGGGTGAAGAGTAACAATTTACAAATCTTACTTATTTCTAGCAGTGAAGGAGGAGATTTCCTTTGCTTTAATATATATATCCCTCCCATAGGCACCCCTCCCCAGTCGTCACAAATCTGGGAAGATTTAGAGCTATGTTTGGAGAAGGCTGAACTAGAACTCCCTGGCATGGATATCCTGCTGGCAGGTGATTTCAACGCCAGGATAGGAAATGACATTAATACGTACTGCTCTAAATCTCAGTTCCTGCCAGAGGCAGATTGGTTTATTCCCTGGTCCTCTGACGATAAGGTCTTGAATAAGGCAGGCATTACATTAATGGAGACTGCCTTCAAACATAATTTGTATAATTTGCATGGTACCCATATGGACAGGTCAGGGGGTTTCTTTTCTTTCCTTGGACCTAGAGGTGCGAGCGTTATTGATTATATCCTGGTCTCCCCAAAACTCTTGGAGAGGTCACAGGGCTTCAGGACTTTCAATAGAACTGAGAGTGATCATCTTCCTATATCAATTTCACTAATTCCCCGTGGTTTGGAGGATCCGCAATACCGCAATCACTGTGCAGACCCACCTCCAACTCTGGCCCTTCGTAGGCGTAAATGGAACAGCGACCTGGAATCTAAAATCAAACTACACCTGCATTCATCAGACTTACTGGCCTTGAGAGACCAGTGTATCTCATCTATTTCTGACCCCTTTTCAACATTTCAGCAGGTCTCAGAGTCGCTCTTCCCACTACTCACGAATTCCAACCCTCCCAAAAAACAAAACAACTCGAGGGCCTGGTTCGACAAAGACTGTAGGAATCTAAGATCTTTGCTTAGGAAATTACAAAATAAGGTAAAACAGGAAGGGACCCTGTCCTCATTGGAAAACCTGCACAGGTGGCGTTCTCATTATAAAAATACTCTAAAATTTAAGAAATCCCTCTACAGAAAGGAACAATGGGAGGCACTTGACAAAGCGATCAAATTGCGGGACGACAAAAAGTTCTGGGAAATAATTGCTCAGGGAGTTTCACCCAAAGGGAAAATTGTAACCAACAGTATTTCATCTAACTTATGGTACCAACATTTTTCCCGGCTATATACAGCTCCAAACATTGCTAAACCGAGCCAGTTTCCTCCTCTTAAAAACGATCTATTAATGGGCTGGGATCCTGTTACCGAATCAGAATGTTTACAGCTAATTAAAACACTCAAGAATGGCAAAGCTCCCGGTGAGGATATGATTCCTCCTGAGGTGTTTAAACTAAATGCCCAGTGGTGGGCTGCTATTTTGGCCCAACTTTTTACGGTAATAAATGATATATGCAAAATCCCAGAAAACTGGAAACTGAGCCTGGTAGCCCCCATCTATAAGAAGGGAGACCCCCAAGACCCCTCAAACTATCGCCCCATAAGTCTCCTGGACATTGTGTATAAACTTTATACTCGCTACCTGCTAAATAAACTGGTTGACTGGGCTGACCACTCTAACCTGCTTAATCCGGAACAGGCAGGGTTTAGAAAGGGCCATAGTACAACAGGCCATTGTTTGGTACTACAGACAATGATAGATAAGTATACAAAGGTACATAAGAGCAAACTTTTTGTGGCTTTTGTAGATCTCACATCCGCTTTTGATTCAATCTGTAGGGACAAATTATGGCAAAAACTATATGAAACAGATATTGATAGACGACTTCTCAAAATACTTAGAGAGTTACATTCAGACACCACAGTTAAAATCAGAACTGGGATGTCAGGCAACTATACTGACCCACTGCCACTGGGGAAAGGGGTTAAACAGGGCTGTTTGTTAGCGCCGTTCCTCTTTAATTTCTATATAAATGACATTGTTCAACATATGGCAAAGTATAAGTCATCAGCTCCTGCCCTGGAAGGCAAACACCTGAATATATTACTATATGCTGATGACATGGCTGTCATGGCACTTACTCGAAGGGGCCTACATAGCATGCTGGAGGGGCTCGCAGCTTATTGTTCCCAAAACTCTCTAAAGATAAATTATGACAAAACAAAAATTGTGGTATTTACTAGAGCTCGCCACACATTTAGATGGTCTTTAGATGAACACCAAATTGAACAGTGTCTTTTTTTTAAATATCTTGGTATCACTTTCCAAGCTACATCTAGCTGGCTTGCCCACTTCAAGACTGTAGCCCTTCTAACACGTAGGACAATCGGTGCTCTGCTCAGCTTTTTTTATTCGAGGGGAGGGCAACTGGTGATCCCGGCACTAAAAGCTTTTGTTGGAAAAGTGATTCCCCAGATGCTATATGGAGTAGAACTCTGGGGATGGAATCAGAAGCTGTTAGAACGGCTTGAAATCTTCCAAAATTTTTACCTCAGAAGAATTCTAGGCCTCCCTCAGAGTACTCCGGCAGCTCTCCTAAGAGTGGAAGTAGGATTACCTTCTGTGTCTGCCAGGGCCCACTTAAGATTCCTGCGTTTTTTCACCAACCTCACAGATGCCCCGAACACCTTATTGGCTAAACAAGCCTTTGTATCATTACAAAATAATACTACTTGGCATAAAAACCTACTAGATATCCTATCCAGATACAATCTACCTGAGTTTAATACCCTTAAATTGTGGAGCCCTGATAAAGTTCGGGAATGGATCTTTGAAAAAGACGCCTTTTTGGACTCCACAAAGATTAAAAACTCTGGGTTTTCCTACTGGTTTCCCCGAGTAAAAGCAGTCAAAATCTGTGCCAACTACTTGGTGGAGATCACTGATCCCACCCTTCGGAGAGCTTTCACTATGGCACGGTTTCAAACACTGCCAACTGCATATCTGACCGGTAGATTCACAAAAACCCCAGCAGAACATCGTTTATGCCCTTGCCTTATGAAAATTAAAGAGGATCTTACACATTACCTCCTCTATTGCCCCATCTACTCGGGCTTTAGAGACGCATTGCTGCAAATTATACCCAACTCTATAACCAATCCTGAAGATAGAGTAAAATTTTTGTTAGTTGATGCAAACCCACGTATTACCCATGTGGTAGCGGTTTTTGTGATGAAGGCCATGAAAGCCAGGGAAAGATTTATGGATGACAATGTAAAGACCCCTTCATCGTCTGTTTAACTCGTTGCTTGTTTTCCCTCTCTTTCTATTTTGTGGGATGAAGGTTTTGTTGGCGTAGTATGTAATGAATTTTAATATTTTTTAACTATTGTTGTGTTAATGTTTGTGTACAGGCATGGTCCTCACAATAAACGGATTTGATTTGATTTATTATTATTATTTACTATATGTACTATATAGAGCTGAGGTATAACTACTTTGGTTGTTGTTGGGTATTTTGATCCTCATGCAGCAATTAGACCATTACAAATTTTGAGTTACTTGTTAATGTACATGTGAATACTATGAGGCTCTCAGTTCTGCAAACTAAAGAGAATTTTCTGGTCATTAGCAAAACTTAACAACCTCTTATAACAAATGTTTTGTAATATAAGATACAAGAGAGATTTGTGGTTATAAAAATATATATGCAATGTATTTGAACTGAACCTGCGGATTCCGTGTGAGAGTATTCTTCCGGCCCACTTCGTATGAAAGTTGGGTTGCTCTGCTCCAGGGCCTGTTGACTTTTTCTCCCCTGGCTTCTAGCATAAGATAATATGTTCCTTTTGGCTGCCTGGAAATAATAAAGTAGAGGGCAGGCTGGCAGTGAGAAAGGAGCATATGGAATAGTGGGGAATCTGCTTTGCTCCCACCTTTTAAAAACCAGCTCGTTTCCATTTTTTAATTTCAGTTTTGTGCCAAGTGTGTTTCTGCCATCCTAGAATCTCACATGCTTGGCTCTCCTCATAGCCCACATTTTGTTCTTCAGTTCTATAGGACTTAACACCATTATTATGACAAAGTATAAACAGAAAAATTGTCCGCAATAGAACAAAAGGATTGGAGCACAAAGTCATCTGTACAAGTAGTGTCTGATATTTTGTGCCATCATTTAAAATGTACCAGATGGTTGGCAAAGGACTATCCCAGAAGCACAAAGTAAATTACCTGGGGATAATTTAACATCTGCAGCACTGTTCTCATCAATTATATACAGTAAATGGCTTGTATACCACTTCCTAGCATCAAGTACATTTGTGTATAGCAGCCTTTATAGATTCATGGCTTTACAAATCTATCAGTATGATAATCTGGTCTGTAGCTCTTTGGCATTTATTCCCCTGTAATTCCAGTGTAAACTAAACTCTTTATTTTTATAAGGCATGTTGTTTATCATATCACATGATTAATTCTTGTGATTATTTTCTAATGGGTATTTGGAGTTGAAGAAAAGTGAATACACACACACACACACACACAAACAAACAAACAAACAAACACAACACACCCATCTTCCATCTACTGGTTTCTATTACACCTATAAAGGTAGTGGGTTTAAGGAGTTGCCTACAGGCAGAAACCTATTCTGTACAGATGTGGATATTGTTGCTCAGAACCAAATCTGAACAAGCCAATTGATTCTACTTCAGCACAATGGTTACCAGCACCCACCCATCTCTGCAATTTCTGGCAGCAGGAATCCCTACTCACATTTGGGATCACTTTTTAATCTTTGTCTTAGATAAACTTAAGCAGACAGATCTTCTTAACTCTTCCTCTGATAAAGCAGATGTTCCAGTCCTCTAATTGTTCTGGGAGCTTTTTAAACAAACCTTTTACAGACGCATCTAATATGTATTAGATGAAGTCTGATCAGAGACTGCATTAACTGCTTAATGCATGGGTTAGTAAAGATCTGGTAGGGCTGCCTGAAAAAGAAACCCCATAGATATAATCTATATATTCACAGAAACATACAGCACCGCAAAGGCATGGTTTGCAGATAAAACACGGCCTCTACATGGAACATCACGTTTTTACTAGTGTGAAGTTTCTTTCACAGTTAAAATTGGTTTTTGTCAACCAGCATAAAATGGTGCATCCAAGATTCTTGGGACAAGTTGTGCTTGCACCCCAGATCAGACACGAGAAGGGCCTCTCCTTAGGGGATGAGCAGGGTAGTCTAGCAGGAGGTGGTACCTCTTAGGTGTAAGTTGTTTGGGGTTTAAAATATTGTGAGTCGAATTCAAATAATGCAAAACAGTCATAATGTAACAACAGGTAAATCTCAAAACAAATAAACTAAAGAGATTAAAGAAGGAGAGAACGAATGAACATGGGTAAATGCACAGTTTAAAAATAACTTAAAGTAAGGTTTAGGGAAGAGGGAGGGAGGGAGATCAAGAGGAGGATAATGCAGCAGTTTGAGCTTGTCACTGAATAGAGTCTTCCAGAAGCTTATCTGCGAAGATGGGAACAGTCCCCTTATGGAGGCATTGATGATGGAGGGAAAAGAAAATGGGGAATCAAGTTGTGGCAAGCTGGATGGTGTAAAGGAGTTTCTCAGACAATGCTATTGTGCCTATACTGGCCCTCAAGGGTAAAGTCTGAGAACATCTTCCGTCCTTCCGCAATAGACATGTGGGCTGCTACAAGGAGAAGTGTCCATAGATCCTTATGGATGAATTTAGGGCCAGTAAAGAGCAAGTGCAGGGCACTTCAGAAGATGTTGGAAGATTCTGGACAGATAAAAGGAAGGTCTTCTTCACACAGCACATAGTTAAACTATGGAGGCAGTAATGGTTCTGAATACCAGTTGCTGGAAGCCACAGGAGGGTTATCTTACATCTTTTAAACAAATTCCTCTGCCCCCAAACCCGCCTCTGAATTAGTCGTAAGGTTCATCTTTTTAATAAATATATATACAAAAGACCTACTGCATGTCTCTGTAATAAGTGTTTCAATGAAATTTATTTGGAATTCTCTGAAATACACCATATTTCAATACAGCATATTTCAAACTTGCAGTGCACAAAAGAAAATATTTTTTTTAAAATCTGCTAAGTATGTGATTGCTTAGTGGCTGCTAGCAGTGTCCAGGGTGGGCCCTGTTGTTGCTTCTGGCCACTCAAACAACCAGATCTGCACATTGTTGAATTAGCAATTCTCAAGCTTTCACCACCACCTCACAACATCCTCCAATGAGGGTGCTAGTTTTTCTTCTCCTTTTGCAGCTACGCTGGTAGCCTCCGGGGAACTTACCATGAACTGTTGCTAGATTTGGTTATGAAACTAGTATATTTTATTTTAGCCTTGCACCACAGTTACATAGACTAAGATCTAAAGAGCCTGTTAGACAAATGCAAGGGGTTTGCACCAGCCCATTTGATCCCCCCCCTTTTTTTTACTTATTCTACCCCCTTTAAACAGCTGATTCCAATACCATTTATAAAATGCTTATTGAATGCTTCTTCCCCCACCTCTGTCCCAAAACGTTTGTTATGGAGCTAAATTCCCCAATCTAGAATCCCAAGATTTACATTTGACGTCCCCTCAAATTTAGGTACATCCAGTGCCCGCCCCCCAAACCTTCTTGTTGAATTCCATTTCCAATTTCCAAAATTTCAATTTTGGAAGTGGTGTGCTATAAGGCATTGCTGGGAAGGGGAAGGACTAGCATTAGAGATAACACAGTTCTTTGGATCCCAGCTGCAGAGCTTTGAATTCTGGCCATAGGGAAAGTGGCCCGTCTCTTCAGTTGTGCTTTCATGAATTTTTAAAAAGGTCTTTTGCTTATGCGGTTTTACTGTTGCTAGTGCAGACTAATCTTTGTACCCAACTTTGAACCAAGTGTACAAAGTCTGGAAGGCTCCAGCCAGTTTGTGCAGCTAAATGTTAAGGGAAAATATTTGATCAGGGCTTAGCTTCATGCCTCCTGTTATTTGTGGATATATATATTTTTTAGGGCGAGAGCTGCATTTATTGTATGTGCTACTTTTCAAATAAACGGGTTCCCAGAGGGACAGAAATCTACCAGTTGTGCCGCAATTAAAACCTAAATGTAAAGCTGCAACAGGGAAGAAAAATTTGAAGTAACATTATGACACATGTTAGCAGGAAATTGCAAGATACGGAGGGAAAGTGTACAAATTGATGTTTTAAAGTAATGTCTTTCAACTCGATCTAGCAAAGGGAAAGAGAAAAAGATGTCACATTTACAGGGTTTTTCTGCTTTAAAGCCGGTTGTCATGAAATGCAAAAGAAAACCCGGTGTTTAATTTTCCAAGACACTTTGATCAATTGTATTAATTTGTCTCAAGGAAGAATGAATAATTTTACCAACAGTATAATGAAAATGTTTCAGCATTAATGCAGAATGAAGTACAGTGAATGGAGGTATTGAGCCAGTTTCACCCATTATCTGTTTATTATTAAGCCTTCCAAGACTAATAACATTAGTGAAAGATACATTTCTTTAACATTTATTTCAAAGTGGTGCAGTTGCAGCTTATTGGTTGGCATATCCATGATTTTTAAAGCTGCAACTATAGTTTTTAATGCTACTTTTTTCCTTTTAGGAAAACTTAGCTTGACTCCTCTGTTTTCTTGCATAATGATTGTCCTATTCAAATAGCAACATGGACTGTGATACCTCATTTACATCTCACTCAAGTACTTCCCTTTTACTTCTAAATTGTTCTAATTTAAGACAAAATAAAATTTTCAAGAGAATAATATATCCAAGGGCTTCCTATAATACTCAGCTCCTATTCTGAGCTGCTAATCAGATGCCTTTGATTAAGCTGGTGAACGTAACATCTACACATATAGCAATTACTGGCCTCCAGAGACCATTTTTTCCATATAAACAGCTGTGCATAGTTCCATGCATTGGTACAATTGCAAATGAAGATGGGAGAGCCAAATGAGATGGGTGAATTGTAGAGAATGATCTATCCTCTCTTAGAAACCCTAGCAGAGTTAACTTGTTTGTTTTCTAAATGAGAAAAGCCTGTTATTGTTCTAGCTTTTCCCATCTTAGAAGATGCAAATAACAAGGGGCCTTGAAAGAAGGTCATAGCTCACTGGCTATGCAAGGTGTCCCATGTTCCAATCCCTGGCACCACCAGATGGGACTAAAACCTGTTTGGCTGTTGCCAATAAGTGCAAATTAATACTGGGCTAGGTAGACCCACCTAGATCATAGGTTTGTTTTTAAAGTACAATTCTATACAATGTTCTTTTGTACATACCTTGCTTGCTTTTAATCTGCTGTCTTATCTCCCTGTGCTATTAGTAATGCATGCAGCATTGCTTAATTTTTTAAGACATTATTGAGCCCTGGGGTCGAAGAATAGCACACTAATTGTCATGAGGAAGATATGTTAATTAAATCTGTACTGTACTGTACTGTACTGTACTGTACGCCTAAGCTGGTATGGTGGCACAGAATGTTCAGTTGCTCAGAGAACTAAATCGTGTGGTATCCAGCTTCTGTAAGAGAAGGGAAATGTGTCAGTTTGGCTGGGTACAGAGTAGAGAATGAACTAAGATGGGGAGCGGAAGAAAGGATAGGTGGCTTAAGGAAAGCGATTGAGGGGACAAGGAATTGAAGCTAGAGAGATAAATATGAATACATTTTGCATTGAGGGTCTGTGTATTGTGGTGGGGACAGAAATGAGGTTCATAGACCCTGGTCAGGGGAATTCTGCCTATTGTGGGTTCTCCTGTCTTTGTAGCAAAGAGGACTCAAGTACAGTAGTGATGGTCAGGACACTAAACTCCACAGACTGATTTCAGGAAGCACCCAGTTCTTTGGCTGCAGATTCTATTAACCCTAGAAGGCTATTGAAACGTCACTGGAAAGCTGATAGTTGATATCAGCCAAGCTAGCCATTATGTGATTTGTTGCCATTCATAATGTTATTTTTGTGGTATGAAACTCTCTGAAGCTGATGGGAGAGCTTTTCTCTGACATGGTTATCTTCTCAAACAGGATTATCCCTTTACAATGTTTGAGTTATTAAAGCAGAGTAAAACGAACTGCTTTTAATGGAATATATCCAACACTTTCTACATAAAAAAACCCCAAACTGAATCATTTGACCTTTCTCCTCTTCCCCGCCCGTATTCCTAGAGTTTTTTCCAATGTGATGTTAATTTTGATTGTAAAGTTTTCCCATGACTTCAGGCTGCATTGGAATAAGAGGAAATAAGTTTTAGCTTACTACAGTTACAGAAAACATTGGGCAAGAGGAGAAAATATTTTCTCAGATTTAATAATAAGGCCCCACTCTTTCCCCATAGGGACGCGGGTGGAACTGTGGGTTAAACCACAGAGCCTAGGGCTTGCCGATCAGAAGGTTGGCAGTTTGAATCCCCGTGACGGGGTGAGCTCCCATTGCTCGGTCCCTGCTCCTGCCAACCTAGCAGTTCGAAAGCACGTCAAAGTGCAAGTAGATAAATAGGTACCGCTCTGGCGGGAAGGTAAACGGTGTTTCCGTGTGTTGCTCTGGTTCGCCAGAAGCGGCTTAGTCATGCTGGCCACATGACCTGGAAGCTGTATGCTGGCTCCCTCGTCCAATAAAGCGAGATGAGCGCCGCAACCCCAGAGTCAGCCACGACTGGACCTAATAAGTCAGGGGTCCCTTTACCTTTACTTTTCCCCATAGAAATCGCTTACATGCAGCTGATACGAGGTGCTGCTGTTCCGAATGGCCCCTGGGTGCTGTGGTTAAACTTTTGGACAATGGCCAAGGAAGACCCAGTTTCAGATACCTCTCTGCCATTAGATTCTCTGTGGGTGATACTGGGCGAGTCACACACTTTCAGCCTCACCGTATTGCATAGGGTTGCTGTGCGTAGAAAAATTAGGGGAAGGGAGAGGGAACCGTTTCTACTGCTTTGACTTATTTGCAGTAAACATGGCATTGAAATGTAATAAATAAATACCACAATATACTCATACACAAAATTATATAACACCAGCTATTCTAGAGGCACCACAGAAAAACATTGACTCTGGTGTAATGGTAGATTACAAGTTCAGCCCTGTATGCAGTTACCCTACCAAAAAAGTGAAGACTGCTTTGTTGCATAGTTTGTTGCCAAAGCGGACGGAAGGGTCAGGTGTTGTAATGAATAACTGAGCCCCCCCCCCCCACTCAGCTCTCCACAGAGGGGCGCAAAAATGTTTATGAAACGTATCCCAGTGGTTCATCTCTGCACCAAATAGACCCTCTCATTCCTATTTGAAATTATTTTTGCCCTGCTCATGTGAAGTACACCTGTACACATGTAGCATTGATAGCACTTGCACAATCGATTGCATTGCTGTTTAAATGTAATATGAGTCATTCAGCATTGGGGCATGCCTCAGTCTTTCAACAATCACCATTTTGGGCCATGCTGTGTCGTACTTTATTATTCTAGTGGAATATTTTACTTAGGCGAATGATTTTGCCGAATCATAACATTACCTTCAAAAGCTGAGAATTGCAGAGAAGAGAGAGAATCGGCAAAATTTTCCAGAGGCTTAAAGCCGATCTAGAAATAAAACAATATTCTTCATTTGCTTGTTAAACTCATGAGATTAAGGAAACTTTTATAACAAAATAATTCATGCAGCTGAAAGTCTGTGCATCTCATTTTAAAATTAGATTAAAAGATAAATACAGTATGCAAGCCCTCTTATTACACAAACCCATAGCTGCCATAAATACAGTTTGAGTGGTAGGGTGTGCGAGAGGATGGCACAGAATAAATGAAAGCTTTTCTGTAGAAAAATATTTGTCCCCTGCAGCACAGCCCTAATGTTGAAAGGGAGGGTCACCTGAAGCTGTTTATGTTTTTGCCTTGATGTACTGGGGTCGTAGAAGTGTTTTTATTATGCTTCTCAGGCAATGTGGATGTATTAATGAGGATATATAAAAGCAAAATAATTTATAACCTTGTTATCATCACAGTATCATTCATCATTTTTAATTGATCGTATTCACCTTGATTTTTCAAGGCAACATGGTGCTTATGACCAGTAAACATCTTGCGCACTTCTGGGCTTCAGCGCCAGATGTGAACACGAAGTATAGAACCGTGTAGCCAACATGCAAAACTGTAGCTCCAATATCTTGAGCTCCAAAATAGGTATTGCATCACGCTATGTTTTTATTTTTTCTCCTTGCCCCTGTTTGAAAACAGATGCATGGATCAAGCATGTGTTTGAACTATGCTATGTTTTCAGTGTGAACTCTCAATCTTGAATCCATATATCACAGTTTTTTATTTTGCATCTTTCCCAGGCCTCCTTAAAACTGAATAGTTATGACCAAGCTATTATTCAGCCTTGAAACACAGAATTGTGCCTTTATCATGTGTGTTCATTTATTTTACATTTTTATCCTGCTGTTCCTGTGAGTATAGTAGCTCTGTGAGGGGATTTTTGGGATTCTTTGGGGGAAGTCATGTGCTTTAAATGCCCTTGCCCAAGTCTGATACGAGATCACACCTTCTGCACTAAAGTTATTTCCAGTATCTCAAGTTCATTGGCGCTATCTCATTTAAAGAAACTTCCAGGTGAGCAGAATGCAAATGCGGAAGTTTAAATCAAAGGCTTCCAATTATATATATTAACTTTACTTTGTATAAGTGAACATAAGGAGACGCTGTATGGCCAGCTATCTAGAAAGAAAATTAGTAAACATTCCGCACACGTACCAGTAAGGCAACTGCTTAAAAATATTGTCATTTTCTTTTATAGGATTAAATGGCTTCACACCAGTATGTCTGGAATTAGAGGAGTGCATTCTGTTTATCTAAAGCTGACAGCATAATGTAGGATCTGTTTATCTTCATAAACAACTTTCTTCAACAGTTAATTTTTCAACCATGAGTCGGGAGCCCTCCTTTCATCTCATGTTTAGTGTATGAGCCTTGTGTGAGTTTTACTGAAAATGAATGGATCTGTGCAGAAGCAATACTGGTTGGATCATGCCCTTAGTTGTCAGTGAAGTCATCAACACCCACACCATCCTTTCTTTGGGCTGTGCAGCTGTATAACATAACATAGAGGTTTAGGAAACATAGAAAACTGTCTTATACCAGGTCAGTTTATTAATTTAAGGAAGTTATACCCTGCTTTTAACTATCTGCCTTGAAGCCCAGTTTTGTCTACTGACTTCCAGGAACCTTCCATGATCTCTGGTAAGGATGTTTCCCAAATTCTGTCCTCCCCCCGCCCCCCAGGAGTATGAACTTCAAGTTGGATCTCTGAGCCCCTCCAAAGGTGCCAAGGAACTTTTTAGTACCATGTTCTGAGACTTGACCTAAAATGTGGGTAATTTTGAGTTTAAACAGGGCATATAACAGCGTGAGTCACAATTAGCCTATTGAAGTTAACTGCAACAATAATCTCAGTTGTTCAGCCCTGGCTGCAATAACAGTCTAATCTCAAAAATTCAAATGCTGTGTTCAATTAATCACTGTTCAGTTTTCTGGCCGAAAAAATGACAGCCCCACTATCCATTTGGAGAGCAGTTCACAGTGCAACTCTATTCAAGATCACTCTGAAATAAGTTCCACTGAATTCTATAAGTCTTACACCCAAGGAAGTGTGCATTAGATTGCATTCTTTGTATCTGAACTAGATACCTCCCCCTTTCTATTAAAAGAAACAAAGAATTCTGGAAATGGGAGGTCTGCATTAATAGTGCACCTTTTGTTGAAATACAGTGGTGCCTCGCAAGACGAAATTAATCCGTTCGGCGAGTATCTTCGTCTAGCGGTTTTTTCGTCTTGCGAAGCAACCCTATTAGCGGCTTAGCGGATTAGCGCTATTAGCGGTTTAGCGGCTATTAAAGGCTTAGCGGCTTAGCTGCTAAAAAGCTATTAAAGGCTTAGCAGCTTAGTAAAGGGGGGGGGGAGCGAAAAAAAATCTCAAGACTCGCAAGACATTTTCGTCTTGCGAAGCAAGCCCATAGGGAAATTCGTCCTGCGAAGCGCATTGAAAAACGGAAAACCCTTTCGTCTAGCGGGTTTTCCGTCTTGCAAGGCATTCGTCTTGCGGGGCACCACTGTATAAAGTGCCATATTTTCCCTTCAAAAAAGAAAAAAGGAAAAAAAATGTAAACCAACAGATTTTCCAGAGTTGTATTGGAAGATTTGAAACCCTTTAAGTAGTTACAACTTATCAACAACTTTTGACTACAAAGAGGGTCATTTTTAGCATAGTCTCTCCATCCCTTTAGGCAAGGAAAATGTTTGTATGTCAATGCAGAACTGTCTGTGTAATTTAATTATTTATAGACATCTGGACTAGCTGGCTTGCTGTTAACAAATCACAGGCACACATTGTACTTCCCACTTGAGACTTTAAAAAAGAATAGAAGGACACCAGGTCATAATTTCTTTTCATGTTCTGTTTAGTGACCATAAGAAATTAATGTATTTCCTTTTGCAGCATTTAGGGTTTTATGTTCCATTTCTTCCCTTGCAATGCATTTGTGTCTGAGGCTAAGCCAAGCAGTCTGATCTTGAGGAGCAATTTTAGCTATAAACAATGGTTTCTGCTGCTGCGTAAGCATCATTTATTGGGGCAGAGCAGCAGCTTAACTGAAGTAACTGCAAAACATAAACAAGGTGGAATTTGATTCGAAAGCTAACCTTGAGATTTATTGAACTTTGAAAGGGATTCAATTACATGGTGGTCATTTGCCCCACAAAACTGCCACAGAAGGATTGCCTTGATACGGAGCTGAGGTTCAGAAGGGGAATACAGTGAAACAAATGTGTAATTATCCACATAACAAGGTGAACTGAGCCAAATCCTTCACCAGAGTAACCTCATAAGCAGCAAGAAACTGAATAGGCTTTGTACTGAAGGAGGCAGAGCTGAATGTCATAAACATGGATAAGGATCCTATGAGGATTTAGTCTTCAGTATATCATACAGGAAATGAGGAGTTGGCAGTTGCAGTAGACGTTTATGCTAATCACATGAGTTCAGCTGTTCAGAAAGGGTAAAAGTACCATAAAAATCCACTTGGTTAGTTGTGCCAGCTATTTGCATAAGCTTGACCAGCTGTTTGAATCCCAACTATTGCCTGTGACATATCCTGTAAATTTAATAAACTTTTGTCATTATTACAAGGCACCTCTGAGCTTTGAGGGTGTAGTAGAACACCTTAGCTAATAATTCTGCAGTATTTCTGGCATGTTGTCATTTGAATTATCTCTGAATTTTCCATCTCTGCAGGGCCATTGGTTCCAGTGATAAATAAAGTGTAGGCAATTGTTGCTGCCAAACGGGATTTTGTAGTATTCTTTACTAAAAAGAATATTGTTTTAAAGAGTTCACTTTTTTAAAAAAATACTTAATAATCTATTCCCAAACTTAAGAAAGGGTGACAGCTTCAGTCCAAAGAATAAATAAATAAAACCTGATAGATGTGTTTTGCTTTTTTGCCAATAGGCCAATTTATGGAGCCCAAGCTCAGAGTGGCTCTTCATTCCCACTGCTATAGATTTATTCGTACAAATAAGAGTGCGGGCTTAAACCATATACACAAATTGTCATCGTAAACTACTACCTGATGAATCTCAAAGTAGTTTTTGTTCCTTTCTCAAAGCTTTATTGCATGCAAAGTGACTGGCTCAAACATCTGGTCTGATTGGTATAATTTTAAGGTTCGTTTCAGATTGTACAACAGAAGTGTGAGAAGCAAATTGCCCACCATATTTAGCCTTAATTGTTAACATATGAAATCAGTTCTGTTTGGGTGTCTTGCACATTTTTCTGGGCTTTAGTGGAAAGCATATGGGCTTAGTTGCTTGAGTGCAACATTGGAAGCCATGTCATTATTTTGGCATTGCTGGGATGTTATGTATTTTGTGCTCCCTGTGCTTTGTGAACTTGCTGTCTGTGTTAATTATAGCCCACTGGACTCTTTATTGTGGACTCCACATTAAGTAGCTGCCAGTGCCAGAACTTTCATTTTCTCGGCACGGCCATTTTGTTTCATGCAGTGTCAGTATGTTGTTGCTGTCTCAGTTTGGTACTAATCGAGATTGTTGCCAACAATCAGAATAGTGAAGAAGAAGAAGAAGAAGAAGAGTAGTTTGGATTTGACATCCCGCTTTATCACTACCCTAAGGAGTCTCAAAGCGGCTAACAATCTCCTTTCCCTTCCTCCCCCACAACAAACACTCTGTGAGGTGAGTGAGGCTGAGAGACTTCAGAGAAGTATGAGTAGCCCAAGGTCACCCAGCAGTTGCATGTGGAGGAGCAGGGAATCAAACCCGGTTCACGAGATTACGAGTCCACTGCTCTTAACCACTACACCACGCTGGCGTAGTGAACATTCTGTGGATCCCAGTGAATTAAAGGATGAAAGCGAGTGGCTTGGTTTAGTGAAAAAGTGGCTTTTCCCTGTTTGTGAAATTGTAGAGGAGCTTCTGGATTGTGGACTCCCTTCACCATGGGCAGGAATAAATAACCGAATCAGGGAGATTAACCAGGAAGTTAAATAGACAGAGAACACTGAGTGAAGATTTGCTCATGATCTTGCCATGGTGTCCATACACAGATTAGGGAGTAATCGGTGTAGCTGTTAAAATAAACTATAATAGCTGCTATTTGTTTTTTTCTGTCTAAGTATTAGACTAAACCTGCTGAAATTACCGTATTTTTCGCTCCATAGGGTGCACCGGACCATAGGGCGCACCTAGTTTTTAGGGGGGGGGAATAAAGAAAAAAAAATATTTTCCCCCAGCCCCAAAGAGCAGAGAAGCCAAGACAGCCAGCGGGATCCATCCCGCTGGCTGTCTTGGCTTCCTCTTTAGCCATGCACGACCTCTCCAGCCGGGAAAGGCTGCGCGGGGCTCCATTTTTGGAGCGGAAAAAGTGCGTCCTATAGAGCGAAAAATATGGTACATCCTGCTATAGTGCAGTGATGCAGTATTTATTTTTAAATGTTGCTGGATATTCGTGTATGTGGTTATAGAAAGGGTCCTTCTAAGCACCCATAAAGGCACACCTTTTAAAAAGGGCTATACAGTGGTACCTTGGCTTAAGAACTTAATTCATTCCAGAGGTCTGTTCTTAACCTGAAACTCTTCTTGACCTGAGGTACTACTTTAGCTAATGGGGCTTCCCGCCGTCACCACGCGATTTCTGTTCTTATCCTGAAATTAAAGTTCTTAACCCAAGGTACTATTTCTGGGTTAGCGGAGTCTGTAACCTGAAGCGTCTGTAACCCGAGGTACCACTGTATTCACAGTAGCACCAATCCAGAACCAAAAGCAATCATTGTCTCTGTGTAAGGGGAGAGGTACTACACTTGGGAATAGCTATACTCTGATTTACTCCTTTCAAGTAGGGGAAAAAAGTCAGAGGACATCACTGGAGTGGGTGAGTGTAGAGCTTTCAAAGCTAAATAACATTTTGCAAAGCAGCAAACTACCTATGAAGTAACATGGTATTACTGTAAGGGAGATGAGGTAGCCCTTTTGGTGTTGGACGGTTTAGAAGAGAACTGTCTGGGTTTTCTTGTGTTTGAATGATATAGGAGTTTGTGTACATGTTAAGAATTTATTTATTTTTAAGTGTGAGGGGAAGAAGCATTAAAATACTATGGTAAGGGGAACAGATGAGCCTCCCCACTAGTGATGTCAGACTATACAACTTGCAAGGGCTTCCACAGCCCTGTGAGTGATTTTCTGAATAGTTATTACATGCATTAATAATGATCAATCGATTGATCAAGTTAAATCTCTTCATTTGATGAGGTAATTAATTCTCCTGAGCGAGAATTATGTTTGAGATACAGTTTCATTTGTAGAGCAGAGTGGTGAGTCATTGGCTTCCACCTAGCTTTGTTTCTTCCTGATTTGCAGTGATAGAAATCCACCAGGCTAAATGATTAATGTACACTAGTGATATATTCTACAAATGATATATTACTGCATTGCAGGGGGTTGGACCAGATGACCCTTTAGGTCCCTTCCAGCTCTATAATTCTATGATTCTAAGCACAGCTGAAAAATTCTCTAGAATCCAGACGCCAGGAAGAACTACCATATATTAGAAAATATTTTACTGAGTTATGAATTTTGCAGACAACAGGCCTTCATCAGCAACTTTAGATTTGTTATGGTGTTCTCAGATTTATGGAAGAACTACAACTTGGTTATTTTATTTTGTAATGAAAAGTCGTTTGAAGCTGTACTGTTGTGACTCATATTGTATCCTTTGCCTGGTTGTTTCTCTCATAGCCCTGTACAGATGTCAAAAGAATATACTTTCAAAAATACTTAGGATTGTAGCCACAGAGATGTTTTAGTAAAACAACTCATTAAACTGATGCCGTTGTGTTTCATAAACGGGACTGATTTATTTCTATTTTTAAAAATGTTTTACACTTTTAATGTAATTATTAAAATTCTTTGACAGAGCTTTGCACTGGAAAGCAGCATATAAAGAAAAAATAAAAATAAAATTTTGAATGAATTATCTGATGCCTGTTTGAAAATTTGGTTGTAAATTTAAGATAGTGTGTAAATTTGGAGTGAAGAGGTGTGCTCTCCCCCCCAAATTCTTGATTTCTTGTATGTAGAAACATCAGTTGCAAGATGTACCATAAACATGAATGCCATCATTGGCTTCATTAATTTCAGTTATGGAAGTAGATGACTATATATGCATATATTTATTTGCACATAGAAATGGCAAAAGCTCAGAGGTGCAATCACATGTCTCCATGTGAATATCAGAGCTGGGTGGACACTCTGGAGAATACATGGGGCTCTATAGATGGAGGCATTAGCCTTTCAATTTCTGTATGCTATTAGTTTTCCCTAGCAAGTTTTGTGGTTAGCCACCTTCCATTTCCTTGCAACCTTACAGCATGTCTACTGAACACTAGTTCCCCACATCTATTGCCATCGTCCGAAGTGTTCCCTTCTCATGTAACAGTTGCCATGTGCAGAGATATTAAAGTGAATTTTGTGTAGCAGCTATAAATGTGTAAACAGGCCCTTGTATGTTTGATGTTATAACCATCAGTGTGACAGGTTTTTGTTTTAGAATGAGCATTTTATCAGATCTTTGCTCTGCTTTATTATTTTGATAATTTCAGAAATTTAACCTGGTGATTCACATCCATTGTGCTCAAATAGCATTACAGTAAACCCACAACTTATGCACATTCAATGAACTTGGCCAAAATTTTTGAAAAAAATTAAAGCGGGAGCAGACATCCAGGAAAAAAAGACTTTGGCAATCCCACCTGCCATTGTACCCAGTGTGTTTTGACCATATACAGTTTTGGCTTTAGGCATGATCCCTGGAACATAACCCTCTCTCCAGAGTTTTACTGTTGAGCTCTGCTTCCTATCAGCTTTGTGTCCTTGATTTTGCTGCAGAAATACTTGTGTAGATATCAATACTGTTGCTTTAATTTTGAATAACGTTGTGAAGTTACTAAGACCCATCAGATCTGATGTGTATGGGTGTACAGACATGTATGGGGGGTGGGATACGGTTCTGGTTCTTTTCCCAATCTTTCTTGCCACTTCCAAATCCTTCTTTCTCTCCACCCACACTCCCACTGCTCCCATCATACATGGATAGGTGTTGCCATGGGCAATATAAGTATATATCCCCTCATTCCTTCAAAAAGGTATGCAGCCTTGAGGACTAGGTATCTTTTCATCCTTCCCACCACCAAAGAAAAACAGCATGAGGAGGAATGCATAAACACCCCTTCTTTCCCTAGTCTTCCCCTCAGTCTCCAAGCTTGCTGCAACTCCTGTGTGTTAAAAAGAAAAGTGGGGAAAGAATTATGAAGAGGATTTCATGGAGAATAAAATGACATTTGAAGTTATAGGCCTTTCCTGATTCCCCCCCCCCCCAATAAATAGGCCAACCTTAGTCCATTTCTAATAGGCAAGGTGACATGTAGATACTGATTGTTGATGACCATTTGATCCCAAACACTAAATATGCAAAGACTAGGACAAGCCAGACTTGCTTGGCCCATTATCTTAAGAAACCGTTCCAAAAGCAGCTTATGCTCACCCCCCACCCCACTTTTGTCAGTTTCACTGTGCGGCCAAGAGTTTTGTTATGCATCTTCAGTTGAAGTTGGCAGAAGCTAATGCTCCTAGATTCTGCACTGGGTCTTTTGCCAGCCGAACTTTTGAATTCTGACTTAAAACTACTGCTTTTTTCAGCCCTGTTCAGCAGCCCTGCAATGTGTAACTTAGCCTCCTACTTATACCTGCTATAATGTAAACAAAGCTAGAATTCTACCTTTTCTGGGCAGTTTTTCAAGCTGTACCCATTTCCATGTTCATGCCCAGGAGCAGGATCTCAATTTAAAGCACCCCTTTACTCCTTAGCAGATAATAGTGGCTAGGGGAGTGTTTGAGGCCATGGCCACAGTAGCCGCAGGTTCCTTTCTCCTTGGTTAGTTGCTAGGAAGACATTGCTAGGCTTCATAACACTCTGCTGTTTGCTCCTTAGTTCGGCATCTCATATCCTTTGCCCTCTCCCCCTGTCATGGGGCCCATTCTTCTGTCTCACATTGCAGAGGAATGAGTACCCAACCAACACACGAAGTATATGCGTCTCTTCTTTCCAGGACTTGTAATAAAATTCTGGGCATTTATATTAATATGTTAACAATTGTGGCCTAGAATATCAACAGATATTAAAATATAGCCATGCCCACAAACACATTACATGTTTATAGATAATGTACAGTAATGTACTGTTGAAGCATAGTTTGGTTGGTTGGTTTGGTCGGTCTTAAGCAAGTCTCCTGACTGTGAGTGTAAAAAAGAGAGAGGCAATAATATATACTATCTGCAAAAATGCAGAAAAAGTGGCCATGAAACACCATTGACACCTAAAGGATGCAATCCCTTGTACACTTACTTGGTAATAAGTCGTACTGAGCTCAGTTGGACACAACAGCATAAGGGTAAATTGCATATCTGTTACCTTTTAGTGTAGCTTTTAATTCATTTTGCATAGACGTCAGTACTGGTGGACATACATGTTAGTCCTCAACAGATCTTTTAAGAATATTCTGTTTTTGTAACATGTGGCAAGTACCTTACCAACTTTCCCTTCCTCTACTTTTCAGGATGGTACGAAGCAAAAAAGAGAACGGAAAAAGACGGTGTCATTTAGCAGCATGCCAACTGAAAAGAAGATCAGCAGCGCAAGCGACTGTATTAACGCCATGGTTGAAGGCTCAGAACTCAGAAAGGTTCGCTCCAACTCCAGAATTTACCACCGGTACTTCCTTTTAGATGCGGACATGCAGTCTCTACGTTGGGAACCTTCAAAGAAGGATTCTGAGAAAGCAAAGATCGACGTTAAATCAATCAAAGAAGTGAGAACAGGGAAAAATACAGACATTTTTCGTAGCAATGGAATTTCGGAACAGATTTCGGAAGACTGTGCGTTTTCTATTATTTATGGAGATAATTATGAGTCTTTAGATCTCGTTGCAAATTCTGCAGATGTTGCAAATATTTGGGTCACTGGACTGAGGTACCTGATATCGTATGGAAAACACACACTAGATATGCTAGAAAGTAGCCAAGATAAAATGCGGACTTCATGGGTTTCACAAATGTTTAAAGAAACAGATATTGATAATTTGGGGCGCATATCCATGTGCAGAGCTGTACAGTTTATAAAAAATTTAAATCCTGGTTTAAAAACTAGTAAAATTGAATTGAAGTTCAAAGAGCTACACAGAACAAAAGACAAACCTGGTACAGAAATCACAAAGGAAGAGTTTATTGAAGTCTTTCATGAGCTTTGCACTCGCCCTGAAATCTATTTTTTGTTAGTTCAATTTTCTAGCAATAAAGAATTCCTGGACACAAAGGACCTTATGATGTTTTTAGAAGCAGAACAGGGTATTGCACATGTCACCGAAGAGATAAGCCTGGATATTATTCACAAATATGAGCCATCTAAAGAGGGCCAGGAAAAGGGCTGGCTTTCCATAGACGGTTTTACAAATTACCTTACTTCTCCAGAATGCCATATATTTGACCCAGAGCACAAAAAAGTGTGCCAGGGCATGAACCACCCTCTGTCTCATTATTTTATAAACTCATCTCATAACACGTACTTGATAGAGGATCAGTTCCGAGGCCCATCTGATATCACAGGATACATTCGTGCTTTGAAAATGGGGTGTCGGTGTGTCGAGTTGGATGTGTGGGATGGTCCTGACAATGAACCAGTAATTTACACAGGGCACACCATGACCTCACAGATAGTCTTCCGCAGTGTAATCGACATTATAAACAAATATGCATTCGTTGCTTCGGAATACCCTCTTATTTTGTGCTTAGAAAACCATTGTTGTCTCAAGCAGCAGAAGGTGATGGTTCAGCATATAAAGAAAATACTGGGAGACAAGGTCCACACGCAGTCTCCAAACACAGAGGAATCTTATCTGCCTTCTCCTGAATCTCTTAGAGGGAAAATACTAATTAAAGCCAAGAAGCTGTCTCCTAATTGTTCTGGGCTAGAGGGAGATGTTACAGATGAAGACGAAGGCGTAGAAATGTCCCAGAGAATGGGAAAAGAGGGTGTGGAACAACAGAATATTATCACAGTAAAACGGTTTCAGCTCTGCAAAGAGCTTTCAGAACTGGTAAGCATGTGTAAGTCAGTTCAATTTAAAGATTTTCAGGTTTCATTTCAGCTTCAAAAATACTGGGAAGTTTGCTCCTTCAATGAAGTGCTTGCTACCAAATATGCCAATGAAAACCCTGGAGACTTTGTGAATTACAACAAACGGTTTCTCGCCAGGGTTTTCCCTAGCCCTATGAGGATTGATTCTAGTAATATGAACCCACAGGATTTTTGGAAGTGTGGCTGTCAGATAGTAGCAATGAACTTTCAGACACCTGGATTAATGATGGACCTCAACATTGGTTGGTTTCGACAAAACGGCAACTGTGGCTATGTTCTTCGACCTGCTATCATGCGGGAAGAAGTCTCTTACTTCAGTGCAAATACGAAGGACTCTGTGCCTGGAGTTTCACCTCAGCTTCTTCATGTTAAGATTATTAGCGGACAGAACTTTCCTAAACCAAAAGGGTCAGGTGCCAAAGGTGATGTTGTAGACCCTTATGTCTATGTAGAAATCCATGGGATCCCTGCAGACTGTGCAGAGCAAAGGACAAAAACTGTGCATCAGAATGGGGACAACCCAATTTTTGATGAGAGTTTTGAATTTCAGATTAATCTACCTGAACTCGCCATGGTGCGCTTTGTAGTGCTGGACGATGATTATATCGGGGATGAATTTATTGGGCAGTACACAATTCCCTTTGAGTGTTTGCAGACAGGTTATCGCCATGTCCCCCTTCAGTCTTTAACAGGAGAAGCTCTGGCACATGCTTTCTTATTTGTCCACGTTGCTATAACTAATAGAAGGGGTGGTGGAAAGCCACATAAACGGGGCCTGTCTGTCAGGAAGAGCAAGAAATCCAGAGAATATGCCTGTATGAGGACTTTATGGATTAAAACCATTGACGAAGTATTCAAGAATGCTCTCCAGCCCATACGGGATGCCACAGATTTGAGGGAGAACATGCAGGTACCGTCTTTTATTCACTACCATTTATATGAGATTAGCATTTTACATACAGATATACTGGTGTAATTATATGTTTCCATAATAAATAATGTGACATAGTTAAGCGTAGTAAATGTGCTCAGAGGTTCAGTGGCTTTGCAGACAGTTAAAAGTAAGGATTAGAGTTATCAGTGCCCTCAAGTGATGGCTGTAAGATACTCAGGCACGGATGCCACCCTAACTGGATTCAGTTTTTGTTCGGTAAGGTATTTTCTGTTATCTGACTGTTCTTCTGAAGGATGACTGATTATAGATATGTTTTATAGCAAGGTTGGCTAACTGGTTTTATTTACTTACAGTTGTTCCTTGGATCCCGAACGCCTTGCAAGTCGAACATTTTGGCTCCCTAACGCTGCAAACCCGGAAGTGAGTGTTCCGGTTTGCAAACGTTCTTTGGAACCCGAACGTCCGACGCGGCTTACGAGGGTTCCGATTGGCTGCAGGAGCTTCCAGCAGCCAATCGGAAGCCGTGCTTTGATTTCCGAACGTTTTGGAAGTCTAATGGACTTCCAGAACAGATTTCATTCGACTTCCGAGGTACCACTGTATTTTTATTTTTAGTAGTATTATAGACCTGCCCTTCACCCTAAGGTCCCAGGGCAAGTTACAACGATAAAACAGTCCAACAATATTTTTTTAAAAAACCGTATGAAACAACTTATAATCACAAACTACCCCACTTTTCCTCCAAGGAGCTTGAGGTGGCATGGCACTTCTCCCTCTTCCCCATTTTATCCTCTCAGCAACTATGTGAGGTAAAGTTTTATCCTCTCAGCAACTATGTGAGGTAAATTAGGCAGGTAAATTAGGCAGAGGCAGAGAGAGAGAGAGAGAGAGAGAGAGAGAGAGAGAGAGACCGAGACCTAGTCCAAGGTCACCCAGTGAACTTCATGGCTGAGTTAGATTTGAACCCGGGTCTCCCCATTCCTAGTTCAACACTTAACTACTACACCACACTGACACTCATTATTTATTTTGGTAATATATAGTCTGATCTTCATTAAAATCTGTTCCAGAGTAGAATTTTAATCTCAGGGCTGCATTACATGCTGACTAATCTGAGGGCTACATCCCAATGGCGCCTATGATCAAAGCGCTAGTGGGTTCTGATGCCCCACCCCACCTTTGCCCCTTCTTTCTCATGGCACATATACTCACAGTACACATACAGTATACGCCATCTCACCCCACACATGGCTTGCAGAAAGCCCCCATTCCTTCTTCACAACACCTTTTTACCCATGGCAGATAGTAAAGAGGTTCAAGAGCTCCAGCGTGCCAAGGAGACCAGCATTCGAGCAATGGGATGCTGCAGCATCCTGAGGTGGACTTCTTTTGTAGTGCCATGTGAAGGATGGGAAGAAAAAAATGCTCCCTCTGTAGCTGTAGTGTTCTAGCAGGAAGGGGGAAGGGAAACTTCCCCCACCGCTCTGCCAGGGAGAAGGCCCTCTTCCTCCCTGGTGTCCCTTCCTCGTGAGCGTTTAATGAAGTGCCTTTCCTTTCTATCCACTGCCACTGAACAGATTGGCGGTCTCTGGAAACCGGAGGGAGTACTCTGCTCTGCTCTGATGTTTCCGAAGCACTCCCAGCTAGGGGTGTCAGAGAGTTCAGACAAAAACAGAAAAGAAATCAGAAATTGCTGCAGTTGGCATGTTCATGTGTGGTCATGAATGGTAAACAAATGTGACTGGTCTTTGTTCAGTGTTGTTCTTGTTTAGTTCTATGAACAGTAAGTAATTAATGACCTTTCTACAGTGTTTTGACATTTCCTTTACACTGAAAGGGGATGTTAAGATACATAAATAGTTATGCAAGTTATTATCTTGCTGCCCGCAATTTAACATAACGTAGTACTTTGTAGAAGCCAGACTGCAGCAGAATGGATACGCTGTTGATTGTGGTGAATATAGGTCAGAACAGAAAGCTGCTGCCTTATTTTGATACACCCAGTGCTCAGGTTTCCAGTGCTCTAATCTGCTAAGTGTTAGTGGATAAATAAGAGGAGAGGAACTTTGTTCAGTGGCACTTCTAGGCTACCAGAAAAGGCTTGGTGGGTTGGATGAGGCTTGCAAGCCTGGGGTTCAGCATACCTGTTTTGCAGAAAACAGTTGTGTTTGTTGGCTTGCAGCTGATTGTATGAGCTAAGTGCATCAAAAAGCATTGTGTTTGTGGTGTGTGATCTAAAATGGCTCATTCATATATGCAAGCCATCACTTGATTCTGCAGTCATCAAGGGATGTGAAGGCCCTACATAAACTAGTGTCAGATAAACTTAAGATGTATGTTTACAAGTCCCCATATTAAATTGTTGCTGAGGCAAAACCTTCCATATCCTCAGCATTTCTATGTTGTTTCATGTACTGTCGTGTCAAGTAGGTTGCTGTTATCACGGTTTGGTACTAAGCAAGTACTAATATTAGGTATTTCATTTAATGTTAAATTATTCTAGGATAATACTTCCTGCCTGTGATTCGTTTTACCTTGTTAAAGGATGAATGAAAGACTAAAGTGAATTGAAATAGATACACTAACATTGGGCAGGATCAACAGATGTTGACCTGCATTGTAGACATCATAATACAGCACTGGAAAAATATATATCCGAAGAGTAATGTAAAATGACCCATGATCACTTAACTCCTAGAGAGAAAAAGTTTGCATGACAATATTGATGACTGAAAGTTTTTCAAGTAAAGAGCATGAGCTGGAATTTCGACTGTTTCTCTGCAGGGAGAAGAAATGATTACAGTACTGTGAACTGCAGCTGAAAAGTGGGATTACTTTAGAATGTAGAAGCATTCTAAAGCATATCTGCTTAATTTTAATTCTGGATAACTACTGCAAGCCTTGTTGGTACCTTAATTCCTTCAGAAAGTTGATGTTTCTGCAGAACATGGCTACAGATAAGGGGTTTTTTTTTATTTTGGTAGCTATTAGGATTGTACAATGAGGTTGAAATATCTTAAACTAAAGATAATTGAGATTCAAATTGTGTATAAGTGAAATATAACTTCTTCCTTCCTTTTCAACAGAATGCAGTGGTTTTATTCAAAGAGCTGTGTGGCCTCTCTCCTGTAGCAAACCTCATGCAATGCATTCTGGCAGTATCTCCACGCTTGGTGAGATCTGATAACACACCCTTGGTTGTGATGAATCTCAGCGAACAGTATCCCGTTATGGAGTTGCAAGGAATCATTCCAGAAGTTTTGAAAAAAATTGTAACAGCATATGAAACAGTGAGTAGCCTTTATTAAACATACTTTAGACAATATATTACTTTCAAAATATTAGTCTAACCTTCCAAATCACGTGGATGGAAGATCATTTGCATGAATGCAGAGGGTATAACAATGTTTTCGTATGAAACTGTGGCCTGTGCAAGTCATTGTTACCAAAAACATTTGCTTGACGTGTATCTGATGCTATGCTCGTGTGTGTGGGTTACTGCTGTGCAATTTTATATATATGACCAAGCTGTAGCCTTGTTTTTAGTCTGAGGGGGAAAAGAAAATGGTGTTGTTTTAAGGGTTTAGTTTTATTACAAAAATGTGAATCACATTAGTTTCAATACCTGATTCAGTTCAATTTTTAGAAACTTCTTTACAAGCTTTTTTAAAATATATATTTTTATTTGCTTTTCTGTTTTAGCATATCATCAACACTTACTGTGTTACACACAGGATAATAAGAAAAAATACATAAATATAAGACATATATATGTATATTGATGATAATATCTTATTCCTCCAATTTATTTGAGTCTTATAAACCTTAACTTTTACTCCCACTCTTTCCTTGGTTTCCTAACTGCTATCTTTTCCACTGTGTTATCTTACTCTACTAAGTTGTTTTCATTACCTTATATTATCCCACGTTGTAACCTCTACTGCTGAATATTTTTGTCAGCCTGTTACGATTATTTTCTTGTTATAATATTTTCCCATATAATCTATATATAATGTCCAGTCCTCTTTTAAATTTTATCATCTTTATTTCTTATTCTATTTGTCATGCTGGCAAGTTCTATATATTCATTCTTCTTGTGATGGTACTTCGTCTCTTCTCCACTTCTGTGCTACCAGAATCACTTAAAAACAGCAACCAAGCTTTAACACCTTGTATATGTTTCGGAAAATGTGTTTTAAAGCTAGATGTATCCTGAAATTGATAAAAAATGTGAATATTTTAATGCTTAGGCTACCTAGCAAATACAATTATATCTATTAAATTATACCGCTTCTGGAACATGGAAAAGGGAAACACTCAAGAACTGTTACTTAGCAAGCTAAAATGAAACATCTCCCATTATATTTCCCCAAACTTGGTTCCCTTCTCAGTGAGTCCTGTCTTTATTGAACAAATGGACTTTGAGAGTACAGTGGTACCTCTGGTTAAGAACTTAATTCGTTCCAGAGGTCCGTTCTTAACCTGATACTGTTCTTAACCTGAAGCACTTTAGCTAATGGGGCCTCCTGCTGCCGCTGCGCCACCGGAGCACAATTTCTGCTCTCATCCTGAAGCAAAGTTCTTAACCTGAGGTACTATTTCTGGGTTAGCGGAGTCTGTAACCTGAAGCGTATGTAACCTGAAGTGTATGTAACCCGAGGTACCACTGTAGCTCATTCCATTTTCACATTAAGACACTAAGAGGAGCTTATCGTCTTCTTGTAGAACCATCTGATCCATGATACTGTTCTGTTCCAGGGGCATGGGGGAACCTGCAGAGCAGATGGGGTGATGATGGTTGCAGAAGCTGTGGGGTGGAGGGGAAGTTGGCAAAACTGGCTTCCCTCCCCCATTCGGCTAACCATTTCCTTTTGTTAGTGGATAGATAGACAAAGCTGCATTTCCACCATTACTTTTACCAGGAGCTGATGACGGGACTCAGATAGGGATGAGGATATATTTGCAATATGCAAACAATCTGTTTAAACTTTGCACTTAGAATATTAATTGTTCCAAGCATTTTGTTGAGACTAGAAACTGCTTGAAACTATAATACAGTAGGTGCACATTTGCCTAGCTTTTAGGAGCAAAGTTCAGTTTCAGACAAAATATGTCATAGGAAACTTAGAACAAAAGCTATTTCAAAACTTAGCAGCAAAGGGCCTCCACATTGAAAGTTAAACGTTGCTGCTATAAAACTATACTTGTAGTTTTTCATATGTCGCAGGAAGCATTGCAATATGTATATATGTAAGGGGCAAGGAAAGCCTCTATTGGCAAGCAGTGCTGCAAATGTATAGGTATTGCATGTAAATCATAGTGATGTTTACGGTAGAGTTATGTCAAACTCGTCTTAAATAAGAATAGAAACCCTTTTACTTTTGTGCTGCATAGCTAGTTTATAACTTGTGTTTTAACATGCTGCAGCCTTTGCTCTGCACTAGAGTGAAAACATGGGCATTTCCTTATGGAATGTTTTAAAAACAAACCTTGGTTTCCATGGTGAGTGCATGGGCTATCTCTGATTTACATTGTTTTCTTCATTCTCAGTATGCTTCGTGGTTATCATGGATGTTTCTGAAAGTACAACAGTTCCTGGGTCAATCCATCTCAGATAAATATACTAATTTAATATTTAACATTTCTTTGTCAGAAATACCTCCCTTACCATAAAAATTAGATCAAACATTTACACTGGTAACTGAAGTAATCCTCTCTCTAGTTTAGTATTTTAAATTTATTTTTGCACAATGAGTAACTAGGGAGCTCAATATATTTGTTCATTAACCTACACAAGGGTGTAAGCTCTCTCCAGTAAAAATGCTAGCCAATATCAGAGTAATTTAAAATGACAAACTACTACAGGGAATTGAGGCATTATAGAATGAAAATGTGTTCTGTGTTAAAGGAGAAACTTATAATTATTAAAGAACTAGTGTCAAGTGAGCAACTATTTTCAGTTAATTAAGATGTCCCTGGATAGTTTTTAGATTATACATTTTCCTCATAAAAATATAAAGCACGATACAATTTTTTCAAATTCAGTATACATTATTGCATGCAAATGGCTGGGTTTGCATTTGGGAATTCCCCCCCAGGCTATCTTATGTGGACTAATGGAGAAATTGCAAATTATTTCAGTTGGGAGTTGAGCCTGAGCCCACATTTGGATGTATTTATAGTATTTATAGTAAGTGGAGAGATGCTAGAACCATAAGTTACAGAACAGCAACATTGCTATGTCTAGTTGAATGCGTAACATTATTGAAACAAGCATGAGGCCCCTGGTTAATATACAGTGGTACCTCGGTTTATGAACAGTCCAGTTTAAGAACCATTTGGTTTACAAACTCCGCAAAACTAGAAATAGTGTCCCAGTTTGAGAACTTTACCTTGGTCTAAGAATGGAATCCGAATGATGGAAGGGCACCGGCGGCGGGAGGCCTCATTAGGGAAAGCATGCCTCGGTTTAAGAATGGTTTCGGTTTAAGAACTGACCTCCGGAACAGATTAAGTTCGTAAACCGAGGTACCACTGTACTCTTTTTTGGGCAACTCGATTGAATGACTGAAGGATTTGGCACCCCAAATCTGGGAATCAAGAAGACTGTAACCAACCTGGAATTGAGAACATAGCTCCACCCCGAAACTAGATTAAACATACATGGTTCTATGTTCAGTTCCTTCTATAGATTCATTATGGCAACTGATAAGTTGCACTGGGACAAAATTGTTGTACAATATTGGTTTATCCCTCTTACCTACTGTCCTGCATTTCCTTGAAACCCTAAGAAAATGCTTTCCTTTAGCTAAAAGTTCTGATAAAATGGGTGATGAAATTATGAGTATAAGGGGATAATACAAAAACATGTTTATTACTTTTGATGCAAGGAAATGAGACCCCCTCCAAGAGTAGATTACATTGTGACATTGAGAGATATTTTGTGACGGATCCAAAGAGTTCGTAGGAATTGTGACTAGGACTGGACAGCTGGGATCCAAAAGGTGGGTATAAGAGAGGAATCCACATGTGCAGACAGAGTTTTGCTTTGGTTTTGATGTAACCATTCCAAATATCAAGTACATATGCTGCTTTTAAAAACTGCAGTGGTTTCCCAGTTTGGCAGTGGGAATTCTGTAGCAAAAAAACGCAGGCAAAACTTTCTTCGAATTCCCGTTCCCTCCTGCTAGTGAAAGCAAAAGTGGCTCCACTACCATAGTGTTTTGGGATTGAAGGGAATAGAACAGAACAGAAAGGATTGTGTGACGGTTTGCTCTAATCCCCCGTTCATTTTTGTTGTCCTTTTTCAGAAAAGGACATTACAGAGCTGCAAAAATCAGAAGAGGGCAACCAAAATGATTGTGGGATATGAGCAATTTCCTTATGAGGGAAGGGTGCAATTGGAATGTTCTAATGTTTTTAAAAGTCTTTTGGGAGCCCCCCAGAGTGGGTGAGGCAACCCAGTTAGTTAGTTAGTTAGTTAGTTAGTTAGTTAGTTAGTTAGTTAGATGGATGGCATACAAATAATAATAAAAAAGATTAGTAGTAGTGGTGGTAGTTTTATATATTATTTATTGATTTGTCACTTTCCACACACAGAAGAGTGTCCCAAAGCAACTTATAGTTTAGGGGGAAGATGAAGAGTAAGGGGGAGCATATTAGATGTGTATAAAATGTATGGATCAGGTGTAGAAAGTGAGTATAGGTTTTTCTCCTTAAAAATGCTAAAACATGTAAGAACAAGATGCTGTATTAGATGGTTCTTTCTCCAGCATGGCTTTTTAAAAAAAAAAGTAGTTAAAGTAGGGAAGACGCTTTTAGGCTGTTCTAGAGAGGTCAATAATGTTCTTTTCAAGTTTTGTCTACTTGTCCCGTAAATGAATAGCACCATGCAGTCCACAACGTACAAATACATGGTTTTCAGACCAATTGGGAACACCAGACAAATTCTATTTCTTAAACCTCGTCCAAGCAGTCTTATATGAATGACAAGTACTTTATTGTAAACATAAGTAACACCCAGAAGATTTGTTTTCTTACAATGGCAATTTTGGACAGCATTTAAAGCAGTAGAAAGATCAATTACACTTCATTATAAATCGACTTTGATTGCCTGGGCCTAACCACAGCTGGTCGGTAATGAGGTTACTATTGATTGCCGTCTTGTTTACAAGGTCTTTTCCCTATGTGCTGTCACAGAGGTTGACGTACAAAGCTCCTCTTAAGTGAAGGTCTGTACTTCACCAATCCCAGAAGTTGTTATCATTGAAATTATAAGGTATACGAAGAAAGTAAAGATTCAGAAAACATTTTGTTAGGCAATAGCTATTAAGTTTGTTTAATACATGCTATGTGTTATTGCCAACATAATTATAGAGGTTATGAAATGCTACACATTTGCCAGAGCGGTAGGTATAATATCAGTGGCCTTCTCCCAGGTAGTACCATTTCTGTAGTAACAACTTGTGAGCCTGCTGCTCTGGAAAAGCATTTAATGAAGGCTACTGACAAATCTTGAGATTAGGTTAGATTGCAGAGTCAGAAATGAAGCCCTACAACTCTGTAAAATGTTGAACAAACCAAGAACATTGCAGTCATTTGGACACACTCCTATATTGATCTATAGTGAGAGAAGGTAACTTGCGGCTCTTCAGATGTTGTTGGACTACAAACCGCCATGTAAGATCTTAATTAGTATCTGTTTTCAAGTAATGATCTGACAAGTGTTACTATCTGATAAATAGTATTTTAAATCTTCTCTCCATAGTTAAATCATTGCCTTGTTTGGTGGGTTAGTGTAATTCCCTTACTGGATGTGCTGGAACCATCACAATTTGATATATGTATAGATCCTGAGGCCCGGTTAATACTTAAGATGTTCTTAACTTCTTGAGACATTGCAAATCTGTACTTAATTTCTAGTTCTGCAATCTCGTCATTAGGATAGAGGTTAAAGGATTACCTTCATATTACCTCTCTTAATAAAGTTGCATAACTGCTCATGCCTAACTATCCATCTAAGTTCCCGATGGACAAATTCTTACTTGAGCTGCCTAATTCCCAGGTCCTGATGAAGCTCTCATACCTAGATGTGACTCCAAGCCAGTTAATGTATTTCAGAAAGGCTGTGCCCATATTTCCACAGAATATGGACTGCATATTTTCTCAAAATGTTAATGTTTTGGGTAACATTTGAAATGCAGCTCCATGTATACACCACCCAAGAAGTAGACAGGGGGAACAAGGACTCGCAGTCACCGAGTTCTCTTTATTTTGAGTTCTTATCACAGTTCTATGAAAAATGGAAATAAATAAACCCTGTATTTCTAATGGCAAAAGAATTCTAAAGGACAAAGAGTGATAAAAAAGACCTGATAGACACTAAGAAAAGGCTGGATAACTGTTTCCTATATCAATGCTGAGTGTTAGGTTAGCACTATTTAAAAGTTGCTTTTACTTGTCAGATTCAACCACTTAATGTGACCTACTTTGCTAATTCAACTTTTAGTATAACAGTGTATTGGGTGAAAGAAATTCCTAAAGTAAAATCAAACCCTAAGGCAAGTAGCTTTTGCCCTACAAGACTGAACTAAACAATTTTGTATTCATCCTTAGTGACCTGTCTTTTGTTTTAACTTCTTTTGCATGTCCCTTAAAAAACCCCAAACCCTCCTTACTAAGCTTGTGTCTTAATTGCCATTGTATTGCCACTAAAAGTTTTTTTGTGCTATCACATTTTAAAATGTGTCCCATTTCGCTTTCTCATTGGAATTGTTTATGGTTGGATCTTCTTAGGCTCCTTTCCACAGTCATATATACCTTGCAATGGAATTCTACCATGGTTTAAATCCTGGCTCATTTGGAAGCTACTAACCACAGTTTCCAGTTCACAGGAAACTATGGTTAACTGCGGCTCCGTCACTTGTTTCTGCACTTTCCCCAAAGGAGGAGCAAAGGGGCTGCATGTGGGTGCATATCCTGGCTTACTTAGTCATTATTTGATTGGGCCAATTGGACAATTTGGTCTGGAGGAGTGTAGTTTCAGGGTGAAGTAGGAAAATACACCATGACAGAAGAAGGCAACAAACTAGAATAAAGCTAAAGTAAATTAACTCCACTGAGGGGAGGTAATGAAAAACAGGTTTTTGAATGTGCTCCAATAACCCTGAAAGTGAGACACTGAAATAATGAGTAAATGATAATCTGAAAACAAAAAGAGGATTACAAAGGATTTCTTTTTGCTATTGGATTTTCTGTATTTTGGAGATGGATCACTTTAACTTGACAACCAGCTGAAGATATTGCTATAAGGTATTGCTTATTGCTATATATTGAAGACTTATTGCTGTATTGAATCTGATGTAATGGGTTTACTGAAAGCATTTCAAAGCCCTTCATCATTAAACTTGTGGCTTTATGAACCAAATTTTTAAATCAGTTGGTGGGCACAGGATATACAATACAGGACATGGTACAATTCCCCACCTGCTAATTTGATGTTACTGCCTTCATTAAATGTTTCTTGAGGAGTCTTAAAATAATTTAAAGATAATTTGCCTTTCTGTGCATTATTTATAAAGTATATGGGTTGTATGATATTTTGCCCCTTGTTTATAACAGAGAAATTGAGACTGGGCTCTTTTTGGGAGTATGGAGACTATGAAACACTACGAAGTTGACCTCACCTGGCTTGGAGATGTTTCTGCCGTGTTGTGGCAGTTCCCTTCTTTAGTGAAAACTGTTTCAACTCATCAGTGTAGTGCCATGGTAGCGGCATTTCCCTGTCCGCCTTGCTGTTTGCTAGGCAGTGGATATGTGAGGAAATATTTGAAAGATCTCAGGCCCTGTTTGACTGCATTTTGTTCCGACAAGCAATACTTGGCAAGATTCAGGATTGTGGACTTTTATGTATCCACACTGGGCCAATTTAAACTCTAGCCATGAAATCAATGTTGAGCATTGCTCCTGGGATTTGTGGCTTGAAACATATATACAGCATGTTCTCATGGAAGCACTGTATTCTAAAAGGAGCAACCTATGCATTTTATTGCATAACTACACCTCTAAATCTGTAGAATCCACAAACACTCACACACAATTAACATGGCAAATTCTGACACTTTGAAATGCCTGTTAGTAAAGGAGGATGACTTGGCATATTAGCAAATAAATGAGTGAGTACAAATAACAGCCCTGTGAATATGTTTTCCTCAGGGAGGCAATTATTATAGAATCTTGTACATTTGTATATGATCGAATTACTAGAACATATGTGAATTTTTCAAAGGTACCATATTTTTCGCTCTAGAAGATGCACCTAGTTTTTGGAGGAGGAAAACAAGAAAAAAAATATATTCTGACTCCCAGAAACCAGAACAGCAAGAAGGATCTGGCTTCTGGGATAGCCGCGCAAAGCCTCTTCAGGGCAGCGGGATGAAGGCTACCCCAAGAGCTCTGCTCCCTTTAAAGAGCGCATGGAGCGTGTGTGCGGCTCTTTAAAGGGAGCGCTGAGCAGAGCCTCCTGCCTGCATTAACTCCATAAGATGCACACACATTTCCCCTTACTTTTTGGGAGGGGAAAAGCAAAAAATACGGTACTTTGAGTCTCTGAGAAAAGTGGGGTATAAATCTAAATAAAGAGCTTTTTAAAAAAGTAATGCAGTAGTGTCCATAGGCTCCAGCTCCATAGGGCTGAGGTGTCTTCAGCTCCGCAAAACTTGAGGGTTTGGGCCTCACGACACCAGGCCTCACGGGGGTGGCAGCGGGCCTCATGGCCTGTGTTGCTCATAGGTTGGACAGAACCTGGCGC
The DNA here is from genome assembly GCF_964106645.2 of Podarcis pityusensis. Classification (NCBI taxonomy): domain Eukaryota; kingdom Metazoa; phylum Chordata; class Lepidosauria; order Squamata; family Lacertidae; genus Podarcis; species Podarcis pityusensis. Next base: position 38,960,105 of record NC_138037.1, read on the forward strand.
CTCCGGTAGTGTCACCAGCAATGTAGTACAGTGGTACCTCGGGTTACATACGCTTCAGGTTACAGACGCTTCAGGTTACAGACTCTGCTAACCCAGAAATAGTACCTCGGGTTAAGAACTTTGCTTCAGGATTAGAACAGAAATCGCACTGCGGTGGCATAGCAGCAGCGGGAGGTTAAGAACAGACCTCCAGAACGAATTAAGTACTTAACCCGAGGTACCACCGTAATCTGAGAATGTTACTATACAAAGTTTAGAGAGGAGCCACAGCTCTGTAGCAGAGTTTATCCTTTGCAAGTGGAAGGCCACAATTGTCCCGTTTTAATCTCTAGCAACTTCAATTAAGAAAAGAGCTCGGGTAGGGAAATACGTTCTGTCTGAGAAATGGCCAGTTCATGCAGGCTGTGAGTCTGGATTCGCCAGTGCTCTGACTTCTAGTTTTCATTGCTCATTTTCTCATTGCTCAAGTTATTCTCTTGTTACAGATGATTCAAACTATCAAGACTCTGATAGAAAATGCAGATAACGTATATGAAAAAATAGCCCAGTGCCAAAAAGCAGGTAAGGACACAACTCTATTTTTATTCAGTATTCTGCAGTGGGTTAACATATTCTACTAAAAGTGTAAAAATAGTCGCACATCAATGTATTATATAACCAACATGATTCAACAGACGAATTTCAGTTACTTACTTTTGGGTTTTTGTGTTAAAGATTTTAGGAGCTATGTGAGAGTTATGTTTCTTTGATACATGGAACATTGCAGCTGATTATTCTATTCTTTCATTTTTCATTTCAATTTACAATGAGTAAAAAACTTGCTTTTTGGCTGAGTGAAACGTTTTGGCAAGTGATTTGCCGAAGGTCTCACATTAGCCTTAACTCGGAAAAGAATCAAGAATCAAGAATCAAGATTTGCCTCAGTCTGCCAATGCCAAAATTTAAAAGCGTTAACTGGAACAAGAATTAAATGAGCAGCTTCCACCTGACAGGGAAGTTTAATAGCATTTAAAATCACATATAATATTTATAATACATAGTATACAGCTTCCCTGTCTCAATTATTTCCATCTTTTATTTGACAATGAAATAGTGAAAATATAGTGTGTTGGCAGGGTTGGCAGGATTTCTCTAAGGATGGATTTATGCCATTTGGAAGCAATGTATATACAGTTGCAAGCCAGAGGATCTCACAGTTATAGGTCATTTAATTTCTACCTATTTTGTTTTGTTTTGTTTGTAAAGCAGAAACTAATACATGTCTTGCAGGTGTAATTAGATAGGAATGCATTTTTTGCAGTTGAGTGGAACAGATGAAGATTTAATGATCAAAATGCTGGAAATAAATATGCAATTGATACCATTGCATTTATCACAAAGAAAACATAAAGATGTTTTTGTTGGTCTCAATGGCATAAAGAGCTTTTTAGTTAGAACTCTTTCTTCCTGCCTGATGAATTGTCTAGAAAGGTTGTGATCTTTAACCTTTACCTGTCAGTAAGCCCATTGGGTGGTATTCAGTACTAGTCCTACTCAGAGTGGGTCCTTTGAGGTTAGTGGACATGAACTGGGTTCATTAATTTAAGTGGTTCTACTCTGAGTAGGAACCCATTGAACTTGGCAGACAGAGTAGGCAGGCACAGGATTGCACTGCTAAAAGTATCAGTGGAATTACTTATTACCCTAACTAAGCAGTCTGATTAGCACATGCATTTTGGAGGTGTTGTTCTGCCTTCATGGGACCATTTCTTTGTGTCAGTGTGAAGAATGTTGTGGTCCTTATACACTGAAGCTCCTAGGGACTGCTTCAGATGACGGCTGTGATTTACGACGTTTCTGCAACATGTTCTAGTGCATTAGTCTTGTATTAGTTTGTTTTGCAATGCTTTCCCAAGAGGGATTGTAGCTTTTGTTAACCAAAGTACAACAAAAATAAATGTGATTCAGAGATTCATAGAGTTGGAAGGGACCATGAGAGTCATCTAGTCCAACTCCCTGTGATGCAAGAACCTTTTACCCCACGCGGGGCTCAAAACTCATGACCCTGAGATTAAGACCAAGCTATTTGTGGTATAAAAAGTTATAGGATTCCACCAGGATGTTATGGGATGTGCACAGTTTGGAGGTGAAGCAAAATTTTTGCATGTGCAGTCATCATAAATGGGCAATAGAAAGGATGTCTGATCCTACTAACAATGTAGACTGTTTCCATTCCCAGGCCTTTTCAGTAAGACATGTGGCAAACTGTTGATTCAAGTAGTTACGGCATGGAGCCCCATAGTGCACAAAAGCCTTCAGTGCTGAAGTTGCGTTGGGGAAGTGGTGGGTGCAATTGTTGAACTGGGTGTGCGTGTGAAGTCTGACTTGCTCCAGTTCTGATTTAGCAAGCCGCTGTATATGGTTCAATATTAACCTATCAAATATTTGTATTAATAAGTAACCTTGGTCTGGCTGATAAACCTCCAGTGTTTAGTTTTCCTGATGTTTGTTTTGTGCAAAAAAAAAAATATGTTGCTGGATATTTTTTGCACTGCATTTAATTATGACCAAGTCATATTTTATGAAGGAGTAAAGAGAAAGGTAGATGAATATTTTTGACATAGCATCCTGATTTTGCAAATTCTTTCAGGAAGCAACGACCTTGACTTGCATTTTTAGTCCCACAAACACATGGGGGTGTAACTTTGTTTGCAGTGGAATTTTCCCATGGGCTGTGTTTAGGATTAAAAATCCTTCTGTGTATCTTGGTCTATGCAGATGCATGAGTCTACATAGATCTCGACTAACTTTTTAAGGTAAAATGTACAATAGTTTTATCTTTGCTCCAGGGGTATGTGTGTGTTTGTGTTTTCCCACCTTAGACTTCAGATGGAGGTTCACATGAGTGAATCCTCTTCCATACAAAGTAATTCCACATAAAAAAACTAGAAGGTCAGGTAGAACAATTGTAGCCTAGTCATCTCCCTGACAAGTTAATACTTTTATACATAGTATTTTAAAAAGTGATTTCTCAGTGTCTTAAAGTGGTATCCTCATCTCATCAGCCAGGTAAAGCCACCTGCATAGAGCTATTATTCTGTTTCTTTGCATCAGAAAGATACTCTCCTTGTTAAAACAGCATATATGAAAAAGAAATGAAGTCTTATCAACAGTATTCATTCTAGCAGTAATACTCTTTAGCCAAATGGCAGCCTTCTAGTGTGTTTCCTGAGGCAATTTATCATTCATGTTGTTTGACTATTTTGCCTTTTAGAACCTTTCTAGACACTGCATTGAAACTTTCAAGAATACAGTTCTAAAGGGGAAAATATTTTATTCATCTATAAGGGCCCTGAGATTGGCCTTTCTTTATTTCGTTCCTCTTTTGAAATTGCAAAGAAGATTTGTAAGTCACTGTGCTTCAGAATTAATGAGCTATCATCATTAACTGACACCTTGTTTAGTTGGTAGAAACCAAGCGTATCAGATCCAGTAGGTATTAATGCAAAAATAGTTAATGCACTATCATGTTGTATTGCTTAGCAGAGGCATTGATGAAGAAAGGCAGCACCAGGTGAACCTCCCTTAGACCCTTGTGAAAATGAGATTATACTCGGCTATGATCCCTGTTATTTTGTGTGCTCTCTCACATTAATTTAGAGCACATTAATCATTGTGCTGCAGCAAATCTTACATGACTTAATATATAGTTGGCAGAGGTTTCTTGTATAAGGTATCGCTTCATTTTCTTCATATTCTCTTAGGTCAGTTTTGTTTTGTTTTTCCTTCCCCCAGCGATGGAGTTCCATGAGAATTTACAAAGTATAGGAGCCAAGGAAGGTTTAAAGGAGAGAAAGCTACAAAAAGCAGTGGAGAGCTTTACCTGGAATATTACAATCCTAAAGGTATGTTTTTTTAAAGTTGAATACTTTTTGAAACATAAACCACCATGCTTAGACCATTACCAAAAATATGATAATTAATGTTACACTATACAGAGTGTGGTTCTACTGAATACAAAGTTTGATGATACTTAAAATGGAAATGCTGTCCTTTTGTTGAATTTACAGAAACATTTGTGTCTTGGATATGAACAGTATAGCATCACCCTTTATTAGTTAGATGCAGCTGGAATACTTGTCTAGTTTTAGCCATCAAAGACATAGGAATAAAAACTGCACAGATGATGAAGGGTGGAGAACATCTGGTTCTCCAGATGTTGCTGGACTACCAGCTCCCAACATCCCGTCATCACTGGCCTTGATATCTGGGGCTGACAGGAGTTGGAGTCCAACAGCAACAGATTCTGTGACAGGCAGCAACTCTCCAGGGTCTCAAGCAGAGATCTTTTACAAAGGTAGCATTTTTCCATCTCCGCCGTATTAAGCAGTTGGTCCCTTACCTTTCTCACCCTGATCTGGCACAGTGATCCATGCAGAATGCTGTGGCGAGGCTCCTTATGTGGTCCTTGCCGCGGGATCACATTCATCCAGTGCTTTACCAGCTGCACTGGTTCCTGGTGGAGTACAGGGTCAGATTTAAGGTGCTGGTTTTGACCTTTAAAGCCCTATGCGGCCTAGGACCTACGTACCTACGGGACCACCTCTCCTGGTATGCCCCACGAAGGACCTTAAGGTTCACAAATAATAATAAATAATAATAATAATAATAATAATTTATACCCTGCCCTCCTCAGCCAAGGCCGGGCTCAGGGCGGCTTACAAGCAATAATAAAAACAAGTTGAATGATTACAACTTAAAAACAAAATTAAAATACAACATTAAAATATTCAAACGTTAGAATATTAAAATGAAGCCTCATCGATGACAACACTTTGGAGGTCCCAAGTCTCAAGGTGGTTAGATTGGTCTCAACTAGGGCCAGGGCCTTTTCAGTACTCGCCCCGACTTGGTGGAATGCTCTGTCACAAGAGACGTGGGACTTGACATCTTTCCGCAGGGCCTGCAAGACAGAGCAGTTCCGCATGGCCTTTGGTTTGGACTCAGTCTGACCCTTATGTTTCCCTCCCCTTATGGATTTGAGGCTTTTAAAATGAGGCTGCATTTTAAATTGCATTTTAAATTGCCCCCCCCCCCCATTATATTTTTATTGTGATTTTACTGGTGTTGGCTGCCCTGAGCCCAGCTCTGGCCAGGGAGGGCGGGATATAAAATTTGTTGTTGTTGTTGTTGTTGTTGTTGTTATTGATGTGTTTAGCTGACCTTCTTAGCTGGAGATTATGCAAATGGAAAAGTGATGAAATGAATGCAATGCAGTGAAAATCAGTGTGGGCAGAGGTCCTATTGGGGACAGGGGCTTCTAGGTGTCAGGTGCACTTGTAAAGTAGCACTAATCTGCAAGGATGAAGAGCTACAGATAATCTTCAGGATTTTCTGAGCATGCAATTCCTGAAGTCTCCTTTGCATTCAGGGCGCAACCTTAGTATCAACCCTCAACGTAACTCTTCTTTAACCTCTTCAGCTGCCTTGTGCACAAAGGCCACTACTTCCCTGTAAAAGATCACATGTCTAAAATATGGGCCACTGGCACATGGAATCAATGGCCCGGGGGATATACCGTATTTTTCGCTCCATAAGGCGCACCTAGTTTTTAGAGGGGGAAATCAAGAGAAAAAATATTATTCCCCCCCCCCCCACCCAGCCCCAAAGAGCAAAGAAGCCAAGACAGCGAGCGGGATTCATCCTACTGGCTGTTTTGGCTCCTGCCATAGCCGCATGCAACCTCTCCAGCCGGGAGAGGCTGCACAAGGCTATGGCAGAAGCCAAAACAGCCAGCAGGATGGATCAACTAGGGCCCTGCGGGACCTGACATCTTTCCGCAAGGCCTGCAAGACAGAGTTGTTCCACCAGGCCTTTGGTCAGGGCCCAGCCTGACTCCCTCCTCTGGCAACCTGCACAGAACTTTGCTTAACGGTTGTCATTAATTTGATTTTAATTAATTTTTATAATGAAATGTTTTAGAATGTTGGATTATTTGATTGTTTGATTATTTGTTTGTTGTTAGCCGCCCTGAGCCTGGCTTTGGCTGGGGAGGGCGGGATATAAATAAAATTTATTATTATTATTATTATTCTTCAGCTGTGGGCAGCCTCTCTGGCCGGGAGAGGCTGCGCACGGCTATGGCAATTCCCCCACATCCCGCAAAAGTTCACAGGAGCCGCGCACCCTTTAAGGTGCGCACGGCTCCTGCAGGCTTTTCTACGAGGAGGAAGAAGGGACTGACTGGTGGCGTCAGTCCCTTCTCCCTCCTGGGGAAAAGCCCGCAAGAGCCGCACGGTGCTTGTGTGCGGCTATTGGGGGCTTTTCCTGCCTGCCTCCCCCCTGCATTTGTTTCATAAGACGCACACACATTTCCCCTTACTTTTTAGGAGGGAAAAAGTGCATCTCATGGAGCAAAAAATACGGTATGTTGTGTCATATTTAGACTCTGCCCTTTGACACATGGAATTTGTGCAAATAAAATGAGGTCCTCAACAGCGATGTGAATGGTTGAACCTCTGATTGCTATATCCACACCTCAGTAACCTCAAGACGCTATAAAACATACTGATTATTATGCACCCCCTTGAATAAGCATGGTGGTTTACTAGTTGATATAGACCTTTGCATAGCCATATTTGAGATGGGGAAATAATAGACGTCAAAGATCATTGCACTTTTTGTTTCTTTAAAACAGTTATTTAAAAGAACATTTGCCAATGTTGTTGGTGTTCCTGTTTCGATGTTTTCTTTTTAAAAAACATTCTAGTGATATCAGAATCCCCCGTTGTCAGACTATAAACTTGGCATCATTAAAACCGATTTTTATGTGAAGTGGCTAGGGCTCTAAAGAGGCTCCGTGAAGCTATTAGAAATCTGTTTACTTCCTTGAAAAGGAAGCAGCTGAATTAACATTAATGCAGTTAGGATGAGAAAATTAAATACTTTGCCGCTCTTTTGAAAAGTATCAATGGTACTTAATGAGGTACACAGGAGGGAAAGTATTAACATCTTTTCCTTTTTAGGCGCTGCATATGCTTGCTTCACACTTCTCTAGGCTTAACTTCATCTTAACATTTTTGCTTTACATTTTGCATGAATTTAAAATCATATAATAAACAAAGCCTTTTTTCATATGGAAGTATACAATTAAAATGCAGTTTTGTTTCCATTTGTTCTCAGCAATGTTTTCCATTCAGCAAAATGGAAGAAGTGGCAAAGTTAGTGCAGCTGCCTGCCTGTAATTCATTCCCTGTCTTTCTTCCCCAAACAGATAAAGGTTCCATTTGCCCACCGAATAACTCATCTCTGCACTAAACTCTGGAATCTATTTTAACGACATCACATTTCATGGCACACTCTCTCTCTCCTACACACTTTTGAAAGCTTTCTTTCAGTTTTTCAAAAATACAGTTTCATCTCACCTCCTCTCAGCTTCATTCTTCCCACTCACTAACTTGTCATAGAATTCTATTGTAGAAACACATCCAGCATACAAACTGTAAACCTCATCTTAATTCCCTCCCACACATCTCAGCAAAGCAGCCCATCTTTCCTGGCCTCTAGTGCTGCACTTACGAAGCACCTGTGGAGGGATGAACAAAGTGAACAAGTCATTTTAAGAAAACTATCTTGCTGTTTGCCCTCCTAAGATACAAAACTAGCAAACTCAGGACCCTATGAAACAATTCATTTATTAGTAATATTTCAGAAAGCAACATTTTATTTATCAGTTTACCTCTTGGAAGCCATTTTGGCATATAAGCCATGTACAACTATAAAATCAAGCCAAAATTAAAATACACAATAATGTTAAAACATCCTTAATTAAAATGTACGTAAAGCAAATGAACAATTCAAACAGTTTAAAAACAAACCACAAGTTCAATTCAGGGAAATGTTTGCCTAAACAAGCGCATTTTTAGGGAGCTGGCGAAATGTCAACATTTTTAGGAGCTCTTGTATTTCAGTAGGGAGAGTGTTCCACAAGCACTGGTGTTACCAGTAAAAAAGTCTGCTCTGTGTTACCACAAGCCAATAATCATCAGCCTTGAAGAAACTAGCCAGATTCCATTAGCCGATCACAGTGCCCTTATGGGGCAGTGAATATGCCATTTGTGGAAAGTGTTATTAAATTATTTCTCATTAAAATTAACTTGCTCACCTTTAGGAAAACAGGCCTCGGAGCTCACTCAGTAGCAACTGTTCTCTGGAAGCCCTGTATCAGCCTTAAGCTTCTTAAATAATTTGCTTTACATTTGTGATCAAAGACTTATTTTGGAGTTTTGATGGATGTGGCTATGCCCTTTTTGCAGAGAAAAATTTCTAAGTGTTGAGTTTTGCTTGGGGTTCCTCTGCAGTTGCTAGCAGCTTCTGAATTATCTGTCAGTTATAGCTCACTTTATTTACAAGTAACAGATAAGCAGACAAGGCAGCTGAAAACTGCTTCAGTTGGGCTGCAGTTGGATTCTAAGCACTCTGAAAATTGCACCCAGCATTTAATTCACTCGGTTTATTTTAGCAAGAGTCAGCCTAGATTAGCTTAGATTTAAACAAACCAAAGCGAAAACAACATGAACTAAATAAATGATTCTGTGCTGAAGTTCGTAGAAACATTTGTGATAACGTACATATGATTCATCTGCTCTGCCATATAATGTTTCATATATCTTTCTTTGTTTCCTTTTTCATGGGAATTTTAAAAGGATACCAGTTTTGTTTCGACAGATTAAAGAATGCCACTGAAGCCAGAGTCCAATGAATAGATGTTCTTCCCTAAACTCAACATTGCCATATGAATGTTCATAGGGGTTTTGGACTTTCTGTTTTATTATTCAGCTAGTGGTGTCTTTCCCAGTTCTATAAGATTTGCTCTGTATTCTTAGACCATGATTTTATGGTCCAAGCTGCTTTTCTTAGAAGAATGCAGTGTCTGCCTTATCCTCAAGGTCTGGAACTTTGCCAGACTTGTGGTTTTCTGCTCTGCAAAGCATTCCACCCTCCAGAGAAAGTCGGGGGAATTGTCCTAGAAGCAGTTTTCCTTACGCTTACGAGAGGACTATACTGCCATACCACCAACAGCTCCAAAGGAGTTGCTAATGAAAAAATGTGATGATCACCCTTCCTATATGCTCATTTTCTTTACATACAAGCACTGTTCCTACCCCATAAGCCCATGCCAAAACCACTTACTTATCGGAACTCCTGTTCAGAACAGGGCTCTCCTGCCTATGCCTGGAGCGCTGGCCAATAAACTGAAAATAACCTGAAGCCTGTGATCATGCACACACATGCATCTTTCTTTTTCGAAAGGTAGCTATCATCCCTGGACACTCTCTTCCTAACTCTGAATGTTACAAATAAGCTCAGTATAAAGGCACTGCAGTTGCTGGATCACAATGAATAATAAACTCCTGATGGCTCTTGGATTCCGTCCACAACAATAAAACTCTTAGCAAAAGTTATTTGCCCAGAATTGTTTGGTGGGAAATATTATTGTCTTTTAAATGCATCCAGCCAGCTGAATGCAGTTCAATCCAGTCAGTGTGTGTGTGTGTGTGTGTGTGTGTGTGTGTGTGTGTGTCAGCTCAAAGTAATCTGGTTTTCATCTTCATGAACTAGGCTGTGGTACAATAAATCAAGTCTAGAAAATGGTCTCATTATTGATAGTTGTGACTGCTTTTGTTCTTAACAGGGGCAGGCTGATCTTCTCAAAGATGCTAAGAACAAAGCCCTGGAGAACCTAAAGCAAATCCACTATGCTACTGTTTCATGTGGACTGAATAAGCCAGGATCGGAAACAGCCGAGGGTTCAAAGCCCCGTCGAAGCCTGGAGGCTATACCTGAAAAGGCGGGTGAAGAAAATGGAGAATGAAAGAACATTCTCATTATTTTGGAGTTTATAACTCTGCAACCATTGTAGCTGCACAAGACATTTTGCTTTGCACTTATTACTAGTGGGAGGGGAAATCCTGGAATTTTAAAAGCACAACTGGAGAAGCTAATTACTATCCATGAAAACTGTGAATGTACATAGCAATTCTGTGTGCAGAGGCAACTGAATTGTTCTAACATGGAAATAATATTGCTGGCTAAAACACTCTGTATATGTGTAAAAGATGTCATGATTCAATAATCTTGTGCAGAAAAAATATCATTGTCATTTAACAGAAAAACAAATTGGTTTTCCTGACTGGAAATACGTTATAATGGCAAGGGAAGGAGCTTTTGTCATTGCTCAGAAAAGTGCCTTGATTTTTGGGGAAAATCTAGGTGTGCAGTGATTCCTTGATTTAGGAGCAGTGCAGTTCTATAATAGTTTGTTGTGTTAGGCCTGTTGTTGCACATCTAACTTAAAAATCAGGGCTGAAAATGTAAGCAAATGCACAGATTAAGCAAAATTCTATGATGAAGATACTTGGCAGTGTTCAGCTTTGAAAGTGCTACTCTTTTGGGTTTCTTTTTTGTTGTTGAGCCATAAATAAAAAGGGGAATGTAAATACAAAGTGCTTACTCCTGGCACAGTGCACTGTGGGAGAGCCGTTGCATAGAAGGAACATGTGCAATCAGTCAGCCATTAAATGCCTGAGTAAGGTGCATATACCTATTTCCACCTAAGAACATCTGCAGATGTCTACAGCTAATGTAAAAGTGACCAAACTGCAAACAAAATACTGTACATAGTTTTATCATTTTGTGGAAGTGAAGAAGTAATTCACATTAAAATGTTTTATGATACAATTCCCATGTTATTGGCCTAAAACTGAAGTTCAATTTTTGTTTTGTTTCAGGTTTTTAAATAGCCTTTTTAAACTTCCAGATCCATCAATCTTCCCATTACGTGGTTTTAACATGGATTTGTTTTTTGAAATTTCATACTCACTGTAAGCTGAATATACAAACCAAGATCTGCCTCCTAATGTTTCTGCTAAAAATAATAAAATGGGGTACGACATCACAAGGTGCAATAAATTTGAAGCAAATGAAGTCAGTTTTAAGAGATTTAAATTGTCTTTTTGTTGAGTGCCAGCGTCAACCCTGATTTTGTTAAGAGACAAGATAATCAAGTGAGTGCTTACCATGCTCAGCGGATAAGACAAGCTTGATCCAAAATGTTCTGTGCACCTCAGAAACACTATTCCCTTCCAGCAAAGCCTTCTCAATAAAAGATACACCATTTAAGCAACACAGTTAGGATTTCTTACTCAAATGATTTCAGTTCAAGCAGTGCTATTTTTCTGGGAAAATGTTCTGTTCTTTTATCATGGCAATGGCGCCTACCTGAGAGGTGCCGGAACTGAGTTCCGCTGAGTTCCAGCTGAAAAAAAGCCCTAGGTTCAAGTATAAATAGCTGCAATGTTGTAGGCTGAACCTTTAAGGACTGAATCAGGACTACCACCTGAACAGTGGATCAGCCAGTGACAATACTAGAAGCAGTCCTACAGTGAAAGGCTATACAGAGTAGATTGCATTAACTTTGCATCTGCAGAATCGGTTCACCAATCTTTTTGCCACCAAGAGATGTTTCCCCTGGACACTTTTTCTTTGCTAGTTCTCTGCTGAATGGGTGTGGCCAGATAAGAGGTGCAACCAGCAGAACAGCTCACTTCCCTTTTCACGAGAGAGGTGGGGGTAAGGGACGGCTTTTAAATAGGCCTCTAGCCTCTGAACTGTGGGTCGCCACTTAAGCAAAGACTACAATTGTGTTAGTCTTGTGGTCGTGCAAATTCAACACCCCTTTCAAGTCCAGTGGATGAAACGGTATCAAGTTGTGGAACAAAAGAAGGGCTATCTGTGTTCTGCTTATCTTAAACTATGCTGGGATAGACGATACTTTCTTGCTCCGTGAACTAGCAGCCTTATCATTGCGTGTTGCTGTCCTCCAGTTGCCTTCCAAACACCTTTAAAGATATAGATAAGCCTACCAGTGCAATATCAAGCCGTCAAAACACACCTAAAATCACCGGGAAGTTCTGCTTCCTGCCTGTGCCTCAACTGATTTTGTTTTCTTCACGAAAAGAAACCTCTTCCGTAAAACTTAAGCACAGCAAGAGTAAAGTGCAATGGTTTCCTTTAATGTTGCAATCCCATTTGTGGTGTCCCTTCCTCTGCACTGCACTGCCTCCCAGAGCAAAAACATAACTGGCACAACACCTTTCTGCAGTTTGTGCTGGTGACTTGGCTCATTGGCTCAGCTGCCTGAGCCCATGGAAATATGACAGAGTCACATCTATTGGCATTTGCTGATTGCATGGTACTGGGTACACCAGCCAAGGAAAGGACAGTCTGTAACAAGACTAAACAGAGGGCCTTCTTGGTAGTGGCGCCCGCCCTGTGGAACGCCCTCCCTTCAGATGTGAAGGAAATAAGCAGCTATCTTCTTTTTAAAAGACACCTGAAGGAAGTTTTTAATATTTAATATTTAATGCTGTATTGTTTTTAACACTTGATTGGAAGCCGCCCAGAGTGGCTGGGGAAACTCAGCCAGATGGGCGGGGTATAAATAAATAATAATAATAATAATAATAATAATAATTATTATTATTATTAACAGGAATGGCAGAGGGAGGAAGAACTTTTTGGTTGCGAACAGGGAATTACGGGCCTCTCTGCTCAAGAACCAGAGACCTAATCATGGCTCCTTCAATCAAGTTTAGTTATCCAAACTAATGCCATATCCTACCATTCTTACCTGCCACAATGTGCATGAGGACCAATGTTACAGGAGCTCCAATGTTATTCCAGTGGCTCCTGCACCTGCCTTATTAATAAGCTGAGGGGGGAAAATGAAGGAGAAATGTCTGATGGACATTTCCAACCGATGTCAGAAAGACTTGTTCACAGTGCCCCCCAAAAGGCCCCAAAGTTGTGCAGGCAGCTGTGCAGGCAGCAGCATGATTTGTCCCTTAGCCTCTGCGTAGGGGACAAATAATTGGCCCTTGCTTGAAGGAAGATAGAAAAAGTCTCCAAAGTGAGATATCATGTGGAAAACGAGACAGCTGGCAACCCTTGTTCAAGACAGGGCTTGCTGTGAAGTGCTTTTAATGTTGCTTAAGGAACAATTCATTGTCATTATGGGATGGACAAGGGAGCAGCTGCACCTGGAGCAAGGAGCATGATATTAGAAGCCGTTTATTTTGCAAAAACTTAAAGGGCATTTGCAGTTACATGGGAACTTGCACGATACATTGGCCTGGGTTTATTTCATATGTCCATACTGCATAGGGTGACCCAATGTATTGGCAACTATTAATATTTGTGTAGAAAAGGGAATTCAACAGCAAGTGCAGTTTGTTGTTTTTAATGTTGGTGTGACTTGACAATGTGAACCTGCTCATATATTCCGTATTCCAGACAATGATGAAAGTGACAAAAATGGCTAGGTTGTCCTAGCATTGTATGAGTCAAATTTACTTCTATGGCTCCCGCTATTGAACTGTCAACCTGATACACCCTGGGTTAAAGATGTGGCGCTTCCTCCCACCCCACTTTGAAGCAGTTAAAAAAAAATCCTTACATTGGAAGTGAAACACTTATCAATACTCTATCCGATTAAAGTGGAATCCAATTTTCTCTGATGAAGTGAGGTGGTACTTATGACACACTCTGGGTTTCACTTGATAAACTTGTCTCCACCAGCGGGTATCACATGATTACAAGGCTCTCTGTAAGAGCTGATCTGAGATAACCACTCCACACCAGCATGCTATCATATAACCATGTAAGTTATCTGATGGTGAAGCACAGATATTTGAATTACCTTGGGCTGTTCTTGCAACACTGCCCAATGTATCCTGATTTCTGCAAAGAGTATAATACACCAAATACTTCTATCAGTATAGTGGCTCTCAGCAACAGCTTTCTGCTGAATCACTTAAAACTCCCTTTACATGGTTTTTAAAAGGCAAGTGCCCATTTTCTTTCACACAGGCTTATTCATTTAACTGAAACACTTCAAATGGATATTGGGTTGGGAAAGGTTACATCACGTTAAAACAAAATCATCCTCAGCAGTTGTGCCGAGCTATTTAGCCTAATGATGACAATCATTCTATGATAAGTCGGTCAAAACTTGCTCTTGCAGCTAAACAAACCAGGATTGGCCAAATAAAATTTAACATGTTGAGCCCGACTCAGGATACCACTGCTAAATGGTGGATAACACTTTTCACTTGGCTAAATGGCATGAGGCGCTCACAAATGGATGGAATTTTGGGGCTTCAGCTCAAGACTTTGCACATAGGAAACCTCAGGTTCAACCCCTGGCTTTTCCAGGTATGGCTGCATCAAGAGGTCTGTCCGAAACCATTGCCAATCTCTGTTAAAAAAATACTGACGTAGATGGACCAAATAAATCTGGATAAGGCATTAGAGCGCTTTTCAGAACATAATTGCTGTGTTCCAATTTGGCTGAAAAACATGGTGCTGGTCATCATTTATAGAATGGTAGTGCTGAGATTTGTCCCTGTTCAAAACACAGGTCTAGATACTTCTAAGGAAACTAGGACTAATTCTTAATTATGGGCAATATTCAACATTTGTCATACTCCAAGCAGTCACATTGAAATAAATGGACTTACATTATGTAACTGTTGATTCCAGTGTGTCTGCTCTGAGTATGGCTAATGCTGAATATCATTATCCCCCTATTATTATTTACTATGTAATAATAATTTGGCACGCCATTGCACCCTCCTCGGATAGAACTACTTGGAATCTTTTTAAAGAACTACAAGATACCCTATTGTTTTTGTGGTCACTTGGACAACACAAGGCTAGTGAATGATTTCCTCACAAACAACGGCACCAGCTTAGATGTGTTAATACAAAGAAATTCAGTTAGTGGTTAGATGCCACTTTTTGCAGAATAAACCACATTTTTATCAGGCCGCTCACCAGCTGTGTGCATACCTTAAAGACCTAGTTGGTTGCTTTTCTTTTAATTGTTGTAGACCATCAACAAGTCTGAACAACTAAATGCCACTAACGCAACAAACACACTAAATCAGAAGGCTTGTCTGTTGATAAAACTCAACAGCAACTCAGTGTATCTACCACAGAGCTGCAGGCCTACAGAAGTTGTTTGACTACAATTCCCTTCCTACTGGCCATGCTGCTGGGGCTGATGGGAATTGTAGTCCAGTGACATTCAGAGGGCCACAGGTTCCCCATCCCTAATCTACTGGATGTGGGTAAAGCCCTGAGCAGCCTCTGAGCAATTTCCACCACCAGAAAGATCTTGGCTTTCAGATGGGTGTTTTCAGCCGAACTGCTCAGCCTCATTTACAATGACATCATTGGAAATACAGTGTCCTCTAAATCACTCCGACGCACGCATTCGTTTTCTCTGCTGAGCACGATTTGCCTCAGTGTTAAAGGGTTTTGTACTGGAAGGCGGGGGGGGGGGGAGAAACATTTCATAGTAAGACATTTAAATGCCACAGATGTCACAACATTAGACAGTTGAGAGGGGTAGGGGGGTGTGTGTGTGTGTGTGTGTGTGTGTGTGTGTGAGAGAGAGAGAGAGAGAGAGAGAGAGAGAGAGAAACAGTGCAGAGATCTTATCAGGGAAACAACATGCAGTTAGTGGCACTTTACATATGGTGCCTCTATGCGCTGGTTCTGTGCAGTTTTTTGTTTTTTTTAAAATGTAATCTAACTGCATAAATTCCATTCAGACGCAGCCATTATTATGAGAGCATCAATAACAGGAAAATCTAATTAGGGGATAAAAGGCTTGCAAGGGATGGAGCCCTTTTTCATATTGAAATGGTAATGAATTAAGCACAAGCCATGAAGGATATTGTTTTTTATGACTAGTGACAAGTACAAAGGCTCACAAGCCCTGCTTTCCGCCACAGGATTAAGTGAAATGTCTCTCTCATTTTCGCACCCGGCCCTTTCTGCTCTCAGTCAAGCAGCACATGCTTTCCAAAATCTGCACGTATGTGCTAAATATGCTTGTGAATGCATTAGTGCTGTAAAGACTCTGATAGCAGGTAAAGAACCAGCCCATGTAAGCATGCCCATGCACCTCACCACATATGCATTCATTCACCATTCAGAAAGCCCAATCACATGCAGAGGCTGGAAGCAAGAAATGGCATGGTTGGAAGCTTAGGTCTAAACACAAATGGACACAACCCACATGACGAACATGTTTGCACACAATGCGGAGTGCACAGAACGTTTATCCGTAGCACCAGCCAGGGTCATCCCATGACATTTTGCTGTCTGAGGCAGGACACCAAATTCCCCTCAATGACACATCATGTATCCAAAGCAGGCACTGGAAGCAGAAGTCCCACAAGCAGCTCTTTCCCTTCCCTGGCAGAGAAACAATACAAAAATATCTATAGGTAACAATTTTCTGCCTTTCTTGACACCCACAATCAGCTGCCTGAGGCAGCTGCTTCACAATGGTAGGGCCGGTGCTGCCCACTTATGCACATTCATACAGTGAAAACTGTCTCAGCTGTCCATTTACTTTACTATTTTAATTTGTTGTGCCTAAACTACTTTATACCAGGTCAGGCTGCCACTGAGCTGTGGTCCTTTTCCAAGGATGCATGCAAAAGATGGCTGATGAACTACAGTCATGCCGGCTGCCTCATCTAGCAAGTTACCAGCAGGTAGGAAAGAATCAAATGCCATGATCAGCACTACAGAATCTTCTGAGCAGGATTCTAGCAGGCAACACTTCCCTGTCTGAGTCCTTCCTACGTTAAGTAAGACCACTATGCCCCTTGGGCTACTGTAATGAGAATGACTGTGGAGAGGCACTGTCAATCCAAATCACAGAATAAATGAGCAAATGAGACTTGGCAGTAAGAAAATGGGGATAAGTACAGTAGAGCAACCAATTACTGAGAAAGGGGCTTATTTTGTCTCCTTGCTCTGCAAAAAGTGACAGTGCTGAGGCTGCTATCTGATTCTGACATATTTCATGATGTGCCTATTTTAGCTATGATGAGATACAGACTTCAGGAACACCAAATACTTTTCATTGGGGGCCTTCTGTATTTTTGCGGCTAAGCAGCACCCACAAATTAAAGGTTTATTATATCTATCTTTCTTATTTTTATTCCACCTGATAAGAACTCATAGCTGTTAAGAACACAAAGATAACCAGCTGATCTTGACCAGGACCACAATCACACCGTACATTTAAAGAACTATGATACCACTTTAAACAGTTATGGATTCACCCAAAGAATTCTGGGAGTTGCAGTTTAAGGGTGTTGAGAGTTGTTAGAAAACCTCTATTCCGCTCACAGAACTATGATTCCTGGAGTTTCCTGAAAGAGGAAACGAGTGTTAAGCTACTCTGAGTAATGAAGCTCTGTGAGAGGAACAGGGGCGTTAGTACCCTTAAAAAACTACAGCTCCCAAAATGTTAGTAGTGTGTGCGATTCTTTAGACTGAAGCAGCATACCTCAGGGTAATTTTCCAGCCAGCATCAGTGTAATACACTATTTCTAAAAAGTTGAATAATGCAGTTGGCATAGTTGGCAACTAATTTCAGTCTGAATTAAATTAGTGACCACTTAGCTTTAGGGCAATGTGAATTACAACCGGACAGAGGCAAGACCTGCTAGATGTTTGCATTTATCTACCATGCTTAATGGTGTTTACGTTGTGTAATGATGTAGTTCAGCTAGTAAATCAGTTTCAAATATAGTACAAGATGACTTGACTTTAGTGCTCAGAAGGCATCACAAAGCACAGCACAATTACAACCCACTTAAACATAAATAAATCCCAAAAGAACACAGTTAAATCGGTATGCCAGGAAATATGAACAAACTAAACCCTTTAATTTCAATAACACAGTAGAGTTTGCGTCAATTAGGTATTGTTTGTTCAAGTTGCAAGAGGCTAAAATTCTTTACTAAAAAGTGTGCAAATTTTTGTTTTAATTTCTCAATTCATTTTCATTTTAAAAATTCATCTGAATTGCATTCATTTCATTTCTTATTCATTTTAATTGTATATGTCTAGGTCTTCCCAATACATTTTATTTTTATCATAAATATCACTGAAAGATCAGGTCAGTCTCCTCCTGCCTCCAACTTCTTCCATATGGCACAACATTTCCAGGTATTCTATTACTTTCCTACAATTTTCTAGACTGGATGAAGGATTAACATTTAGCATCTGCCATAGTTTGCTATCTCTTCCGCCTTCCCTGAAAACATTTCTCTGATCTGTATAGATGGGTTTTTTTAATCATTTCTATTGCTATGTAAAATTGAAACAATCAATTCGATGTGTGTACTAAATCTCCCTTGTTTCATAAAATATACAATTAAAAGCTACTTATTCCCCCCCATGCTTGTTTTAATAATGCTGCATCACCTTGTATTATTTCCAGAAACAACAAGAAGAAAGCACGACATTATGAAGATATGCAGAATGATAGTTAAATATGAATTTGGCTATTTTTGGTTAATGGGTATATGCCCCACTTCCCCCATCCACCAAGAAGTTGCTCAAAAAGGCTTACAAATATAAAAGCAAAAATAACCCAACCATTAAAACACAAATTAACTAACTAAAAGGAGCAGCAAAACCACAAACAGCAGCACCATACAGTAGATGCATTAAACAGGAACAGAATCAAATGCGTATGGGGAAAAGGAAAGTTTTCAAACAAAGAGGAAGATAACCCAACATTGCACACATACAGGGTGCAATGATGTTTTTGCCAAATGCAACAGCTTTTGTAAAATTTATTATTCAGGGACATCACATTTCTTTCATTAAATAGCAGGCTTAAACACAGCACAACAAAAAACAGCAAAACAGACTTCATGCAAACTAACATAGCATGAACAAGATAAGACACTTCCCCGTTCAGTTATCCTGAGCTCCAGTGATCAGTAACAGGAAGATTCCAGCTGGCCTGTTTGTTGCACCCTTTCAGAGAATCAGAGCTGGAAGGACCACGAAGATCCTTTCCAGTCCAACCCCCTGCAATGCAGGAATCTTTCACCCAGCATGGGACTTGAACCCATAACCTTGAGATTAAGAGCCTCATCCTCTACCACAGGGGTCAGAAAACTTTTTCAGCAGGGGGCCAGTCCACTGTACCTCAGACCTTGTGGGGGGCCGGACTATATTTTGAAAAAAATAATGAACGAATTCCTATGCCCCACAAATAACCCAGAAATGCATTTTAAATAAAAGCACACATTCTACTCATGTAAAAACACGCTGATTCCTGGATTTAGAAGGCGATTGGGCCGGATCCAGCCCCCGGGCCTTAGTTTGCCTACCCATGCTCTACCAGCTGAGCTATGCCAGGGCCTACAATGAACCTCCAGGGGTCAGACCCCACCTGATAAACTTATATACTCTTCCACAGTGCTATTTTTCTAGAAAAAGAGGTGTCAGGACTCACCATGAACGCCTTCCTCGTTCTCTTAGAATGGCACTGGTGAGCACTGGAGAGGTGCTGGAACTGGAAAAAGCTCTGCTCTTCTAGACTCTTGGTGGCTTACTGGCCTAATACCCAAATTCAACCCACCTGTCAAACTAGGCCAATCTACAGGGAGCAGCACAGTTAATCAACTCTGCAGTTGCATTCCTGCAGTACTCAGCCTACACCTGGCCCACCAGCAGGTCTTCCCACATCCTGCTGCTACTTAGGCCTGGGTGAAAGCAAACAATGAAGCAAACCCCAAACCTTTTCCACTTGCCAAGGTGCTACTAAGCAGGGAGGAAGAATCTTACAGACCAATTAACCTATCGCCTTGAAATACAAGTTCTTTCACAGTAGGTTTCCCCTACAAATGACACATGCGAGAGGGTCAGAACATCCGTTCTTAAAGGATGAGCAGATTGTCAAAAGAGGAGATCTTTCAAGCAGCCTGGTCGCATGGGCTTTATAAGCTATAACAAGCATCTTTAG